>NC_091834.1:35464362-36121440 GCF_037783145.1 Equus przewalskii | reverse complement strand
AAGTAACCAAAACGTACATTAGGGGAGTTATAGGACATCTACATGTTAGAATAGTCAGCAGTCCTTTAAAATGACTTCCACAACAAGTTTGTAAATATCAAGAAGTGTTAAGGAAAAAAATCCTTACAGGATATAAAATATACAGTATCATCAGTGATGAAAAACAGAAGGCGATCTTGCAAAATATTACAAGTATTATTTATTAGTGGTAGAATAATGAATATTTTAAATTTTCATTCTGCTTCTTTTTATAAAGAGTATGTTTTACAGAAAAAAATTAATTAAAAAATAAAAGAAAAATCACTGGGAACGTTAAAGAGATTTCAACAATGGTGGAGCACACACTCAATCAGTCCAGGAAACAGCAGTGCTGTTCCTTTTAAAAATGATGGTGAAGACTTATGCTAAATGAATTTCATGTTACACTGCATTAATAGCCTATTGTACCTATATATGCATTCAGCTATACTACCAGGAATCTCTACATGGACCCATATTCTATGAATTTAATTAGAAAAAGAAGTAAAAATTTAACCGTAACTACATATATATGAATATCATTAACTAAAAAAAAAAAGAATGCAATTTAATCCAAACTATCCTTTCAAAAGCCTCTGAAATCACCATGTACAGTTTGCTTTAAGCTAATTTATGAACCACACTTTCCCTACAAAAACCTAACAAACCCTTTATGGTTAAATTTGTAGTGCTCACTCCAGTATAGAAGTTATACCCTACGTTTAACATTGCTTCTAGTTCTAGTGCTCCAAGTTCAGACTTGAGACTCCAGGTACTTCTCCTGCCTCAGCAATGAGAGTGAATATTTCTTAATATTATCAATGATGGCAACTGTATATTTCCTGGTATTATTTCCTTAATGTTCTTTTTTAGATTAACCATCATTCTACCTCATTCATGTCGAGTCAAACAAGATCTGATTTTAGATATATTGAGAAAGGGATAATATAAAGCAATCTGCACAGATTACCTTTTTAAAAAATGCACAGTTTTAAACTTAAGTAGGTTACACTTGAAGAAAAATAGTTCTTGAAGGAGAAAGACATACTGCCTTCATGAACACATAACAAATTCACTCCAAATCTCTGCAACAGAACTATAATTAGGTCATGTAAAGCATTTCAATACATTGCTCAGTCCCAAGTGGGCACTAACCCTCTCCTCTGCAGGAAGGATTAAAATGAAGGTGCCTTTCTCTTTCCTGTTGCAAAGCTAAACTGCTTCTATTTCCAGATTAAACACAAACCAGCAATAACCTTCAAAGCAGTCAGTAGTGATACAAAGAAAGAAAAAGGAAACTAATTTAAAAAGAAACAGTGAATGAAAGTGCCTCTTTTGCTTCAGTGCATACTATTGCTACCAAAATGCCAGTGAAGAAATAGGGAACAGCCCAGCATACAAACTGCACCACCGTGATGTCACATATAAAGGGATAATATCTTCAAAATCTGTTTCAGAAAAGACTGTGACAAAGAAGGTATGAAAGAAGAATTTGTTTTTATTTTTTCCACAATGAAAATAGCTTTCCCCTAATTATATAGGTAAAACATGTTCATAGTTAAAAAATGAAAAAAAGATATTTATTTCTTCAAATATATCAGTGATTGTTAAAAATTTAAAAGATGTGAAAGACACTCAGGGAAAGGAGAGCATATTTCAATGCCTCTTCATACCAGTCTCTCATTAGCTGATCCCTGAGCTTAGCCTGAGAGAGAGCGGGAAAGAATAGCTAGAGAAAGTCTTTAGGATTCTCAGACCCTTCCCTTTGTTTCAGTTTCCCCTCTCCTTACTCAGCTGTCCTTGTCTGGGCATCAAGACCTAGGCTACCCTGATCTGTATGTACTTTGACCTAAGAAGAAAGCAGCTTCTCCTGCAGAGTAGGTTATACCTGCTAACTAGAGTAGCCAGCTAAGGCAATGTCCAGTATATGGGTTCTCTCCCAGAAAAAGAGCCTTGAGCCTTCCTGACATGTAGACGTGGGCAGGGAGGGGTTCTTTAGATGGCTTTAATAGCAGCATATGGCTCAGATTTCCCTTCATTTACCCAGACATAGTCACAGAATCTACTCCTACAGAGCCTGACCCCTACCAGGACCAATACTCCCTAGTTTCTCTGTTCTCTCTTTGGAGGTTTAGATAAATTAAGCATACTCTTCCTAGCAAACACTCTAATATACATCACCTTGTTTTTATTTCTTTATGTGTCTGGCAAAATATTCACTCAGTTTTGTTGACCAATGGGATGAAGAAGCGGATTACTCATTTATAAACTAATCATCTGGAGAAAAGGATTAAATTAAAATGTGTCATGAAGAAATCACAGAGGTATAATATTATACTCTCCAGATCATTAACCAAATCAAGAAACTTAGTTAAAATAAACACCTCACCTTGGGAACATAAAATTTTATAAGATATTTATTAGGTAATTATGTAGTTTAATACAATTACATAGCAGGCCATGTAAAATTACTAGCATAGGCAGAATAATCCAAAAGTTGATCAGGGTCAAAGTAGACGGTAAAAAGTGAATTTTAAAGAAAGTACTGTTTTTGTTTTAATTTTTTAAAATTGTTACAAGACTCACATAACTTAAAATTAACCATTTTAAAGTGTATTCAGTGGCCTCTAGTACATTCACAATGTTGACAACCACCACCTGTATCTAGTTCCAAAACATTCTCATCACCCTAAAAGAAAACCCCATACCCATTAAGTAGTCACTCCCTATTCCCTCCTCCTCCCAGCCCCTGGCAACCACTAATGTGCTTCCTGCCTCTATGGATTTACTTATTCTGGATATTTCATACAATTGAAGTTATTCAATATGTGACCTTTTGTGTCTGCCTTCTTTCACTTAGCATAATGTTTTTGAGATTGATCCTATTTGTAGCATATATTAGTACTTCATTCCATGTTATGACTGAGTAATATTCCATTGTGTGTGTACCTCACATTTTATTTATCCATTCACCTGTTGACAGACATTTGGGTTGTTTTCAACTTTTGGCTACCGTGAATAGCGCTGCCATAAACATTTGTGTATAAGTATTTATTTACGAAAGTATTGTTTTTTACATTGTGAATTAGTAAACAAAAATATATCCAATATAGATTAAAAACAAAAAAACAAATCTAGAAAAAATACAGGGGCATATGATTATAATATTAGCAACACAAATTCAGAAGCCATAAAGGAAAAAAAATTTATACCTCTGAATATTCTAAAAGTGAAAAACTTAGGACATAGAAAAATACACAAAGTTCTCACAGAAAACATTAAGCAAACACAAACAATCCATAGAAAAAAGGAACAATCATTTCAAAGAATAATCAAAGAAATAAATTCAAACAGCTATCATCTATTTCTCCAAACTGGCAAAAAATAAAAACACTGATATATCCAATGCTAGCAAAAATGTGAGGAAAGGAATTCTCTAATATACTACTGGAAGAAAAGAAAAGTGATATAATCTTTCAGGACAGTTTAACAGCATCTATTAAAGTTTAAAATGTACATATCTCAGGATCCATCAAACCAATTTCTACAAATTTATAGGGACTAAACCTTAAAAATGTGAATATAAATGCAATAACAATGATGATATGACCATTATGATTATAACAGCAGACACTTAGATAACACTTGTAATGAGTCAGGCACTGTTCTAAGTATTTACATTTATTAACTCATTTAAGGATCACTACAACCTATGAATTAGGGACCGTTATTATCTGTATTTTAAGGAAGACAGTGAATCAGAAAGATTAAGTAACTTGCTCAAGGTCACATAGAAAGTTGTGGGGCCAAGACATGAACTCAGTCAGTCTGGCTTCAGATCCACGTTTTTAACCACAATAATGACACAACTGGATAAAGATATATAAGTAACAAGTAGATAAATATCCTCTTTAGCCTTGTTTTTAATGGCAAAAATATCTAAATTATTTAAATGTTCATCAATAGGTAAGTGGTTAAAATATGTAGATCATATGTTCTGACCTGAGAAAGATATTCATGATATACTGTTAAGTTGAAAAAATATTTTAGCAGAACTCGATGTACTATATGACCTTACTTTTGCATTAAAAATTCTATATGCATATATGTTAGCTTAAGTCTGGTAGCTCACACAAGAAACTGTTACCACTCAGGGGTAGAGTCAGGAAGGAGGAAAGTTTTTACTTTTTTTTTTGTGAGGAGGATTGGCCCTGAGCTAACATCTGTTGCCAATCTTCCTCTTTTTGCTTGAGGAAGATTGTTGCTGAGCTAACATCTGTGCTAGCCTTCCTCTATTTTATATGTGGGATGCTGCCACACCATGGCTTGATGAGTGGTGTGTAGGTCCACACCCAGGATCTGTACCTGCCAACCTTAAGCCATCAAGGTGGAGTGTGCAAACTTAACCACTATGCCACTGGGCCAGCCCCGGAAAATTTTTACATTTTTTAGCAATAAATATTCATTATAAATTTTAGGAAATGCATGAAACTTGAAAAAATAATAACAGTAAAGAAAACTGCCCATAACCACAATTATTATTTTGGTATACTTCAATCTTCTCCCAATACATAGTAGTTTTTTCTATATAATTAATATCGAACTGTTCTGTAACTTTTGTTTCAACTGAACATAATACTTTATTTTAGTTATACTAAGTTCATTTAGATCTTAAATCTACTGATAATGAGTACTATTATGTTCTGATTTAATTACAAATTAAGATAGTATCTTAGAGAAAAAGCCTAAACAGCCATAAATGTCTTTCAATTTAATCACATCAACGTTATTTCTAGAATATTATTGTTCAAATGTTGTCTTCTGACTAAATTATTATATTAATCATTCTATTAATAATTTCCATGTCTGACTCAAGATCACAGATTGTCAAAAGGTAGATAGTATAGAGTAGCAAATAGAGATGTTTAGACGTGAAGTCAGAAGAACCAGGTCCAGCTCACTTTGATCCTAGCTGATTATGCAAAAATTTTCTGGTTTATTTTCCTTATTTAAAAAAAAGAAGGAAGCATAATTGCCATTCAAGGATACTGTGCAGATTCAACAACCATGTGAAAGTGCGTAGGACCTGGTCCTCTCTCTCTGTACTTAATCTGGATAAAACTGAATAAGCATTGCTGTAAAGTAACCTAACTAAAGAAACACAAGGCGCAAGAAACGTAAACCTTTTAATTCCAAGAAACTCAGTTCTTTTGACCATCTGGTGAGTATGGAAGCTCAAAAACTGTTGGCAATTTACGGGAAAAATAAAACAAACAATATGATTAGTTTTCTAAGCACATTCAAACAATAGTTATATAAGTGCTTTTGGAATCAAGTTGGGACTGAACATTGAGGAATCAGAATCATTTTGAGAGAAAAAAATTTATTGTGTCTTATAATTCCTTTATTTAAGAAATATCTATGGATGCCCACTGTGCAAGCAGTGTATTAGACATTGAAAATACTCTGTTGAGGGGGCTGGCCCCGTGGCTGAGTGGTTAAGTTCGTGCACTCCGCTGCAGGCTGCCCAGTCTTTTGTTGGTTCGAATCCTGGGTGCGGACATGGCACTGCTCATCAAACTACGCTGAGGCAGCGTCTCACATGCCACAACTAGAAGGACCCACAATGAAGAATATACAACTATGTACCGGGGGGCTTTGGGGAGAAAAAGGAAAAAAAAAAAAAAATCTTTAAAAAAAAAAAGAAAATACTCTGTTTAATAAGGCAGTTATGGTGCTGGCCTTCATGGAGTTGACAATCTAATAGGAGAGAAAGGCAAGTAAACAAATACATGAACTAAATAATTATAGCATGTGATAAATATTATGAAAAATAAACAAGATATTATGCTAAAGAGTAACGGAAGGAAAGGGACCTGGTATAGAAAGAATGTTCCAAATTTCCTTCTCTGAAGCAGTGATATTGAGCCAACCAAGAAAAAACTGAGAGATTTCAGACATAGGAAATAGCAAATGCAAAAGCCTTAGTGTAGTTTAGGTATTATAATTAGAGAAAAGGTGCTGGGAAAAATGGTTTGAGATGATGTTGGAGAGGTAGGTAGTAGTGAGACCATACAAGGTCTTATATCTGAACAAATAGTTCTGATTTTATTCTAAGCACAATGAAAAGTCAGTGAGTGATTTAAGTGATATGATCTAATTTAAGTTTTAAAATGTCACTCTGGCTTCTGTGTACAAAATGGATTCTAAGGGGACCAGAATAGAAGGAAGGAACAATTTAGAAAACTATTACAGCACCTCAGAAGAGACGTGAGGGTGGAGAGTGCCTAAAGAGATAGTAGCAAAGATTGGGAATAAATGGATTTAGGTTATATTTTTGGAGGAAAAATTGACAGGATTCTCAGATTTTCTGGATGTAAAAGGAAGGGAGGAATTGAGAATCCTTGCCACATTTATGCTTGAGCAACTCAGTAATGATGGAGGTAATGTTTACTGAGACTAGGAAGACTTAAAGGAAAACCAGAGGGTAATGTCCCCTCAGCCAAGGGAAGAGTGTTTCTCTAAGAAGAGAGTGGTCAATTGTGTCAAGTGCTGCTAATGAATTCTGAGGAGAGAAAAGTACCTATTTGATTTGGCAACATACTGACTCTTGTTGTCCACGACAAGTGCAGTTCCATCACAGCAGAAGGGAAGAAAGTCACAGAGCAATGGGCTAAAAGAGAGAATGGAAGGTGAGGACGTCGGTATGTAAAGACAACTCAAGTTTTGTTTTTCTCATGTGAAGATCAGAGATATGAGGCTGCAACTGAAGGGGAACAGGAACAGGGCTGGGGAAGAGTGCCAATGGAGAGGTTGTTTTGTTGTTTTTGTTTTTTAAGATAGGAGTCAGCAAAGCATGTTTGATGATAAAAGCAATCCAGAAGACAGGGAGAGACTGAGGAACAGGAGGATTGGATTCTTGGAGTAGCAGGAGTGCTCAGGATTCATATCACACATCAGCATCTCTATTTATATGTAAGTAAACATACATATGTCAGAGGATAGACACCACCTCCAGGTTTTCCAGATGTATTTTTCATACTTATGGCTATGTAGAAGAGAGCATATTTAGCATACTGCAAGAAAAACCACACAAATTGGGTTTTAAAGAAGAAGAAAAAGAAATTTAATATAAAATCTACATAATTTATTTAGTAAAAAAAACCTTACCTCTCGTTTGTCTAATGCAGCATATTCAGCTTCTATTTCTTCAGCTTCGGGATCTCGTGAGAATACCATTTGAGATTCCAGATTGAGGGCCAAATCTTTGTGGTGTTGCTTTTCAGCACAATCACAAGGAGTATCTTTATTCTCATTCTCAGCAAACAAGTCCCCTCCATGTTTTACTAAAAGCTAAAAAAGATTTTTTTCAAAAATTTGCAACCACAGATTTAAATTACATTTCATGCTACATATTAAAAGATTAAAAACATAATAAAGTAAGCACAACAAAAAATGCAACAGTATGTACTTGAAATGACAATAAAAGTTATTTAGATACCAGTGGCTTCTGATTGTAAGACTAGCAATTCTTGTTTATCAGTATTAAGATGATTTCCTTTGGTTTAAAACAACAAAAAACTAATTTTTTAAACTTTAAAAAGAAATTCTTAAGCATTCTGTCCAACCCAAAAATAAAGTTTTACTTAAAAATTAAAAATTTTCTGGTTATTCAATGCTTTAAATTTTATAAATTTCTATAAATCTTTCTTAAACAAGGGGCTGGCCCTGTGGCCGAGTGGTTAAGTTTGTGTGCTCCAGTGTGGCGGCCCAGGGTTTTGCTGGTTTGGATCCTGGGCACAGACATGACACCACTCGTCAGGCCACGCTGAGGTGGTGTCCCACGTGCCATAACTAGAAGGACCCACAACTGGAACATACAACTATGTACTGGGGGCATTTGGGGAGAAAAAGCAGAAAGAAAAAAAAAAAAAAGAAGAAGACTGGCAACAGTAGTTAGCTCAGGTGCCAATGTTAAAAAAAAAATCTTTCTTAAACAAGATGGACATTGCTGATACTGTTACTTTAACCACTAATACCTGGATGTGCTGACATGGCTGACAAAAGTTTTCATTTGTATTATTCATTATCCAGTCAAACACTGAAACGAAATCAGGATGAGTAAGCCAATGAAGCAAAACTATTTTCAATATTTCGCAAAATAAGTGATGGGAATAGCTAATTGATAGCCATGTTGAGAAGACACTGTATCAAACAATCTCTCAATTTCTAAAGGTGGGATTTCACCCAAAGAAATCCCACCTTTAAAAATACACGGAATAGTGACTTGACTTGTTCACTGCTGAGGTTTCTGCTGGTTGCGCATAAGTTAAATATGCTGTTACTAAGGGCTGTAGGTTCAAGTTTCCCCATTATTTCTGCAGAGACATTAGGAGCGACATGAATGCCTTGAGGGCCATAATTTAGGATAACCGTAAAGGACAGCCTGACAATTAGTCACAGACCTGATTCTTTTATAGGATTCAGTCATGACCGTAATAACAGCCACCACTTACTGAAGGTTTTCTAAGTGCCAAGCACTATGCTAAGTACTTTAAATTCATATTCTTATTTAACATTAACAATCCCATGTGACAGGGATATTATGATGTCTCAGAAAATTTAAGTAACTTGACCAAGGTTAACCAAGTAGCAAGCAGCAGAACTGGGATTCAGACACAAGTCTGACCAAGTTCTTAACCATGACTGAATATAGCACCGATGCACAGAATAGGATGACCTAATTTAAGAAGCCAAATGCATGCTGGATCCCCCATAAAGTTCTGCCTAGATCTTATTGATAATCTAAATGTGAATCCTTTTTAGAAGTTTACACTTTGTATGGGGGTTAGGCAAAATGGTAGCTTTTTATTTTCTTCCAAAATAATTTTATCTCCCCTCCCTCCAACAAACACACAGATCTTCCTGTAAAGTTCCTTTATTGCTTTTGGAAGTGGAATCCTTATGGTTCCTCTACAGTCATCCCATGAGGTCTGACAAAATAAGGGACTTACATCAATGCCAGGCCTGGAAGCCATGGGCTAACTTGGCAGGCCCAAGGGATATGACTTCAGTTTCTTGCTCTAGGCCAAGGGTCTGCCCCAGAGCTAAGATGGTTTAAAATTTTTTTTCAAGTTGTAAAAACAAGCAAACAAACAAATCAAGAAGAATATGAAACATAGCCTTGTGCCCACAAAGCTCAAAATATTTATCCTTTATACCCATCTGGTTCTTTGCAGAAAAAAATTAGCTAAGCATAGCTCTAAGCAATCACTGTTGCAGCCACCTTCTAGAGCCTGACGGCAAGTCATATCAGCTGCTATTTAACACCTAGAACCTTTTTAATCAAAATGTGGTCTGAGGACCAGTAGTATCACCTGGGAGGAGTTTGTTGAAAATGCTGAATCTCAGCATTTCCACCCGATTCCCTCCCACTCCAGGCCTCTGTATCTGAATCTGATTCTGACCTCTAGGAGAGTCTTACCACATAGAAGTTTGACAAGTGATGACTCTATAGAGTACAACCTCTGTGGCTGTGGGAGTTGCTATATTTAAATTACCTAATCTACTCAATACTGGGGATTTGTAGTAAGTCCACAGACTTATCATACCTATAGCAGGTCTATTACTGTTTTTAGCCTTTCTGCTTCACAGGTTATCCAATACCTAAATGCAAAATAAACTATTTGCTTCTGACTGCTACAGAACTGGGAGAGCTGACTTTATTCTCTGGTTCTTTATTCAGAGTAGTGGAAAATGATTTCTAAAATGCACACTGGGATAGCTTTCAAAGCCATGATTTGATTTACTTTTACAACAGATATTACCACAGAAGAGATTCTAAATATTAGCAAACAAGATAAATCATCTTTATTTAACAAAAGTAAAGACAACAAAATTTAAGAGACTGTGCCATTCCAGAATACTGGCAAGGGGAACCTTCTTTTTTTTTTTTTTTTTTAAGGGGAACCTTCTTAAAAGCATATGCCGGACTGTAGGCTGCATTCTTTGGGGTGAAAAAAAAAAAAAAGTGTGTGAAGAGGAGATATGTGAGAAGTCATTGTTGAGAATCACTGCTGACCAGTTTTAGAACTTCGGTGAGATTTCTTGCCTTGATTGGTAATCTGTCTTTGAAAGGAGGCCCCAAATGAATTTGACGTGAGTAGGGGTGAGGGGACCACAAAGACCTGTATCTCATTGCTGCCACTGGCATCTATACAGAAACCCATAATCAGTGATTGGAATGGAGGGTCCACATCTGTAGCATTTGTCTGGGCAAGGAAAATCAGCATGTATGCTACCTTTGGCCTAGAAACTAGCTAATAGCACTACTGCCTGATATCGGTGGAGTACTTTTTTAAAAAATTATTTCAGCTTGCTGACCTTTGGGGCATAAGGTTGGAAATATCAGTAAGTGAAAGATGTACTAGGTGGAGATATCTGTTAAATTATTGCTGCATAAAGTCAGGTATTTTGTTTTTACATAATAGGGAGTTACATCTGGTCCTAAAGAGGTAGTTTTTAAATACTTCAACCAAAGCATCCCAACTAAGTATCATTTTCCTCACTCTCAAGCAAGAAGGACTAAATATTTTACTCAAATGTGTTTTTTAGCCTCACACACTTGATGGTGCAGAAAATGTTCTCCCTTAAAAGAAACATCCAATTATCACTATCTCAACACATTTGTTCATCTATTTTGCCTTCCTTTCCATTCATAATCCCAGAGGAAGAGGGGTAGGGCAGCCCCTAGTATTCAAAACAAATCCCTCCCCACCTCTTTGATCCATAATCTAAATGGCTGGTAACTCTAGACAATCAATTAACCTCCTTACGTCTCAGCCTACACAGATCTATCTGTAAGATGAGGCCTTTATACAGGCATACCTCGGAGATATTGTGGGTTTGGTTCCAGACCACTACAATAAAGTGAATATTGCAATATTTACAAGTCACACAAATGTTTTGGTATCCCAGAGCATATAAAAATTATAGTTACACTATTCTGTAGTCTATTAAGTGTGCAATAGCATTATGCCTAAAAAGGCAACGTACATACCTTAATTAAAAAATACCTTTTTTGCAAAAAAAGAAAATGCTAACCATCATGTGAGCCTTCAGTGAGTTGTAATCTTTTTACTGGTAGAAGGTCTTGCCTCCACATTGATGGCTGCTGACTAATCAGGATGGTGGCTGCCAAAGGCTGGTTGGCTGTGGCAATTTCTTAAAATAGGACAATAATGAAGTTTGCCCCATAGATTGACTCTTCCTTTCACAAACAATTTCTCTGTAGCATGCGATGCTGTTTGATAGCATTTACCCCCAGTTCTTTCAAAATTGGAGTCAATCCTCTCAAACCCTGCCGCTTCTTCATCAACTAAGTTTACATAATATTCTAAATCCTTTGTTGTCATTTCAACAATCTTCACAGCATCTTCACCAGGAGCAGATTCCATCTCAAGAAACTACTTTCTTCACTCATCCATCAGAAACAACTTCTTATCTGTTCAAGTTTTTTCATCAGATTACAGCAATTCAGTCAAATCCTCAGGCTCCACTTCCAGTTCTAGTTCTCTTGCTATTTCCACCACAACTGCAGTTACTTCTTCCATTGAAGTCTTAAACCCCCTCAAAATCATCCATGAGGGTTGGAATCAACTTATTCCAAACTCCTGTTAGTATTGTTATTTTGACTTTCTCCCATGAATCATGAATGTTCTTAAAGGCATCTAGAATGGTGAATACTTTCTAGAAGGTTTTCAATTTACTTTGCCTAGATCCATCAGAGTAATCACTATCTAGGGCAGCTATAGCCTTATGAAATTTAGTTCTTAAATAAGACTTGAAAACCAAAATTACTCCTTGATCCATGGGCTGTATAATGGATGCTGTGTTAGCAGGTGTGAAAACAACATTACTCTCATTGTACATTTCCATCAGATGGAGTGACCAGGTGCATTGTCAATGAGCAGTAATATTTTGAAAGGAATATTTTATTCTGAGCAATAGGTCTTAACAGTGGGTTGGAAATTAAAATATTCAGTAAACCATGTTTTAAACAGATGTGCTGTCACGCAGGTTTGTTGTTCTATCTATAGCACAGGAAGAGTACATTTAGCACAATTCTTAACAATCCTAGGATTTTTGGAATAGAAAATGAGCACTGGCTGCAACTTAAAGTCACCAGCTGCATCAGCCCGTAACAAGAGAGTCAGCCTGTCCTTTGAAGCTCTGAAGCCAGGCATTGATTTCTCCTCTCTAGCTATGAAAGTCCTACATGGCATCTTCTTTCAATAGAAGGCTGTTTCATCTGCATAGAAAATCTGTTGTTTAGTGTAGCCACCTTCATTAATTATTAATCATTATCTGGATAACTTGCTACAGCTTCTATATCAGCACTTGCTGCTTCCCCTTGCACTATAATGTTATGGCCACAGCTTCTTTCCTAAAACCTCATGAACCAACCTCTACTAGCTTCAAACTTTTCTTCTGCAGCTTCCTCACCTCTCTCAGCCTTCACAGAATTGAAGAGAGTTAGGGCTTTGCTCTGGATTAGGCTTTGGCTTAATGGTATGCTGTGGCTGGTTTGATCTTCTAGCCAGAGCACCAAAACTCTTCATTCCAGCAATAAGGCTGTTTCACTTTCTCATCATTCATGTGTTCACTGGAGGAGCACTTTTAATTTCCTTCAAGAACTCTTCCTCTGCATTCACAACTTGGCTGGCTGGCACAAGAGGCCTAGCTTTCGGCCTGTCTCAGCTTCTGACATACTTTCCTTAGTAAGCTTAATCATTTCCAGCTTTGATTTAAAGGAGAGATGCTTGATCTTTCCTTTCACTTGAACACTTAGAGGCCATTGTAAGGCTATTAACTGGGCTAATTTCAATATTGTTGTGTCTCAGGAAACAGGAGGCCCGAGGAGATGGAGAGAGAAGGGGAAACAGCCAGTGAAACAGTCAGAGCACATGCAGCATTTATTGATTAAGTTTGCTGTCTTCAGTGGACGCAGTTCGTGGTTCCCCAAAACAATTACAATAGTAACATCAAAGATCATTGATCACAGATCACCAAAACAAATATAATAATAATGAAAAAGTTTGAAATATTGCAAGAATTACCAAAATGTGACATAGAGACACAAAGAAAGCAAATGCTGTTGGAAAAACGGCTCCAACAGACTTGCTTGATGCAGGGTTGCCACAAACCTTCAATTTGCAAAAAGTGCAGTATCTACGAGGTGCAAAAAAATGAGGTAAGCGCTGGCCCAGTTCGCTGGTTCGGATCCCAGGTGTGGACATGGCACCACTTGGCAAGCCATGCTGGAGTAGGCGTCCCAAATATAAAGTAGAGGAATATGGGCACGGAGGTTAGCCCAGGGCCAGTCTTCCCCAGAAAAAAAGAGGAGGATTGGCAGATGTTAGCTCAGGGCTAATCTTCCATGGAGAAAAAAAAAGAAAAGAAAAAAGAAATTTAAAAATATTAAAAAAACTTTTTTTAAAAATGAGGTATACCTCATTTTTGAGAAAAGATGTAAAAGATGTATAAAAAAATAAAGATGATTCTTAAAGTCTGTTGTAGTTGTAAAATTACCATTTCATCATCTGTGTTTCCTGTTAGACCTTGAGCACTCTCTCCACCTTCACTCTGCCTTTCCAGTGGCTCCTGGTACTGGGGTTCTGTTGTCCTAGTTACTTTCCTAATACTTTCCTTTCTTTCTCAGCCACATTTCTCAAATTAGTGACTGACACCCTCTGCCGCTCCACTTCCTCAGCAAATGACTCAATTACTCCCAACAATCTGACTTCTACCCTTACCATTTCACTAAAACAATATTCCTAAAAGTTATTAATACCTTTCAAATCCAAAAGCCTTTCTCAGTCTTCTAATTCCTTTACCTTTCTGCAGCATATCACATGACTGACTACCTCTTCTCCTACAATGCTTATAGAAAAATTCTGGAAGCTATTAAAGCAGCAATTTAAGAGCATTATTACTACTATCAAAAGTAAGCTATTTTCTATGCTAACTCGCTTGAGAAATATGATGCAGTCCCATCAATACTGGTGAGTCACTGCAGCAGGGATTCTCTCGCAGGAGGTGGGCATGAAACAACATACATAAAGGCTTGTGTAAAAAGCCTCAGGAATTCTGCCATTAGCTCCCCTCCCCCTGAAATCCTAGGACATCCTTCCACCACAATGTGAATCAATGTTAAGAAGCATTCCTTAAAAAAACAGTTTCAAGTTAATGATTGATGCTAACTAACTAGTGGGCAAAGGTGACACAAGCCCAAGAGATGAAATGACAAAGACTTTAAAAGATTAATAAGTATCATGAATAATAGCTGTAAACAAAATATAAGATCAGAAGGGTTCTAGAAGTGCAAAGAATTGAGACTTCAGATATACGAAAGAAACACAAATGGCTGTAATCTCTTAACATAAGTAAATGAAGGGCATTCACATTTTTGGTATGTTTATCAATTCAGAAGTATAAAGTATATATACATGAATAACATTAAAGAAATACTAAAGTTTCAGATATATATTTTAATCTGATTAGATCAATGCTTTACAAATAAAGGTCTACATTTTTGGTAACGTAGATACTCTGTGATTCAATCTATAATGCTCCTCACTTATACTTAAATACATCTACACAGAAGAACTATGAATTACATATGGATTGGCGTGAATGTAGCTGAGACAAGTCTGTTCTGTTGTATGTATAGCAGTGATGATACTATAAAGAGTAATGATTTCTTAGCTAGTTAAGATCCTATCTTGGGGCTGGCCCCGTGGCCGAGTGGTTAAGTTCGCGCGCTCCGCTGCAAGCGGCCCAGTGTTTCGTTGGTTCGAATCCTGGGCGCGGACATGGCACTGCTCATCAAACCATGCTGAGGCAGCGTCCCACATGCCACAACTAGAAGGACCCACAACGAAGAATATACAACTATGTACTGGGGGGCTTTGGGGAGAAAAAGGAAAAAATAAAATCTTTAAAAAAAAAAAAAAAAGATCCTATCTTACACGGCTGATTTTATCTCAGCCTGTTGTTAGATGTTATATGTATACACATGAAATACACATATGGAAAAATTCAAACTTAGTAATCAGGAGCACTATAATGCAGATTAAACAGCATTTTAAAATTCCAAATATTTTTTAAAAGACTCCACTAAATGTATTGAGTAATATTTATCCCTTGCTTAGGGAACTGATCAATTCTAGATAACATAGCTATAGGTACCACTTGTTAACATTTGCTATATCCAATATGTATAAATTTTATAAATTGGCTACTAAAACTCAGGAGAAACGTGGAACAACATCCTGCTAAAACTGTTACTCTCAGTATATGTTTAAGTGACAACTATTATCTTCAAGGGTGCTAGCAAATTTTTAACTGCTCATGATTTCATTTTATTCCCAAGGTTGACTGGTTAACTGTGGGTTTGTCTTTAATCTTTCCCTAAAACAAGGAAATGACTTTATTTAAAAGGCGTGCAGATTCTTTTAGAACCACAAAAGGGACAAAAATGACTAGTTAAATTAACTGTTAAGATATAAGCAAAACAAACACTGACTATTACATATTACCAAGACACAAATTTTACCATGCAGAATATTAAAAGAACGAAGCTTTACCTCTACGCAGGTTCTCATCCCCGAGGCAGCAGCATAGTGCAGTGGTGTGTTCTTTTTGTTATCAACGGCATCAATAGCTGCTCTCTCATATTCGCCTTGGTCAAGTTTTGCTCCTTTCCATCTTAATATCATCTGTAGACAATCTGCTCTTCTGGAATCATCTTCTGCAGGGCGTGCTAAGCGAGGATGAAGGGCTCCTTCAGATATCATAATTTGAGGCCCCATACACAACAAATGCATAGATGTTTCATTGTGCACATTCCGTTTATTTGGATTTCCATCTCTACCAAAGAGAAAAGTCCTAAAATGGTAAAGGAAAGGATGAAAACCAGTTTTTCCTACCTTGAAATAAGAATACACAGAAAATAAAAAGTTAAAAATAAAAACCCTGCTTCTTAGCTGCCAATCCATTTTCTACTGAAGTATTGCTTCACAATAGGTTGAATGAATAATTCCTACAGTTATAAAAAACTCCATTCTAGAATAGTATTACTAAGAAAAACAAAGTTGAATATCTATAGTATTTGCTAATAAGATTAGAGAAGAAGGGATAGTAAGGGAAAAGAAAGGGAAGGGAAGGGAGAATGAAGGCAAAGTGAAGAAAAAGGAAGACAGGAGAAAACGAAGGGAGGAGGAAGGAAAGACACACAAAGGGCTAGACTAGAGCCCAACTTAGAGACTAACATGTCAATAACATAAATGCTTAGAGTACATTCTTAAACATTCCACACCAACTGTTTTCTTTTTTCTTTATTGCTCTGCCCTGTTTCTCTTAAACACATATTTATTTGATAAGGATGGTGACAATTAATAAGCACAGCAAGTAATGCATGAGTCTGGGACTAAATTTTAAATCTAGGAAAATTTCCTCTACTAAAAGTCATTGGCTAGCCTTTGAAATAACAAGGCATATATTTACACAGTATAACACTTTTTTTTTTTTTTAAAGATTGGCACCTGAGCTAACAACTGTTGCCAATCTTCTTTTTCTTTTTTCCTGCTTTTTTCTCCCCAAATCCCCCCAGTATACAGATGCATATGTTTTTAGTTGTGGGTCCTTCTAGTTGTGGCATGGGGGACGCCGCCTCACAAGGCCTGATGAGTGGTGCCACGTCTGCACCCAGGATCCGAACCGGCGAGACCCTGGGCCGCTGAGGCAGAGTGTGCAAACTTAAGCACTCGGCCACGGAGCCAGCCCCTCCACAGTCTAATACTTTTTGAGGGGAGTAAGCTGTGGTTAGTTCTAGAAGACCAATATCTAATTCCAAGGTGGTAGCCTTTACCAATGATAGGTCTAGGTGAGCTGCCTTAACTACTGCCAAATGCAGATCTGAGGTTTGTGCCCAGCTCCTAATATATCCTTGAGCTAGGGTCATAGGATGAATAGTTGAGCAATTCAGTCACTATAATAGGATATTGGAAAATGAGTTGGAAAACACCCCACTATAATACAGTCACCCTATACTAGAAAACATACAAATACACTATGAAATGGGCATACAAGTCCCATATCTGAAGATGAGTGCCTATATTTACCGTGGAGGGCTGATATCATTAGCACTCCTATGTCTACATTCAGAACAGCAGTAGGAAGAAAGCAGAGCCAAACCCTAAACCCTAGTTACATCTGGATTGCTCCTAGGTTAATTTCAGCTTAGAACACACAGCTCTGACAGCAAATACTGACCTGAGAGGAACTAGCACAGACTCTTCAATTTGAATGAGTTAGCCAAGCTGGAAAGCTCTTATGAGAAAAAGACTGAGGAACAGGTCCTAAGGCAGTAGAAGGTTCCAGAGAATTTTTAGAACAATTGTGGATCTTTCCTTTTTTTTATCATTCAAGACTCTAGAGAGCTCAGCAGTACAGTCATTCAAAACCAACCTATTAGGTTTTAGCATCTACATTTATTTGAATTGTCCTGAAAGTAGACATGAAGTCTCTGGAGCAGAAAGAAATGAATTACCATTACTTATAATAATCATGCCGTTCCTCATATCCCAACTTCCCACTGGGGTAATGCAAGCAGAGCCAGATCAGACGTCATCCTCTATGTATTGGGGTCTTCACTGTAGGAGAGTGTGGTAGGCAGAATAATGCCCCTGCCCCAAAGAGGTCCATGTCTTAATACCTGGAACCTATGAATACCTTACCTTATGTGGTAAAACGGACTTTGCTGATGTGATTAAATTAAGGTTCTTGACATGGGGAAATTATCCTGGATTATCCAGGTGGGCCCAATGTAATCATGAGTCCTTACAAGAGGAAGACAGAAGGGTCAGAGTCAGAGAGAGACTGCTGTGGCCTTTAAAGGTGGAGGAAGGGGCCACAAGCCAAGAAACGCAGGCAGAATTTGGAATCTGGGAAAGGGAAGGGATTCTACCCTAAAGCCTTCAGAAGGAATGCAGCCCTATCAAAATCTTGAGTTTAGTCCAGTGGAACCATTTCAGGTTTTTGACCTCCAGAACTTTAAGATAATAAATTTGTGTTGTTTTTAAGTTACTAAGCTTGTGGTAATTTGTTATTGCAGCAATAGAAAGTTGATATAGCAAGGAAGCCCAAAAATAAGACTCTGGGAGGCTGGTATAACAGACCTCCCCACCTCTGGAGACATGCCAGGGGGAGGCGGGGGTGGGGAGGGTGGGGGGAAGAACCTACTCCCGAGAGTGTAAACAAATTGTCCGAAGAGAAAATCCCAGGTTCTTACCCTTTGGAATGTAAAATAGGTCTCTTAGGGGGAAGAAAACACTAGCATCTCTGTATTTTAGAATTTATGGAATGTCTTCATGGTCTCAAGTCTCATCCACTCTTCACTCCTCTTGAAATGTAAACATATTATCTCCTGGGACTCCTGAGTTCTCAATCTCTATTCAGTCATAGTTTAGCTTTCAAAGCTTGTTTTTTAACTCGGGTCCCAAGTTTCAGTAAAATTTGCTCAGAAAGCCCTAACCGTGCATATTTTCTCTACTGTCCCACATAACCTTTATTGCCTTCTGATCCCTGCAGAACATGTGTAGGCTCTTCATTGATTGCTCTGTAATTTGGTTTTCTAGGAACTGACCCAGACTATCTACACAAACCCAATCCTATTTAGAAACCTCTTTACACCAGGTTTCCTCTGCCAGTTCAGTTTGGTCACTCCCTTCTTTGTCTTCATATAGCATCCTAATTATATACTAACTCATTAGATTGAGCATAGTTACTTTCTTACATATCTGTTCCCTTCTCCCACTTCGCTATAGGCTTCCAAGGCAGGGTGTATATCCTGTCCTATCTTTTTTTTTGTTTTGGTGAGGAAGGGTGGCCCTGAGCTAACATCTATTGCCAATCTTCCTCTTTTTGCTTGAGGAAGAGTGGCCCTGAGCTAACATCTGTGCCCATCTTCCTCTATTTTGTATGTGGGCTGCCACCACAGCATGGCTTGATGAATGGTGTGGGTCTGTGCCTGGGATTCGAACTGGTAAACCTGAGCCACCAAAGTGGAGCACGCTGAACTTAACCACTACACCATCCTGTTGGTGCCCCCCCTCCCAATCCTGTTCTTTCTTGAATCCCCAGTGAAGTGTCAGAGACTAGCAAATTCTTGGTATAATTTTGATAAACTGAATCCATATTGCTTTTATGATCTAGATCAGTGACATGGCAGTGGAGATCTCCTAAGACAGCACTCTAGATCTCTCAAGCCAGCAGCCAAGAACATGGCATCTCGTATAGGATGCCAGGCTCCAATCCTAGTTCTGTCACTTTTCAGCTGTGTAATTTTGGGCAAGTTACATAATAGCTCATTAACAACTAATATATATGGTTCCTACCCTTTGACCCAGTAAACCTACTCCTGGGAATTTATCCTAAGGGAAATAACTTAAAAGAAAAATCTATAAAAACAGTGACAATCAATAAATGGTGTTAGTTTGAATAGAAAAATTTGGAATCACTTAAATCTCTGGTTATAGGAGAAATGGGAAACATAAATCATGGTATATCTATATAATAGAAAATTATAATAAAGTCATTAAAAAGTCCATCTATGAATGTTTATAGCTAAAACTAGAAGGGAAGAGAATAATTCTAACAGCTGTTTAAGGGAGGCAGAACATGGGTAGTTTTATATATTTACATAATCATCATCTTGCTAATTAGTTAAAAAAAGTGAAAATAAATATTTTCCCTACGTCAACAACTGATGATAAAATTCCCAGTCATATTTCCCTGTGTTCATAATGGTTGAATTACAGTGGATTATAACGGATAACTAAAATTAAAACCATACTCTAAAAATGTGTTCAAGATTAAAACCTCTTCTGAGAGATATTATTATTAACAACAAAGAAAAATCATTTCTTTGAAAATTTAATTTAGGAAGAAATTATTAAAATTAATTCAGATTCTATAAAATTCTGTGCAATCACATTTATCCTTCTAATCAGACCTCTACACCATATCCTAACTTCTTATAGGCCCCTTTCTCTTGCATATTCCACCATCATCTCACATTCAACTGGGCTCCCTTCAAAAGAAGTCTTCTCTCCCAGAGCCTCAATTTGTTGCCATAACACTCTTATTCTCAGTTAATAACATGTACATACACCTTCAGTTCGTTTTCAATCTTCTCTATCATGCAACAAATATTTATTGAGCAGTTGTTATTCGTCAGGTACTATTCCAGAAGTTAGGCATACTGTGAAGAAAACAGATTAAGTCCCTGCCCTACGGGGTTTGCACGCAAGAGGAGTTGGGAGAGGACTGAATTTCAATCCACTTAAAAGAACTTAATAACTCCTGAAATATAAAAGAGTCAAAAAACAGAAATCAATAATTGGAAATTCTATTTTAATTCTCAAAGTCTGCAATTAATATATGCTCTAATAAAGATTTTATATTTTATTTATACCAAAAGACAGGCCCCTTTTATTTCCAAATAAGCAAAAGAAGCTATTCTGTAAAATCTAAGGAATAAGTATTATAATCTCTATTTTATACATGACTTTCCCAAGAAGATACAACTAATGAATTGCATACCCAAACTAGAACACACTGAATTTCAAGTCTAGCAGTCTTTTTGCTACATTAAGTAATAGCTATTTATGACTATGGATTTAGTTTCCCATCAAAGAGGCCCTGTAACGTAGTATAATGTAAACACACAGCATTTGGTTCAGAGAGATATGGATGCAAACTAGCTGCTAAACTGTCAACTACTCTTCTTTAACTATAGTACTGTCCCTAAGAAGAGACGAAAGTTATGGCTGCTGCAGCAGGTACCAGAAAGCTAAAGGAAACAAGGATAAAAACCAAGGTCTTATTCCAAATGAGTGCTTTACTTCATGGCTACGAGGTCCTTGACTAGGTGTATCTACCTTGGTCTACCCACATATGTCATGTATTAGGAATCTAGGCAAGCTGAGCCAGTGTCTATACTGAAACTAGCAGGGAGGTACCCCAGATTACATGAGGCAGCATGAGAAAATAATGGCCTTCAACTTGGTAGAAAGTTTAGCAAGGTTAAATTCAGTGAAATATCTGAAGCTATCTAAAACACAAATAGTTAAAATAGAGTTGCTATTTTACTTAATACTGATGAGTAAATGCCATTTATCCTTATTCTACATGACACAGTGTTAAGAGTAGTTTCTTAATTCCAAAAGCAAGTAATCAGTTAAAATAATAATTTTATTTGTGATTTTCTAAGCACTAAGTAAATTTTTAAAAAACAAAAGAATACACAAATTAAAGAAATTAGAGTTGCTTATTCTTAGGAAAGAAGAGGAATACAGTAATTTCTGGGTTTAGTATAGGGTTTTAAGGGCTTTAATAAAGAAGTTATGAGCCATTGATCTCCAAACAATTAAGGAAAAAAAAAGAAAATGCCCAAACACTTTAGGCTGAAGTCAAAAGTCAAGTATAAAGTAAAAATATAAGTATAAATATTGGTATTCATATATCATAATGGTAGTCCAAACTGTAACTAAAAGAGAATATACAGTCACCGTTTCTGTGGGTCTTTAAATTCTCATTCAGTAGAACGATAACCATAAGATGGTGACAGACAGACATATTCCTGCTTAGAGGAACAAGGAACATAAGACCAGATCAGTAATTCTTAAACTTTTTGCTCACAGGACCCTTTTACAACTTTAAAAATTACTGAAGATTCCTAAGAGCTTTTGTTTACGTGGGTTACATATACTGATACTTACCATATTAAAAATTAAAACAAATTTTAAAAATGTTTATTCATTAAAAAAAAACCCATTACATATTAAACACTTGCAACATTTTAAAATGAAAAATACCTATATTTAAAACAAATTAAGTGAGAAGAATGGCTTTGTTTTACATGTTTACAAATTTCTTCTAATGTCTGGCTAATAGAAGACAGATGGATTCTCAAAGCATTCAATCTGTTGTGATATGTTGTTTTTGTTCACATATATGAAGAAAATTGTCTTTTTTATTAGAAAATCCAGCCTTTATATGATAATAAAATACCCTTTTCAGATAATTGTGAATATTCATATTTGATATTATACCAAAAATTCAACAAGTGGTCATTTCTTAAACATTAGTTGCAACATAGAATCTGAAATTATATCAATGAACTTTTTGTATTCTACTACATTAAAATCCATTGGTCTACCTTCTAATTTGAATAAATCTTTTACCCAGGCATAATTTTTAAAAATCAAATTCTGATCTTCTGAAAAATACTGATTCACTGAGTAACACAGATCTAGATGTTGTCACATTTCATTATACAGTATTAAAAAAAAATCACATTAGGTTATATCACCACCAATCTTATCAGAAAAGTCTCTAAGTATTAGGCAGCTGCCAAGCTGAAGGCAGTGAATACGAGTTTTCCAACATCCTAATATTCACTTGAAAGCTCAAATTTTATCATTAGCAACAAATACCGTCAATTTTTCCTTGATTCATATGCTCACTTAATTCATTTTCAAGAAAATGTTTGCCAAGTATCCCAGTCTGAATAACCATTTTTTTTGCTGTGGTTAGTTTAAAATGGTGTTTCAGGAAAAGTAAGTGGTTCAATTCACAACTCAAACAATAGTACAAGTGCTCCTCTTCAAAGCTATCACCATACCACACCAATGGCAGAAGTGCTTCATGCATTCTTTCCATTTGTCACAAACAATATTAAAAAGATGTGTACCCAAGGATGGAGATTAATTAAAACTAATAATTTTTACTGCTTTGTCAAGAATATTTTTAAGTGAAATTGGCTTTCTTTTTTTTTTAAACTGCAAGTGCCTGGCAGTGACAAATACAATGATTATTAGTAAAGTTTGGTGCCACCACCTTGATTCATATAAAGGCGTCAGTAGTTGTATCCTCCAGTTTTTTCACTATCACTGCAAATGTCAACACAGTGAAAAAGGCAAATAACATCTTAGTGTTAGTATAAACATAGTTCAACCTCATGTACCCCCTGAAAGAATCTCAGGATCCAGGAGTCCTCAGAACATACTTAAGGAATCACTGGACTAGGTAACCTTCTTATATGGTGTTTTCCAATTTTATAAAGTTTATTTATAAACTAAACTATAAATGGTTAAAAAATATTTTGCTACTCGGTTTCTTTTATGTTAAAATATACATACTACCTTAGTAACATTAATATATAAATACATTTTACTCGGTATTGCAAGCAATTTTTAATTAATCATATAACAAAACCTGATACTAAATATTATTGGAGTGTTCAATATTAGGAGGCAAAAGCAACAGTTTTTAATGTTACTGAAAATGTTCAACTTAAATTAAGAAAGCCTTCATTGATTTAAGCAATCAATAGTTAATCTACTGAGAACATTTGCAAGTGTCCAGCATTGCATTTATGATATTTACAATCTAGTAATGAGGAGATGAGTTTAATAATGATAGGGCAGTTTAAAATCTAAGTTGTAGAAATGTCAGGAAGAATACTGTAGGTCACAGTACTTGAGAATGAATTCATAAAAAAGGCAGAAACCAAGTTAGGATTTAAAGGACAGGGAATTAGAAAAGAGAGAAGACATCTGAGAATCAAGGAGCAACAACAATAAAGCTAAGGGAGTGGCATTTCTAAATGTGGGGAAAGCAACAGGGAAGTTAATCAACCAGTTTGACTGATAAGATCATGTTAGAGAGTAAGGAGAGATTCCCCTAACTGGGTAGAATGAGAGCTGTGTAAAGAGAGCTTTGAAAGCCAAACAGAATAATGCATACAATAGGGTATTGTTATAGGTTTCTCATGAAAGAAAGAACACTAAAAAGGCTATACTTCAGCAAGATTAATCTGGACATGAGAATAGAACAGCAAAAGATTTGCAAAAAGCACATTTAGGAGTCAGATATTTTCCATTTGGGAGCAGGGGTTGATAAGAGTGAAATACGCTTGGGAATGGAAAGAAGTAAAACCAAGAGATAAGACTTAGTGAACTCTGTTAGTAACAGGTTAGATAAAGGAGAAGATTAAGTCAGGGATGATCTGAAGATATTTAGGGTTACAGAGGTGAGAAGTAGTAACGTTACTGAGTATATATTGTATGCTAGGCAGCATAATAGGCACACTAATTAATGTAATTGTCCCACAAATTCTATGAGATAGATACCTAGTTTATAGATAAGGAAACCAGATTGACTAAGTAACTTGCCTTGCTAATAAGTGGCTTAAGTAGCTGTGACACATAAATTTATCTGACTGTAGAGATAAGAAGCTGTACAGCTCAGTGGTTAAAAGCCTAAAGCTGTCAGTCCTCCCCTGGGCAATTAGCTTTGCCACTTACAGGCTGCAGAGTTCTGACAAGTTGCTTCCCTTTCTGTGTCTCAGTTTTCTCTAAAATGAAGGTAACGAACCACCTCACAGAACTGTAATGAGGATTAAATTAGACAATGCATGTAGCGCACTGCTAATAGTGCTTAGAAAATAATAAGCTCTCAATCTGTTTGCCATTATCAAATCAGCACAATATGCTAGTGTCATTAACATTGGGTGACCCAGTTTTGGAAAGAAAAACATAAAATTTCAAACAAGATGAGTAGGAGGTAGCTTTTACGTAGGTATTTTTAGAGAAATGAAAATAAAAGATAAATACAAAAAAGAGAGGTTACAGAAATACCTATTTTTAAGTCAAGAAATACTTATTTTATTTTTAAAATGTTACAGAAATACCTACTTGATAAAGTCATGGGTCTGGATGACCTAAATTATTTATGGAATTCTTCTCATTCACAAATCCTGATCATAAAAATATTTACTTGCAGAATGATTTTATAAAACTTCTGTTTACTTTTTGTAAGATACTATGCTAGATGGTAAAAGTACAAAGAAGGTACCTTTAAAAAGTTGTAATTTAGGTAGGCAGGGAGAAGATACACAAAATTATAAAATATAATGAAATAGTGTACACCATACAAGTAATATCAACAAACAAAAAAAAGCCATAGAAGTTAAAAAAAAAGATTGAGGTTTCTACCGGTTGTAACAGGCTAAGGAGACAGATAAAGCCTTGACAGGACCTTGAAGGAAGGGTATGATTTAGATGAGACAGAAAGCTGAGAGGAGTGGGGAAGGGGGACACTCCTGGTAGAGAGAGCAGCAGGGACATGGCAAACATAGCACACACGGCATGTTTCAGGAACACCAAAAAGAGCAGCTTAATTTGAACAACAATTGTATAAGAAATATAAAAAAGGTTGACAGTTCAGTTTTTTGTCAAGTTCTAAAGAGCTCTGAATAGTGATTTAAAAATTATATTTCACTGTGTAAGCAAAGAAGTGTTTCTTTCTTTCTCTTCTAGCATCAGACTTTCATAGCTGCATAATCTACTTCTAAAAATTAAATCTGTTTAGAACTACTTTTCTATCCTTTACTTCTTTCCTTTTATAAGCTAGCAATGATCAAATTTAACTCCCATGTAATTAGGTAAGAATCTTCATATAACTATATTTACTGTCACTAATGTTTTCTTGTTGAAGAGGTTTTTTAAAAGTTTCTTAGTATTTTCAGTTTAAGTAAATGTTTTGCTTTTAGAAAAGTCTTTTCAGGTAACTGAACCCCATTAAGAGAAACCCAAACCTGATCATGACTAGATAAGGCAAAAACATTTGTTTTTCAATTTAAACTAGCTAATCAGAGTTTAGAACTTTGCTGTAGGCTCCACTCCCTGAAACTTCTTGTTAGCTAACAAGTACTTTTCTAGAATCAAAATGTTGTAAATTAAATACTATACTATTATCTAAAATTCATACTATGAAACTTAGGATCAAAATACGTTTACAGCAACAAGAATACGTGAACCAATCTCATTATTAAAACTTTTGGTCTAATTTAGGCATAATTAAAAAATCATACTTAATAATTTAGGCATATTCAGTTTTGCTAAGTTTAATTCACCACAATACCATGTAACATGCACATATCTAAGTATATTTTCAAAGATCAGGGTTTTTTTCCCTTTTCACTAATTTGTTATACTGTTTGACAGCAATACTTACCTTAATATCTTATTCATTCCATGTCTGGCAGCGTAGTGTAACGGAGTGTTGTGCTGGTAGGGCTCCCCATAAGATGTATTTGGATCAAGGGATTCTTTTAGCTGAGGGTTGTTTTCATATATTTGGCAGGCCAGGTTTTCATCACCATTGATGAGAGCTTTACGGAATTTGGTGGTTGTATTTCCCATGTTTTGTTTTGTTTTTTTCTGATAGACAGTGGCACTTTTTTCCTTCCCCCTTCAGCCACTTCTTGAATGCTACTGCAACATGTTTCACATTCTAACGGAGGAAAAATTACCAAATTAGATTGTAAAGCAATAATTATGAAGCCGTAACCTAAAGAAACAATGTCTAGGAACACTAATAACATCTAGGAAGCATATTTAAGGGGATCAACTATATAACATTTTACCAAATTTATCTTAATAGCCAAAACATCTCAAATTTTTAACATTGCCCATTAACTTCTTGTTAAACTGTAACATCTCCCTGCACAGAGACTGTTAAGAAATCACAGGCTGCACTTTGTACTATAAAAGTTATTTACATATATGGGCTTTTCAATTTTCCTCTTCACACGGACAGGAAATGAGCTTCACTGAATTTTACGGTTGAATACACTTAAATCTCTGTATAAATTATGTATAAATCTGACTCAGCCAGTTTGGGGTAGTGATAAATGTAGGAAATTTTGCTCAAATAAAAACTGCAGAATAGGTGTTAAATTATAGTAAAGGAAAAGTGAAACTGCTCAGTACTTTCAAGGACACCAGAGCAAGATTTTTCAAATGTAAATATATAGGACTACACAACTCACTGATTAATCAGATAGTCACAGCAAACTGATAAAACTGATTATAACTGATTATACACAGAACAATGGAAATAGTGATTATTCTACCTTAAGACCATTAAATTTATTTCCTTCTACTAAAGAGAATTCAAAACAAGGCTGAAAACATCAAATGTTTATGCATATTATGTTTGGAAAGAGGTTATGATAATTATCATATGGGCATTTACTACTGAAGCAATGTGAGGTGGGTGGCAGAGGAAGGACACGGAAACAATCACTGGACCTGGAGTTTGAAATGTCATATTTGCCTACACTAGCTGTGTAATTTTGAGCAAGTTATTTATCCTTCAAAAGCCTCAGGTTCCATGGCACCAGCTTAGTGGCCTAGTGGTTAAGTTCAGCACCCGCTGCTTCAGTGGCCTGGGTTTGGTTCCCAGGTGCGGACCTAGACCACTCGTAGGCAGTCATGCTGTGGCGGCGACCCACATACAAAACAGAGGAAAACTGGCACAGACGTTAGCTCAGTGCCAATCTTCCTCAAGCAAAAAGAGGAAGATTGGCAACAGATGTTAGGTCAGGGCCAATCTTCCTCAGGAAAAAAAAAGCCTCAGGTTCCTATCTGTACAGTAAAGGAAAATGACCATTTCTTAGGGATGGCTGTGAGGATTATCAGTGCTACTTTATTCAACGTACCTACCACATTCTTTGGCTAATGTGCTCAATAAATGCTAGTTTCATTCCATCCTAATGTTTCTGAATCTATTCTTGAACTATGATCAAAATTAGTGACAAGGCAAACAGCATATGCAAAGGTAGGTATGAAGTAAAAGGCCTATTCAAGGAATGGTGAGCACAGATGGAGTTCAGAGTCTCTAGTGTTGGACTAACAGGCCATAAAACTGAAAATAGGTTGGGGCCAGACTAAGAAACTTATACTTTAACATGGAAAGAATGGATAATTAAAGGCTCTTATGCAGGGCAGTGTCATAACTACTTTATGCTTTAGGAAATTAACTGTTGTGACAGTATGGAAGACAGACTAGAGGGAGGAAAACTTGGAAGCAGAATACAAGAGTCTATCATGTTATCCAATTAACTCACTGGCAGGCTGGACATTAAAATATAGCTTTAAAAAAACAGTTGAAAATAATATGTACTTGTTCAACACAAGTTTTGTACAGGGTAGTAACAGTTTCAACAGATTACAAATTAAAGGACTGAAAAACAAAAGAGTTAAGCTTCCTGTAAAACAGAGGCTCTCAACCTTGGCCATAATAACGGGGAGAACTTCAGAGTCCCACTGGCTGAGCTACATCTCAGACCAATTAAATCAGTCTCCAGGGGGTGGAACCCAGGCATTTGTATTTAAGCTCCTTAGGTGATTTCAGTGGGTGCACATCACTGCATAAAAAGCTCCTAGATCCCTCCAGCTAAATGGTTATAACTGAGCTTGGAGATAAAGGTGAGCAGGCAGGGTAAGACACCTGCTAAGCCTCTTTTAGAGTAGAGAGGCACATTTTCTGGCCCACATCAATAGTTAATGAGGTCACCATTTGGGTCCTTTAAAGGTTCTTTGTTATTGACTTTTTATTTTAAATATACAAATACATATGCATAGTAGTAATTTTTGAAAACATGAATAAAGAAAAAGGACAAAAAACCCATAGTTTATTTACTGGAAGATAACTACTATTAGCGTTTTGAAAAATAACCACCCTGTTTATAATATATGTAAATATATTTGTATACCTATATACACTACAAATATTTATATACACAAATTAGATCATTCCTCATAATTTTTACATTTTTATTTAGCTTTCCAGAGGGTTGCTGAACCTTTAGGCTAAAGTACTACTCCTTTATCATCCCATCTTGAATGACACGAGTAAATCCCTCCCTCACACACCCTTTACTTATCACAATATACTATTGCCATTGGGAGATTTTTCAGGTACAGACTGGATGTTATTTTATTTATTTCTTTTGTTTTTCACAGAATCTAAGAGCCATGTGTTTATTCTCAGTGAAATAATTTGTGTTTTGTTGTACTGCTTTAAGCATTTTAAGAGTTTATTATCCCTAATGAGAACTCCACTAAGTTTATTGTATATTTTTATCTATAACCAAATATAAAGGATATCATGGGGGTTCGAAAGAGTCTTTCCTAAGGATTTGGAAACTTTCAGTTGTTTTGGTCTTATCTTTCTACTCTGATAGCATGTAGCTCAAACCATAAACATTTTCAGAGTTTTAGGTTAGATTAACACATAACACATCTTCTTTGATTTACATTACTTTAGTGAAATGTTCTATAAGAAAAACAACTTCTATCCAACATGTAAAAAAAGAAATATTTAAGAAAGCAATGATATCTTGGGGTACTTATTTAAAATAACAAGATACTTTAAAAAATCAATAATACTCTAAATGTGCATTAAATATCACTGTCACTCGTTGAAAAGCATAACGGCATCTAGAAACCTTTTTGTAGTCCTCTTTTATTTTCAAGTCTGTTTCATTTTTAAAATTTAAGTTCAATAAGCCTGAGAGTCACCAGGAAATGCATCACTTAAAACAGTCATAGCTCCACTCCCCCTCAGATTTAGTCTCACAAGACTTGCCTAGAAATTTGCCAGATGTGTCCTTTTGCTTCTTCATAGCCACAGCTAGTATAACCTGAAGTGATTGTTCCCTCCTTGTTTGAATCAAACCCTTAAGTAATATTTCTCCAACTCCAAGGTAAATCTATGCATAGTGCTTCATGAGGCTGCAGATGGATTATCAGAGAAGTGAAAATAATTCCTTATTTTAGGCTTCTAAGTTTTACAGGAAAATCTAGGCAAATCCTCATCATCTTTCACTAGGAAAGCACAGCATTTGATAAGTATTTAATGAAAAAAATAAGAAAAATGTAGCCTGTCAATGGACTCCAGAAAGCCTTCCCTAATTTCTAATTAACTTTTAATTGTGAAGGGCTCTATAACTCTAGGTTTAAATCTTTGTCTCTCAACTTTCCCATTCATAGGTTAATAATCTGCAACAAAAACTCAAGTGCACTTAAACTAACAAACTACTCCCAGAAATCTTTTACAGAAGATGAAGTTCTTCAGAAATAAATAACCAACCCCTAATTTATGTTTTCACAAAATTATTTTTAAAGTCATGATTATGGATTGAAGTTGTTGACCTAAACAAAATAATTGGCTCCCATTCTTCAATTAACTAGAAGAAAATTCAATATTACACACACACACTCAATCCATCCTTCTGCAGCTGTCTGCACTATTGATAAAAATAACAATCTTAAACCCATAAGTAAACTTTTCTTTAGCCAGAAAAGAAACAAGCAGAAAGTTCATTCAAACAGTAGGTCCCAACCCCGCCCAGCTCCAGGTTGAAATCAGAGAGATGTCTCTCTAGGAAGAAGATTCCAAAAGCTCAAAGTCCACAGAAATGCTCTAATTGTTACTGTAATAATACTTAGAGAAAAGGAAAAGATGGTTTAAAAAGAGACTCTAAGAGAACTTTCAGGAGATAAAGTAAAAAAAGAAATAAAGATAGAAGGAAAAAAATCCAGGAAAAGTCAATATACTACAGCAGACAAAAACCATGTGGGCAAATAATATATTAAGCTATCGACTCTGTTCATTCTCTCATTCAACAAGCATTTATTAACCTGTAATAATTTTCATTTGTCACTATGCACCAGAATCACCTGGGGAGGTGATTTCAACTCATCTAGGGAGAACAAGGCCAGAGTAAGAATTTTAAAAGCTTCCCAGTAGATTATAATACACAAGTGAGTTGAGGATCACGGACTAATTCTTAAACTATGCAAAGCCAAAGGTGTTGCCAAGAAGGGTGATGGCAAGGAGAAGTGTAGCAGGAGTTGAAAAGACCTGTGCTCAAATTCTGTTTCTGTTTTACCAAGTAACTTAACCTCTTTGAGTTTTGTCCTCATCTGTAAACCAACAGTATTAATACCTTCCTTCAGCCAACAAATATAAATAAACAAATGAAAATGACTGTACCTATGAAGTTTATATTCTAGTGGAAGTAAAGAGAGAAACATTGTAAGGCATTGATTTTATCCCGTGTGCAATACGGAGCCATTACAAGTTTTTGAGCTAGATCTTTCTCAGGCTTTAGCATTTTTAGAAAAATGCATTTAAGGTTTATCCTTGTTAATGCATGAATCAATAGTTCAATCCTTCTTATTGCTGAGTACTACTCCATTGTATCCATCCATTATATGGATGATCACTGTTTGACTCACCAGTCACATATTAAAGGACATGTTGGTTGTTTCTAGTATCTGGCAATTGTTAATAAGGCCACTAAAACATTTACATACAGATTTCGTGTGAATATGTTTTAATTTCTCTTGGGTAAACATCCAGGAGCAGAATTGCTGGGACATGTGGTAAGTTCTATGTTTAACTTTATAAGAAACCACTGAACTGTTTTCCAGAGTAGATGCACCAGTTCATTCCTTTCAGCCACATATGAGAGTTACAGTTGCTCTGAATCTTGGTCAGCATTTAGAACCGTCAGGGGTTTTTTTCCTTTTTTGGTAGCAATTCTAATAAATCTGTAGTGGTACCTCACAATGGTTTTAATTTCCATTTCCCTAATGACAAACAATGTTGAGCATGTTTTCATAAGTGTATTTGCCATGAATATATCTTAATTTGTAAAGCGTCCGTTTAGATCTTTTGCCAATTTTAAAGATGGATTACTATTGAATTTGAGCTCATCACATAACAATGTTTTGGTCAACAACGAACCACATATATGGGAGAGGTCCCATAAGATTAGTTCCATACAGCCTATATGTGTAGTAGGCTATACCATCTAGGTTTGTGTAAGAGTACTCTATGATGCTTGCACAATGACAAAATCGCCTAATGATACATTTCTCAGAATGTATTCCTGTTAAGTGATACATGACTGTATTCTGTAAAAAAGTCCTTCACTGGAAATACAATTTGCAAATATTTCTTCTAGTCTGTAGCTTCTCTTTTCATTCTCTTAATAGTGTTGTTCACAGACCAAAAGTTTTAAATTTTGATAAAGTCAAATTTATCATTTTTTTTCCATTTATAGATTGTGCTTTTGGAGTCATATGTCAAACTCTTTGCCTAACCTAGGTCATAGAAATTTTCTCCTATATTTTCTTCTAGAAGTTTTTTAGTTTTAGGTTTTCTATTGAAGCCTGTGATCCATTTTGAGTTAATTTCTATATAAGGTTTGACGTATAAATTGAGGTCCATTATGTTTTATGGATGAATATCCAATAGTTTCACCACCACTTGTTCAAGAGTGTCCTTTCTCCATTAAATTGCCTTTGTACCTTTGTCAAAAACCAATGGACTATATTTGTGTGCATCCAATTCTGGACTCTATTCTGTTCCATTTTTCTGTGTCTATTCTTTCAGCAATACTATATTGTCTTGATTACTGGTAGAACTGACATCTTAACAATATTGAGTCTCCCAATCCATGAATATGGTATTTCTCTCCATTTATTTACATCTACTTTGATTGATTTTTTTCATCAACGTTTTATAGGTCGCATCATACAAATGGTACACATATTTTGTTAGATTTATACCTAAGTATTTATTCTTTGAGGGTGCTGCTATAAATGGTACTATAAAAAAAATTTCAATTCCTGTTGTTCATTACTAATACATAGAAAAACAACTGAAATTGTATATTGACCTTGTATACTATAAATTTGCTAAATTCACTTATTCTAGGAGGTTTTTTTGGAAGATTTTTTTGGATTGTCTAAAGTAGACTCATGTCTTCTACAAATAGAGGTAGTTTTATTTCTTCCTTTTAAACCTGCATTCCTTTTATTTCTTTTCTTGCCTTATTGTACTTGTTAGCTAGACAGACTTTTAAATTAGTGGGCAAAAGTTTGAGGAAAAATGGGATATTTGTATAGACTCAAAGTATCTCCCCCAAGATATTTAATAATTACAAAGTGAAAAATGGCAATTTTACAGTGGAGAAACAAGGGAAATACCACCTTAACCAAGCGATCAAGGTTAACACCAACAGTAAAATATTGACCTTATTTCCTCAATTTGATGCACTAAAAAAGGGTACATTACTTCTCTAGTATTCTCAAGAAAGATGCATAACATCAATCTAAATATGAGAAAATAGACAAATTGAGGGACACTCTACAAAATGACTGGCCAGTACTTTTCAGAAGTGTCAAGGCCTTGAAAGACACAAAGAGACTACCTAACTGTTCACAGATGAGAGGAGACTAAGGAGATGTGACAATAAATGCCATGTGGGATCCTAGTTTGGATTTTGGAACAGAAAAAAAGTTATTAATGGAAAACTGCTGAAACCTAAATAGAGCATATAGTTTAGTTAGTAATATTGTACCAAACTCAATTTCTTAGTTTTGATATACAAGATGTTCACATTAGGGCAAGCTGGGTAAAGGGTAGGCAGGAATTCTTTGCACTATTTTTGCAACTTTTCTGTAAGTCTAAAATTACTTCAAAATAAAAAGGTTAAAAAAAAAAAAAAGATTCTCCTAGCTCCTGTGTTGAGAACAGACTATGGGAAGGCACAGATGGAAAGAGAGAGACCAATCTGGAGGCTACCAGGGTAATCTGGGCAACAGGTGACAGTTTCTTGGACCAGCACTCTAGAAATTAAGGTGATGAAAAGTGTTTGGATTGTTGATATATTTTGAACAGTATTTCCTGAAAGAAACCCTTAAAGAGTGTATAAATATAGCAGTCTGGCTTGTTAATTATTCAATAGAATAAAATAACAAATGGAATAAAATAAGAACGACATTCTAAATTCACAAATCCTTGAAGGCCAGTTTCTAACTGGAGTATAAGTAGGAAGGACACTCCAAGAAAAATTAATGCTATTTACTATTAACTTTGGTACCAAACTGCTAACCCCTATGCCTCTCTTACCCCAGAGTATTAAAGCTGTGCCATGTGTAAATCACAAGGTCTACAGGCCCCTCTAGCCTAGAGTTCTCTGACAGCGAGAAAAGACAGAGGAAGAGGGGGGAAAAATGGTTAGACCAGCTGCCTGAACCTAAGCCCTATCTGCATTCCTGCCACCAAAAGGTACAAACCCTAGTACTTAGGTCCAGCCATGTCCCTAAAGCTTCCATGACATTAAAACACCTCATTTGGAGGGGAGTAAGGAAAAAGGCATGCCTTGCCCTCACCTAGAGCCTAGGGTGTATAGTCAGCTTCAGTGATATAGGGTTCAGGATTTGATCATGTAAGTATGTAGGTAAAGGGGTAGTGGTAATCTTTAGGATTTACCTTCTATGAAATCCTCAATGGCTTCCTACAGATGGCAGGATATAGTCAAACTCTTAGGAAGTGCATAACTAAGGCTGTACCAAAATGTTTTTAAAAACAATGAGTTTGCCTGAAGCCGGGGACTTGCATAGGAGAATAAGCAGAGGTAAGGGTGGATAGCTAGGTAGGGCTGACCCTTAGAATCTCATCCTAAGAGTATGGCTTCAGTCTTAACTTTCTCAACTTAATTTCAGGTCATCGTGGTTCTTAATGATATTTCCCACTTCTGAAATGATGAGAATTATTATTATTATATGATATTAACATGATTATTATTTTGACTTTAATCTTGGCCACTGTAATTTAGTGTTATGTATATATCCTGTTCTCTCTGACAGACTGGTTAATGCAATGGAGTGTAGTGAGTTGAAAGAGCTTTTAAGCTAGACAGACCTAGGATCTTGGCAAGTCTATTAATGATAACCTTGGTTTTCTCACCAAGAAAATCACACTCATTTTAGAGGGCCATCGTAAAGATTAAATTTGATAATGTATATAAAGTTCCACAACTCATAACTGATAAAATATAACTTCTCTTCCACTTAAGACTATAAAGTTCATCAATATAAGAAATACCTTATACTTTTCTATATGAAAAATGTTTATAGTATTGATTTTTTACTAATTATAATTCATAAAATCATAGGAATAGAAAGGACTACATTTAAATCCTCCCAGCCTATACTCCCAGATTTAACCATAAAAGCTCTTGAACATTCATGGCTTGCTGTAAATAAATAACTGCCTTCTACACTAAATAACCTAAAAGCCTACCCTGAATTGACCATAAAATGATGATGGAAATCTTGTATTAAACTTATTTGCTATTCTTTCATACCTCATATGGATGCTGGAATATCATGGGCATTAAACAAGATACAGGTGGCCCCAAAAAATAACACTAAGAAAACATAAATTTTAAAAACTTTAAGTAACTTAATGTCAACTTTCCCCCACCTTTTCTTCTTTTAAGAACTGGGATGTCAAAGACTGGAGAACTGCTGTTTGTAAAAGTCCATACAGTTTTTAGGAACCAACAACAGCAACAAAAGCATTATTAGAAGGTACTACAGGGGCCGGCCTGGTGGCGCAGCACTTAAGTTCGCACCTTCTGCTTCTTGGCGGCCCGGGTTTGCCAGTTCGGATCCCGGGTGCGGACATGGCACCGCTTGACAAAAGCCATGCTGTGGTAGGCGTCCCACATATAGAGTAGAGGAAGATGGGCATGGATGTTAGCTCAGGGCCAGTCTTCCTCAGGGAAAAGAGGAGGATGGGCAGTAGTTAGCTCAGGGCTGATCTTCCTCAAAAAAAAAAAAAAAGTTAAAAAAAAAAAAAAGAAGGTACTACAGTAAGACGAAATTGGTGTAGTTCCTCAGGAAAATGACTTAAGATAAAAAGGCTGAATCTGATTGACCGGCAATAAAGAAAGTCTTTAGAAATATGATATCAAACTGGCGAAAGTCTACTAAGAATCTTACTGGAAGGTTACTCACTGCAGCAGCTGGACTCTGCGCACCCCTGACCCTCCAACATACACCCCTTGATCTTAATCCTATTACTATAACAAATTTTAAAAATTTAAGCTATATTATACTTTCTAATAAACAAAAACTTATGAGTGTAAACATTAACAAAACTGGAGGTATAGTTTAAACATCATAAATATACTATTGAAATGTTAATTTACATTCACCAAAAAAAAAGCAATTTAGACTTACCTTCACAAGAAAACTGTAATGTTTTATAAGTATTGATTTTTAATGAGTTATAATGCATAAAATCATGGGAATAGAAAGGACTACATTTAAATCACCCCAGTCTATCTTTTCAAATTTAACACTAAAAGCTTTTGAACACTCATGGCTTGTTGTTAGCCAATACTTTTGCCTCCTCATTGGATTATGGAGAATCTTCTTTGTTGCTCTTGTCCAAGTCTAATGCTTCAGTAAAACTGAAATTTATATTACTGAATGCACACTCAGTTCACAGCACCTCTAAGCAATGTAGGGTTTACAGCAAATGTTGGCAAATTTTCTGTAAAGGGCTAGATGTTAAACATTTTAGGCTTGGTTAGTCACATGATCTCTGCCACCGTAGCTTGAAAGCCAGAGGCAATATATAATAGAATGGATGTGGATTGTGTTCCAATAAAACTTCATTTACAAAAGTAGGCAGGGAGATTTGGTCCATGGGCTATAGTTTGCCAACCCCTAACTTGATGGAAGGAGTATAACATAGTAGAACAATTTGGGTTGGAATCCCCCATCTACTACTTCCTTGTTCTAGCACAAATCATTTAAATTCCATACCTCAATTTCCTCGTGTCAAATGGGGATAAGGATTGTCCTACCTGCAGGATTGCCATGATTATCTAGGTAAAGTATATAATAACTATGTGCTGGTACTTAAATTTTACCTCTCTTCCCCATCAGGATCTGCAAGCCATTGGTAAAGAGTCATTTGCCGCCTTCAAAGAACTCCATATTCATTCTTTTTAAAAGACAGTGAAACCTTAAGAAAAATGTCATCAACTCTACGTTCTGTATCAGGAATGATATATAGCTCATAGTCTAGACTTTATCACTTATTCGGTGTCTGACCTTTGGCAAGTTAAAAAATTATATTTTTTTCACCTATCTTCTGAAGCAAGGTTAATTCCATTTTCACTATTTTTCTAGATCACTGCCAATATTAACAAAGGTCTCTCCTATGTAACTGCACTTACAAATACTAAGTGAAAGGGATGCATAATTGAGTACAAAGCCAGGAGCAGGAGACAGAATCTTACATTGGGAATAAATGCAAAACACACACAGACACACACATTCACGTAACTTTGGCAGGGAGCAAGAAGTCTTAGTCTAAAATGCTGCTAAAAATGAAGCACGGTTTAAGAGATTTAGGGTTCAGCTTGCCGAACTGCATATTAAGTCTAAGTCAAATGTGGCTTTACTCTTAGTGGCTCCCGGAAGAAGTTCGTGAATACCACTGTCTACAGGAAAACTCACGAGTATTAGAGTACTGTGAAAATGATCTGAGTTGAGAAAAATCTTTTCACAAAGAAAGCAACTTCCCTGTAATATGCATTCCAGAATTAAAATTCACTTTGCTGTTATTACAGTGTCTTAATATGGTAGCATTCAAAATAAAATGGATACACAAACACATACGTATTATGCTAGTACTAAAGTATTCTATGTGGCAGTTTGGCTGCGGAAGCTTCTCAGCAACCAAGAAAAAGATAATCCAATATAATCTGGCTGCTCTTGGCTATCTTTTATATCTATATAGCTTTCACAGTGTGGAAAAGGATGCTGCAGTTAGAAAAGGAAGGAATGAAAAAAGCTGCAAAGGGCAGCAGCTGATTGTTTTTTTGCCAAACTGGCAAATGAACACTGAAAATAGCTAACATGAGGCTCAGAAGTAGAAAACTGTCCAAACTTGGGATAGAACTACTGTAGATGAAACATTATTCCTACTTTATTTCCTATTAAAACATAATCATCTATAATGATCACAGAACTCAGAATTAACCACACAAGTAAATTTTTCAGATAGCTGAAATTCTTCTTAGGCAATATGCAGGTTTCATACATTTGACTTTCCAACTACTCAAAATGTTATGTGTTATACTTTAATTGCCCCTTCACAAGTACTTTTCAAATTTTGAATTCAGAATTTCATACAGTGTTGAAAAATTAATATTTCAGGCTCTAATGCTATGCTGCTGTCAGCGAATAGCTTAATTTCAGCAACTTTGGCATCTCTGACTATTCAGCAGTATTTGCTTTCATAATTTTTGAATGCTGCATTGTCCTTATTTCATACACATAAGTGAAAATGTTAAATTGGTAATGTTTTATCTTGGTATTACGAAACCAAAGCCTCAAAGCCGAAGCAATTGAGAAAAAAACAAAATTATTTATACCCCAAAAGGCAAACCTTTAGCCTCAAAGTAAGGCTTCCTAAACTTAACTGTACACTCAATTTTTAAAAAGATAAAAATTATATACTATTTATGGAATTTTAGAAATTTATAACCAAATATTGTTTTTAAAAGTAATGATTAATTTTTACTATTTGTAAGCTGTATGAAATGCTTGAAATTTTTTAAAAGTGAATTGTAATTAGAAATTTTGTGTTTACACTTCAGAGAATAGAACTGCTACCTAACAAATCTCTAACAATTATGTACATTCAAATTTAATAAAAGTTTACAAAATAATATTAAAAGAAAATAATTTGCTTTCTCAAACTAACCTCAAAGAACAAATATAAAATTGCCATAATGAAAATGTTTTTAGATTATTTTCATTGGAAAAGGCTCTTCTCTATCACCCACTGTTTCAAAGTCAGTGAGTCTTCCTGGCTTTGCTGTATCCTTCATTGTGAGGTACTCATTTAAAATTATTATTGTCTTGGGGGAAAAATTTAGAAGTATTATAATGTGTCAAGGTATAATACTATTTAGCTTCTAGAGGCTCTTATTGTTTCTTATCCATTGTCCTGTTGAACCTAAAGGAATTTATCAAGTTTAACTAAGTTTATTCAATATTACAATTTCAGCCCTGTTTGTCTGAAGATGTTCTACCCTATTGTGCAGAAAAGAGTTAACACTGCAGGCCTGAGATGACTTCCTTAGAAAGGCCTACTTGCAAGATTGGCCCTTGGCTGGTGTCTGAAAACCTGGATTTAAGGAGAGTTCATACCATTCCCTAACTGACAGGAGTGGCTCAATGTACCCACACAACGTGATATGTGCTAAACACTTGCTTTTCCTCTGGGAGTCTGGAATTTTGGCACATGCTAGGCAGAGCGTGCCAACCTTCAGTAAAAATTTTGGGTACTGAGTCTCTAGTGAGCTTCATTTGTAGAAAATATTTCACATGTATTGTCACAATTTGATGCTGGTAGAATTAGGCACATCCTGTCTGACTCTATGAGGAGAGGATTCTTAGAAACTTGCGTCTGGCTCCCTTTGAACTTTGCCCCATCCGCCTTTTCCGTTTGCTGATCTTCTTCATATCCTTTTGCTGTAATAAATTTTGGCTGTGAGTACAAGTACATGTTGCATCTTGTAAATCCTCCAAGTGAATCACTGAAATTAGGGGTGATTTTGAGGACCATCCCCCACAACATAGTGGTGTCAGAAGTGTGATTTGATAGACTATCCAGACTCACTAAAATATGGTGAAAGCATTGTTTGGGAAATGAAAGAATGAGGAAGTGGGGAATGAAGAAATTTTGGTGCCTGGGTAGCTATGGAGTTATCCATAATATGAAACAGCAGGTGAGCTGCTTTCTTTTATGAGGGATAAAAGTTGCCTAGGGAATTTGAAAATGATAGACCCATTCCCAGGAGAACTGGCTTGCTGATCCTTTGGCTGCTTTCAGTTGTACTGGTTAAAGGTGGGTGGGGGTAAGTTTATCCAAGTGATATCTTTGGTTTTTGTTCTTTCCTACAGGTGGGAGGATAGAGGGCTCAAACATTCCCAAAGGTGAGCTTTGGGTGGGCCAAAATGTTAAAAAGTTTACTTTGTCCTCTTTTACAAGTGAGAAGGAAAACAGGTGAAATCAGCTCCCAGGACTGGAGCAAAGCTTTAGATAAACACAAAGGGGGAGAAAAAGAAGAGGAGGATAACTTCCAACAGTTTCTTTAACATAGTTGCTGATGCAGCAACCCTAACTTTCTTGCACTACGGCCAGGATATACCCGCAGCCCAACACACACACACACACACACACACACACACACACACACACAGCTATAATGTTAACCATGTAAATAGTAAATTCACTTCTAGAGATATTTAAATAAATTTGCAATGAGAAAAAAAGGCAAATTTTCAAAAAATGCTTTTGCATTTTGTGGCTACTACACCTGGATGTATGAAAAATAAAACTAATGTAAAATGTTATATGCTTGTAATTTTATAATTGCTAGAGGGATTATCCTGATCAGGAAAAGCTGAAAAGAAAAAATGGTAATGGGACAAAACTCCCTTGCTTTTTGCTGTTGGTGAGCAGATTGGAATTTAAAGTCTTTGAATATTAGAAACAGAGCAAGTTTCTATTACTGATGAGTTTTGCCTATTGGAGCCTCTGCAAAAAAAGAAACAACATAAAAAAAGAGGCAATCTCTAGATGCAGGTACACTTTTGGAGTTTTAAAAGCAGTTTTTAGTTGCTAATGAGCTCTTATGAAATCAAATATCTGATTCTTAGAGGCTGATGATTTTCACTGTGCATATTTTTGAGAGGGTTCATCTGGACTCTTAAGACTGACAAGATAAAAGGGCTAAGAAAACCCTGCTTGTCACTTGGACTTGGAACACAGCTGTCTGGCCTTGTAGAGTCTTGGCTTTGCAAAAGACTAGCTACTAGCTTTTTTGCAGTTCTGCATTCACACATCCTTATTACCTGGGCCTGACTCTAAGCTAAAACCCAAAACTGTCTGATATGGGCTATTTCAGCCTCACCACGAGCTCCACTGAACTGAAAGCAGACACAGGCTCAATGAACAGAATTCTGACTCGGAGTGTTACAGATTTAGGACACCCCTCTGCAGGGCCCTAAACTATGAAAACATCAATGGACGCTGCCTGGATTGTCTGGGTCACATCCACATGCCCACAAGAAACAGCTTATTCTCTAATGGGACCATCTAAATTTAAGCTACTGATCGTCTCTATATTTCTGATGCAGAGGCTAACTGCATTCCTATCTTGTGATTCCTGCCAAAAGCTGTAAATTGGGGGAGGGCACATCACAAGAAATGTGACCCCTTCACCCCCTCCTGTCAGACCAGATTCTGGACTCCCTCTGGGGGACGGCTCACTGCTATTGACTTGTGTTCAGGCTTCCAGATTAGTTAGAATTTACAACAATGGACGGATAGCTTGACTGTACTTCCCCCACCTTTCTCCTGGTAGACACACCTCAGTGAGTCACTTTGATTATTAAATACAGCTGTCAAAAAAAGGGGACTGATTTTTTCTAGGCTGCTCACTAAAAACTTAGTCAGGAGAAAAGATGGGGCAAGTTACGTAAACCCATTTTGATACTTTTTGAATAGTCAGGATTTAATCCTGACCAATTCCTGAACATAATGTGTCTTTCTGGTTAAATTATATAAAAAATGTTTTTCTATGAAAACGGTTTTGTCCCACTTGCACCCAGACCTTGTGGACAAAATATCTGGGTAAGAATAGGGAATGATTGAAAAAATGTAAAGTTATGATTGTTAAAATGAGACATACCAATTTCATTAACAACAGAGACAAAACAAAAACCTGGCACCTGGGGAAACATGGGAAAGAGTATTAATGATCTTTGTTTTTCAGAACTATTCTTGAAAGTACTGTCCTCTTCCTGAAGGAAAACTCCCCATGCTACCTTTCCAAGAAGCTGTGAGCATTTTGTATTCAAACTGACTCCTAAGCTATGATCACACCTGATAGCCCTGACGATGAGACAGCCGAGGGTGGCCCAGTTCCTACACTTTCCATCCAGAACATGTTTAGGTGTGGTCCATACTTGTGAGGCAGATGAACTGATGTCATGGACAAGCAAATCTGTTTGGAACTGTCCGCCTTCAGGCATTCTTGAAACCAAATACTGCACCGAATTAATTGGACTGGACTGGGAACCATAAGGTAGGATATCCCACAGTAGGAGGTCACATTGGAGCCCTGTTAACTGTACTGCCTAATATATGTCCTACATGGGGTATCCTAACTGTTGTGAATTATTTGTTTCCAGGGGTATTATGTGTAGCTTCTGGAGTTGTACTTCTTTTGTGTGTATGCTATTAGGACATTGCTTCAGCCCTAAAAGGCATTTAGGTCACTTTCAACTCATCAGTCAGATTTGTGCTGTGTCTGAATTGATGCCTCAGGCTAGATGAAAAATAAATTTAAATACAGAAACTTAAGAAGGAAGCCAGCTGACTTTCTAAGATAGATCTTTATGGTTAATGAAATTTAATCATTTAGAGGTTCAGCCTAAATTCTGAACCTCTAAAAGGCATAGGTGTCAAGATGCCCTGGCCAAGTGGAAATTGTGTAGAAAAAAGTTAACAGCAGGTTTGAGATTGCTATCTTTAGAAAGGCCTGCTTGCAGGCACTGGCCCTTGGTTGGTATCTGGAAACCTGGATTTAAGGAGGGTTCCCAGCATTCCCTAACTGACAGGAATGTTTGTACAAACATGATAGTATATGCTAAACACTTGCTTTCCTCCTGGGAGTCTGGAATTTTGGTACATGCTAAGCAGAAGGTGCCTACATGATCAGCCTTCAATGAAACGTTGGGCAATGAGTCTCTAGTGAGCTTCCTTGGTAGGCAACATTTCACACGTTACAATTCAATGCTGAAGGAATTAGGTACTTCTTGTTTGACTCCAAGAGGAGAGGACTCTCGGAAGCTTGCTCCTGGTTTCCTCTGGGCTTCACTCCATGCACCTTTTCCCTTTGCTGATTTTGCTTTGAATCCTTTTGCAGTAATAAATGTTAGCTGTGAGTACAATTTAGTCCTGTGAGTCCTCCTAGCAAATCACTGAAGCTGAGGGCTGTCTAGGGACCCCTGATAAATTCATCTTATGTTAAAAAAAAAAATGCTTTAAAATTGTTTCAACATTCAAAACCCAATTAATGTAATCCATAAACCAATTAACATAATCCATCACATCAACAAACTAAAAAAGAAAAATCACCTGATCTTATCAATAGATGCAGAAAAAGCATTTGACAAAATCCAACACTCATTCATGATAAAAACTCTCAATAAACTAGGAATACAAAGGAACTATTTCAATTTGATAAAGAACATCTACCAAAAACCTACAGCTAACATCAAAGTTCATGGTGAGAAACTCAAAGCTTTCCCTCTAAGAATAGGTACAAGGTAAGGATGACCATCTCACTACTCCTTTTCAATACCCAACTTGATGTTCTAGCTAATGAAGTAAGACAAGAAAAGGAAATAAACAGTATACGGATCAGGAAGGAAGAAATAAAAACTGTCTTTGTGCGCAGATGACATGATCATCTAGGTAGGAAATCCGAAAGAATGCACAAAAAAACTCCTGGAACTAATAAGCAATTATAGCGACCTTGAAGGATACAAGGTTAATATACAAAAGTCAACCACTTTCCTAAATATGAGTAGTGAACAAGTGAAATTTGAAATTAAAAACACAATACCATTTAATAAGCATGCAAAAAATTGAAATACTTAGGTATAAATCTAATAAAATATGTATAAGATCTATATGAGAAAAACTACAAAACTGATGAATAAAATCAAACAAGAACTAAAAAAATGGTGAGATAGTCCATATTCACAGACAGTATCAGTTCTTCCCAACTTAATCTATAGATTCAATACAATCTCGATCAAAATCCCAGCAAGTTATTTTGTGGATATTGACAAAGTGATTCTAAAGTTTATATGAAGAGGCAAAAGTCCCAGAGTAGCCAACACAATATTGAAGGAGAAGAACAAAGTTGGAGGATTGATGCTACCCATCTTTAAGACTTACTATAAAGCTATGGTAATCAAGACAGTGATATTGACAAAAGAATAGACAAATAGATGAACAAAACAGAATAGAAAACCCAGAAACAGATCCATATAAATACAGTCAAATGATCTTTGGCAAAGAAGCAAAGGCAATACAATGTAGCAAAGATAGTCTCTTCAACAACTGGTGCTGGAACAACTGGACAACAACACGCAAAAAAACCGAATCTAGACAAACCTTATAACCTTCAAAAAAATTAGCTCCAAATCATCACAGACTTAAACGTAAAACTCAAAACTATAAAACTTCCAGAAGATAACATAGAAGAAAACTTGGATGACCTTGGGTATGATAATAACTTCTCAGATACAACGCCAAAGGCACGATCCATGAAAGAAATAATGGATAAGCTGGAGTTCATTAAAATCAAAAACTTCTGCTCTCTGAAAAACAATGTCAAGAAAATGAGAAGATAAGCCACAGAAGGAGAGAAAATATTTACAAAACATGCATGATAAGGGACCGTTATCCAAAATATACAAAGAACACTTAAAACTCAACAATAAGAAATCAATCTGATTTTTTAAATGGGCTAGAGCTGGCCCTGTGGCCTAGTGGTTAAGTTTGGCATGCTCCGCTTTGGTGGCCTGGATTAGGTTCCCAGGTGTGGACCTACACCACTCATCAGCAGCCATGCTGTGGTGGTGACCCAGATACAAAACAGAAGAAGGCTGGCACAGATGTTAGCTTAGGGTGAATCTTCCTTAAGGAAAAAGAGGATGATTGGCAACAGATGTTAGTTCAGGGTGAATCTTCCTCAGCCAAAAAAAAAAAGGGGGGGGGGGTGCTAAAGACCTCAACAGATATCTCACCAAAGAAGATATTTAACCATAAGTAAGTACGTTAAAAGATATTCCACATCATAGATCATGAGGGAAATGCAAATTAAAATAATAATAAGATACCACTACATACCTATCAGAATGGCCAAAATCTGGAACACTGACAACACCAAATGCTGGCAAGGATATGGAGCAACAGGAATTCTCATTCATTGCTGGTGGGATCACAAAATGGTACAGACACTATGGAAGACACTCTGGCAGTTTCTCACAAAACTCTTATCATATAATGCAGTAATCAAGCTCCTTGGTATTTACCCAAAGCAGTGAAAACTTATCTCCACACAAAAACCTGAAAACAGATGTTTATAGCAGCTTCATTCATAATTGCTAAAACTTGGGAGCAAACAAGATGCCCTTCAGTAGGTGTATGAATAAATAAACTGTAGTACGTGCAGACAATGGAATATTATTCAGTACTAAAAAGAAATGAGCTATCAAACAACGGAAAGACATGGAAGAACCTTAAGTGCAGATTACTAAAAAAGAAGCCAATCTGAGAAGGCTACATACTGTATGATTCCAACTATATGACATTCTGGAAAAGGCAAAACTTGGAAACAGTGACAAGATCACTGGTTGCCAGGAGTTGGGGGTATGGGAGGGATCAAGAGGCAGAGCACAGAGGATTTTTAGGGCACTGAAAATACTCTGTATGATATTATAATGATGGTTACATGTCATTATACATTTATTCAAACACAAAGAATGTACAATACCAAGAATGAGTCCTATAGTTACCTACAAACTATGGACTTCAAGTGTTTATGACATGTTAATACAGGTTCATCAATTGTAATACATGTACCACTCTGTAAGTGATGTTGGTAATGGGGGAGGCCATGCATGTGTAGGAGCAGGGGATACCAGAAATCTCTGTATATTCCTCTCAATTTTGTTGTAAGCCTAAAGCATTCTAAAAAAACAAAGTCTTAGAAGAAAGACTTGAATTCTAATTTTTATTTAATCTCTCTGCCTTTGTTTCCTTGACCATACAATGGGCATAAGTTATTGTGAGAAATAAGATTGCAAGTAAAGTACTTAGCACAGTGTCTAACATACAAGGCATTTAACAAATATGTGTACTTTCCCTTTTTTTACCCCCAGAAACCCTTTTCTGCTTGCTTATTGGTTCATAACTTTAAGACAGTTGAAAGAGCTTAAAATCTGACCACTAGATAGGTGATGAATCTCCAAACCCAAGTTGTAGGACAATTTTCAAGCAGTGTCTTATCATTACCTCCTTCTAATTTATTTCTGAATAGTCCTGAAAACTAAAGTTACTTAAACTAAATCAATACCCACGTGTATTAAACCAAAGCAAATACAAAACAAAAGGAAATATATGCCAGGGACACACTAAAATTTAAAACAGGAAAAATCTGTGTTAGCCTTTTATATCCACTATGTTAAAGAATCTGAATAACATTAAATTAGATTTCTATAATTTACAGGGAACTCACAGAACAATCAATCCAAACCCATGTTCACTACCAGTGTGTTTGTGTGATACAGTTTCTGTACTCAAGGGATATTTTACTTCACTTGAAAAAAATGTTTGGTTAAAATTAGTTCATTTTAAACAAAAATTTACACATAAAATAATAACAAATATGCTTAAAATATTATCCAATATTGTTAAAATAGTTGTTCCCCACTTGTCAAGATAATCTAATGTTACAGGGCCAGCCTCACGGCTGAGTGCTCCATTTCAGTGGCCCAGGGTTTCACCGGTTTGGATCCTGGACATGGACCTACCCACAGCTCGATAAGCGATGTTGAGGCAGCATCCCACATTGCAGAACTAGAAGGACCTACAAGTAGAATATCAAACTATGTACTGTGGGGCTTTGAGAAGGGGGAAAAAAAAAAAAGATTGGCAACAGATGTTAGCTCAGGGCCAATCTTTGAAAAGAAAATAATAATAATAAAAGATGATCTAATTTCAATTCAGTGCATTTTGCCCAATAGAACTTCAAGACTAAGAGGAAGTAAATTATATTTATGCAAACTGATGTTTTCTCATGTTTTCCTGTTAAAAGAGGACCTTTGAGAGGTAGTTTATGATGATTCTTACAATTTATATCGTCATTAAGACAGCTCCAGGAAAAATTAAAAAGATCATAAAAGATAACACTGATAAGTACTTGAGTGTTTAAAATCTATAACTTTAAACAGTATATGCTAATATACACCACTAGTATCATAATTATGCTAGCAAATAAAGGATTCTTTTAATTGTTAATACTATAGTCTTTTTACTAGGTTGTATATAAGTTATAATAAGCATGAGATTGTATGATTCTTCTAATTTCTGAAACTGTGTGTGCATGTTAAAAATCTAATCAAATTTCCATTTTAGGAGTTTTAAACTGTGGTACATTTTCAGATAAACATCCAATCTCTGGGTACTGGGATGTGATTAGCACTACCTATTACACAGGACAATACTGAGAGCAGAGAGAACAAAAAAAGGGACACAGCCAATCTCCTTCTGAGGTCATAGTCTTTTTAATCACAATAAGCTATTTGAAGATCAAGAGATGCACAGATGAGTGACTGCTTAACTTCTGATGTCACAATCCTATCTAAATAGTCTAGTGAGAGAGAAACCAAGGGAGTAACAATGCCTGGTTCTTTACTTGACTCCATCATTCTCTAGATACAATTGAGGCAAACAAAAACATCATTGTTTTTCTATTCCCAAAACATAAAATGGACCCCTCTTCCAAAATTTCATTTTAAATTCTTTGTATGAAACTCACTAATTTTAGAAATAATTTTAAATTGGTTCATTTCCTTTCTGGACCTCAGCTAAACATATTATTACTATGCATGGATATTTATATACTAGACGTTCATAACTCAAGAAATAAGAGAACTAACATTTCCTTCAAAAAAAGAAAAATATCAGAAATATCTACAATGCAATAAATACATAAAGAAATAAAATAATGCAAAATAAAACCACAAGGAGTTTGGATTTAAAAGAAAATCTTTTCAATATCTTTCATCATAAAGAAGTCAACTGAAAAGAGTATTTTATTAATTTTCAATTTAAGGGGACAGTATACTTCTAGTCTTTTCAAATATATGGAAAAAAGAAAGGGATTCTAACACTCAATTTACAAGTAGTTCAATTACTTTCAAATTTTAGATTTTGAAGAAACTATGAACAAATCTCTGTTTAGGTTCCAATTAAGTAAATTATGGTAAATCCATTCAATAGAATGCTAGAATACAGTCACTAAAATCATCTTTAAAACTTTATTTTATGTGGGAAAATGCTTTCATAATAAATAAATGAGGTAATTATCAAATTACATAGAATATAATTACAACAAAATAAAATATACACATCCATAGAAAAAAGACTAAGGAAATATATATTATGCTGTTAACTCTGAGTGGCAGAAATATGCAATTGTACTTGGAATTCTTCCTTTATTCTTTTTGGTATTTTTCAAAAATTCTAAAAAATTTATTTAAAACAAGATCTAATGATCAGTGTGGTATTTGAAAGTAATAAATTACAGGATTCAACATTTAGATTATATATTAAATAATATATATTTAGAATAAATTTGATCAAGATTATTCATTGCAGCATTGTTTGTTATAGCAACACAGTGGAAACAACTTAAAAGACCATCAAAAATTATAAACAAAAATCAACTATTTTTATAAATTAGTAGCAAGCAATTAGAAAATAAAGTTTTGAAATTCTATTTCCATTTAATGTCAAAAATATAACAGGAATAAATTTAACTCAAGGTGTACAAGACTTCCATGCTGAAACAAATATTGTTGGGATTATAGAAGACCTAACTAAATGGAGAAATAAACCATATTCATAGATTGGAAGACTAAACATAGAATTGCAAGAGCCCTAGAATATCCTAAGCAATTTTTAAAAAGGGGACAAGATCAGATAATTTCATTACCTGGTTTCAATGCTTAACTTAATCAAGATACTGTGGTACTGGCATAAGGTTCAACAAACAGATTAATAGAACAAAATAAAGTGCTCAGAAATAGACTCACGATTAAATAGCATTATGATTTTCAGCAAAGGTGCCAAGGCAATCCAATGGGGAAGAAGTTAAGTCCTTTCATCAAATGACACCAGAATAAATGGATATCCATATGGAAAAAACTGAACCTTGACCCCTACCCTCAGACCATACGCAAAAATTAATTCAAGACGGATGCCAGACCTAAGTGCAAAAGTTAAACTCACAAGTTTACTATCGGGAATGTATAAAGAACTTCTACAAAGTGATAAGAACAAAGTAAAAGGATACAGTGATAGGTTATATTGTTATCCCCAATTGTTCACTCCCTCCCTATAGGAGGACATACTTCTTTGCCGACTTATACCAGTGTTGGCCATTTGACTTGCTTGGGCCAATGAAATGTGAGTGGAAATAAAGCACAACATTTCTGGGGCCAGGCCGGTGGCGCAACGGTCAAGTTTGCACATTCCGCTTCAGCGACCCAGGGTTCACCGGTTTGGATCTCAGGCACACACACGGCACCGCGTGGCAAGCCATGCTGTGGTAGGCGTCCCAGGTATAAAGCAGAGGAAGATGGGCATGGATGTTAGCTCAGGGCCAGTCTTCCTCAGCAAAAAGAGGAGGATTGGCAGCAGATGTTAGCTCAGGGCTAACCTTCCTCAAAAAAAAAAAAAAAAATCACGATATTTCTGAACCAAAGCTTTAAGAGCCATCATGTGGTTGTACCACTGCTTGTTCTCATTGCCACAAGACCCAGGCAGCAGCTTCTCCTTCAGCTTAGGTCCCAGAATGAAGACATGGAACAAATCTGAAGCTAACATGTAAGTGAATGTTTGTGGTTATATGCCACAAATTTTGTGGTGATTTTTTTCTATAGCATAACTTAGTCTAAGCCACTATTATAGGAATGAACGAGCAATTCAAGAGGAGTAAACCCAAAAAACCTATAAATGTGGCTTAAATAGGACTTATTTTTAACACATAACTATAAATCTAGGAGATAATCCAGAGCTCTTATATAAACTACACAATGTCATCAGTGTCCTGAGCTCCTCCTATTTTTATACTCTGCCATTCTTAGATTGTAGTTTTCCCCCACATGGTCATAAAATGGCTGCTACAGCTCCATAGTGCAAGCTTGGTATGTCTCATTAGCCAGAATTAGATCATGTAGTTACCTGTAACTGCAAGGAGAGTTGGAGAATAGAGTTTTTACCTTTTAAGATTTCCTAGCTGAGACACGAAGAAAGAAAAGATTTAGAAATAAAGATTGTGTCAGCATACATAGTGTCTGTCATAGATGCCATTTCTACTTAATAGGTTGGTAAAAGAACTGGAAACACAAAATGAAATGCTTATACATTCCTGGTGGGAAACATAATTGAAACAATGATTTTGTAAAGTGATTTTCTATTTGTTCATGTTGAAGATGAATATATCGTAGGCCTGGGAATTCTACTTCTATATATAGTCATCTATATATATTCTTATCTAATATATATTTTATATATACTTATTTACTTCTATATTTAAATAAAATGTAACAAGGCCAACTTATTTCTTTTAATAAGATAAAAATATTAGACTGGGGTCTGGCCCAGTGGCACAGCAGTTAAGTTCGCATACTCCGCTTTGGTGGCCTAGGGGTTTGCCGGTTTGGATCCCAGGTGCGGATCTATGCACTGCTTATCAAGGCCCCATGCTGTGGCAGGCATCCCATATATAAAATAGAGGAAGCTGAGTACAGATGTTAGCTCAGGGCCAATCTTTCTCTGCAAAAGTGGAGGATCGGCAGCAGATGTTAGCTCAGGGCTAATCTTCCTCAACAACAACAACAAAATATTAGACTGTGTTTACATAGTTCTGTGAAATTTTTGTTTCAAATAATACATACACACACACACATACACCATGTACGTCTGTGTGTATACCAGGTTGTGATATATAAAATGACTCCTTACTGTGGGTTATGGTTAAAAAAATTAACAGATGTTGTCCAAGGATAACTCCTGACAGGTACACAAAGATGCTTATTTTGGCCTTATTTATAATAGTAGGGCTTGGCAACCAGTAGGCTCCACGGGAGCATGAAACTGACTAAGCAATTTCATTGTGGACCCCGACTGCAGAATGTTTACGTCTAATCTTTTAGGCTAAGAGGAGGAAGGAAGCTGGGGGAGGTCTCATCATTTAGTATGTATACTTTCCCCCAGTCCCATTTCCAGAATGGAGCATTTCCCTCAGCTGTCTGTCCCCGTGCTTCTGGCACACTTTGCCTTGATAATATACTTCCTGTTTTAGCCAGAACAGAAGAGGAGCAACAGCTCAGCCACACGGACTGGGGCAGAGGATCTGGCCAATCTTAGTCATCAGATTTTTCAATCTCTGTTGTTTTTACTTATCTCCCATACTTCTTCACCCAAGCCACCTGTGCCTCCAATTCCTGCATTTTTTCAGTGTTCTTTAGCACAAATCAGCGTGCTTTTTTTTTTTCTTTCACAGTTGTAGAATTAGGTTTGACAAATAGAAATGGCAAGCAATAGGATATACTGGAGTATATGAGGAAGCCATTTGGTGTAAACCTAATTCGGCCTGACTTTTTCCCAAAAGGGCCTGACCGTACCCATTGAGCATGCATTGTATTTCTGCTTTAAACATTTACTATGGCAAGAAACAAATGCCCTTAAGATAAAGGTGCAACTTCCCCCCACATTGGCATTTCCTTAGGGATAAGTATCTTTCCTTAGGCTAGGAACTGACTGCTGTGCTCACATTTGACCACCCAGCTCACCTTTGACCACCCAGCTCAAGACAACAGACCTGCCACCCTGCTGTGTCCACCTAGACAGCAGACCTACCTGCTGTGTCCATCAATCGCTGTGCCAACAAAGCAGTCTCGCGACTATTGTAAAAGGGACATTTCAATCCTATGTGAAACATCCTCTTTGGGGGTATAAAACCACTCTGTACACCTCACTTCTTTGGTGCCATTTCTTCCTTCGGGAAGAAAGGCCCCAGGCCATGGTCCTCAGATTTTAGCTCAGAATAAACTCATCCCAAATTTTCATTTATAGATTGGTTATGGATTATTTTCGTCGACAGGCTTGAACTTTGTTTAAATATTTTAGCTTTGCTAAATCAGTTGCCTTTGTATTATCTGCTCTCCAGCTTTAAAAACTTGTTTGAAGTCTTTCATCTGCTATCTCCTCTCTTGTTCTTTTTGACTTTAACATAAAATTTCAACATAACATAAAATTTACTGTTTTAATCATTTTTAGGTATACAGTTCAGTGGCATTAAGTATATTCACATTGTTGTACAACTATCACCAACATCCATCTCCAGAATTTTTTTATTTTCCCAAACTGAAAGTCTCTGTGCATTAAACAATATCTCCCCATTTTCCTCTCCCCTCTCAGCTCCTGGCAACCACCATTCTATTTTGTTTCTATAAAAGTGTGTGGTTATTTTTTTAATTCACTTTTCCAAAGTGGAGATCTATCTCCTACATTCAGTTCTAGGGCAGGTTCTTTGATCATCTCTGCCTCTGCATTTCTCTGTTCTCCCTTTCTAGAACCCCTATTATTTTGGATAATGGACCTCCTAACTATATCCTCTAATTTCCTAATCTTTCTCTAATTTTCTATCTCTTTGCCTTTTTGTTCTACTTTCATGGAGATTTCCTTACTTTATCTTCCAACTATTCTACTGTATTTAAATTTAAGCTATCATGTTTTAATTTCCATAGCTCTTCCTTATCATAGGGTTGTTCCTTTTCCTGTAGTATCCTTTCTTATAGTTCCTTTTCTACTTTTGGATCATGGATGTAACATTTCATCTCTATGAAGATATTAGTCTTTGTAGACTCAACATAGTTAGAGATGTCAATTCTCCTCAAATTAATGCATTAAGGAGTTAATGCAATTACAATAAAATCCTAGCAGGAATTTTTACAGATATAGACAAGCTGATTCCAAAACTTATATGGAAAGGCAAAGGAACTAGAATAACTAAAAATAATTTTTAAAAGGAGAATAAAGTTAGAGAAAAAACACTAATTGATTTTAAAACTCACTCTAAAACTACTATAATTAAAACAGTGTGGTATTGGCAAAGAGATAGACAACATAGATTCATGGAACAGAAAACAGTCTAGAAATAGACCCATACAAATATGATCAATTCATGTTTTTTTTTTTTTTTTGAGGAAGACTAGCTCTGAGTTAACATCTGCCAAACCTCCCCTTTTTGCTGAGGAAGGCTGGCCCTGAGCTAACATCTGTGCCCATCTTCCTCTCCTTTATATGTGGGACGCCTACCACGGCATGGCTTGCCAAGCGGTGCCATGTCTGCACCTGGGATTCGAACTAGCAAACCCTGGGCCGCCAAAGCAGAACATGTGCACTCAACCACTGTGCCACTGGGCCGGCCCTGATCAATTCATTTTTGATAAAGGTGCAAAAGCAATTCAATAGAGAAAAGAGGTTTTTTTTTTTTTTTTTTTTAAAAGTCAACTTAGGAATTATCTGTCAGTTTTTTTTTTTTTATTTAAAGATTTTATTTTTTCCTTTTTCTCCCCAAAGCCCCCCGGTACATAGTTGTGTATTCTTCGTTGTGGGTTCCTCTAGCTGTGGCATGTGGGACGCTGCCTCAGCGTGGTCTGACGAGCAGTGCCATGTCCGCGCCCAGGATTCGAACCGACGAAACACTGGGCCGCCTGCAGCGGAGCGCGCGAACTTAACCACTCGGCCACGGGGCCAGCCCCAGAAAAAGAGGTTTTTTTAAAGAAATGGTGGTGGAACACTAGACATGCACATGAAAAAAAAAGAATCATGACTTAAGATGCAAGAACAATTTACAAAAAAATTAACTAAAAATGGCTCATAGACCTAAAAGTGAAACTAAAAACTATAAAACTTTAAGAAGAAAATATGGGAGAAAATCTTCATGACCTGAGAGTAGGCAGAGAATTCTTAACATGTTACCAAAAGCATGATCTATAAAAGAAAAAAGTTGATAAATTATACTTTATTAAAATTAAAAACCTTTGCTCTGCAAAAATCAGTCTTAAGAGACTGAAAAGACAAACCACAGACTAGGAGAAAATATTTGCAAATCACATATCTAACAAAGGAAATGCCACAAAGTAAATGAATTTCAAAGGCATTGTGCTGAGTAAAAGAAGCCAGTCTCAAAGAGTTACACACAGTATGATTCTATTCACATGACATTCTGGAAAAGACCAAACAATAGTGGTAGAGAACAGATCAGTGATTGCCAGTGGCTGGAGACAGGAGAAGGTGTGACTATAAAGGGACAGGACAAAGGAATTTTTTGGGGTGACAGAACTGTTCTGTATCCTGATTATAATGGCGGTTAAACCAATCTACATGTGTTAACATTCGTAGCACTATATACCAAAAAAAGTCAATATTACTATATGATAATTTAAAAGTTAAATTTAAAAGACTTCTTCTGCTCCCTGAATTGTCAAAAAATCATCTGGGTGTCCCCCACCTTATTTATTTGTTCATTTCAGCCTCTCTCTATTGACACATTCCAAGGTGTTAGCTAGCACCACCCAAGATACATTCTTCAAGTGTCTTTCTCGCTCACTATTCACAGTTAAAAGTGAAGTACTTAAAAATGAGTAGAAATTGTATTGTGGATAGTCAGGCAAGAAAGATAGTTGAATGCTTTCAATTATGGGAAAGGAAGAGGATACAATGCTGCTGTACCCAGGATATCTTGGGTAATGCTAGCTAACACCTTGGGAGGTATCAATGAATCAAGCTGCCTTAGGTTTACGTAGAATAAAGTCACAATATTCTTGTCCATACTAGGGCTACAGGCTCCTAGCAAATAAAACCTTAACAAGAAAAAGATTTTCATTACAGAGCTTTAAAAAAACCCCACATATTCACCTATTCTTCACAAATGCAGATGCTGTTACTGAGCAATCACTGTGACAAGCAAAGCACAAAACACAAAGATACTTCTCTATGTGCTTCTACTTCCTTTCTCTTACTTAAGGAGTAAATCACAATACAAAGACATGCATATTTCTATCAGGTTCTACTTCCTTTTTCTAAGTAAAAGATCATTTCAGAATCGTAGGCTTATCTGATGATAACCAAACTCTTCTACTGCTAAATAACTATAGCCCTCAATCTAAGGAAACTGGTTTAGAATCTGGGGACATTTTATTATTTTCCTGTCCCTCAATGCTATCTCACTGATTCAAGCTAAAAAACAGGGTCACACGTGCTGTTGTTATAAAAGAGATTTCAGAAGAAAGTAAACCTATCCTATAGGAACTATATAATACACTCAATTGCATTATAAGATGAAAGATACAATTTCTAAGGTTCTTTGTGCTTCAAATCAAACATTAAGAAAAGTCTGGCAAACACTGTGTGGTCCGTTGCTATGTCTGCAAAGTATCTTCTTGTGATGAATAATTTACCCTTTAGAGTAATGCCCTCCTTAAACATCCCACCACAAGCTGTTCTAATAATGAAGGGTATTTTTCCCTTAAATCCCTTGAACAAAATGTACTGAACAAAAACTTAATGTTAGGTAAAGAAGGAAGAGATGCAAGCTGGAAGGAAATACCCACAGTCCATTGTAGCGGTGTTGTTATTAAGTCAAAGGACACTGACTAACAGTAAAGACAAATTCTGAAAGAAGATTAAGGCCATTTGTAACATGATTGATTCAGGGTTTAATTTACTGATTTTACAAAACGATACTCATACTCCTTTAAAGATCAAGGGTCTAGAAATGCTTCCTTCATTATATTCCAATATATTTTTACTTACCCAGCAGCCGATACGTACCCTTCTCTGATAAGAGCAATCGAATATTTCTAGAGAAATCTCTTTCCACCACAATCAAGACATGGTTTAGATAGGGCTGGCTCCACAGGGGTTGGCATAAGGCCCAAGTCTGGCTAATCAGTGTTTTCTCCTCACCCAACCACAGTGATTGGTTCATGTCATGCAAAGTGGACCAATGACCTAATTCTAGGACTTCTGTTGGAGGGACCAAGAAAGAAATGTGTCCTTCGAACAAAGACAGACATGTATAAGTCACCATGTTTTATACCACGTGTTACCCCCGTTACCACTGGCCTGCAGATACCTGGACTAAGGATGGACATCTGATCCAAAGGGAACCTTTCAGGCAAGCCAGTAGCCTATTATAAAGAAACCTATTAAAAAGAAGGTTCCCGGGGCTGGCCCCGCGGCCGAGTGGTTAAGTTCGCGCGCTCCGCTGCAGGCAGCCCAGTGTTTCGTTAGTTCGAATCCTGGGCGCGGACATGGCACTGCTCATCAGACCATGCTGAGGCAGCGTCCCACATGCCACAACTAGAAGAACCCACAACGAGGAATACACAACTATGTACCGGGGGGCTTTGGGGAGAAAAAGGAAAAAATAAAATCTTTAAAAAAAAAAAAAGAAGGTTCCATACTGGATAGTGACTAATTTAACCAATCAGATTCTCTCTCACAGAATTTGAAGGTATGAGAGAGAAAGCAAAAACATGAATGAACTGGGCTTCATATTTTATAATTTCTTCTCAATCCTCACAACCCTTCCCTTCCAGAACCCACCCTTATCCCATGAACAAAAGAGAAGCACATGGGGCTGGCCTGGTGGTGCAGCAATTAAGTGCACACATTCTGCTTTGGGCGGCCCGGGGTTCGCCGGTTTGGATCCTGGGTGCAGGCATGGCACTGCTTGGCAAGCCATGCTGTGGCAGGCGTCCCACGTATAAAGTAGAGGAAGATGGGCATGGATGTTAGCTCAGGGCCAGTCTTCCTTAGCAAAAAGAGGAGGACTGGCAGCAGATGTTAGCTCAGAGCTAATCTTCCTAAAAAAAACAAACAAAAAACCCCCCCCAAAAACAAAACAAAATAAACAAAACACAGAAGCACAGAGAGGGAACTTCTTCATCTTCTCATAGTCAAGCTTAGAAACCAACTTGTATTTGCATTCATTTTTCTCTTCTTTTCTTCCTATTAGAATGAAAGTGCATCCCTTTCAAAGCAAAGGCAAATGTTTGCTTTATGCTATGCATCCCTTCCTTTTCAAAAACATTTCCTTCCTTTTCAAAAACTATGTTCTTTCATAAACCTTATCCTATTCCTATGCCACCAGTACCCTATAATCAAGGGAATGATACAGGCCTCGATCACCTATCAACATGCAAACATGTTCTATTATTTTCCATCATTAAAAAAATCTCCTCCCCTAAAGGATATCTCCTCCATAAATGCTTAGTTAATTGTATCCACAAGGGGGAAAAAAAGAATCTTGAACTCTACCTAAAATATCACACAAAAGTCAAACTCCAGATGAATGGCCGATCTAAGTGTGAAAGGTAAAACAATAATGCCTTCAGAAGAAAACATGGCAGAACATCTTCAAGTCTGTAGGGTAAGCAAAGATATCTTAAACAAGATACTGTTAATGTTAATTTACTTCACAACCATAATGTCATCATCTTTTCCCCCATAATTGTTTCTAATCTCTTTATTCTTTAAAAATATAACAATTAGGTTTTCCCTCTGTCACAGTCCTTTCCCTCCATCTCTCTTCCAGAAAAACTACCTTGAAGTTGTTGTTTTTTAATGTGGAATAACCTAACAATTCATCAGTAGGACAGATAAAATATATTCTGGTTAATCATACAATGGAATACTATATAGTAGCTAAAACATACCCAAAAAATCTACACGATCACTGTCTAAAGGAATGCTTTTTGTCCAAACTGTAAACTCGTAGGCAAATATAGTTTTATACTTTGTATTTCCCATAAAGTGTCCATATTTTCCAAATCCAAAATTAAGATATTCAAGCAGAAAAATACAGAGCCCAAATATAATATGTGAAGTCATACTTGTCCTGGGAGGTGTTTATTGTACCCACAGGCAACAGCGGAACTCTGACCTCTGAACATCAGAGTAAGCAATCTGTATCTAATCTATCTATCTAGGCATTTTGCTGACTCTAAGAACAGTTATCAGCTAGGTCTCAATTCATTATAATTAGGCGTTTCAGCAGCCTTTCTACACTAACTTCTAAACAAAAGTACGAAACTTGAAAAAGGTGTTGAGAGTATCACTTCCTCATCCTTAATGCTTTCTTCCATTTCCAAGGAGTCCAATTCATATAATATTCCTGACCTCTATGTACCCCAGGGATATTAGTAAATCTGGAGAAAAAAACTGGATATGCTTACTGTTTTGACCTCTCTCAACTGGTTCTGAACTCAGGCAAAGAACAGAAGTCCTTCCAAACCTCCACAAAAAATCAAGTTTCTTGAAACATCTTTTAAGGAAAGGGAGAAACATAAGCTTTGTCCCTTTTAACAAAGTTATCACTGATCCTCATGAAAATGAAACATCCAAAAATAACTGCAAAATTGTACTGTATAAACATAAAAACTATAAACAAAATTTCAATCAATGGATTAACTTTTCTCATCTTTGAGGAAATGCAACTTACAGGTTTAATATTATAGAGTTAAATTTCAGATAATGTTGTTAATGAAAATATTTAACAACAGCTTGAACAATGCATGTGCTGAGTGGACTGAAAAAATGCCAGAAGCCTCGATCTACAAGGAGATGCTCATGGGAAAAATCTCGTCCTGTGGTTTATGTCTCTTCCGTCATTTAATCTGCACAACAATCTCACCTGCATTTTACAGTAAAGAAACACAGGCTTTGGGAGTTTAATTATTTTGGAAAGGCTTTATGATATATTTAGAAAATCCTGAAGACAAACTTTGGTTTGAATCCTGGCTCTAAATTTACTAGCTTACAAGCTACTTAAAATTTTTGAGACTTTTCTGCAATAAGTAAAAGCAGATTTAAGCCTCCACTGCTGGGCTATTATAAAATAGAGTGACAAAATATATAAAATACATTCAATATTTAAATAGTAGGTACTCAGTATAATGTAGCCATAATCATTGTTATTACTAACTTGCCTAGAATCACATAGCTATATCTAGTCCCCAAAACTTTTTTCCTTCTTTTAAAAATACTTAATAGAATTATATACAGAGATAAAAAATGGAAAAAAAATATATCATAAAGAAGGAAATAAAAAGATAACTATAATCCTCAAATCCTGTAATAATCATTGTTACCATATTGACAATTTTCTTTCTATATGTATAGAGCCTTCTTTTAAGTGCAGAACTAGATGATGCTATATAAAAGTGTGAATTTTTTCTTTTGTACTTAACTTTTATTATGAGAACTTTCCCATTCGATTAAATATTCCTTGAACACATAATTTTAATAATACCAAATTCTGACATACAGAAGTCATTTCGTCCTTTCTTTATTGCTTTACATTAAATTGGTTCTAGTTTATCCAATGTTATGGGTAAACTTATGTATATCTTTGAACCCATTCTTTTTTTCTCCACAGGATGTTTTAAGCCATGTAGCAGTTATCTGTTTTCTCGGCAAAGCCCCTACTATCACTATACACATTGACATTTAAGTCCTGGTCTGCATCTGGAAGAACGAATTCATTTATACTTTATATATCTTTAGCTACTGATATTGAATTTTAGCATTAAGCACATTCCATTACCATAGCAATAAAATATAACTAAGCTTAAGGGCTTCCTCATTTCTATCATCTGTTGTCCAAGTCACATACCCAGTATGAGACTGGAAATTCTCCATCATCAGAAACAAGAACCTGAATCCCATATTTCACTTAATGTTTTTGAATTCACTGTATATTTCATGTTTATTAATGAAGTAACAAATGACATAGGAATATAACAACTTTTAACACCTAAAAAAGACATGAAGAATTGAGATTTGAGCCACCTATGCTTCCTTGCATCCTGAAGAAATGGTAACAGGATGAACATAGCGTTGCACTGACTCTCTTTGAAACTGAAATGTTAGGATATGATTCAAAACATGATCTGACGATAGGGCACAATACCTGAAATGAAAAAATCCAAAGCATATGACTTCCATGGCAAGTATATAAAATTCAAGTCATCTTGGGCCCAGAGAAAATGAGTAGGAGAGCAAGGGACCTAACTGCTCCAATTAAGGCACTTATTAAGCACCAGCTAAACAAAAACACAAACCTATAAACTCAAAAATCAAAACAGCGCGAAGTATTCTCAATCCTGGTTTACAAGGGGGAATAGGTATTGACCTCTCTTGGAGAATATGAAAAAAGCTGTGGTATAAAGTTATAAGTCATGATACAGAGTCATCTAAAAGCAAGATGCATACCAAAATATTCTATAACTGTTAGGAAACACTATATTCAATGACAGCAATTAATAATTTATATAATTTACAGAGAATTAAAGGATGCTTACTTATTTCCAAAATAATACGTGAACTTAGGAACTACAATTATGTCAGGGGAAGTATGTTGCAATAAAAAATCAGTCAAACAGTAATTTCAAATCGAAACAAGAGACAATTAGAAAATATCATTTTCAGAAAAGGGAGAAGCAGAAAAACGTTGGAAGTCAACGATTGGTAGCCCATGCCAGAAGCACATGGTTTCCAGGTGTACTTCTCAGAGGAAAGGCATATTCTTCTAGGCAGATAAAGATAATAAGTTTATGCAGCAAATCTGTTTTGAGCACCTAGCATGTGCCAGGTATTGTTCTAGGTGTAGGGGAATACAGCAGGAACAAAATTAACTAAAATTCCTGTCCCCATGGAGTTTACACTCTGTATTCAATAATGTAAGATGTTATTTAAAAAAATAATAATAATAAAGCCCGGAAGGGGTTAGAGTTTTGCAACATAATTTCTTAGAGTGATTAGGGAAGGTGACACTTGAGTAAAGGAGGTGAAGAAGTGAGCCATGTGGCATCTAGGGAAAAGAGAATTCCAGGCAGAGGAAACAGCCAGTGAGTGAAAAGGAGCATGCCCTATGTGTTCAAGGAACAGAAAGGAGGCCAGTGTTATGGTGGTGTAGAGAGTGGAGAAGAAAGTAGTAGGACATGAAATCAAGAGAAGTGATGGGGCAGGCAGACTGTTTAGGGTCTTGAAGGGTCACCATAAATCACTAGGCTTTTATTCTAGGTGAAAAGGGAAGCCACTAAAAGGTTTTTAGGAGAGGAATGAAATGACCTCACTTATATTTAACAGGATCACGCTAGCTGGCTGTCTCAGAAGACTAATGGGGGTGGTGGTGAGGCTGGGAGCAGGGAGACTATTTAGGAAGTGGCTGCAGTAATCTAAGTAAAAGATGATGGTAGCTTAGACCTGGGAGGTAGCAGTGGAGGTGGTGAATACTTAATCATTCTAGATATACTCTGAAGGTAAGAACAGACAGAATTTGCTGACAGATTAGAAGTAGGAGTGAGAGAGAAGGAAAAGATAAGAATGACTCTAAGGTTCTTGGCCTGAGCACCTGGAAGGATGGAGTTACCATTACTGAGAGGGGAAGATTGCAGGAGATGAGGTCTGAGTGGGAAGTGGGGAGATCTGCTTATATTTGAACATGTTACATTTGAGAGACCTATTGATGGTAGGTAGGCAAAAGGATACATGAGTCTGAAGCTGAGGAGAGAGGACTGGGCTGCAGAAACAATCTGAAAGTTGACAATGTATAGATTGTATACTTTCTGTGCAACCTATTTAACATTAAGATACAAACTCACTAAAGTTTTCCACACATATTTTTCCAATTTTAAAATGCTGAGATTTTTCTCCTCCATATCTAATCTAGACTATTGAATTATAAATTATATAGTATATACAGAATACAAAAATTAGAAGCCAGAAATCCAATTAGGGACACAGAAGTATATGCAAACTACACCAAAGAGTAAAGGGTATGAATAAGGAAGATGGAGAGAGGAATCATGGAGAAAGTGAAATATTTAACTATACAACTTTCAGGTTACAAATTGGCACACTGATATTATGGTATGTGCTATATTTAAAACTGGTTCTTGACATGTGGTTGACGGCAGGCTTGATAGCACAAAATTCCAAATGAAGAGGGGTCTCTTTTAAATCATAATCTAGATAGCAGGTGGATGAGAGAAACTCCTGAGTAAATGGCCCTGCACCCTGTCTTTGCCCATTCCAATCCACCTGCACCTGCTAGATTAATCTTCCTATGTCCGTGTAACTTTGTTTTTGCCTTCTTTTATGAGATAAGGTTCGGAATTACAGTTAACTTCATTCATTTTATTATCCCCTTCATCAGAGTTCTTCATCTAAAGAACTCTGAACATAGAAAAATGATTTGAGCAACTATTTTTAAAATTCTCCCAATGCTTATATACAACTAGTACAGTTCTAGAGGCATAAGAGAGAAATAAAATAATTCACATAATAGATGCCAGCAACACTAGCAGCACCTGGGAACTTACTAGAAATGAAAACTCTCAAGTTCTGCCCCAGAATTAGCGATCAGAAACTCTGGGAGTAGGGCCCAGCAATGCATGCATTAACAAGCCCTCCCAGTGATTCCGATACGTGCTAACCTTTGAAAACCTCTAGCTTAGAACATTAAGGTTCAATCCTCTTAAGGAACGTCAGTTGAAAAAAGCTAGTAAACTATAAAAGCCTTGAACATAGGAATCTTATAATTTTTCACTTTTGATTGCTTTATGTATCTGGCATTCATTACACATTAAAAGAGTTTTGAATAGTTAAAAAATCAGAAGTACTCCCTCCCTCCAAGTTCCCTTGTTTTTCTTCATTCTATGATACCAAGTTATCAGCCCAACCTTTATTCTTCCTTTCTAGTCCTCCCTATATTATAGAAGAGGTAATGATTTTCCAATCAGAATAACATATCCTAACTTTTTAAGTAATTCTGTGGACATCAAGTCAAGTCGCATTTCAGAGCAAGAGGGATCCTCAGAATATTATTTATGCAAGTGCATCAGTTTGCAGGTGAGAAAATTGAGGACTGGACAGATCGCATGGGAAGGATATCCTTATAGAAGTAGAGAGACACCAAAGGATAAAATTATCATCTCCTGCTATCTTTATCTAGCCTGAGTTGAAATAGCTAGTTTAATATATTTAAGTAAAGTAAGGCATTAGAAAGACTGAAAGAGAGAGAGAATAATCTTTACATTTACAAGTGCTTTCTGGAAATAAAAATAAATGCATCATCAAAAACCACCATTGCTTTTTTTTCTATTTATTTATTTAGTGAGGAAGACTGGCCCTCAGCTAACATTTGTTGCCAATCTTCCTCTTTTTGCTTGAAAAAGATTGTCACTGAGCTAACATCTGTGCCAATCCTCCTCCATTTTATATGTGGGACACCACCTCATCACGGCTTGATGCGCGGTGCATAGGTCCACGCCCAAGATCTGAACCCATGCACCTCAGGAAGCCGAAGCAGAGCTCATGAACTTAACCACTATGCCACTGGGCTGGCCCCTGCTTTATTTATTTATTGGCAATAGTGCATGCCCTTTTCTCATTCCTTGCTCTATATATTAACTAATGAAAAAAGACCGTTAACATTACTAAGAATGCTATTCAACCATCTAACGACATGGCATGTCATGCCAGTCTCTTCCTCTACTGTCCTATCAGTTTAATACTAAATTTCCCAGAAATTAATCTCAAGACTGTTTCCAACAACTGTTTCATTCAGGTAATGTGGCAATTTTTCTGACCAAATTTATCTTTCTTGTTATACTCCATCTAATACAGAGACTGCCTGTAGAAAGCCAGAATGGAGCTCCTTAATACTTGGGTCCCAAGCTGATAATCATTTTAATTTACTCTAATCCTATTTAACAAAGGTTCTGAGGTAACTTACAAGCAACATTCTGATAATTAAATAAGATAAGGGGAAATAAATGCTGTGGAAGTATAATATACATGGAAAGAATATAAGCTTTGGAGCCATGAAGATCTACCGGGTTCAAGTTTTAATTCTAGTCCTCACTTGCCCTCATTTTATAGGAGAGAAGCCATAATATTAGTATACTGCCTCATATTCTTGACATCTAGTCTTTAATTATTTAAAAATACAAACTCCTTGAGAATGGGAACTATGTTTTATATACCTCTCTATCCCCCCACATGATATTCACATAGGTGTTCAACAAATATTTACTTAACTAATATGAAATAGATTTTAATACATCAGATAAACTTTCTACCTATTAGGTGCTCTTGCTTCCAGATCCCACCCCCAAATGCATCCCCTTGCCCACTACAACTAGCTTAACTTTATCAAAAGATAAATCTGAGCTTGTTCGATTCCATTTTAAAACCCTCCCAAGGTTCCCAGCCCTTGACGAGTTAAGGAAAAATCCTTGCCGAGACCAGACTTTACCTTATCACAGTCCACCTCTCAAAACTCAGACCCACCTCTGAACTACTAAAGCTCCTGGAAGGTTCTTCCCATCCCCTACAAGCTCCTCCTCAACAGCTAACTCCCACTAGCTTAAAAGTCATTTTCTCTATCAAGTTCCTGGATCACAGCTCCCCAACCCTCAACTAACACAGTTAGATGTCCTGCCTCCTTGACTTGGTAATACACTCAATCTACCATCTAATACAATAATGAAATGTTTAATCTGCTTCCCAATTATCTGGTAAACTTTCTGAGGACAAGGATCACCCCATATTCAGTTTTATATCCACTGCTTACCATAGCTACTGACACATAAAACACCTCTAATTAATATCATTTATTGAACATAAAGTCCTATGTTCTCAACATTAGTTTCCAATTTGAGAATATAATCATGTTTATTTCCCTGTTTACTTTTAACTTTGAAAAAAAACATGGCTGCCTAATAGGTTAAAGAAAAAGATTCTGGAGCCTTATTCTGCACACACATTTACTATGGCACAGAAAGCAAAATCAGCATTATTTTTTTCAAAGAACAGAAAAAATATTTCACAAGAACTTGCTATTATGGGGGACCTGCTTTGTCTTGGCCCCATCCCCAGAGGTTACAGTCTCCAAACGAGATATGATCCTTAGTTAAAATAAGCAGAGCCATGGATGATGAAAGAAGAAATAGAGAGAAGCTGCTGCACAGCCTGGAATGCCATCCTGGGACCAAAAGATGACAAGCACCTGCTACGGAAGACTGACCAGAAAGACAAATGAGCCAGCATACCAGCCCTAGATAGACCACCTCTAATTTCTCATTACTTAAGGAAAATGAGCCCCTAATTTGTTTACAACATTCTTTTTGGATTTCTAGAGCAAATGAACATGATTCCTAACTGATAGGAGGGACAGTACAAAGTTAGAAGAAAATTTAGGAAAAAGTTTGTATAACTTAGGAGAGAGAGATTCCCAAGAGAAGAACATCAGAAGCCACAAAGAAAAAGACATAAATGATTACATGAAATAGCAAAAGAAAAATGCATGGTAAATGATACCATAAACTAACTAAGACAAAAAACAAAAGACAGACTGACAAAACATACTTGTAAACAAAGCTAAAGGATTATAACCATAATATATCCAAGAGAACCAACAAATTGAAAAGGAAAAAAATTCAACAAGAAAAAATCAGTAAAAATATGAATAAGCAACTCATAGAACTGAAAAATCAAAAGGACTAACAAATATAACGAAAGACGCTCAGCTTCACAAGTAGAGAAATGCAGAATCAAGCACCAGAAAAATCTTTTTTTTTTACCCATTTTACTGTCAAAGAAAAACATCAGTGACAGTGAATTTGTGGGGGAAATAGTTACTCTCAGACATGAAAGATGGCAATAAGAATTGTGTCAACGTTTCTGGAAAATAATCTGGCATTATTTATTAAAATTAAAACGGTATATATTATGTACAAGATAGTCGCTGCAATATTGTTCATAATAGAAGACTAGAGACAACCTAGATGTCCAAAATGAACACAGATATGTTTTCTTATTTCTAGTGCTACAGAAAAAACCACCCCAAACTTAGTGCCTCAAAACAGTATGTTATTTCTCACGATTCTGTAGCTGGCTGGGCAGTTTCTTTGCTGGTTTCACCTCTGGCTCCTCTGTGGATGCATCCAGCTAAAAGGTAGCTGGGCTAGCAGGTCCAAGAGAGACCACTTTCACGTCTGATGGTTGATGCCGGCTGTCGACTGGGGCATCTTGGTTCTCCTCCAAGAGACCTCTCACCTTCCTATAGGCTAGACCACCTTCCTTACATGGCAGTTGCAGGAAAGCATTCCTTGAAGGTCTCCTAAGGATTAAGCTCCAGAACACACACATTACTTCCATCATATTCACTGGTCAAAGCAAATCACAAGGCCAGCCAAGACTCAAGAGATGGAGAAACAGATTCTACTTCTAGATGGGAGAAGTAGCAAAACCACAATGCAAAGGGAAATGCATACCAGGATGGGAAGAATTTATGGTTGTTAATAATTCTACCCTACCACGGGGAGGTGGGGATATATGTCTCTGTCTGTCTGTCTGTATACACACGCACATACACACACAATGAAATATGATATATCTGTTAAAAAACAAGACATAGAACATTTAATACAGTATATTATCATGTGTGTCTAGAAAATTATGTATCTATTTCATCACTAAAATGTATGTTTGTAAATCCTGGAAATATACTTAAAAATTAACTAATTAAATACAGGGCCACACAAAGTAATCAGCATGCTGGCTAAGGACGCAGGGCATCTGAGGGCATGTTAGGAAGGCCAGCAGAAGTGTGAGCCAATAGGCCCAGAGGCAAGGATAATGGGGTGTTGTGTGGGGATAGCAATTGCAGAGTTGTGGATCCAAAAAGATGCACAGGCCAGCAGGCCCAGCAGTCAGCAATGCAGGATGGGAGGGGGATACAGGAAGGAGATGGTCTACAAGGCAGGTAGAATGGTAACACACTGAGCAAGTAAATGAAACAACTGGACAAATGATAACCATATTGAGGCTAATGTGAAGCCAAGTTTCTTAGTGCCAGGGAAGGAATTCATCAACATAGAAAGGGGGAAGGCAAGAAAGAACCCTGGAGTATTGGACCAGAATTGGAAGTACAGGAACAAATTTATGGTTTTATAATATATACACCTAGGTATAGAAATAGTTACGGGTGTATATGAGTTTGCATATTATATATATGTGTGTGTGTGTATACACACCATACTCATATAGTTATACATTTCCTAGTTCCTATAAGCAATGACATCTCTTTAGCAATGAGCACAGTAAACCCCTAAATCTTTGTTTTTAAAGACCATCTTTTACAAAAACAAACAACAAAAATCAAACAGGGCTCCTTGGAGAAATGGCTGATTCCAGGGCTAGACCAGGCAAAGGACAAAATGAACCAGGAACAGCATGTTCTGCCAGAAACGCACCATGAATGAGATGGGAGCACAGTAAATAGGCATAGGAGCCAGCTTGAAGGGGCTCCCACTGGCTAAACTGGGGACAATTTAAACAGCAAAATAAATAATAGTAACAAATCACAACACATTAAATAAAATCAAAATCCATGAGTCCTTACTGATTTAATAAACAAATAAATAAATGGAGGAGAAAGGAAAGTTCTGCCTTACAATAAAATACCAACTAATATATGTAGTAGGAATAAACGAAATAGAGAAATATCATTTGATAGTCGTAACAGTGGTTTATTCAGGTGGGAGTCATCACTGACACCCAGACCACGCCTAGCAAGTGGAGATTTGATGAGAAACAGGATGCTGTCATAATTTTGGAATACCTCTCACAAATACAAAATACATCAAAAGGACATCAATATGATCAAGGTGTTAATCACCAGAAGCAGCATGATGTGATATTGTATGCTCTGGATGCAGTGCATTGAGAAGAGCACAGCCCCATTTCTGTGGTATTCCTGCCAGGAATGTACAATCTGATTGGAGTCATGAGGAAGTATCACATGGATCTAAGATGAGGGTCATCCTACAGAATGTGGGGCCCATACTATGTAAAATTGTCAAGAGAAAGACAAGGAAAATGAGGCTGAAGAAATCCGAAGAGACATGACAACTAAATACAACATGTATTCCTGGATAGGATCCTGAACCAGAAAAGAGATATTGTTGGGATAGTCGATGAAATATGAATAGGTTCTTTGGACTAGATAGTAGTGTTGTACCTATACTTATTTTATGATTTGGAGGGTTATATGCTGGTTATATAAGACAGTACCTTGTTTTTGAGACATAGATACTGTAATGTTTACGAGTGATGGGATACCATGTCTGTAGCTTGCTCCAAAAGGTTCAGAAAGACTATCATGGACATATATGCAAGTATTTATACACACACACACCCATACGTTATGTATGTATGGAGACAGAAAAAGAGAGGGCAGGTGACGGAAGAAATGCAGTAAAATATCAACAATGGTATAATCTAAGTAAAGGGGATATGGGAGTTCTTTGTACTGTTCTGGCATCTTTTCTGAAAGTATAAAATTATTTCAAAGTAATTTTTTAAAATCTGAAGTAAGTATGTGATATAGAACATCTAGTGCTAGAGGAGATGATAATCAGCTATTGTCTGAGGCCAGGAAGCAGAATGAAAACCCTGGCCTAATATGTTTATTTACATACCTTCCTTTACAATACTCTGAGGAGATCCATTAACAAGGAGGGCAATGTTTTTATGCCTATTTGGAGAAGAGTATCTCAATGTTTTTAAATGAACTTTCCTGTCTCTTCATGGATTTTAAATAGGCATTTTACAGTTCAATGAAGAAAGAAATGCTGACTGACTATCTTTTCGGTCCCAGCACCTAACAAATTTATAATTTAGTCACTGTCATGTCCTTGAACAGGAATTCTACTCCCAATATTGTTCCACTCAGAAAATACAGTGACCTGAGTATCAGGATTCTGCTATACTGAAAGGGAAAAACTGTCTATGTCAAGTTAAAACACGTATGTCAGACTGAGGACAGAAAAATATCAAGGATTACTCTTCTTGGGAACTTGGAGGAGGAATAATTATCTGCTTTACAGTCCTAAAAACAGACAAGTGTGTAACCAGTAGCGAAAGGCCTTAGCCTAAAGAATGGCAAACTATTGACAGTTTTGGTAAAAAACTGAACAAAATGTTTAGAATACAAATCAGGCTTTTGGCAAAAAGAATTGACAGTGGATGATCATCTTTAAAAAAATGTGACGGGGTCTGAAAATGATCAGATTGACCCTTATCTGATTGCTGATAAAGCATATATCCTAACAGATGAGTAAGATCATTTTTAAATCTGCAGGAATACATTTTCATTACAGAAACCAAAACTCTCCAAGGCATTAGTTGTCAAAATTCAACTCAAAACTTTAAAAAGCTGAATGGATTTCATATAGCTCAATACTCTATCATTCCCAGAGAATACAGATTTTTAGTACATTTAATAGGCTCTTGGTCCCATTGCTGAAGTAGAAGGAAAAAAAGTTATTTATGCCTCAAGATCTACGTTACAGTTAACCATAATGAACTTCAGTTGTCTTTTCAAACGTTTAAACACAACTGAAAATTACATTTGGATAGAATATAATTCATCTGCTTCAGAAAACAAAAGATACTAATACCTTACGAAATTAGAATCTTTCTATTCAAAGCATTATTAGAGAATGAAAAACTGTTATAACTATGCCTACAATTTCTTTAAGGAGAAATCTTAAGGTCAAATCTTTTTTAGCATATTACAAGTAAAACAATATTCAGCATTACTATAAACTAGAATCTATATGGTTTTAAATGAAGATAAAATATTTCTTAGGACTGTTCTAAGAATTAAATGAGATAATGTATATGAAGCACTTAGCATGATGGCTAGCACAAATTTTGCACTCAATAAATGGCATTTATTGTGTTTATTCTTAGAGAAAGGATGTGAAACCCTAAAATATGGTCAAGTGACTTAAAAACCCATTAAAGATGTCTGTAAAGGCAGATGGATTGAATCACAGCCTAATACCTAAACTGGAAAATTCAGTGAGTAAAGGAATCTTAACTTATTTATCCTTGTAGTCCCAGAATCTAACACAGTGCCTGGCATACATGGCAGACATTCAATAAAGGTTTACTGAAATGAAATAAGGTTGAAAGTAAGTTACCTGGGAAAAAAAAAGAGGTTGTCTGAAAAATAAACTGAGAGTCCAAAAATTACTATTCCCTAAGCAAGGCTCTTTGAGAAAGGAAATAAAAGACCTAAGCATTTTTAGAACCATGCATAGAAACTCCCCTCAGACTGGTGGTTTTTGAGGAAGATCAGCCCTGAGCTAAGATCTGCCGCCAATCCTCCTCTCTTTGCTGAGGAAGACTGGCCCTGAGCTAACATTCGTGCCCATCTTCCTCTATTTTATAGGTAGGATGCCTGCCACTGGCATGGCTTAATAAATGGTGCACAGGCCTGCACCCGGTATCCAAACCAGTGAACCCCAGGACACAGAAGTGGAATGTGCGAACTTAACCGCTGTACCACCAGGCTGGCCCCCCAACTTGTGTTTTTAATAAAGACTGAACCAGTCTCAAATCTGTTTGAACAAATGTGTCATATATAAAGTTTAATATTAGAAATATTTTTAAATTTCTTCTAAATAAATGTTGTGTCCATCCTCAAAGACATAAAAAGCACCCAAAGCACTGAGGAATCTTTCCTAACTTCCATTCAAGGAGATTATCAGATAAACTTAATTCATAGTTCTTCCATCTATTTATATATAAAAATTAGCTTAAACTTTTACCTAAAAGTTGTAAGTACGTATATTTCACTTTCACAAATTCAAGGGCACACCTCAGAAAAGAAAGAGGAAAGAAAGAAAATCAACTCCCTCGAGTGAGCAGTGCATTTGCACAACATGGATGGACCTTGAGGGTATTATGTTCAGCAAAATAAGCCAGACAGAGAAAGCCAAACACCACATGATTTCACTCATATGTGGAAGATAAATGAACACATGGATAAGGAGAACAGATTAGTGGTTACCAGAGGGAAGGGGGTGGGAGGGGCAAAAGAGGTAAAGGGGCACATATGTATGGTGACCAATAAAAACTAGACTATTGGTGGTTAGCACAATACAGTCTATACAGAAACTGATATATAATAGTACACCTGAAATTACACAATGTTATAAGCCAATATGACCTCAATAAAATAATAAAATAAAATAAAATAAAGTGGGCAGTGCTACAGGAGTACAAAAGAGTAGCTAACAAAACTCTCCCATGTCTCAGCAGCCACCTGTTAGAGCCCACACTTATGGCATAGTCTGCATGGTTTCAGAACGCTTTCATATTGAAAACTCAAAATTCTCAGCAGTGGGCAAAGGAAAAAGGTCAATATGAAAATACAGTCCTATCTTCCCCATCCTACCTCCAAAGATAATAAGAATCAATGGAATTTAAAACTTTAAAGACTTCCAATTACTGCCCATCACCTCACTACAGCACCCTACTTTCATTTGGAAACTGATCAGTTTTATGAAAAGCAAAAACCATATCCTTAATACGTGCAACTCCATAAAGTGCTTGGCTTCTGAAACAAGCCAGTAAAGTACATTTCCGAGAGACAGCTGGAGCTACATCTCCTGAGGCTCTTCAAACTAAAATCTGTGAACAGTGTGAAGTTACACATCAAATAATAGCCCCAAATCAATGGCTGGAAGGAGGTTTTAAAAACAAAAAAAATCATCATTAAACACATCTACCTTTCTTAACAAAATGACAATATTTGTGGTTTCAGGAAAAAAATGACCAAAGCTACCAGTCTACATTACAGAATAGTTTACAATAATAACAGAGAAGCTGCAATACACAGAGTAAAAATTATTCTTAAATGATCATTTGCTTCCTAGTGCCTTGAAAAGTATCAAATACCTGAAGGCATGTAAGAGCTACTGTCCTGTCACTGACAGCATTACAATTATTTTTTAATCTAATTTCTGGAAAGTTCTGCAGTGGCAGTTTAAAAAGAAAACCAAATTTTAACGAGAAAAAATGCTTAAAATCTGGAAATACACATTGAAGATATTCAGTTAATTTGTTGGTTTTTTAAGAAGCAGGAAGGTCACAGACACCAAGGTGTGTAACATCCGTAGGTGGTTGATGGAAATCAGTAAAAAAAAAAAAAAAAAGTCTCTCTGGAATTAAGGATTTAAAATTACATTTTATCAAATATAATCTGACGCGATCTTTAAAAATCACTTTAGTGTGGTGTTTTTTTCTTTTACCACTAACAAAGCAAAATCTTCCAACACAAAGATTTTTACATCATACACATACACACATTTTGTAAATTAAGAGCTAAAGGTAAATCCAAAACACTAAAAATTACCTAAATTTTGGATTTAGGATAAAGGTATCCAAAACACATTTGAAACATCAGACTTTTGTTTTCACATTCATTTCTCAGATCTCTTAGTAAAGCTCTTCTGGAATGGGTCTTCATTTCAATACAAGATTGTTCAATATGCCATTCCGTGCGAATAGAGCTTGTAAGACTCTCAAAACCTCCCCAGGAGATGCTTAATTACAGTTCTAGTTACAATTTCCTGCGACTCAAACAGCAACGTACAGAAAACAGCTTATACACGGTTAGGCAGGGAGAGGAATGAAGCTCCAGGGGAGCGGCCCATTCTTTTGTTTTGGTGGCAGAAGCTGCAAAAATAAAGGTTCACTAGAGCCATCCGCACCTATCCCCACCCATCACAGCCCTGCAGAGCACTTTCATCCATCCGCTCAAGACTCTCTAGCCCTCGAGATCAGCAGAACCCTTGGCTTTTCACGTCTCAAAGGATGGGCGGGGGAGGCTGTGAGGTCCGGGGTACGGACAGAAAAAGAGGGAGGACACAGATCCTTTGAGGACAGAGGGACAAGGAGATGCATCCAGATGGGGAGGATGGGACGCGCCATGGAGACCCGAAGGCTTGCAAATTTGCCGGGAGACAAGTCCCATGGGGTAGACAAACGATGTTGCCTATTCGGGGATGGCGGCAGACAGACGGACAATCCTCCACAAGATGAGGCAGGCACATATGTAGGAGACCCAGGAGGGCGTGAACTAGGCAGCGCTGAACTCGGAGCCCAAAATGGGTTGAGACAGCCTCAAACAGACCCGTACGGCGAAGCTGACTTACAGTTACTTCCCGAGCTGAGGGTAAGGGTCGGGTGGATCTCGCAGCTCTGCAGTTTCTGCCACTGTCGTGGCCGCCCGTCTTTTGCGCTGAGCCGGTGACCTCAGGTACCCTCCCCGCCCCACCCACCCGGGGGGACGCCCCCTCCTCGCCGGCCGGGTGCGCCTGCAGGGCAGAGGCTGCTGGGGCCGAGAGTGCGCACTGGAAGCCCGCGGGGAGCGCTGCGTGAGCCAGAGGCGCCCGCCGCGAGGCTCAGACTGGGCGGGCGCCCCCCATCCCTCTTCGGCCGCCGCGCCGCCTCACTCGGGGGAGGGGAGGAGGGGGCGGTGGCTCTTGCCTCCGCCTCGCGGTCAAGTCCGGCTCATGCTCCAGCCTGGCGCGCGCGCGCACAGCCCGGGCCGCCCACACCCCCTCCCCTGCCTCCGGCTCAGCCGCTGGCGCGCCCACCGCCGCCACCCCACTCCCCGAACAGCCCGCCACCAGCCCCAGACACCCCGCAGCCCCAGCGAGAAGCAGCAGGAACGGCAGCAGTTCGGCCGCCGACCCGGAAGCTCTTCTGCCGCCAACCGCGAGGCTGCTAAGGGTGTGAACCCGGAAGCGATTTCCTCGCCCCGGTAGCGGCGGGCTGGAAAGCTAAGGCCTCTGAAGACCTGGAATCCCCAGGTTTCGGCAGAGCGTGAGGGGTGTATGGTGCCGAGGTGCAAGAAGAAGGAAGGACAGTAAAGAGCCGGTGAACAAGAGGCTCTCCGAGGCCGGAGACCTGAGCTCTCGGGGCGCGCGGTGGGGAGCGCGGCCGAACACACCGGGCGGCTTCTGGTGGCAACTGTGGGTTTTCCTGTCACAGGAAGTTGGGCCCGGCCGCTGGGAAGGAGAAGGGAAGGAAGAATGAGAAAGCGGTGATGGGCCCCCGCCCCCCAGGTGACTGTCCCACCCAGTGAGTTGAATGTAGCGGCCCGGGACGCGCTCGGCCGCCCGCTCGGGTGAGACCGCCGGTTTCCTTAGGGGAAACGAGGAGGAGCAAGAGCCAGACTGCAGCGAGAGAAAAGAAGAGACGTGGGAGGCCGAGCTGTCTCCACATCTAGCTTCTCCAGGCAAGGAGTGTTTTTCTTACAAGTAGTTACAAAGAAGCCACAGCCACTTTTTAGGTGGCTGCGCTTTGAGCGAAGAGGCGTGGCGGTCCTTTTCCGGTAGTGCACGTTGATGGGTGGTGGCAGAGGAAAAACCTAGGCAGTGTGTTTAATGTCGTCATTTCAGGGAAAGCGATACACAGCTTGTCATTCCAGCTCACCTTTCCTCTCTCAACCCCGCTCCATCATTTAAGGCTTTCGGCTGTCTGTCTGTTTTTTCTCCATTTAGTTTCACCAGCAGTCTTTGATCCAGCTAGCCTGCCTGAGGATCTCACCTCCATTCCCTTCTCTCTCTCGGAGAGCTTGTGTGTCTTCCATTTCTGTTTGCAAATGCTTCTTTCTGCATCTCCAGTCTTTTTTGATGTCTTCATCTTATTTGGGGGAAGTGACAAAAACTCAAAACTGTTTTCATAACAATATAAAAACAATTCATTCCATGATCTCTCCCCCTTAACCCATGTCAGTGTATTAGTTGGTTCTCCTTAGAATTGGGTTGTAGAACTAGAGTAGGAGCTGATGTATAGCATGTTTAGATAAACTATGGATGAAATCATGCTCCCCCAAATAACCTCATTGAATGTACTTGGTGTTCACTGTAGGAATTCATTTGATTCCCAATTATACTATTACTTAGTTCCTTCTTTGTTGGCCAAGTTTAGTATAATTGCCTTCAAAAGCTGTTTGACTATTATTAAATATCTTAAAGTACAGAATAGAATGTCAACAGAAAGAAAGTGTTTGAAAATTATTGGTGATGCTTGTTGATACTGGTAAGTGATGATTGGTAGAATTGGTTGAAGGGACAAGGAGAAAGCCAGCTGAGTTAGACGTAGCACCAATAGCTATTTTCTATTCTGCTTGATTATTCCTTCCTCTCCTTTTATTATCATAAACCAATTTGAGTAGCAAAAGGAGGAGATTTTTATGGTGAACAAAACCCTGTAGGGGAATTCTTACTGCTGTTTAGTTGCTGTCTCTTCTCTTTAATGTTACAATGCTTTGTAATAGTGAATTGTTCCAGGAGAATGGGGAACGGGCAAGTAACTTAGCAACTCTCTACCTCAGCTTCTCTTCTGTAAAATGAGGATAACAGTAATAATACCTACTTCATCAGGTTTTGGGGGAAATAAAAGGAGTATACATGTAGAGCACTTAGCAGTCTAGCACATAGTAAGCAGTATGGGTGTTAGCTATTCATATTATTTTAAAAGTATATTAAATGTCATTTAGAAAGTGAAAGCAATAAAAACTTAAGGGCAACTTGATAAAATCATTTTGGCTGGTGGGGATAAAAAGAAAATACATTTTGTCAGTGATTTTCAACTGTGTAGATGGTAAGGTTTCTTTGGTTTGGTTTGGTTATTTAAAGTTGGCATGGGTTGTAAAAGGTTGAGAAACTTTGCTTAAGGATAGAGGAAGGCGAGGAATCATGCTCTATCTCAGGAACATCTTACAGAGCCCTAAGATGATGCTTCATTTTTTTTGTTTTTATTTATGAAGATATACTTTCTGATCATTGTTGGTAATTTCTATTAGCATGTACTTTGTGAACCAGTAAATCATCTTGTCAACTTTGACTCTGCGTACTAAATTTATGGTACTCATATTCACATACTGAATCTACTCTTTGCCTCCATTGCAAAAGGCTTTTTAAGTTTGTCCATCTATGCTCTATATAGCAAATGTTTCTTATTAAAGACAATATTTGCATTTTGTTAAACAGGACTGCCTAGCATAGTAAAGAGATGTTAAAAATTGCCCCATTGGAGATTAAATGGCAGTTGTACACCTCCCCTCCCCATAGTGACAACCAGAAATGCCCCTACAAATTTAAAATGATCCCAGGTGGGTACGATGCCCAATTGAGAGCCACTTCCACATATTTGTAAGACCTCATTACTTAGGCAGCATATTATCTTTTATGCATAAGCATTTTCCAGAATAGAATGAGCCATACAACAAAATGCCACGTTTCCTATATTTAGTCACTTGAACTCTTATTTAAAACTCGATTTAAATATTTTGCAAATTTTAGTTATACCTTTCTCTATTCTTTTTAGCTCAAGTTACTCTCTTCTAATCCCTTTGCATGTGTTTCTGCCTTGGCAGTTTTGCCTTCATATATTAGTAACTTTTATTCTTTTCCTAACTTAAGCCTTTGTTTCCTTCTTTCATGTCATTGGAAGTATGTATATTTCAAATATTCAAGTAGAATGTTTCTTGAAAATCAGTTTTTAGAATCTTTTAGGGGTATGTTAACATTAAGTGGTATAAAAACAAAATACTTTTTTTAACCTCATGGTTATGTCTTTTTTTATTACATCATATTTGTTTATCTTTTAAAAGTTGAGTGTACTGTGTAATACTAAATATTCTAGGGAAGTGATGAGTATTAACAATTAAAGTATTTTTCTAGTAGACATTTTCTTAACATGAGTTGATCAGCACAGGAATTGATTTGCTTTAAATTGTGCTCAGAAAACGAAGAATTACTTGATTCCTTTTTAGGTGCTTACCAGGAAAAAGGTTTCTATAATTGTGCCATGTATGTTATACAATGTATTCACAATGTAATCTTTCTTTTGGGGTTTGCACTCTTCAAGGAGGCATCCATACATTTCCTAATTTGTGAGGTTTTATATTGAAGTCATTGTTAATCTCAGGTGAAAAGTAATTTACTGAATAGAAGTTATGAGAAGAAAAAGGCCTCATCCTTTTGACATAGTATAGGAAGGTCTGTTGTATGAGGTGGGTTTTAAGCATGATCTTATGGAAAAACTGAACTGAAAAAAATTCCATGAGGTATAGAGTGAGAATGAATGATATATCCTCAAAACTTTTCACAAAATGAAGTGTCTCAATCCTGATGTTTTACTGTAGTTTCTCTCGTGAAATATCTGTAGTTTCTCTGGATCTAAATCAGTGAAAATTTTTATAATTTAAAATAAATTTTAAAACTATTTAAATAATTTAAAATAATTTTTGAACTATTTTAATGGTTGTTTTACTCTTAGGCTAACATTTACTTAAAATGCCAAAAGTTACTAGATTTTAAAAGAATTGCTTTTTAAGGCAACTTTCTGATTATATAATGTATTTATTATTATTATTATATAGGGTAGTGAATTAAAGGTTCCAAAATGACTTTATTAATTCCATTGAGGAAACAATAAATTCCTCTGTCTCCTTTCAAATGACATTCAGAAACCTTTGTTGAAAATGATCTCTTTTTTCTTTATCAGAGTTGGGACAATAAGTTACTCATTAAATGTGAAGATCATTTTAATACCTAATGGACCTTTAAAAAACTAGAGAAGGTTCATCTCAACATGGCCAGGACAGAAACTCCTTGTTTGATGTTCTTTTAGAAATTTTCTGGCATATAAACGAGGGGAAGCTTTTTTAAAAAGATAGATAAAATATATTCAATACAAAGAGTTGCATTTTAGTCGAGCCATGAAGAAAATTAATAATAGCACTTAACAAGGAGATAGAACTATTTGACAACCAAGAGAGTGCTTGAAATTCAGTTACTTGTTGGAAATTGCCCAATGGAGACATAAAATTAGTTTGGGGAAAAAAGTGTGTATATATATATATATATATATATATATACACATATATATGTATATGTCTGTCTGTGTGTATATATATACACTTGGATTATCTAGGGAATTGATAATGGAAGTGGAAAATATTAAGTCATCATCAGAAAGCTTTTATCAAATGACCAAATGTTTTTGTATAAGTGTGTATTATTCTGAAACACTATTTCAAGTCATTATTTACTTACTATTTACAGGATATTTTACAATCGTATCACTTTTTTTTAAGTCCAAAAGGTAGGTTCTTACACAATTGAGACCTATGAAAGTATATATCCCCATTAAAAAAATTTTATCTTTAACAGAAGAGGAAAAAAGAACTACAAGGAAATCTTAAATTATAAGCTAAAGTTTAATTCAATGGTAAGATACAATTAGTCATATCTGACTTGCCTTTTGGTAGTATGTAGTCTAAGAAAAATCAATATTTTTAAAAAATTGTCTTTCAGAGTGATTATATGTCCTTCAATTTTTCACGGGATTTGTTTGTTTTATAAAGCAATGGGAAATCCAGAAAACACAGAAGATGCATACGTTGCTGTTATTCGTCCAAAGAATACTGCCAGTCTCAATTCTCGGGAATACAGAGCTAAGTCATATGAAGTGAGAACAATTTACTAACATTTGATTTGCTACTATTGAATGTCATTCTCCATTATCATTTTCGTTTATTTTATATGTCTTATCATATCCTGTAAATTGTAGTTGACAACCTAGATCTTGATAAGCCAGAACAGATAATCCTACATCTCTGCCCATCAGAGATGTTTTTGCTGCATGCCTTTTGACCGTTTTTCTGTTCACTGATAGGTATAAATTATTAGATATTAAAAGGTACTTGTTTGAATTTTCCTTATAATTTATAGATTTAGGTTTTAGTACAATTTATGAATGGCTCTCAAAAATGAAAACACCATTGCAAAAGCCAGCTTGTTTAAAATTCCAATTTAAACATTGTTCTTGGTTATTTTCCCAAAGAACTATTTTTAACAGTTCATTTAAATTATCTTTTTACCTTTAAGTTTTAGGCAATTAAGTTACTTCTCTATAGTCGTGAATTATATTACATATGTTAGTAAATGTGATTGAGGCCCAAAAAAACAGCCCAAAACAGAATTGTTATCTTTTCCATGCAACAGAGTCCAGGCATCATAAATACCTCTAATTTAACCTGACTCCAACTAATCTCTCTAGCATTTTGCTTAACTTGCTTTTTTTAAGGTTAGTTATCTGAACCCTGTTAAAGGATGCTGCAGGGGTTCTCAGGAGGCTGCTGCTTCAGCAGTGCTCTGGCTTACTGGTTCTCAGTCTTGACTGCATGGTCACATCACTTGGGGAACTTGTAAAATTTCCTGTACCAGGACCCCACTCTCCAGACATTCTGATTTAATGGGCCTGAGATGATTTAATAGGCACTGATACTGTTTTAAAAGCTTCCTGGGTTATTCTAATATGCAGCTGGGGTTAAGAAAGACTGCTGGCTTACTGTATTCTAGGGCAAATAAATTTTATTTCAAACTTTCTCTTAATTTTATTTTTCTCCTCTAAGATTTTGTTGCATGAAGTTCCCATTGAAGGACAGAAAAAAAAGAGAAAGAAAGTTTTGTTGGAAACTAAACTTCAAGGCAGCAGTGAAATAACACAAGGCATATTGGATTATGTAGTAGAAACCACCAAACCAATTTCTCCTGCAAACCAGGGTATCAGAGGTAGGAAACTTTTCCTTTTTTTAACACAGTTCGCTTTAAATGCCTGTGGAGAAAGACCTTTTAAAAAATATATTAAAATCAATTTCTTTTTATGTTTCTTACCATTTAAAACACTTGAAAAAGATTCAGAGGTTTTTTTAAGGTGCAGCCATGCCTCTTCAAGAAGTACCTTGACTATAATTTTTAAGTTGAAAAATATTTAAATAAGTCACAATGTTAATGATTTGTTCAATAGAGAGAGGAAACCAAGGGGTGGCTCAAAAACTGAAAGAAAGTACAAACTACCTTAGCTAGAAATATAGTTCCCTAGGTAAGTATCTTTGAACTAGTATTTTTATTTCTATACTTTAGGACAGAGGAAACTATAAACCTCTCTCCATAATAAGTAATGTTAAGATTCATGGATTAAAAAGAATCTTATAAGTTACCAGGTAGCAGAGGTTTTCTTTCCTTTTGATTACAGTAAGAAGACCCATTTTTTTCTTGGTGTGAAAGATTGGCCTTGAGCTAACTTCTGTTGCCAATCTTCCTCTTTTTGCTTAAGGAAGATTGCCTCTGAGCTAACGTCTGTGGCAGTCTTCCTCTATTTTGTATGTGGGACGCTCCCAGAGGATGGCTTGATGACTGGTGCGTAGGTCCGCACCTGGGATCTGAACCTGTGAACCCTGGGCTGCCAAAGCAGAGCACATGAACTTAACCACTATGCCACCAGGCCAGCCCCCAACAAGACCCTTTTCAAAGAGCCAAACTGAGTTGTTGAAGTATTAAGCCTGAAATGCTGAGGCCCCATTTAAAATGTTAAATAATGTACAGCCTATGAAAGTTAATGTCAGTTTCTCAGGCCGTAGCTTCACAAGAAGCAGATAGCACTTAGAAGTTACAGAAATTATAAACTATGTCCAAGATTCAGGCATTATAATTAAAAAGGTAAAGCTAATTTCAGTCCAACAGCAGTTGAAAACCGTTATTGTTGGTAAAGTAGAGCATACCTCTCTGTTCCTACTTTTTAGTTTTTTAAAGCTTATTCAGTGGGTTTTTCTGTTTGTTCATCTTTATGGAGATCAGTTGTCTAATTCTTCTGTTTCAGTAAAGAGACTGTTTTTGTTGCAGAGATAAGCTGAATCCTGTGATTTTATTTATTAGTTATTTTGGGTATTTCTTCTCCAGAGATGGCTGACCTATAGGCTTGTATTTCATAACTTTTGGAGGTATCATTCACTATATTTTACCTCCTCAAGAGTTAACCTCCCCAATAAAATTTGAAGGGTTTTTGTGGGTTGGGATTCTAAACATTGTAACTCAAGATTATAAGAAGTTCCTGCGTAAATTTACAGATCTTTGATACACGTTCTGAGACCCACAAAGAGAATCTCCTTTCCCTAATTATTGTATTTGCTTTTTTTTTTTTTTTAAAGATTGGCACCTGAGCTAACAACTGTTGCCAGTCTTCCTCTTTTTTTTCTCCCCCTCTGCTTTTTCTCCCCAAATCCCCCCAGTACATAGTTGTATATTTTAGTTGTGGGTCCTTCTAGCTGTGGCGTGTGGGACGCTGCCTCAGCATGGCCTGATGAGTGCCGCCACGTCTGTGCCCAGAATCCGAACCAGCGAAACCCTGGGCCCCTGAAGCGGAGCATGCAAACTTAACCACTTGGCCACGGGGCCAGCCCCTGGATTTACTTTTTAATAAACTGATCTTAGCTAAAAAGGGCACTATCCTTGTGGGTGATCAAGGCATGTGAAAGGCTCCTTTTGGATGCCTCAAATTTGTCAGTCTTTTCTACTTCAGCCTTGGACTTTTCTGATAAATTTTTATCTAGACTTATCATGTTGCTTAATTGTTACAGTTTGCAGGATTTATCGTGGAATCAAATTCCTGAAACAAATCTGATTAGCCCAAATCACATATTTGAACTGAGGTAGACAAGTTGTAATTTGCTGTGGATGAGCCAAAGTCTAACACTCTGTCCATTTACCCAGAAGGGGGATAGAGGCGTTATCAGTGTTAAGAAAATGTCCCCTGGCCCAGAAGGCTGGGTAGTTTCTGTTAGGAGAAGCTATGAGTGGATAGGCACCTGAAACATGTCTAGCACAATTATGCCTTGTATACTTAGACAGTAAAATGTACTAATATATTTTCAGGCAGCTTTTAATAAGAGAAATTAAAATAGAGAAGTTTTAGTTAACTAAATAGACAATTCTGTTAATAAGCCATGCCGTATCCTGACTATCCTATTCAATTGAGTTTTTCTAAATGTATGAAGTATTTTTATAGAGTAGTATGATTCCTTAAGTAAACATCACATGAAAATCACAAATTACTTTATAATAGCAGTCATTATGCCTTATTTTTTTGTGCAGTGCTATACATAGTTTATAAAATACTACCACACTTATTCATGAAATTCTTAAATTGGTCCTGTGAGTTGGTATGTGGTCATTTTCACATCTGTAAAATGGAAATGCAGACATAGGTTGTCACCTGCTAAAATATTGCCATTAGTAGAAGAAATAGGGCTAGAACCCTCATTTCCCAACTTATAGTCAGTGCTTTTATTTTTCCCCTGCAACAGATTTCATAGTTACGTCTGTAATTTGCAAAGTAGGCAGTTAAACAATGGACCAGAACTGGGTTTGGGGAAGCAGCAAGGCAAAGATTAAGTGGGATAAGACCTCAAGCCAGGCAAAAGAAATATTGCGTCTGAAATTTGTTAGAATGTTATTCTGTATCTAATGCTTATATTTTGTACAAGTGTCCATTTTGTAAAATAATTGTTTGGGGGCTGTAATAATAATGGGCCCTAGTAATCACAAATATTGACTCCAGCATTTCGTGAATAAATGAAGCTACTTGAAATTCTTGTATTATCTTTCTGTTCACAGAAAGTATGCAGCCAGGTATTCTTACCTGGGTCAGGAACAAGGTTCTCTTTCTTTGGGCGGGGAGATTGGAAGGATTGATAAAAATCATGGCAAAGGTCACTAGAAGATGAGAGGTTTTAGAGTGCAAAGCTCATAGGTTATTATTTATAGCCCTCTACTGCCCAATCAGGAAAAACAGACTAAGAATGGTGGTTGCAGTTCAGGCAATAGTTTGTAGCCCAATCAGGTTTTAATAAAAACTGAAATTAAGGACGGAGGTTGAATGTTAAGCAAAACTACTAAACTTTAAGACTTTGAAACATATATACCACCCTCCTTAGCCAGCTTAAACTATAGTAAAATTCTTACCATCTACATTCCAGCTGAGTGAGGAAGTGTATGCCTTTTGACCCTGCAGGGTGCCTTGGTGTTCAATTGCTCTGTCAATCCTTAGCAGCTCGTTTTTCCTTGCTAAAGGAGGCCTCTCTTCTAGTAAGTTAAGACCAGGACGATGAATCCACTGGTTGATTGTCCACATGAGGATTTGCATTATTATCACAATTACCAGTTTTTATTAGTGCATATAATAAAATTGACTTTTTATGTTTCAATTCCTATTAATACTGCCTTTAAAATTTTTTTCTAATTCTGAAGGTAATTTATAAGATTTAAAGGCCTATTATTTTTTATCTTTACTGACTTTTTAAAAAATGATTAGGAAAACGAGTGGTACTGATGAAGAAATTTCCTCTGGATGGGGAGAAGATGGGCAGAGAAGCGGCATTATTTATTGTTCCATCAGTTGTCAAAGGTAAGGTCTGAGTTTTATCTTATGAATCTTTATATACCTTAAATGCTAAGTTAAAGTCTACTGAGGAAGTCAGGAATTTGCATTGTGGTTACTACTATAATACTGTTGTAAAATACATGTTTTTAAATTAATGGAGATGGAGAAGTTTGTTACTTAAACAAACATGTTTTGATTTCAAACTATATTCAGGCTTCTGGACTGAGCAGCAATGTTTTTCTTTCTATTTTTAAAAGCAGAATAAAGAAGTGAGGAGGGAAGCCATAACTGAAACTAAAAGTTTTCAAGTTATAATGAGGGATTTTCAAAGGATATGCTATAGATAGAATAGAAATAGGTATTTAAGTATTTTGGAAAATTAGCAGATTACGATGAGTACCTATCTTGTATTTGAGACAAGAAAGTGTCAATAATAGTTCTAAAATACTCTGCCCAACAGGATTGGTAATATTTAAAGAACTTAAATCTAATATGAAAATTTAATTTGAGCCTTTGACACCATGGAATAATAGAAAAAATACTGAGTTTCAGTGCAAACCTTGTAAGCCCACTAATTTTGTGCCCTTGGGCAAATCACCTCTTTAAGCCTCAGCTCTTTATTTGTAGGACTGTATCTGCTCCTACTTGGTTCATCATGCTGGAAGAATTCAGTGAGGAATTAGATGTTCAAATCACTTTGGAAGCTATAGAATACTGACCTCATGTAACATAGTAATAATAGTGATGACATGTCAATGACCCACTGTGGACAGCCCATCAACTGCTACACAGTACTTACATGTATTTTATTCGCCAGCTCTGGCATTGCAGATATATTTTTTCCCCAGCCATACTTAAGTTAAAAAGTTTAGTATTTTAAATGGCGTGGGAAATCTTATTAATCAGAGTTTTGCAACATTGTTGAGGAAGAGAAAGAGGAAACAGTTTCTGCGGTCCTCCAAGATTCTAAATGCTTCGTTCACAGAGCTGGCTGTCACTTGAATCCAGGTCTTCTAATTCCAAATCTAGAACAATTTATGTTAAAGTTAACAATTTTCTTAACATACTGTATACTTATAAATAAAAAATATGCAGTTGTAAACCTTTTATATGATGGCATAATTCTTCATTTTTCTTTTTCAGATAATACTAAATATACATATACTCCAGGATGCCCAATTTTTTACTGCTTACAAGATATTATGCGAGTCTGTAGTGAATCCAGCACTCACTTTGCTACACTTACAGCAAGGATGTTGATAGCCTTGGATAAGTAAGAACTGCCATTAAAAACATTTTTTAATAAATCAAATACATGTTTATAGTAGAGATTAGCTCTGATAAATACAAACACTTTTGGAAGAAAATAATGAAATTAATAATATTTGTTTTAAGAAGTGGTAAGTTTTTGAAGTATAATGTAAAAATGAAAAACTCCAAAGACAAGATTGTCCTGGTTTGCTTTCAATATGTTAATTTTATTCTTCAAAATTGACTAAGACTGCCCTGGTTTAAGAATTAAGATTCCTTTGTTATAAAACTATATTTAGTATGAGTTACACTTATCAGTGAACAAGACGTTTTACCTATCATGCTTTTTTGTCTTTCCCTAACAACAGGGCTAATATCACCTGCATTTCAGTGGTTTAAATTTTAAAAGTGCTTCATGTTTTCTGAAAGGGGTTTTTATTATTATTATAATGGTATATGCATTTTTAAAAATAGTTTTCTCTGTCGATTAGCAAAACATTTATCAATAGTAAATGAAGTACTTAACCAACACTAATTAAAATTGTAAAAATCTGAATGTAATATTAGAAATATCACATATCAGAGTTGGATAGAGGTCTACTTTTTTCATCTTCACTTTTGAACAAATACTTCTGCTACTTCTTTCTGTTTTGCCAGGTGGTTAGATGAACGTCACGCACAGTCTCACTTCATTCCAGCTTTATTCCGACCCTCTCCTCTTGAGCGGATAAAAACTAATGTCATAAACCCTGCATATGCCACTGAATCAGGTCAGACAGAAAATTCGCTACATATGGGCTATAGTGCATTAGAAATAAAGAGTAAAATGTTAGCCCTGGAGAAAGCCGATACCTGTATTTACAACCCTTTGTTTGGATCAGATCTTCAGTATACAAACCGGGTAAGAGTTGAATGAATTTTGGTTTCAAAAGATATTTCATCTCAAATGTAATTTTGTTTCCTGAGATAAATGCATCTATTACTAATTGTAAACATGAAGATGACATCTACTTTTAGCTCTATTTGTATGTAGTACAGTCAAGTATCTACAGCTCTTAAGGGGTTTTTGTTTTGTTTGTTTTCCCTTTCTAGGTAGATAAAGTGGTAATAAATCCATACTTTGGTCTAGGAGCTCCAGACTACTCAAAAATCCAAATTCCCAAACAGGAAAAATGGCAGAGAAGTATGAGCAGTGTCACAGAAGACAAGTACTATTTTGGTTTTATTCCACATTGCTTTTTTAAAACTTGCATTCTAATGTTAAAATATTCTTTAAAATGATAGGTGCAATTAGTATGCAATGTAAGCATTACATAAATGATTTAGTTTTCAGCTGTTCAGTGATACATAGTTTTCATAAATATATCATGTTTTTGAAACAATGTGAATTTCAACAGTGCTGTTTTTTGTTTTTAATGATTAGGGAACGACAGTGGGTAGATGATTTTCCTCTCCATCGAAGTGCCTGTGAAGGAGATTCAGAATTATTAAGCCGTCTTCTCAATGAAAGATTTTCAGTCAACCAATTAGATAGTGACCACTGGGCACCTATTCATTATGCATGCTGGTAAATAGATTACTTATTCTTTTCTTTTTAGAAAGAATGAATCCTTAGTTCTAAATGTTAGTGCTTCTTTTCAAAACTAGTCTCATCCCGGCCACTTTTTCTCTACCATGGTTTGCCTTATGAGCTTTCTGTTTAGATCTCTGGTTACCACACATGTGCCACCATTCAGAATTGCAAGATCTGCCCCATGGGAAAAGAATTGTTAGTGATCTCAGGCCCAAGTAGATCATTCAGTAGGATAGATAATGACTACCAAGTGCCATTGCGCAGCACAGGGTTCCTTATTCACCCTTGCAATTTCTATGGTTTTTATATGGAGTTATGTTTGTTTATCCTTACTGTAAAATTTACATGTGTTAACTACTTATGGTTTGAACTTGCGTCATGTTAGAAAAATATCCTTTTAGTTCTTTGGGAAGCTGTGGTATCAGGAAACCTCCAAAAGCCTTTATTAAAATCAAAGTCTCCCTTTTTTCTTTTTAGATGAGTAGGATTAGCTCACAGGATTGGGGTTAGCTCTTTCCACTAGTTGCCCAATGTAGTTCTTGCTCTCCTACTCTTTTCGTGTAATGGTAACTCTCTCCTTCAGCTGGGCTGAGTTCTTAAATTTGTGTTCACAGTGGCAGTTAACTTTGCTATAGCCCATCCTCTAGAAAGGACATAAAGTTATTTACCATTATTTCTTGTGGGAAATTTGCTTTTGACTTATTATTTAAAGTGAAGTTCTTTGGCTACTTTAAGAAGTGCTTACATTATTTACTGCCTGTTAAATGTCCACAACTTTTTAGCTGCATGACATTGAGCAAGGTATTCAGTTCACCTCTCTGCATCTCAGTTTTTTTACTCTATATGTAAAATACATTAATTAGATCATTTCTAGAGTTCTTTGCAGCTCAAATTCTTTCGATTTCACTGATTCCAATATTTGTGATCAAGTGGTGAAATACAGTTGCTTTTAATATACATCTATCTTCCTTAAAAATGCACTGCTTCCTTAAAAATATACTGTCTTATTCTATAAATGTGTTCTAATTGTTTTTCCACTACAGGGAATTTTTACATTCAGATTTGGAAAGAGTTAACCTAAATCATCTTTTACTGAATTTATAATTGTTTCTTCAGATTACTAGTCATTACTGGTAGCAGCAACAGTACTAAAAGAAATCACATGCCTTACCTGGAGCTGAACAAAAGGAGGAAGAGAATATAGGAATCCAGGAAAGGATCCTGTGCAATTAGGAAAGACAGAGGCAATGAATTTTAGTTTAGGAATCCCAAGTTTACAATTGGCTATATTGTTGCCCTTTTTAAAGAGGCAGCGGGTTGTTTTCTTCTCTAATAAAAGAATGATAGGGGCTGACCCGGTTGCACTAGCAGTTACGTTCACAGGTTCCGCTTCAGCGGCCCCTGGTTCGGTGGTTCGGATCCTGGGTGTGGACCTACGCACTGCCTGTCAAGCCATGCCAGTGGCAGGCATCCCACATATAAAGTAAAGGAAGATGGGCACAGATGTTAGCTCAGGGCCAGTCTTCCTCAACAAAAAGAGGAGGATTTGTGGCAGATGTTAGCTCAGGGCTGATCTACCTCAAAAAAAAAAAGAATGGTAATGTTTTCAATTACCTATTACATAAAAACAGAAGTATGGCATAGTATTTAATGTGTTTTGGAATGTACCTAAGTTTCAGTCTCAACGGTTAGTTCCTAAAAGTATGACCTTTGGCAAGTTACTTAATGTCTCTAAGGATCTGTCTGTTTATCTGTAAGACGGGTTTAATAATAGTACTTTTCTTAAGATTAAGGGAGAACATGCTTTGAGAGTACCTCACACCATAATAAGCACTCAATAAATGTTGGCTGTTATTATTAAAGTGTTATAAAAATTTAAACATTTTGATGTCTAAATCTAAAATTGGTTAATCTGTAGTATTTTTATTTGAAAAACCTCATTATTAGAATACAGCAAGGAAAACAGTTTTATGTTTTGATAAAATTAATTTTCTGTCAGCTGGTAGTAACAGCCAAGTTTAATACACAAGGAGTAGTATGGATCACCTTGCAATACTTTTAATCAGATGGATCATTTGACTGATGTGGGTGTGAATGAAGACTGACTTAACTATTTAGTAAGAACTTAAATTACTTTATCTTGGAAATATACTCTTATTTACTAATTGGTACAAAGATTGAGGAGGGGGATACTGGGCTGTCTCATCAAGAGATGGGATTTGGAGCTTATGTTTATAAACTTAGACAAGATGTTTTACCCGTTTGGGTCTGTTTTCTCATCTTTAAAATGAGAGTTTTATTAGATCAGTGGTTCTCAAACTTTGGTGTCAGGACCCTTTTTTACTCTTAAAAGTGAAAAATCCCAAAGAGCTTTTGTTTATGTGAATTATACCTAATGTTATTTACCAGATTAGAAGTTAAAACTGAAAAATATTTTTAAGTATTTATTAATTCTTTTAAAAATAAAACAATAATAACATAAATACAATTTTATGAAATATACCTTATTTTCCAAAATAAAAAATCAGAAGAGTAGCATTGTTTTAACATTCTTGCAAATCTCTTTGCTGTCCAGCTAAATAGAAGATAGCTGGATTCTCACGTCTGCTTCTGCCTTTAATTTGTTGCAGTATTACGTGTCATGTAGCTTTTACAAAACTCCACTGTACACTTAGAAGAAAATGAGAATGGAAAGGGCAAATAACTTCTTAGTATTATTATGAAAATATGTTTGACCTGGAGGACACTTGGAAAAGATTTCAGGGATCCTCATGGGTTCCCAGACCACTATTTGAGAACCACTTAATTAAATCACTCCTAGGATTGTTCCAAGCTTTTAAAATTCTCATATTTGTAACGAGGTACCTAAAATCTATTCTTTACTAGAATCACCATTTTCCAAAACTGTTTAAGTTGGTTTTCTCTCCATATGGATAACTTGTCAGCCATTCAGTAAATGCCTCATTGGCATCCCATGTTTTCTCACCTCTCTCAAGTCAGTGTCCTCTCTGTGATAGTACTTTTAGGCTTCACATCATTGTTAGAGTGTTTTGGAACTAAGATCATTTGGCTCCCTACAAATTATTCCATCTGATTTCATTTGGGTCCTCACTGTAGGTTAGCTCTCTGTTCTCTTTGTCTCATTCATCCTGTGAGCCTTTTAGTCCTCCCCTATAAGCTATTCTAGACCTTTCTACTCTTAAGCACTTAAACTCCCACTACTTCTTTCTCTATTCTCATCGGATAGTTTTACCCCTTGTTGTCAAAGAAAATTGAAGCCATCAGAAATGTCCTTCTTCTCTACCCCAATGATCAATTTTTGTTCCCATCTCTCTCCTATATCGTAGGGTATACAAGTAAAACTTCTTTTGTTCCCCATTAAATTCACTTTCTCCTTTTCTGCAATTTCTTTCTTCCTGCCTTCAAGCATACATGGTTCTCTCTCTCCTTGAAAAGAACCTTAATTTGAACCTGCTGCCTCTTCTAGCCACTATTCTGTTTCTTTCCTTTGTTTCATAGCCAGACTTCAAGGGTGAGTGGGCCACACTCACTGCTTTCTTTTTCACTCTTCATGAAACTTCTTCACCTTTTCTCAGTTTTTAATCTCTTTCCCTGCTCTGCAGCATTTAATACTATTGACCACCCTTTCGTTCTAAGAACAAAGTGGAGTTGAAAGGGCATAGCGGAGGGCATGAAGGTCAGTACAAATGCAGGATATTATTGTTACCTTATCATTATTAATATTGAAATACTGGCCTCCATTCTGTGACCCAAGCATGTGTTATAGTATGGAAACTGCTATCTTAAGATTCAGAAAACTAGATTCTAACCCTGACTAGTAACCTTGAGATCTTGGGCAAGTGACTTAACTGGTTCAAGCTTTATTTTTCTCATGCATGCAATAAAAATCCCTCCGCCTGCCTTATAAGTTGCTGTGAAGATTATATTAAATAATTATTTAAGAAAGTACCTTGACAGTTCCTGCCCTGTGGCCTAGTGGTTAAGTTTGGCACACTCTGCTTCAGAGGGCCAGGTTTGGTACCTGGTTACCCGCAGACATGCTGTGGCGGTGACCTACATCTAAATAAAATAAAAGAAGATTGGCACAGATGTTAGCTCAGGGTGAATCTTCCTCAGCAAAAAAAAAAAAAAAAAGAAAGAAAGTACCTTGAAAACTTTAGAGCATCATACAAAATGTATGTTTGTATTAATTATTTTTATTATTACTTGAATTGTCCCCTCAATATCTTTTCCTGTCCTGAAAGAGTGTTTTTCAAGATGCATTTCATTGTTCTAAGATGATCATCTTTCTCTAGATTCTCTCTCGGAAAGATTTCATCCTTTCTCCCAGCCTTAACAGTATTCTTTTCAGTTAGATAAATTTGTATATTCTCAGATAGATATCCCAAGCCTTTGCCTTCCTCCTGAGTACCATGGCTGCATTTTCAGTTGCCTACTGAACAGCTTAGTTACTCATTTTTGTGCTTATGGCAGTTTGGAGAATGCAAATACGCTGTCTGTACTCTCAAGGAATTCTCAGGCTGATAGAGAAGAGATGTATATAAACAAGGATGAAAGTAGGTAAAATGAAGTAAATCCCATAGAAGAAGCTAAAATGTAGTGGGAATATAGAGGAGGTAGATATTTAACCTATGCCAAAGAAATAATAGAGCTTAACCTGGACAAAATGAGGAGGAGGAAAAAGACGTCTCAAGAATAGCAAAGAACACGAGCAAAATGTCACACGTATAAGAAGGGGTAGTCTATAAGTGGCAGGTTCAGGGCATAGGAAAACCACAGGGTATGTGAAAGGGAAGGAAGGAAGTTGAGGGCGAATTGGATCACGTCTAAAGATGCGCTGTTTCCCCTCAAATGCACCAAATCTAAAAGCAAATTTCCTTTCCCCTTCCTCCTTCCCACCCATTTATTTCCAAACAATGAATTACTTTTCCACCATTGCTTCAGATTGCAGCCTCACATAAGTTTTTGGCTGTAACCGTATGATGGACTCACTTTGTCTGGCACATGCTTTGTGTTCTCCTGGTCCTTGCTTTGCACACTCGTTTTCCCACTACGTAAAATATTTTACCTCTCTTCGACATCTCTTCAGTTTCTTCCCATTTAAAATCCAGTTCAGATTGTTCTGTATCAAAAGATTTTTCAGGACCATTTTAGACTGAAATCATATCTTCCTTTTCTGACATTTTTTTAAAGCATTAATATATACTATTTTGATTTGACAAATATATAGTGCCTTATTTTGTTGATTGTTATCCTAAACTGTTACTTAAATTTTACAACACTGTGTAATTTATCCCATGGGGGTTTTTTTGGTTTTTTTGTGAGGAAGATTGGCCCTGAGCTGTTGCCTATCTTCCTCCTTTTGCTTGAGGAAGATTGTTGCTGAGCTAAAATCTGTCCCAATCCTCCTCTGCTTTATGTGGGATACCACCAAAGCATGGCTTGATGAGCAGTGCTAGGTCTGTGCCCACGATCCGAACCTGCAAACCCCAGGGCACTGAAGCAGAGCGCACAAACTTAACCACTACACCACTGGGCCAGCCCCTATCCCATGTTTTTGTTTTACTTCTCCAATTACATTATATATCTTTATTAGAGCACATACCTTTGTGTCTCTCATGTTGCCTGATACTGCTGTATCAGCTACATATAGAATTATGTCTTCGGCCTATTTTGTAAATCACAGGCCCAAGTGAAAAGCATTGTTAGTTTTATGAGTTACTCTCTGATTCTGAGCATATTTCTGACTAAAAATTTTCTCTCTCTAATTTATAATTTTTTGCTTTGTGTGCAGTGATCTGCTATCAGCTGCTCTATCTTGTATTTGAAATTTTATTTTCTCCCAGTTGATCAGAAATAGAAAGAGTCAAACTGAACTGAATAATTCATAAGAAATCCCTAGGCACTGGAAACATTTATAGCAATGTCTTAATTCCTTGCTCTCTGCCCTGGAAAAATCTTAGATTTCTTTGAGATGTTGCCTAAAGTTTGGATGTTTAAAACATTTCAGATGACTTTTTTAGGTGTGTTTACTTTTGTATAGGTATGGAAAAGTTGAGGCCACTCGCATATTATTAGAGAAAGGAAAGTGCAATCCAAACCTTTTAAATGGGCAGCTTAGTTCTCCTCTTCATTTTGCTGCTGGAGGAGGCCATGCTGAAATAGTACAGATTCTCCTAAACCATCCAGAAGTTGACAGAGTAAGTGATTTTCCAGGTTTTCTTTTTTTTAATGTTAAATTATGTACTTAAGAGAGCAGCTGAAAAATAAAAACAAATTTCACTTAATATATAGAATAAATAATATTTGTGTATAAACTTTGCTTTTGTACATAATTATTGTATTGTGGTAAAATATACCTCACATAAAATGTACCATTTTAACCATTTTTAGATGTAAAGTCCAGTGTTATTAAGTACCTTCACATTGTCGTGCAGCCATCACCACCATCCATCCCACAATGTACATAAAATTTAACATCTTTTCCTTTTATATTGTATTTCCTAAAAAATATTTTTAAGAAGGAAAAAGATGTTCTACCCGTTTTCTAGAATTTGTGTTAACAAGTATTTTGTAAAGGGAAAAATAATAGCATTAACAAAATCTTCGTTGTGTCTATAATCAGAACTTTTTAAAAAAACAGTCACATTGAATAGTGCTTTGAGTCTTTCATCTTTGGCACGTCATGTTTATTTTGAGTATAGCATGTCTAGGTAGGGTTAATATTTACTTACTACTAGACGAGTCTGTTTATGAAACTTTGATTGATTGAATGATATTTTCCCTTAGAACACAGTCTATGTGTAATGCCTATCTTTCTTTATCCTTCCCCGCCCCCACATTTCCAGCACATAACAGACCAACAAGGAAGATCCCCTTTAAATATTTGTGAAGAAAACAGACAAAATAATTGGGAAGAAGCTGCAAAATTATTGAAGGAAGCCATTAACAAACCAGTAAGAATTATTTTCATAAATAAAGCCAAGCGTCGTATTTAAATTGATAAGTAATTTGAAGATCTGTGACAAGAGTAGAAGGATGCATGGATGGATAGCTTCTTTACTGCTTTTATAAAACTCATGGTTAGACTTTATAGGTATTCAATTTGTTATCCTCCCTAACATTTGGACACTTGTTTTTGTATAACAGAATAAAACTTACATAAATAAATAAATTTTTCAATCACCTGAAATTTATCTAATTTCCAGTATAATCTCTATACTTGATGTGCTAATTACAAATTGTAATCTATTTATTGAAGCATATCTCTCTACTTAGACCTTCTAAGCAATATTTCATATTTGTAAATAATGTTACACATCATTCATTAATTTAGTTTCAGCAAGTAACTTATCTATTACAGATTCATTTTCCTGCTCAAGAAAGTGAATGGGTTAAAATAGGAGATTTCTTAGCTCTTTTATTCTGCCAGTTCAACCTGGCCTTTCCATCTAATTATGTCTGAAATAATAAGCAGTGACATTAAGATAGAGAAGTATTAACAGTTAGAATAAACTCAGTTATGCCTAAAAGTTATAGTGACAACAAAACTGTCATCAATTTAAAAACTGTTTGAAAACTTGCAAACCAGATAGAAGGATTTGTATCAACAGATGAAGGATAAAGCTTGATATCAACAGCCCATATTATGTCTGAGCCTTTACAAACATTCCCATCAACTAGACAATAAGTATTTATTGAGTGTTTCTGTGAATTTAACACCATGAAATGCTGAAAGTGTTAAATGATAAAGAATAAATATATGATCTCTGCCTGTAAGGAAAATTACCCACTCATACACATTTTGTCAAAACACTTTTCCATGAGCACAAGACAAACACAAGGAAATAGATAAGCAGTACAGGCACCTTTATGTTATACTTCATTGCAGTTTATTTTCTAACTGTATAGTTAGAACACACTTTTATTCCTGGCATAAGTTTTATATGTAAATGTATATGGTAAGAGGAATTAGGTACTTTTATCCAAAGTGAACTGTTCTGGAAGTTTAGAGGCATTAGTTACTTCCCATAACAATAAAAATGTATTGAGAATGTCATTTCTCTCTGGAATTTTCTGAACTGGAGAAAAAAAACTTGGCTTAAGGTCCATTGTTCCATAGCTTTTACCTGCAGAGTCTTCCATCACACTTTCCTCTTAGGACAAATTATTGCTGGTACACGTTTCTACAGTATAGTTTGTGGCCCACTGGACTTATGAGGTACTTCACTAATGCCGGATTTAGTTAATCGAGTCTGTATCCCCCATATAATATTTACATTGTACATTAATGGCTTTAAAATATCCTCCCACAAGATTCTGCAGTTGAATATTTTTTTAAAGCCATTTGCCTTAGTTTCTCAAACTTATTTGACCATGGTATATCCAGAGGAAACTGGAAAATATAAAATAGAAGTAAAATTTTTAAAAATATTGCCAGCAGATTGTCATTTCAGACAGTTTTTCTGATATTTTCCATGTTAGAAATCTATAATAAGGCAGATGAAATTAAAGCATTTTGTTGGATTGGAATGTATAATTTCTAACCAGGGTGCATAATTTATTATCATTGTTTGTCCTAGTATGAAAAAGTTCGAATATACAGAATGGATGGGTCATACCGTTCTGTCGAACTGAAACATGGAAATAATACCACAGTGCAGCAGATAATGGAAGGAATGCGTCTCTCTCAAGAAACACAACAATATTTCACTATTTGGATCTGTTCAGAAAACCTCAGTAAGAAAGTTCTTATTCTGTTATGTAAACCTCATTATTCCTTTTTGAGAGTGGCTTGGTAGACCTAAGTATAGCATCAGTTTACTATTGACTTATAAATTTTGAAATGATATAATGTTCTCTGTTATGTAAATTGTTAGTGTTCAAACTGCTGAAATAGGTAAGCCTCTGGGCCTACCCCACCCCCTGCCTCAGACAGTGTTTTAAGTGGTAAAAGCCAAAACATTCCTTCTCTGGCAATGGAATTTGATAAGAATGCCCTTAAATGTAGTTGTCCAACTTGCCTTTATTTTCATTGTTCACCTCACCTCAAAATAATACAAATGTTCTTTTTCTTTATATTAGTTTTCTATCAGGTATTTTTATTTAAAACCAACCTAATGTCACTATAGATTTGTCTCTCAGACAAAGAATTTCAGATACATAAGGGATTTAATTGAGATAGTTGTGATTGGTTATCTAATAGTTTAATTGTATTTTTTTAAACACCAAATTCTCCTAATTGTATCATAGTTAAATAGGCTATCGTGGAATTAAGGATCTTAAATACATTTAATAAATTTTATTTAAGAATTATTTTCATAATTCTTTTTTTTAAGTTTTTAAGTTTTTACTTTTATAATAAAAAAAAAAGATTTTTTTCTGCTTTTTCTCCACAAATCCCCCCAGTACATAGCTGTATATTCTAATTGTGGCATGTGGGACATCACCTCAACATGGCCTGATGAGTGGTGCCATGTCCACACCCAGGATCTGAACCAGCGAAACCCTGGGCCGCTGAAGCAAAGCGTGTGAACTTAACCACTCAGCCACGGGACCGGCCCATCATAATTCTTATATTCTTAAAAACAAAAGCAATTAACCTCAAATTGGGTAGTAATATTAACTAAAGTCAATGTTGTTTTAAATTTAGACCTTTAATTTGTGTGTACTCAGTACCTAAGTGCAGAGAGTTTGATACAGAGTTTCTGTGTTGATGTAATTGATTTATTTTTACATTATCATTAATAAAAGGAAAGATGTTTTTCAGGCCTTCAACTCAAGCCTTATCATAAACCCTTGCAACATGTTCGTGACTGGCCAGAAATACTTGCTGAATTGACTAATTTGGATCCTCAAAGGGAAACACCACAGCTTTTCCTAAGAAGAGATGTGAGACTTCCTTTGGAAGTTGAAAAAAAGGTTTGCTTGGAAATCTTATTTGTAGTCATTTAAATGTACAGAATCTATTGATTTCCTGTTGTAGGCACTAGAGGCAGAAATTGTGCTCTTCCTGTATAGAGGAATTTTACTTCTGTTGTTCCATTCACTCCTGACATCCCTGTGGTGTAAGTGGTAGAGTTTGAGTCAGTCTACTTACAGAGCCCCTGATTGGCTATTCCATTTCCACCTCCATTGTCTTAGAATATAAAAGAAATAAAGAATGGATCGTAAAGAGAATTTGCAAGCAGAGAAGAGACAGATTATACAGAAAATTTTAGAATAGCTTTAAAGGAAGTGTAGTGTCAAAGATAAACTTAATAAAGGGCTAATCAGTTGTGTAAATTTCAAAGGAACAAAGAGATATGTTGGTCTGGAGGGAAAACAGAAAAAACATTCTGGGTAGAAAAGATTGTATTTGCAAAAAGGACATAAAAAGTTATTCTCAACAGTCAGTTAGTAGTTGTTCTCAACTCAAGCAAAGAATCATATAGACAGTAACAAATGAGAATAGAATTTACATTTCATAGAAGGATCTGTTCCAAACAAGTATGTTTGGATTTTAGTTACTGTAAATGTTAGAGGAGAGGTGAGATAATGACATCTGAAGGCTGAATGGACAAAGAAGAAACCCAAGGGAGATATTACAAGTTAGACTAGGTATGAGAATCTAAATACAGTGGTAGCTGTGAAAATTGGGAGGGGAGTCGGGGGGAGTTCCAAGATCTCATAACTTTGGTGAAGAAAAATACCTAATGCATTTCCTGATTCTTTATTCAAGGAAATATTAAACAGACAAGGTTAAGCAAATTTCAGTGCATGAAAATGTCAGTGACCATGTCCAAACTTGGTAAATGTTTTCTGTCTGACTATTCATATTGTCCTTCTAATATTATGAAACTAAAGATAGATATGATCCTCTCAGTCAGATACATTGGGAGTTATATAAAAATTTGTATGAAATTTACCAAAAACTAAGATCTTGGTTATTCATAGAAAATGTATTAGAATCACGTAAATAGAATGAAGGAGAAAAAACCTCACAATTATCTCAGTTGACACAGAAAAGGCATTTGACAAAATTCAATACCTTTCCATGATAAAACTCTCAGAAAACTAGAAATAGAAACTTCCTCAATATGATAAATGGCGTTTATGAAAAACCATTTTTCATAAATTGTGCTTGATGGTGCCATTGTACTTGATGGTGAAAGACTGAAAGCTTTCCTTCTAAGATCTGGAACAAGACAAGGATGCCTGCTTTTACCACTGCTATTTAATATACTACTGGAAGCTCTAGCCAGAGCAATTAGACCAAAAAAAAAAAAAGAAAAGAAAGAACAAAAGAAATAAACGGCATCCAAATTGAAAAGGAAAAAATAAAACTATCTTTGTTCACAAATGACATAATCTTATATGTATAAGAAATCCCAAAGAATCCACAAGAAAGCTGCTAGAGCTCATAAATGGGTTTAGCAAAGTTGCAGAGTATAAGGTTAAAATACAAAAATCAGTTGTTTCTAAACTAGAAACAAACAATCCCAAAAAGGAAATTAAGAAATACATTAAAATAGCGTCTAAAAGAATAAAATACCTAGGAATAAATTTAACAAAAGAGGTGCAAGACTTGTACATTGAAAACTGCAAAAACATTACTGAGAGAAATTAAAGACCTAAGTAACTGGAAAGACATCCCATGTTCAGGGATAAGTTAATATTGTTAAGATGTCAGTACTAACAAAGTGATCTACCAATTCAATGCAATCCCTAACAAAATTCCAACAGACTTTTTTGCACAAATGGAAAGGGCAATCCTCAGATTCATATGGAATTGCAAAGGGCCTTGAATATCCAAAACAATCTTGAAAAAGAAGAACAAAGTTGAGGGATACACATTTCCCCATTTCCAAACTTACTGCAAAGCTACAGTAATGAAAACAATGTGGTACTGGCATAAGATAGACATATAGACCAACAAAATAGAATTGAGAGTCCTGAAATAAACCCATGTATCTATGGCCAGTTGCTTTTTGACAAAGGTTTCAAGTCCATCCAGTGAAGAAAGAATATAGTTGTCCCTCAATATTCACAGGGGATTAGTTCCAGGACCCCTCCACAGATACCAAAATCTGAGGATACTCAAGTCCATATCTAGTGTCTTCAAAAGATGGTACATGAAATTGGACCCTGATCTCACAACATATACAGAAATTAACTCAATGTATCAATAGCCTTAATGTAGGAGCTAAAATCATAAAACTCTTACAAGAAAACATATGGGTAAATCTTCATCACCCTAGATTTGTCAGTGGATGTTTAGATATGACACCAAAAACATAAGAATAAAAAAAAAAATAGATAAATTGAACTTCATCAAAATTAAAAACATTTGTAAATCAAAGAACATGATCAAGAAAGTGAAAAGACAACCTATAGAATGGCAGAAAATATTTGCAAATCATATAAGGGTTTACTACCCAAAATATATAAAGAACTCCTGCAACTTAACAACAAAAAGACAACCCGGTTAAATTGGGCAAAGAATTTGAATCACATTTCTCCAGTGAAGATATACAAATGGCCAACAAGTACATGAAAAGATGCTCAACATCAGTAGTCATTAGGGAAAAGCACATCAAAACTTGAGAAACCGCTTCACACCTACTAGGATGACTGTAATAATAAAAATTTATAAAGGAAAATGACGAGTATTGGTGAGAATGTAGAGAAATAGGAACTCTTGTACATTGCAAGGTAGGAGTTTAAAGTGATGCAACCACTGTGGAAAACAGTTTACTGGTTGTTCAAAAAAACTAAACATAGAATTAGCCTATGATCCAGCAGTTCCATGCCTTGGTATATACCTACAGAATTGAAAACAAGAAGTCAAACAGATACCTGTATGCCGTTGTTCATAGCAGCATTATTCATAATAGCCAAAAAAGTGAAAACAAACTAAGTGTCCATCAGCAGATGAATGGATAAACAAAATGTAGGATATACATACGGTGGAATATTATTCAGCCATAAAAAGGAATTAAGTTCTACATGAATGAAAACATGCTAAGTGAAATAAGCCAGACACAAAAAGACAAATACTGTATGATTCTACTTATATTAAATACCTAGAACAGGCAAATTCGTAAAGACAGAGTAGATTAGTGGTTACCACAGGTGCGGCGGCAGAGAGAGAATGAGGAGTTATTGCTTAATGGTTATAGAAGTTCTGTTTGGGTGATGCAAAAGTTGTGGAAATAATGGTGGTGGTTGCACAACATTGTGAATGTAATTAATGCCACTGAACTGTATGTTTAAAAATGGTTAAAATCGCAAATTTTTTGTTAAGTGTATTTTATCACAGTTTTAAAAAATGTACTAGGTTCATGAAATCTGCAAATAATTTGTGTTCTCAGTCTGTCTTCCTTCTCTGCCTTCTCTACCTCAAGTAGTATTTTAAAAGTTGGCTAGTAGAGAAAAAGCAATAATGATATTGCTTGGACAATAAATTGCATAATTATAAGTATTGTAAAGTGGGCTTACGTGATAAAGAAGCAAGGCTTAGTAAGTACTTAAGGTAAATCAGAATATCATGATAGTCTGATAAAGTAGTGTTCTTTCACTCATTATGTAATTAAGAAATTCCTATTTGTACTGTCTGAGAAATAGAAAAATTGCATTTATTGGTTGGCATCATTCTTTTAGGATGAAAATAGCCTGATTTCATTAAAAAATAACAATTGTTGACGACTATTCACTGAACATACTATTAGGAAGTATAACTATTCTCAAATTCTTCAAATTCACTGTCAATTTTTTTTTAGAAAAATAGGTGTTCTTTCATTCTTTTTCCCAATAATTTTGAAAAATTGAAAACCCATAGGAAGCTTGAAAAAGTAGTAAAATTCATATCATACACCATTCATTAAATTTGCTAATTGTTAACATTTTGCTACATTTGTTCCACCTTCTCTTTGTCAACCATTTAAAAGTGAGCTGCAGACATCGTGGCGCTTCATCCCTACATATTTGACATGCACCTCTTAAGAACAAGGATTTACCTACATACTACAGTACCATTTCCAACCTAATAAAATTAATATTTTCATAATAACATCTAATATCAGATCCATATTCAGATTTCCTTCAAGTGCTTCAAAGTCTTCTGTAGCTCCCATCTGTAGGATGTAGTCAAGGTTCATGCTTTGCATTTGATCTCTTTAGTCTCTTAATCTAGAACAATCCCCTCATCTTTTTTTTTCCCTAGGAAGTCCTATTTCTGTTTTTTTATATCATATGGAGTATTATAAGATTATTTTAGTTAGTATGTCAAAATAACTTTTACCATAAAGAATTTGGATCATTGTGGATTATATTTAGAAGTACTTTAAGTATTCATTCAGAAACTCTATAATTGGTGATTTTTTTCCAAGTAGAAATATATTCTATAGGCTAGCATTTTTCAAACTTTGTTAATCTTACCACGTGAAGTGAAACTTTAAAGTTTTTAAAACTTAAAAAAAAAACCTTATGCTCTCCTTTAATGTTATTTGGAGGTGCAAAGTATTTTTAGTCAAATAAAAAATGTTTTAAAATAAGCTTTTTTTAAATTACATGTGCCCTTTTGGGAATTGATACACTTTTATCTTCTTTGAGGTTCACTACTATATTGTATGAAGCATAGATAATAGAAAAATGTTTGAGGAATATAAAGAATTCAGGTAAAATTGTACTAGAAATTATCCATATCCATAAACTGATGATAATTTTATTAGACTGTAAACCAGAGGTTAGCAAACCATGGCCTATTGCCATATCTGACCTGTTGCCTATTTTTGTATATCCTGTAAGTTATTAATGGTTGAAAAAGTTCTAAAGAACCGTATTTCATGTCATGAAAATTTTGTGAAATTCAAGTTTCAGTATCCACATATAAAGTTTTAGTAGAACAACACTACACCCATTTGTTGATGTATTGTCTGTGGCTGCATTTGCGCTACATTAGCAGAGTTGAGTAGTTGTAACAGAGACTGAATGGCTCACAAAGCTTAAAGTAATACTATCTGATCCTTAATAGAAAAAAATTTGTCAATCCCTGCTCTAAAACAATAACAGTTCATTTCTATATAAATATGTAGCTTTTGCTTTTCCATGTTAGATAATGACAAGTTGTACATTTGTAACAGGAAATTGTAGCCTAATAACCACATTATACTTTTTCTTTTAAGATTGAAGACCCACTAGCTATTCTTATTCTCTTCGACGAAGCCAGATATAATTTATTGAAGGGCTTTTATACAGCTCCTGATGCCAAACTAATAACATTGGCAAGTCTACTGTTGCAAATAGTTTATGGAAATTATGAGAGTAAGAAACACAAGCAAGGTTTCCTAAAGTAAGTATTTAATATAATGCATGGTCTTGTGCTATGTTCAAGATTTAGTTTAACCAAGAAAGTTTAGAAATATGTTATTAAGAAATACTTATACATTGGTTTGGAATTAAATAATATAAGACATGGAATGAGAAAAAAAATAAAACTATGGCAAAGCATTCTTTAAGTTATACTCTCTCCAAAATTCTTTTTCTTATATTTGACTGTAGTTTGACATACCTTATACTTTTAAAGTTTCTCTTTCTTAACTATTTGTTTAAATAAGTTCACTAAAACCTGGCCCGAATAAGTAGAAAAATGTTATTTGTAAGGCAGATGCATTTAAGAATCCCACCACAAAAACTAGTTTCATGTTTCATGTTGAAAGAAAACACTGAAACTTATTTTTTGTGGTTTTCAATTTTCAAAAATATTTTGTGATTATTGAAAGAAGAAATATTTCTCTAAGTAGAGCATTGTTAGCATTGTGGCTTTTTGCTTTAAATTTTTAGAGTTCTCTGATATTTTACAACCTAGTATTTTTCAGCTAAAAATCATGTTACCTTAAAGCCATTTGTGTCTAAATGATTATATTACTTTAGCTACTAAAGATGATTGTTTTAAAAGATGTCGGCATGTTTGCTTACAGTGAAGAAAATCTAAAATCTATTGTACCTGTTACCAAATTGAAAAGTAAGGCACCTCACTGGACAAACCGAATACTTCATGAATACAAGGTAAGCTATTTCATAGAAATACAAAGACATTTTATAGGCTTGTTGAAATTGTGTTGCTATGATTAATATTTTAAACATAGGTACATTAAATATGTAGTCTTGAAATTAAAAATGGTTATTTTAGTTCACACATAGCTGAAACAAAGTAGCAAGATATTTTTATTTTTAATAATGTAGAATCTTTTGCTAAAGACCTTCTATATGCTGGATATTATGGTAAGGGCTAGAGATTTTAAAAATATGAAATAATACACTATTTCTGTCCAAGAGGCACTTAAAAAACTTAATAGAATAGACAGTATTTTTAGCCCTTGATATTTCTTTTATATAAGATCTCAAAATTAAAATTGCTCTTGAGATAATGTCACACAATTTTATTCTTCTTTGGGGGCAGCCTTGATTTTAAAAACTGCCTAGTTGACCTATTTGGACTGTCAAAGGTATGTTCTCCTTTCACATCTCTATTTTACTTTGTTTTTAGAATCTTAGTACAAGTGAGGGTGTCAGTAAAGAAATGCATCACCTTCAGCGCATGTTCTTACAGAATTGTTGGGAAATTCCTACATACGGAGCAGCTTTTTTCACAGGACAGATATTTACAAAGGCAAGCCCCAGCAATCATAAAGTCATCCCTGTGTATGTAGGAGTGAATATAAAAGGACTTCATCTCCTAAACATGGAAACTAAGGTAGATTTTCAGCTTTTCCCCTGGTTTTTGACCAGTCACATTATGTAATATCTAAATAATGGTACCAACCTACATGAAAAATCTAGAAATGGCCTATATACAAAAGTATTCATTGCAGTTTCATTTATAATAGCAGTGGATGGGGGGCAAAAACTAAATGGTTATCAGTAGGGAGTTAACATATTAATTATAATACATTTCTGCATTGAAATACCTTGCAGCCATACAAAAGAATGAAGAATATTTTTGTGTAGAATGATCTCCCAAGGTATATGTCGTGAAAAAGCAAAGTGCCGAACCATATATAACATATTACCATTTGTATAAAAATGAGAAGAAGTTATTCCAAGAAAACGAAAACACTAAAAAAGATATATACACCACCATGATTATTGCAGCAGTATTTACAATAGCCAAGACATGGAAAGAACCTAAGTGTCCATCAGTGGATGAATGGATAAAGATTCTCTGTGTATATATATGCAATGGAATATTGTTCAGCCATAAAAAAGAAAGAAATCTTGCCATTTGCAACAAGGATGGACCCTGAGGGCATTATTCTAAGTAGTATAAGTTAGACAGAGAAAAACAAATGCCATATAATCTCACTTATATGTAGAATCTTTAAAAAGAAACAAAAAAACTAAGCTCATAGATACAGAGAACAGATTGGTGATTGCCAGAGGCAGAGAGTAGGGGGTGGGTGAAATGGGTGAAGGGGGTCAAAAGGTACAAACTTCCAGTTATAAAATAAATAAGTCCTGGGGATGTAATGTACAGTATGGTGACGATAGTTAATAATACTGTATTGCATATTTGAAAGTTACTAAGAGAGTAGATCTTACAGTTCCTCATCACACACAACACTTTCTTAACTATGTATGGTGACAGATGTTAACTAGAGACTTATTGTGGTGATCATTTTGCAGCGTATACAAATATTGAATCATCATGTTGTACACCTGAAACTAATGTAATGTTATATGTTAAAATATACCTCAGTAAAAAAATAGAGGTGAGTGAAGACTGTATTTACATAAATAGGTATTGCTTGTGTATGCATAAAATGTCTCTTGAAGCCCTTAGAGAAGGGAAATAGGTAACTGGGAACAGAGTAGGAAGGAGACTTTTCATATATACCATTTTACAACTTAAAAACAATTTTAACTGTGATTATATTACTTATTTTAAAAATCAATTCGAGGGACTGGCCCCGTGGCTGAGTGGTTAAGTCTGTGCGCTCCGCTGCAGGCGGCCCAGTGTTTCGTTGGTTCGAATCCTGGGCACGGACATGGCACTGCTCATCAAACCACGCTGAGGCAGCGTCCCACATGCTACAACTAGAAGGACCCACAACAAAGAATATACAACTATGTACTGGGGGGCTTTGGGGAGAAAAAGGGAAAAAAAAAAAGGAAAAAAAAATCAATTCGATTTAAATAAAAAAATGCAAATATACAATAAATAGCTGACACAAAGGCTTCATTTTGAAAATTAGAATTAGTTACAAGAACCTTTTGGGGGGCAGGATGAAGTGTGGAAGGGATTGTGAATACCCATTAGAATACTTCAGAACTTTTCAGTCAGAGGCTTGTTACTGTGTTGTACTCCTTTTTCTGATCAAAGTCACTATAATATAAAATATGGGGTTATCAATTATTTTTAGCATATCTAGCACATTTTACAGGGTAAACAGCTTTCTAGTTTGTAATAAGCTAATAAAAAATCAAATCTATTTTGTTCATTCAGATTTGTCAAGAATAAACCATTTTCCAAATCACTTAAAGTAACTAAGCTTTTGCATTTAAAAAGGGATTTTAGATTAGGAAATTTCATCATAAGCTTAATTTTTTGGGGGAAGGGGTAAGGAAGAGTGGCTCTGACCTAACGTCTGCTGCCAATCCTCCTCTTTTTGCTTGAGGAAGATAGTTGCTAACATCTGTGCCAAACTTCCTCTGTTTGATGTGGGATGCTGCCACAGTGTGGGTTGACGAGCAGTGCTAGGTCCACACCTGGGATCTGAACCTGCCAACCCCAGGCCATCAAAGCGGAGCATGCGAACTTAATCACTATGCCACCGGGCCAGCCCCATAAGCCTAGTTATTATTTTCATCATTTTTAGAGGTCTTTATGAAAGTATTCCTGTTGCAGGTTTGACATTTCATGACACCTCAGGATCCTCCTTAGGGGCCACAGTTGTTTTACCATGCTGTTAGATATGCCTGTTAATGGAGATAGAGAATGTATAGGGACATAGGGCTGAATAGGGACTGACTTCACTAATTGACTTGAAACTTGATTTTTTTTTCTTTTTAAAGATTGGCACCTGAGCCAACAACTGTTGACAATCTTCTTTTTGTTTTTTGCCCTGCTTTTTCTCCCCACATACCCCCCAGTACATAGTTGTATATTCTAGTTGTGGGTCCTGCTAGTTGTGGCATATGGGATGCTGCCTCAGCGTGGCCTAATGAGTGGCACCATGTCCGCACCCAGGATCCAAACCGGCGAAACCCTGGGCCGCTGAAGCAGAGCACACAAACTTAACCACTCGGCCACGGGGTTGGCCCCATGGAACTTGATTTTTTGAAGTCTCTGTTGTCAGCTTGCTTTGGGTCGTTTTCTTACTATTTTCTATTTAAAGTATTTCACACTTACAAGATAGGCTACTTCTTATTAGCTTGTAAACACTTTTCTGTTTCTGTTGTACTAAGTTTCTTAAAGGAAATGAAGGAGAAGTTCTCACCATTTTAAGAAATTTTTCCTCTGTTGTTTCAGAACATTTTATACCTTTATCTGCAAATCTTTCTTCATTGAACTGAATGGTGCTGCTGTGGGTATAACACTGAGCCGTTTTTCTAAACTAAATTTTATGTCTGACTTTTGGTAGCATTCCAAGTTTAGACAACAATAAAAAGTTTTATGTAATATTCAAATGATGGTTCAAAATATCATAACATTTCATATTATGAATAACGTTCTAGTCCAGGAATTAAGTAAGTGAGGTAGCAGTAACAGGTAGAGGATGATAACAATATTGTTAGTTAATGGTGTGCTTTTTCAGGATAAGATGTTCAATTTCTAGAAATAGAAATAAAAATGCTATCTTCAGATATATAAAAAGGTGATTGAACCCAAGGGTAATGATAGTTTTTGTCCATATATTCATTATCTTGTGCTCTGTAAGCCACTGATAAATTTATAGCACCTGTGAAAAGCTCTAAGATGATTACATTTTTGGATCATCAGAGATGGGAACAATCAGCTTGTCCTCAGTTGTCTTAGATTCACCAGGATCTGTTAGGGTTGAATTTGACAAGCTTGCTTAAATAAACATCTTCATCTGCCAAAATACCTTCATTTGCATTTAAGACTCTACATGGTATATATTAGCCTCAGAGATTAGTCTCAGGTAAAGCCATAGAATACAGCTGTGTTTTTTTTTTTCAATTACTTCTATCTTCTGTATTTTGTTTCTATTTGAAATAATGAAAGTTACCCATCAGAAAATATAGCTCAGCCAATTTCATATGCTCATCAGAGACTTGTCTGTTCTACTTACACACAATGTAGACACTTCTGAATAGATAAATGTGCTGTGTTGTGGTTCATTGTTTTACTATAGTGAGAGTATTGCAGTCTTCATAATTGAACTGTACTTGTTGATGTATCTTCAACCTTACGGTAACACTGCCACATCTAGGCAATAGATTACTCTTTGCTGATATCAGTTCATGTTGACCATAATGCCCTTCTGAAATAAAACTGGTTATTTAAATACCCACATAGTGCCATTCTTCGTGATCATTTGTCAACATCACTATTTCTCGTCTCTCCTGGTCAGCTGTATGCTGCTTCTGACTCTGATTTTCCGTTTTCTGCTTTCAATTCTCTCTGCCATTTCTCTTGTGTTTTTTGACTTCCCGCATTAAGCACCTTGCCCTTTGTAGGTTTTACCTTCTAATGAGAGCTCCTTTTTCCTTCTGGAGCAGATTGATCTCTCAAAACCACCAGGTAAACTCTTTGGCTTTTCAGCTCCATTCAGCTGTTTTCATTATTATAGATTTCTCAAGAATTCCTTCCTCTGTGCATATTGTCCTATAACAATAAAATCTTTATTTTTAACTTATGGCCTCTACTTTTGTGGGTAATTTGACCTCCGTGTAATTGAGAAGTTGCTGTTACTACACATGTATTTTTTCTGTCTATTAAACTGTTTTGAGGCCATATTAATAGACTATTTCTTGCCTCTTGATTAATCAAATTTGAAGTGACTGATCCAAAAGATAGGCAGTGTAAGGTATTAACGATATCTTGACTCAGTGTTTCAGTGTGTACCTTGGTAAGTAGCTCTTTTAGCATATCCTCTTTACTTAATTTTATTTTACAATATAAATATAACTAGCTATTTTTATTTTTATTTTTTTAAAGATTTTTTTTTTTTTCCCTTTTCTCCCCAAAGACCCCTGGTACATAGTTGTATATTCTTCGTTGTGGGTCCTTCTAGTTGTGGTATGTGGAATGCTGCCTCAGCGTGGTTTGATGAGCAGTGCCATGTCCACGCCCAGGATTCGAACCAACAAAACACTGGGCCGCCTGCAGCGGAGCGCGCGAACTTAACCACTTGGCCACCAGGCCAGCCCCAACTAGCTATTTTTAAACAAGATGTTATTAGTTTCCCATTATACATGATATACAGTCATGTGAATTAATTATAGTGTGTCATTTACAGAACCTCACTTAAAAAATGCCCTAAACCTTTATCTTTTGGGTTTATCCTTAGTTTATTATTTATAATCAATATGTTAAGAATTGCTAGTCATAGAAAGCTAATATTTTCTAAACATACATATTTTAAAGGATAGCATGAACACTTTCTTTGTATATATGTTTACAAAGAATATATTTTTAGGGCAAGAAAATACAAGTTACTGCTAGGAAAGAATTACTTAAAAAATAATCAAAAGGATATATTGAATGTGTACTTAAATATACCATTATGTTAGAGAAGTATAGGAATAGGTTACTCTAGCATTGTTTTTTAAATAGTTCTGTTGAATTTATGAAGGATATATTATTAATTTTTTTAATTCTGCTTATTTTTACAGTAAGTATATCAGTGTACTTATTTTCAGTGAGATGAAATTGCCTAAGTCAACATATTACCCCTATTACATAAATTTCAGATCTGAAAGTCCTATGTGAATATTCAAAAGGTATTGAATAAAGTAAAAGGAATTGTTTTTAACATGGTGAAAGTAAAAACTTGTAGTACATTTACGTTTTCTTGAAAGTCACTCATAGAATGGGCATCGTTTTACTCCCAGCTTTAACTGAAATATAATTGACATATAACATCATGTAAGTTTAAGGTGTACAATGCGTTGATTGGATACACTTATATATATTGCAAAATGATTACCACCATGGCGTTAACTAACACCTCCATCCATCACATCACATAATTACCATTTCTTTTTTGTGGTGAGAATATTTAAGATCTACTCTCTTAGCAACTTTCAAGTATATACAGTATTATTAACTATAATCCTCATGCTGTGCGTTAGATCCCCAGAACTTACTCATCTTACAGCTGAAAGTTTGTACTCTTTGACCAGCGTTTCCTTGATTTTCTCCACCCACCAGCCCCTGAGTTTGGCTTAAAAAGATTCCACATATAAGTGATGTCCTATAGTATTTGCCTTTCTTTGTCTGACTTATTTCACTTAGCATAATGCCCTCAAGGTCCATCCATGTTGTCACAAATGGCAGGATTTCCTTATTTCTCATGGCTAAATATTTGTGTGTGTGTGTATACATATATACACATACACATCATAAAATGAGTATCTTTAAAAATTTTTGTCACTCTGATAAAAAGAATATCATTGCTTAAGGTGGTCTCCTGAGAGTCTACCATATATGTGGCTCTGTACTGTGGGCTTTGTGAGGTTAGTGTGGGCGCTTTGATTAAGTTTTATTCTAACATTCAAAATTATTATGTTTAGACGTGACTAGGTAAATGTGGATAGTAAGAGAAGATAGATATTGTTTTTAATATATATTTCAATATAATGATTTCTAATTATGTTGCAGGCTTTACTTCTCAGCCTTAAGTATGGTTGTTTTATGTGGCAATTGGGAGATGCTGATACGTGTTTTCAGATCCACAGTATGGAAAATAAAATGAGCTTTATAGTACACACAAAACAGGTAAGTAATTAGCAATTATTCTGGACTTCTAATAATGAAGTACTGTATTAGTAAAGTTATTTCTTTTTAAAAATATGACAATCCATTTTACTTAAAGGAAAACCTCTAATAGTACATGAAATTGAAATAGTTAAGACCAAGGAAAAAAGGCCTTTCCTAAGCAAACAAAGCCAGAAACTTTATTTATTTATTTAAGATTTTATTTTTTTCCTTTTTCTCCCCAAAGCCCCCCGGTACATAGTTGTATATTCTTCGTTGTGGGTCCTTCTAGTTGTGGCACGTGGGACGCTGCCTCAGCGTGGCTTGATGAGCAGTGCCATGTCCGTGCTCAGGATTCGAACCAACGAAACACTGGGTAGCCTGCAGCGGAGCGCGCGAACTTAACCACTCGGCCACGGGGCCAGCCCCAAAGCCAGAAACTTTAGAAATTATCTGAATAATTTATTTCAGTCTTATAACAATGAAACTCTTTTTTTCTACCATTTCCTTTAATTCTGGTCAGTATTCCTATCTCTTCTATCAAGGTATTAGGTAGTCCTTTACCTCTCCTTGACCAGTTTCTAATCTGAGCCACTAGTTGCATCCAGCAGGTTGCTTCTTAAATCCCTTCAGAAGCCTGAGTAAATACCCTCTATTCTTGATAAGCTGCCTCCTGAGGAGAAAGTTCCTTTTCAAATAGATAGGGAACTACCCACTGTCATGTATGTCGTTTATACATTCTTACATGTTTCACATTTATTGTTGACATATATTTTACTTTGTAGGCTGGCCTCGTGATAAAACTGTTAATCAAGCTAAATGGACAGTTAATGCCCACTTGAAAGAAATTCACGAGAGGAAAGCAGCTGATCCTTAAGCCACCACAGTCTGTGATGCAGATTTTTTCCATGAAAGATTTCTTAAACTATTACTTTTAACAAGGCATTTAGTCTCTTGTAATATATATGTATACAATTGCATTGTACAGAATCTGTACTTATGTTTGGTGTGTAATATACCAATTAGTTTTGTATAATATCCTCATAAGCTATTCTAATTTTTCAGAGAAACACAGAAAAAGGTGTAGATTGATAGTCTGTATAATATTAGACAAAATAGTAAGCTTTATAAAAAGTTATTTTTGGTAAATGGTAAATAATTTAGAGTGGAATGTGATGAAATTAAAATATAGCTTTGCTATGACTTTGTGTGTCATTTCAAAATATACTGAAAGTCAACATGATTTGAATAAAGAAAATATGTTTTCTACTTAACCCATATATAATACTATTATTTAAAACAGTTTTCTATAATCTATGAATATTTCTCAATATGTTTTTATAAGACTTAGTTAAAATGTATATCTGGTATAAGCCAGTATTTCTCAAAGTGTAGTTTTTGAACCCCCTGTATCATAATTACCTGGGTGCTTCTTAAAAACAAGGATTTCAGAGACTCATTCTAGACAAGTTCATTCACTCTCTGAAAGTAGCAAGGCCTGGGAATCTTTTCTAAAGTTTTGTTTTGTTTTCTGTTGAAATAATTCCAGACCCAATAGTGAATTTGGATTCTTAAAATTAAGTAAATTACACAAAACTGTGTGGCACACAAACGCGTACATACATAGACACACAGATTAAGTGACAATCTCTGGATATTAGTAGTTGCATTTATTAAGTACATGTTGTGTTTTTATGAGTTGGCTTAATAATTTATTTATATTACCTTTACATTGTAGGAAGTAGATCACTAAATATCTGGTGGTTTCATTTAGGGGAGTACTGGTAGCATACATGAGGAGCTAACCTGCTTAATCTGCTATTTAATAAACTTAGAAATTAATCTTTCCAAGCTGATAGATTGATGTGTTCTAAGTAAATTCAGAGATACAATAGTCATATTTAAAGTTATCCTACAGATTGCAGGTAATTTTTATATATCATCATCTACACGTTAACTTCTGCTTATTTTTAATGGTGCTCTGCCTGAGCCTTATTAAAATTAAGATTATGTGATTAAGTAAGTTTGATGAGAAAGCCTGATTTATCTTTAATTCTGTGCTAAACGCTTTTTTTTTTTTTTTTTTTTTTGCTGACGAAGATTCTCCCTGAGCTAACATCTGTGCCAATCTCCCTCTGTTTTGTATGTGGGTCACCACGACAGCATGGCCGCCAACAAACAGTGTACGTCCATGCCCGGGATCTGAACCTGGGCCACTGAAATGGAGCACACTGAACTTAACCACTAGGCCATGGGGCCAGCCCCCTGTGCTAGACACTTTTGGTTCTATGTAGAGAATGTACTGTTCAGTTTCATCCATTCCAATGGCCTCAGCTGTTTCCAAATACCCTGTTGACTTCCAAACCTAAAACTTCATCTTCAACCTCTCTTCTGAAGTCTAGATCTCACTTTCCAATTTCCTGCTATTTCAGCTCCACAGTGGCCTACACAAGGAACTTCAGTTTCATTATAGCTGGAAACAGAATTTGTTTTGTCTCCTTGTTTTGTTCTTCCCTTATACTTGTGTTCTCTGTTTGGTTAATAACATCATCAAATTGCATCCAGTTGCTTGGCCCGGGATTCTTGGAGTGGTCTTTAACTTCTCCCTCTTTAATCACCCTACTCATGCCATTCGTGGAGTTCTGGCAAATGTCTGTGAGTCCTGTCCCATTCCCTTCCTCCCTGTTTGCACTGTAGCCGCCCTACTTCAAGTCCTCACCATCGATTCCCGGTCTTGTTGGAGCTGCTTCCCCTGGCCTCCCTGACTCAGGCTCTGCTCCCTGCCCACCTACCTGCCACACTGGTGCCACGTTAGCCTTTCTCATAGATCTGATTATTTTGTTACCTCGGAAAACCTCCTCGCTACATGTAGAATTTAATGCCAGTTCCTTAGTATTGAATACAGGGCCCTTAATACTCTTTCACTAACCTGCCTACCCCGATCAATGTCTAACCACTTCTCTCACCCTGATCCTGTGCTCCAAGCCCATGTTTCCTAACCCTAGCTCTGCAGTCACACAGGGAATTTTAATACTATATAACTCAATAATTTTAGGGTGGGGCCCAAATGTTCCTGTTTTTAAAGTATCTCATGATTTTCTTGTACAGCTTAGGGTTAGAACTGCTGTTATAACCACATGTAACTAGGAGATAGCTGAATGCTTTTCCTTTCACAGAGGGAGGTGAGGATGCAGTGCCACTACATTGGCCAACTCCCTGCTCTGTGGAATACAGTGTACCCACTTGGAGTTGTGCAGTATGGCAGCCCTGTAGACAAGAGAAGAGGAGACTGTTAGAGTAGTGTGCCTATTAAAAGCTTAAAAATGTAGGGCATTAAAACGTCAATTTTCAAAATTAGTATTAAAAGAATAGTTTATCATCATCTGTCATACCATAACAAACCAGAAATAAACAATAAGGGGGAAATGCAAACAGCTTTTACTGAGTGCCTAGGATTAGTCAGGCATTATATGGGCACTGGGGATAAAAGAATGTAATCATTTTCTTTTTCATCATTTCAATAAATTTGAGTGACTTTTATGTGCCAGGTATCCAGTGGTAAGAAAAACAAAGTCAGGGAGCAGAGTTTAATGAGGGAGATAATAAAACTCATGGAAATATATAAGCTCTTTAATAAGTGTGATGAAAGAAAAATAAAATGTACTATCTAAGCATAAAGAGGAAAACTTGATGGAGAGGCTTCTCAGAGCAATTGCTGCTTGAGCTGGCATCAGGGGTAAGCAGAATGAATGACGTGAAGATAGCTGAGGGCGAAATGAGGTGAGATATTTTGACCCCTAGGATGGTCCTGGGAAGTTACAATTTTCTCATTTTTAGCTAAGAAGTGAATGCAAACAATTTTTTATCCAAATCACAACAAAAGAATTTCCATTGTATAAATAAAACTAGAACAGCTAACACTGCACATGATAATGGTATTAGAGAAAAACGTACTGAAGAACCACATCTTGTAAGATTGAAAGTTGCCAAAATTGACCCTAGAAAAATTAGACTCGATAGAAATATTTAACAAAGTAAAACTGCGCACAGTTCTAACCCGGAGCTAATAGAATTGCATCAATAAAACTTAGATTTTAATTTGATCCTGAGAAACTCAGCGGTAAGAACAGTAATTGGAAGAATTTGATATATGCAAAGGACTGATTGATGAATCCATTCCTTGCTTTATAATTATATAGAAAAAACTTCCAATGAAAATAATTTCAGTAAAATGAAAGTGGAAAAAATATCGTTTTTGCTATGCTGTGTAGAAAACTAATCAAGAAACTAAATTGGTTTGAGTACATGCAAAAAATATTTTCTCAACAGAAATCCATCTGTGGTGCTATGACTCTTATTTAACATTTGTATTCCTGAATTCAGAATGCCTCTAGTGTCATATCTGGCACCCTAAAGCAAAAGAGGGGTAAGCGCTCGGGGGTTCTTAGAGGCCAGAGTGCTTGAGACGAGTATCTTTCAGACATCTTAGGGTGGAGATGAGAAAAGTAATTTCAACACATTGTGCTGATTTCTATGCTAGAAGGAAGCGCTGTTCAGGATTCATTGGAAGGGCACCAAGGATGGGTGGGAAATTAGGGACTTACTTCCCCAATAGTTAATACTTAAAATGGTGCTTACTATATGCTTGGCGTTGTTTGAAGCACTTTTGGATAGATTAGTTCCTTTAATTCTCACAACAATCACTCTGAAGCAGATACTATTATTCCTATTTTGCAGACGAAGAAACAGAGTTAAGCAGCTGGCCAAAGAGAACACTAGCTAATAAGTGGTGGAACTCAGATTCATATCCAGGCAGTCTGGCTCCAGAGTATAAGTGACTCAGAAACCTGATGTATGGTTGTAATAAAACATAACAAGATACTTGTTTTCTATCTTTTAAAAAGCTTAGAAGTCAGACTTCCTAACAGTGATGTAAATGTTTTTATTTCCCTATTTTGTATAACTTTGAATGCAATTGTATGTGGAGAGGTGGTGTTACTTGTCTAAGGTCAAAAAGCAGTAAGTGGTCGAGTCAGAATTCAAAATCTGGCAGTCCAGCTTCTGAATTTAGTCACTCAGGTAAAGAAGAGGTAGCTGGAGAGGGTTTTTTTCTTTAAAAGAAGGACCAAATCTTGAAGGATGTTCCGATGTTGTGTTCACTGCTAGTGAGGAGCCATTGGAGCCTTTGGGACTTGACTAGCTCAGATTTGTGTGTTGAGAGATCACCCTGGGCCAGGGTACAGAAGGGCTCAAAGGAGTCTGAGCGAGAAGATATAAGGCCATGGGAAGAAATGGATTACTGTTTTGACAGAACCCAGTGACCTTTTGAATATGAGAAATAGGAAGAGATAGGTGTCACAAATAATTCCCCTCTCTCTGTCATGGGCAATGGGAAAATGGTACCATATACTGCCTAGGATAGGAAATGGAGGAGGAGGATTTGAAGAAATGTGTTGAGTTACTGGTTCCTAAGGGACATGCAGGTGGAAACGTCCCAGCCCTGAAACTCAGAAAGCTCTGCAGGAGATAGCAATTAAAACTCCAGGAACAGATTGACAGCCACTCAGGAAGATAGCAGAGTGAGAAGCAAGCCAAAGAATGCCAACATTTGAGAAATGGGTAAAGGTAGACCAATCCACAAATCATCTTGTTAGGCCAGCGGATGTCAGTATGGGAAAGAAATGGCTTGGTACTATCGTGCATACCGTGTATTCAGTAAATTTCATATGGTAAATATGAATTAGTAAAAGAATCCTTAATAGTAGTAAATAGTAAAAGAATCCTTAATATCACTAGAGAAAACCACTATTTTAGTGGCAGAGATCACATTCATTTATGGCTATTTTTAAAATAGATATCATGAGAGATAGATATTTAAAATGCTTTAAATGTACACAATAAAAAGGAAAGAAAAGAATCAGGGAATTTAGAGCAACTGTAATTCATACATGGCTAATAGGAATGCAAAATGGCACAACCATTTTGGAAAACAGTTTGGTAGTTTCTTGTAAGTTAAGTATATACCTACTGTGGGATCCAGTCATTCCATTCCTAGGTATTTATCCAAGAAACAAAAACAAGTTTACACAAAAATCTGTATGCAAATGTTTATAGGATGCATTTTCGATTTTTTCATAATTCATAATGAAATGTAACTACTCATAACTGCCTGAAACTGTAAGTACCCCAAATATCCTTCACTGGGTGAGTGAATAAACAAACTCAGATACCTCTATACAATGGAATACTACTTGGTGACAAAAAAGAATAAACTATTGATGAGCAATGTGGATGAATTTCAAATGCATTTTGTTAACTGAAAGAAGCCAGACTCAAAAAATCACACACTATAGCATTCCATTTAGATGACATTCCGGAAAAGGCAAAACTATAGGGTCAGAAAGCAAATAGTGGTTAGCAGAGGTTAAGGATGGGGGTATGGAATGTGGGGATGTAAAGGGCAACATGAAGGAATTTGAGGAAGTAAAAACTGTTCTGTATCCTGATGGTGATTTGTAAGTATTCCATGTATTTGTCAAATCTCACAAAAGTGTACAGCAAAAAGATTTTAGGGCCAGCCCTGGTGGCCTAGTTGTTAAGTTCAGCACACTATGTTTTGGCAGCCTGGGTTTGGTTCCTAGGCGTGGACCTACAGCACTCTGTTAGCAGCCATGCTGTGCTGACGGCCCACATACTAAAAAATAGAGGAAGATTGGCATGGATGTTAGCTCAGGACAAATCTTCCTCAACAAAATAAAGAGAGAGACCTTACTGTACCTAAGTTTTTAAAATATATTTAAGAATCACAACTTGCTATTCATGTTGAAACTTTGCCAAAAATAAAGATTTAATAGAAATATGTCAGTACCCAAACTCCAGTGGTGGGTGGTCAAAGAAGATTAACAGATTTTGTGTTTGGAAATGTAGACAACTTTAAAAAATAGGGAAACGTATCTTTGCTGACAAAAATGCAAAACAACCTTATTAGTTAAGATTATATGAAATAATAAACCTCAATTAGATTAATAAAAATCAATGATGGCAAAGGACTGAGACAACATCTGGGAATATATTTTGGGTGGTACTGAAAATTGGTTTAATCTTCTGGTAAAGCAGTCTGGAAAATGGTTACTTCCCTTGATCTGATGATCCCACATTGAGAACAGTACAGGAATGAGCACACTGCCCCCACTTTCTCATTTGCATTGCTTTACTGGTGCCATTTCCCCTACTTGCTTAGGGAGTAAACTGTGTGTGCTGCAATTCAACAGGGGGAAAATTAATAGTTTTTTAACATTACTATAAAAATGGAACAAAATTGTACAGTTAAAAAATAATTTATACCCAAGGCAATTGTTCTTAAAACAAGTCTGCCCCAGAGCATACCACATGCTTTAGTTGTTACAGAATCGTGTGATGATGCCGTCACCTCAATCACATAAGCAAATAACACAAGTATAATCCCAAACCAGTAATCAGCAAGTCATTTGTTGATTATGTGACGTTTTAATAATATGCCTTCCCAGTTATATTTTACAGATGCTGATAATACCTGATAATACTTTTTGTTTGTATTTACTGAATATCTGCCAGTAGGGCAATGAAAAGGAAAGAATCTAAATGATGTTATCTACAGATAGAAAAATGGATAATTTTCACTTAAGTCAAATGTGTGCCATTTTTCCTTTCTGGATAGTTTGCCTTCAGTTAATATTGAATTTAATTTTATAAACATAACGACTAGGAAGAAGAAAAGCCAGTCTGGATTTTTAATTTAGTTCAGCCATTTCACTCACAAATAACTATATATAGTTAAAAGTTGGATTTTAATTAATTTTGCCTGAACTTTGGCTTATTTGTCATTTACTATTTTAAAATATATGGATGTTCACACAGCACATATTATTTTATGTTGTATAAAGTTTTAAAGCAAGATTTTACTAAGCATTATAAAGTTAACAGTTTCCCCTGTTTCTTAGTCATAATGGGTCATTGAAATGAATGGTAAAATATATCATTTCACATTTGCATTATTGTATAAATGATGCAGAAATAGAAAATTTCCAAGGTGGATTAAATAAACACTATTATCTATTATAGAGTTACCATGACAAAATGTCTTTGAAACTTATTTTCAAGTTATGAATAAAATTTGAGACAATTCTTAGGTAAAGATAATCCCAATCTCCTTTCTAATGTGGAATTTAAATCACAATTCAGAAACTTAGTATTTAAAATCCCTAAAAGAAAGGGGGGGGGGGACAAGAAAACTACTTGTATTCTGAAGACCAAAGGTACTATAAATTGCCATATTAAAATTAACAAGCTTTTTTCACCTCTATTTTATGCTGAGTAGAGAAAGTAAGTATATAAAGCAGCAGCTTTTAATGGCTTTGGTTAAGAAAACAAAAAACAAAACAGAAAAACAGACTTCTGGAACACCAGCAAATTATGTTTATTGCCAACAATATGATATTGACATAAAAACAGATACATAGATCAATGGAATAGAACATACAGCCCCAGAAATAAACCCATGCATATATGGTCAATTAATTTATGACAAAGGATCCAAGAATATACAATCAGGAAAGAATAGTCTCTTCAATAAATGGTGTTGGGAAAACTGGACAGCTACATGCAAAAGAATGAAACTGGACCACTATCTAACACCATACTCAAAAATCAACTCAACATGGATTAAACACTTAAGCATAAGACTTGAAACCATAAAACTACTAGATGAAAACATAGGGGTGAGCTCCCTGACATCAGCCTTGGTGATGATTTTGTGGGGAGGGGCAGCTCTCTGCAGGAATGCCTTCTCTCTCCAAGTTACCCCACAGCCCATGGAAAAGCTCTACAAAGAGGAGGCTAAGCTATTACAGGGGTGTCTGCATCAAGCCAGCACCTCAGGAGAGCATATAGTGAGGGCAGAGTGAAAATGCTCCTGGGATTGGGCACGTGAAGAAAGTACCCCTACCCCCATAGGTACTCCAGCTCAGCCAGTTGGCCAGAGCACCCAAGCATACGTTAGAAAAACAGCAGCTGGCAATAGCAGATGGGCTGTGCCAGCATGAATTCCCAAGCCCAGGCACAGATGCCAGGGATCACAGTGGGCTCAGAATACACAGCTCCTGACCCCCTTTCCCCCAGTGGTAGGTGGAATCTATGACCAGATACTATCACTATGCAAAAGCACAAATCCATGTCATCAAACAGTATGAAGAAATATATTAATACTCTAGACTAGAAGGAAAATAACAAGCACCCAGAAATCAATCCTGAAGGCACATAAATTTACATTTTAAATGACAGAGCATTCACAATAGCTATCATAAAATAACAAGTTAAAAGAAAATTCAGACAGTTCAATGAAATCAGGAACAAAATTAATGAACAGAAGGAATTCTTCACAAAAGAGATTGAAACTATAAAGAAAAACCAATCAGAAATGTTGGAGATGAAAAACACAATAGTTGAGATAAAGAAAAATCTGGACTCCCTGAATAACACAGCTGATATTATGGAGGAATGAATCAGCAGTCTGGAGGACAGAAATATAGAAATGCTTCAGATGGAGGAGGAGAGAGAACTAAGACTGAAAAGAAATGAAGAAATTCTCTGAGAAATATCTGACTCAATTAGGAAATGCAATGTAAGCATTATAGGTATTCCAGAGGGAGAAGAATGGGAGAATGGAGCAGAAAGCTTGTTCAAAGAAATAATAGCTGAGAACTTCCCAAACCTGGGAAGGAGCTAGAAATACAAGAAAGAAGCTGATAGAACTCCTATTCATATCAATGTAAAAAAGACCTTCTCCAACACATATATAGTAGTAAAACTGGCAAAAGTCAATGACAAAGAAAAAATATTGAGCAGCAAGGCAGAAGAAAATAACTTACAGAGGAACACCTATCAGGCTTTCAGGAGATTTCTCAGCAGAAACCTTACAGGCTAGGAGAGATTGGAATGATATATTCAAAATTCTGAGAGACAAAAACTTTCATCCAAAAATACTCTATCCAGCGAAAACATCCTTCAGATATGATGGGAAAATAAAAGGTTTCCCAGATACACAAAAGCCCAGGGAGTTCACTGCCGCAAAACTCCTCTACAAGAAATGATCAAGAAGGCCCTCATACCTGAAAAAAAAAGAAAGAGTTTACAAAGCCTTGAGCAAGGAGATAAATAGGCAGACAAAATCAGAAAATTGCAGTTCTCTATCATAACAGGTTAGCAAACAATTATAACATTAAAGATAAAGGGAAGGGAAACATCAAAAATAGCTATAATCTTATTTTAACTACAAACTCACAACACAAGATGGAATAAGTTGTGACAACAATACCTAAGAAGGGGAAGAGGAAAGGGATGGAATCAGGTTTAGATAAGGAAATAAGAGGCTATCAGAAAACGGACTATCTCATCTCTGAAATTTTTTTATACAAACCTCATGATAACCACAAAACAAATAATTAGAACAGAGACACAAATGATGAACAAAGAGAAAATTGAGAAAACCATCATAGAGATATACCAAATTGAACTGGTAGTTCAAAATACATGGGAAAAGAAACAAGGGAAATACAGGACAGCCAAAAATGAGTGATGAAATGGCAGCATTAATCCCTCATATATCAATAATCACCCTAAATGTAAATGAATTTTCCAATCAAAAGATACAGAGTGGCAGGATAGATTTAAAAATAAGACACAATAATTACTGCCTCTAAGAAACAGATCTCAGCTCTAAAGACAAATACAAACTCAGAATGAAGGGATGGAAGACAATACTTCAAGCTAATGGCAAACAAAAGAAAGCAAGTGTTGCCATGCTTATATCAGACAAAGTAGACTTCAAGATAAAACAAGCAATGAGGGGCCAGCCTGGTGGCGCAGCGGTTAAGTTCGCACGTTCCGCTTCTCAGCGGACCGGGGTTCGCCAGTTCGGATCCCGGGTATGGACATGGCACCACTTGGCAAAAGCCATGCTGTGGTAGGCATCCCAAGTATAAAGTAGAGGAAGATGGGCATGGATGTTAGCTCAGGGCCAGTCTTCCTCAGCAAAAAGAGGAGGATTGGCAGTAGTTAGCTCAGGGCTAATCTTCCTCAAAACAAAAAGAAAAACAAAACAGGCAATGAGAGACAAAGAGGGGCAGTATGTAATGATAAAATGGACATGCCACCAAGAAGACATAACACATAAATATATACGCACCCAACACAGGAGCACCAAAGTACATAAAGCAACTACTAACAAACCTAAAAAGAGCTATTACAACAACACAATAATAGTAGGGGACCTTAACATCCCACTTACATCAATGGGTAGATCATCCAGACAGAAAGTCAACAAGGAAAAGTAGATTTAAATGAAAACCTAGACCACATGGACTTAATAGATATATAAAGAACACTCCATCCAGAAACAACAGAATATACATTCTTCAAAGTGCACGTGGAACGTTCTCAAGGATAGACCATATGTTGGGAAACAAGGCAAGCCTCAGTAAATTTAAGAAGATTGAAATCATATCAAGCATCTTTTCTGACCATAATGCTATGAAACTAAAAATCAACTACAACAAAAAAGCTGAGAAAGTGACAAATATGTGGCAACTAAACAGCATGCTACTGAACAACCAATGGATCATTGAAGAAATTAAAGGAGAAATTAAAAAAAATTTGGAGACAAATGAAAATGAAAATACACCATACCAACTCATGGGATGCAGCAAAAGCGATCCTAAGAGAGAAATTCATAGCAATACAGGCCCAACTTAACAAACAAGAAAAATCTCAAATAAGCAATCTTAAACTCCACCTAACAGAATTACAAAAAGAACAAATAAAGCCCAAAGTCTGTAGAAGGAGGGAAATAATAAAAATTAGAGCAGAAACAAATGAAATTGAAAACAAACAAACAAACAAAACAGTAGAAAGGATAAATGAAACTAAGAGCTGGTTCATTGAGACGATAAACAAAATTGACAAGTTCTTATCCAGGCTCACTAAGATAAAAAGAGAGAAGGGTCACATAAATGAAATCAGAAATGAAAGAGGAGAAATTACAACAGATACCAAAAAAGTGCAAAAGATTATAAGAGAATACTATGAAAAACTATATGGCAACAAATTGGACAATCTAGCAGAAATGGATAAATTCTCAGACTCATACAACCTCCCAAAACTGAATCAAGAAGAAATAGAGAATCTGGATAACCCTCCAGAAAAATAAAAGTCCAGGACCAGATGGCTTCTCTGGAGAATTCTACCAAATATTCAAAGAAGATTTAATACCTATCCTTCTCAAACTATTCTAAAAAGTTGAAGAAGAAACATTTCCTGACACATTTTATGTGGCCAAAATTACTCTGACCCCAAAGCCAGACAAGGACAACACAAAGAAGGAAAATTACAGGCCTTGCTGTAATTAAATATCACTGATGAAAATAGATGCAAAAGTCCTCAAGAAAATATTGGGAAACCAAATACAGCAATACATTAAAAGGATCATTCACCATGATCAAGTGGGATTTATACCAGGGACCAGTGATGGTTCAACATCCATAAATCAATCAATTTTATACACCATGTTAACAAAATGAGGGATAAAAACATGATCCTCTCAATAGATGCAGAGAAAGCATTTGACAAGATCCAACATCCATTTATGATAAAAACTCTCAATAAAATGGGTATAGAAGGAAAGTACCTCAACATAAGAAAAGCCATATATGACAAACCCACATCATACTCAATGGGGAAAAAGTGAAAGCCATCCCTCTGAGAAGAGGAAGAAGACAAAGGTGCCCCCTCTTGCCTCTCTTACTCAACATAGTACTGGAGGTTTTGGTTAGAGCAGTTAGGCAAGAAAAAGAATTTAAAAGAATCCAAATAAGCAATGAAGAAGTGAGACTCTCACTGTTTGCAGATGATATCATTTTATATACAGAAAATTCTAAAGAATCCATCAGAAAACTATTAGAAATAATCAACAACTACAGCAAAGTTGCAGAGTACAAAATCAGCTTACAAAAATCAGTTGCATTTAAATACTCTAATAACGAACTGACAGAGAACTCAAGAATACAATCCCATTTACAACCGCAACAAAAAGAATAAAATATCTAGGAATAAACTTAACTAAGGAGGTGAAAGACCTATGCAATGAAAACTATAAGACAATATTGAAAGAAATTGATGATGACATAAAGAAATGGAAAGATATTCCATGTACACGGATTGGAAGAATAAATATAGTTAAAATGTCCTCCCTAAAGCAATCTGTAGATTCAACGCCATCCCAATCAGAATCCCAATGACATTCTTCACGGAAATAGAACAAAGAATCCTAAAATTCATAGGGGGCAACAAAAGACCCCGAATAGCTAAAGGAATCCTGAGAAAAAAGAATGAAGCTAGAAGCAACACAATCCGGACTTCAAAACATACTATAAAGCTATAGTAATCAAAACGGCATGGTACTGGTACAAAAACAAGCACAGATCAATGGAACAGAATTGAAAGCCCAGAAATCTAACCACACATATACGGACAGCTAATCTTTGACAAAGGAGCTGAGAACATACAATGGAGAAAGCAAAGTCTCTTCAGTAAGTGATGTTGGGAAAACTGGACAGCCACATGCAAAAGAATGAAAGTAGACCATTATCTTACACCATGCACAAAAATTACCTCAAAATGGATTAAAGACTTGAAGTTAAGACCTGAAACCATAAAACTCCTAGAAGAAAATAGAGGCAGTACACTCTTTGAAATCAGTCTTAGAAGGAGCTTTTCGAATACCATGTCTACTCAGACAAGGGAAACAAAAAAGAAAATATAAACAAATGGGACTTCATCAGACTAAAGAGCTTCTGCAGGGCAAAGGAAACCAGGAACAAAACAAAAAGACAACCCACCAACTGGGAGAAGATATTTGCAAATCATATATCCGACAGGGGTTAACCTCCAAAATATATAAAGAACTCACACAACTCAACAACAAAAAGCCAAACAACCCAATCAAGATTGGGCAGAGGATATGAACAGACATTTTTCCAAAGAAGATACGCAGATGGCCCATAGGCACATGAAAAGATGTTCAACATCACTAATCATCAGAGAAATGCAAATCAAAACTAACCTAAGATACCACCTTACTTTGCTTTGAACGGCTATAATCACCAAGACAAAAAATAGCAATTGTCAGAGAGGATGTGGAGAAAAGGGAACCCTCATACACTGCTGGTGGGAATGCAAACTGGTGCAGCCACTATGGAAAACAGTATGGAGATTTCTCAAAAAATTAAAAATATAAATGCCATATGACCCAGCTGGTAGAAGCAACTGAACGCGACTATCCGGGAAGTCGACTTGGGTTGATTAGCGTGGTGGGAACCCCCCACGACCAGGGCGCAGGCCAGTGGCGCTCCATCCGGGCTGCTCCTTAGAATCAGACGCCCCGGCGCCCCAGACCACTCAAATCATAACCCCGATTTCCCTGGGAGATGCCAATGCGCAAGCCAAGGACCCAGAGGCGCGTTCTCTACCCCGGACGGCGGGGACGTGAATGGAGGCCCCAGCATCCCCCAAGGGGTTCCTGTGTGACGGGCCGCCAGCTCACAAACGCGAGGGGGCGCTGCCGAGCCGAGGCGAACAGCCATTCTGGCGCCGAGCGCGGGTCGCGTGAGTGCCGGGCCCAGGCCCCCGCCGCCGCCGCCAGCGCCGCTGGATGTTCCGCTGCGCGCGACCCCTACCCCGCATGTGGCAGGAGTCGTAGGCACTGCGGGAGGCTCCAGGTGACTGGAAGAGCTGTGACTTACTTCCGCGACCCTCTAAGCCAAATCCAGGTTTTCTCCTCCCGTTTCCCCTCGACACCTGCAGCTCTGCATGTCTTCGGTCGTCTCCATGCCCCAGGGATGCCCACCTTTCCCAAGTGTGCATCCTGTCCCACTTTGCTTTAGCCTCTGTTCAGTGGCCTTTATTCCACACTCTAGAAAACAATTTGTTGATGCTGCACCGTATAAAAACCTCCTGTGGCTGCCTCAACGTCCACGTTTTTCAGATATGTAACGAATTACATTGGGTTGCTCAATTTTGCTAATATTTATGAAAACGAATTTGGGATCTATTTTTGCCTATCAAATTGGCGATGTTCGTTTTAAAATGAGACTCAGTGCTTGTGAGAATGAGAGAAGGAAGACTTTCTCCTATATATTTTTAAAATGTTATTTAGCTGTGTGTATCAGCCTTAAAAATGTTCACATGGGGGGCCAGGCGGGTGGCACAGCAGGTGAGTTCCCACATTCCGCTTCCGCTTGGGGTTCACTGGTTCAGATCCCAGGTGCCCACATGGCACCGCTCAGAAAACCATGCTGTGGCAGGCGTCCTACATATAAAGTAGAGGAAGATGGGCACGCGTGTTAGCTCAGGGCCAGTCTTTCTCAGCAAAAAGAGGAGGATTGGCAGCAGGTGTTAGCTCAGGGCTGATCTTCCTCAAAAAAAAAAAAATGTTCACATGGGAGTGTTAAATAATTGATGGCACATTTGTCAACGGAATATTTTGCAGGTATGAAAGAGAAACGTTTCAAATATTTTATTTCAAATCGCAACGTGTTAACCCCAATGTATATTCTGTGATGATGGAAATGTTCAATATCTGCACTGTTCTATAAGGTGTTTACCAGCCACGTGTGTTTGTTGAGCACTTGAAATGTGGCTAGTGTCACTGAAGAGCTAAACTGTAATTTAATTTAATTTATATTGGAATAACCACATGTGGCTAGTAGCTACTGTATTGGACAATGATGCTACATAGTAAGGTCTTAATTTTGTAAAAAATCATATTCACCACTGGTTATCTCTAAGTGGTTATAGAGAACATCATAGTTGCTTTTCCAGCATCTGTTCTTACTTTGGGTTGCTCTGTCTTCTGAGATATATATATGTCCTCTGTGAGTTGCAGAAGGCAAATGCTACCCCTGGCTGTAGGGGTGAGTCATGTGGCTTCTAAAACAACAGCATAACTCTGGCTCCTGGCCACAGTCATTGGCTCAGAATTGGGCATGTGACCTAAGTTGGGCCAATGGAACAGGAGAGCTCATCTCTGACTCAGTTTCTCCTCCAATACCAGTCCAAGTTGGGTGCAGCATTCATGGTCAATCTGTAGATATCCACATATGGAGACCACAGCAGCCTTTGTTTAATAAGTTCTGCATCTTTTAAAAACAGCCCTTTTGAACCTCATACATTGCTGGTGAGTATGCGAAGTGGTGCAGCCACTATGGAAAACAGTATGGAGATTCCTCAAAAAACTAAAAATAGAACTACCATTCTACCCAGCTATCCTACTACTGGGTATCTACCCAAACAACTCGAAATCAACAATCCAAAGTAACATATGCACCCCTATGTTCACTGCAGCACTGTTCACAATAGCCAAGGCATGGAAGCAATCCAAGCGCCCATCGACTGATGATTGGGTAAAGAAGATGTGATGTATATATATACAGTGGAATACTGCTCAGCCGTAAAAAAAAAAAAAAAAAAAAAAAAGGCAAAATCATCCCATTTGCAACACATGGATGGACCTGGAGGGAATTATGCTAAGTGAAATAAGTCAGACTGAGAAAGACAAACACCAGATCATTTCACGTGTATGTGGAATATAAAGAAACACATGGACAAACAGAACAGTTCAGTGGTTACAAGGGGAAAGGGGGTGGGGGGTGGGGGGTGGACACGGGGTGAAGGGGAGCACTTATGTGGTGACAGACAAGAAATAATGTACAACTGAAATCTCACAATGATGTAAACTATTATGAACTCAAAAAAACCAGCCCTTCTTTTTACACAATGTAAATGTACCTAATGCTACTAACTGTACACTTAAAAATGGTTAAAATGATACATTTTATGTATCCTTTACCATAATAAAAAAATAAAACAAAAGCAACTCTTTTGTAGAAAAACAACCAAACACCTGGGGACAAAACTACTATAAATTGTGGTGACCCATCGAGATCACAATCTTATGTATGTCATGCTTACTAAAGCGCAAGGGCAAAAGCCACCTGAACAAGCTGTCCCCACAAAAGCCAGCTGCACAACCTGGGCTACTACAAAATGCCAAACTCTAAACTCTAAGACCATAAACCGTGAACCCTTGCCACCCCAGAGTCTTCATTTCTCCAGCTGTATTTATTTTTCAGTGCTCAGCCAATGCACCAGATGTTGCAATTTGAGGAGTGGCCAAAGAATAACCCTTCTTTCCCCTTGTGAGTTCTTTATCATCAAATATAATCAGGCAGAAAGGGGTCAAAATGTCACATTTATTACTGACAGAGAAGTTTAGAGAAAGTGGCTTTCATCTGCAGCTAAGTGGACTTGTAATACTTCCCCCTTGAATTCGACATTATTACACTGTCGTCACAAAGATGGACAACCTTGGCCCCGTCAACAGGCATGCGGCCCTCTGATTCTAGGGAAGACAGTTGACTAGAACACAAATCTTGCAGGCAGAAGGACCTGAAGGAGGCAGCTCAGAAGGAGCTGAGCTCATTGGTTGTCCAAGTCCTCTGTCCTCTGTAGAGGAGACATTGCGGAGATGAGGCTCCAGGCCAAGGGCGTTAGACGAGTAGAGGTTCCTCCACACAGAAACATGAAGCCAGGAGAAGCATTACTTCCCCACGTGTTTCAGGAAGAAAAAGGAAACTTGGATAAACAAGTAACCATTAAATCAAATTAATATGAGATCAAAAAGCAAATTTTACAGAGCCTTCAGAGACTAGATTATCCCCGTAATGTATAAAACGCTTCAACAAATAGATAATTAGGATAAGTTACCCAGCTCATTTTATAAGGGTAGAATAACCTTGACAACAAAACTGGACAAGAACAGCACAGAAAAGGAAAATTATTAGAAAAAATTACTAATAACCTAGACACAAAAATTCTGAGTAAATGTTACATTTAATTCAGAAGTAAATTAAATATATATATATCATGAACAAATTTGATTTATCTAAGAAATGCCACATGTTCAATAAAGAAAATCTATTAATGTAATATACCACACTAGCAGATTAAGGAAATAAGACAAAGATAGCTGCTATCATGCCTCGTATATCAATTGTACTGAAGGCCTTACCAAATGCAATAAGACAATAAAAATTAACAGGAGTCAGAGAGTTGGCTAAGAAGAAACCAAAAGTGCCAATATTTATAATATTGTCCTTATAGAAAATCTAGGAGAATGTATAAAGTTATTAGAACTAGTAAGAGAGCTCAGTCAGATTGCTGAATACAAGATCAACGTACAAAAATTAGTAGCGTTCCTAAATACCAGTATTTTTAAAACGCAAAAAAGACATAGAAAATAGAAAACAGATGTTCCCAATAGCAACAGAGATGTACCAAGTTATTAAATAGAAAGACTCAATATCATAAATATATCACTGCTTTTCCAAATTAATTTACAAATTTAATTCTTATTAAAATACAAGCAAGATATTTTATGGAATTTGATATACTGATCCTAAGATTGATCTGACTATGTAAAGAACTGAGAATAACTGCCACAGTTTTGTTTGTTTGTTTGTTTTAAAGATTTTATTTTTCCTTCTTCTCCCAAAGCCCCCCGGTTCATAGTTGTGTATTTTTAGCTGTGGGTCCTTCTAGTTGTGGCATGTGGGACGCCGCCTCAGCGTGGCCTGACGAGCGGTGCCATGTCCCTGCCGAGGATTCGAACCAGTGAAACCCTGGGCCGCCACAGCAGAGCATGCAAACTTAACTATTTGGCCACGGGGCCGGCCCCACCGCCACAGATTTAAAGACAAAGGATAAGACTTTCTCTACTGGATATCAAGATTTATTATACAGTTATAATCATTAACATATGGTATTGATGAAACTTAGATAAATAGATAAAAGGAATACAGTTTAAAGTCCAGAAACATTTCCACACATAAATGATGTATGATTGAGGCAGCATTAAAAATCAATGAAGAAAGGATTTTACCATTCAATAAATTGTTGGAGAAAATTGACTAGAAATAGAAGAAAAAATTAAATGACTTACAGCAAATGCAAAATAATTCCCATATGGATTAAAGAACTAATTTTGAAAGGCAAAGCATAGGATTTTTTAGAATTTGTGCTAGATATCTTCCATTTGTCCCTTTATATCAGTTAGTCTTTGCAACATAACAAACAATTAAGCTCACAATTCTGTGGGTTAGCCATTTGAGGTTGGCTCAGCTAGACAGTTCTTTTTTTTTTAAGATTATGATAGTTTACAACCTTGTGAAATTTCAGTTGTACATTATTGTTAGTCATGTTGTAGGTACACCACTTCACCCATTGTGCCTCCCCCCACCCCGCTTTTCCCCTGGTAACCACTGATCAGTTCTCCTTGTCTATATGTTAACTTCCACCTATGAGTGGAGTCATACAGAGTTCGTCTTTCTCTGTCTGGCTTATTTCACTTAACATAATACCCTCAAGGTCCATCCATGTTGTTGTGAATGGGACAATTTTGTCCTTTTTTATGGCTGAGTAGTACTCCATTGTATATATATACCATATCTTCTTTATCCAATCATCAGTTGCTGGGCACTTAGGTTGGTTCCACGACTTGGCTATTGTAAATAAAGCTTTGATGAACATAGGGGTGCATGGGACTTTTGGAATTGTTGATTTCATGTTCTTAGGATAGATAGCCAGTAGTGGGATGGCTGGGTCATAAGGCATTTCTATTTTTAACTTTTTGAGAAATCTCCATACTGTTTTCCATAGTGGCTGCACCAGTTTGCATTCCCACCAACAGTGTATGAGGGTTCCTTCTTCTCCACAACCTCTCCAACATTTGTCACTCTTGGTTTTGGATATTTTTGTCATTCTAACAGGTGTAATGTGATATCTTAGTGTAGTTTTGATTTGCATTTCCCTGATGATTATGATGATGAGCATCTTTTCATGTGTCTATTGGCCATCCTTAAATCTTCTTTGGAGATATGTCTGTTCATGTCCCCTGCCCGTTTTTTGATCGGGTTGTTTGATTTTTTGTTGTTGAGCTGTGTGAATTCTTTATATATTATGGAGATTAACCCTTTGTCGGATAAATAACTTGTAAATATTTTTTCCCAATTAGTGGGCTGTTTTTTTGTTTCAATTCTCTTTTCCCTTGCCTTGAGGAAGCTCTTTAGTCTGATGAAGTCCCATTTGTTTATTCTTTCTATTGTTTCCCTCGTCTGAGGAGTTATGGTGTCCGAAAAGGTTCTTTTGAAACTGATGTCAAAGAGTGTACTGCCTATATTCTCTTCTAGAAGACTTATTGTTTCAGGCCTAATCTTTAGGTCTTTGATCCATTTTGAGTTTATTTTTGTGAATGGTGAAAAAGAATGGTCAATTTTCGTTCTTTTACATGTGGCTGTCCAGCTTTCCCAGCACCACTTGTTGAAGAGACTTTCTTTTCTCCATTGTAGGCCCTCAGCTCCTTTGTTGAAGATTAGCTGTCCATAGATGTGTGGTTTTATTTCTGGGCTTTCAATTCTGTTCCATTGATCTGTGCACCTGTTTTTGTACCAGTACCATGCTGTTTTGATTACTGTAGCTTTGTAAGTATGTTTTGAAGTCAGGATTGTGATGCCTCCAGCTTTGTTCTTCTTTCTCAGGATTGCTTTAGCAATTTGGGGTGTTTGGTTGCCCTATATGAATTTTAGGATTCTTTGTTCAATTTCTGTAAAGAATGTCATTGGGATTCTGATTGGGATAGTGGTGAATCTGTAGATTGCTTTAGGTAGTATGACCATTTTAACTATGTTTATTCTTCCAATCCATGTGCATGGAATGTCTTTCCATCTCTTTATGTCATCATCAATTTCTTTCAAGAAAGTCTTGTAGTTTTTGTTGTATAGATCTTTCACTTCCTTGGTTAAATTTATCCCAAGGTATTTTATTCTTTTTGTTGCGATTGTGAATGGGATTGAGTTCTTGAGTTCTTTTTCTGTTAGTTCATTGTTACCATATAGAAATGCTACTGATTTATGTATGTTGATTTTATACCCTGCAACTTTGCTGTTCCTGTTGATTCTTTCTAATAGTTTTTCTATGGATTCTTTGGGGTTTTCTATATATAAGATCATGTCATCTGCAAACAGCGAGAGTTTTACTTCTTCATTGCCTATTTGGATTCCTTTCATTTCTTTTTCCTGCCGAATTGCTCTGGCCAACACCTCCAGTACTATGTTGAATAAGAGTGGTGAAAGTGGGCACCCTTGTCTTGTTCCTGTTCTCAGAGGGATGGCTTTCAGTTTTTGTCCATTGAGTATGATGTTGGCTGTGGGTTTGTCATATATGGCCTTTATTATGTTGAGGTACTTTCCTTCTATACCCATTTTATTGAGGGTTTTTATCATAAATGGATGTTGGATCTTGTCAAATGCTTTCTCTGCATCTATTGAGATGATCATGTGGTTTTTGTTTCTCATTTTGTTAATGTAGTGTATCACGTTGATTGACTTGCAGATGTTGAACCATCCCTGTGTCCCTGGTATAAATCCCACTTGATCGTGGTGTATAATCTTTTTTGATATATTGCTGTATTTGGTTTGCCAGAATTTTGTTGAGGATTTTTGCATCTATGTTCATCAGTGATATTGGCATGTAATTTTCCTTGTTTGTGTTGTCCTTGTCAGGTTTGGGGATCAGGGTAATGTTGGCTTCATAGAATGTGTTAGGGAGTTCTTTTTTTAAAAAAAGATTTTTTTTGTTTGTCCTTTTTGTCCCAAAGTCCCCCAGTACATAGTTGTGTATTTTTTTTAGTCGTGGGTCCTTCTAGTTGTGGCTTATAGGACGCAGCTTCAGCATGGCCTGACAAGTGGTGCCATGTCTGTGCCTAGGATCCGAAGTAGCGAAACCCTGGGCCGCCGAAGTGGAGCGGCCGAACTTAACCGCTTGGCCACGGGGCGGCCCCTGGGCAATTCTTCCAATAGTCGTGGCTGGGCTCACCCATGCATCTGTGGTCAACTGCCAGTCAGCTAGGTCACTCTGCTTCTGAGTGTTGGCTGGCTGAAGGCTGGAGTAACTAGCCAAATGTCTGTCACCATCCATAGGCTAGCTCAGGCTTCTTCACATAGCATAGACGGTAGGAGCCTCAAAAACTGAGAAGACAGTTCTGTAAGCTCCAATGTCTAAGTGCCTTTCAAACCTCTGCTTGTGTCACGTTTGCTAGTGCCCCACTGGCCAAACGAAGTCACATGGTCAAGCTGGGATCAAGAGGTGCGGAAATAGACTACTTCTTGGAGCACATACAGAGATGGGAAAAATTTGTGGCCAGTTTTGTAATCTCCACCCTCTGATTCTGCTTTTTGCCCCAGGGGGCTGAACTGTATGGACTGCATCAAGTGTCTCTAATGCTTTCTGGCTTCCATGTGGGTTCAGGCAATGAGGAGCTGCAGCACAAGATGAGAGGAATGGAGGAGAGAGAGATTGGGAATTCATCCCCTTGGCTCTCTTGCTGCAGCACTGCAGTCTGCACTGACTGTTCCTCCATCCAAAGGTCCAGCTCCAGTGAGGTGGCCTTTGTCCACAGTACACTGTCTGGGTTCTCTCTCTCTCTCCTCTTCAGGTTTAGGAGTAACAATGAAGTTCACTATCACTAGCCGTAGGATACAACACTATCCTCTCTGGTTTCCTACACTCTACCCACACCTCTGTAAATAAGCTCCCTGTCCAACTCTCCTCAAATTACTCAATTGGACTGGATCATGACTTTCCTATGGGACCCTGACTGATACAGAAGTAAATACAGAAGAATTTCTTTAAAAAGGTACAGAAAGCAAAAACCATAAAATTAAAATAGGACAAAACATTGTAGAAAGAGAAAATTATAGACCCAAATACTTTGACTTAGCCATAGTTAAAATTATAGGTAAAGCCATGAGCCATACATTTTGAGAAGCCTCAAGTGGAGATCATTTGGACACAGATTCTTTTAATTACCTTTAACACTAAGTTAAAGCAAAAGCCAAAGTGCATTGATCAAACCTCAGTCCAGACTGGTGTGGTAAAGTTTCTGTTGAAGTTAGATCTACGTATGGATATAATATAATTTATTTAACGTCTCCTATTATAGACACTTATGTTATTTCCAACCTGTTACTATTACAAACAATGCCTTTTGTGTCCACTTAAGAATTCATTCTTTATCCTAATGCCATGAAAACATCCTCCTACATCATCTACTTGAAGCCTTACTGTTTTACTTTTCACATTTAAATCTATAGTCCACCTAAAATTGATTTTTTTTAAAGATTGGCACCTGAGCTAACAACTGTTGTCAATCTTCTTCTCTTTTTTTTTTTGCTTTTTCTCCCCAAATCCCCCCAGTACATCATTGTATATTTTAGTTGTGGGTCCTTTTGGTTGTGCTATGTGGGATGCTGCCTCAGCATGGCCTGATGAGCAGTGCCATGTCCGCGCCCAGGATCTGAACCGGTGAAACCCTGGGCCGCCGAAGCGGAGCGTGTGAACTTAACCACTTGGCCACGGGGCTGGCCCCTAAAATTGATTTTTGTGGATGGCAAGATAGGGGTCAAATATCTTTTTCTTTCTATCAAAAGCCATCCTTTCCCCAATGCTCTTAGTGCCATGTTTGTTACAAATGATGTTGCATATATGCAAGGGTTCCATCCTTTCAATTCCAACCTTTCTGTGATCTTTTGCTTTAGATTTATCTTTCATAAACGGCACTTAGGTTTTGTTTGTTTTTTCACAAATCTGACTTTTAATTGATTATTTAGTCCATTTGCATTTATTTTAATTAGCAATATATTTGGACTTGTTTCTACTTCTTTAAAATTTTTCTCTGTCCAATTTCTCCTTTTTCTTTCTTTTATTGCTCTTTAAAAATCTGACTGAATTTTATTGTTCTTCTTTTTCTTTTGGGTTTTTACCCTAATATTAAATTTTTCTCTCTATGATTCTGAGATTTGTTCCCTCTATTTTTCTTTTTTGAAGATTACACACTGCATTTTATTTTACTTTATTATTATTAATTTATTTTGGTGAGGAAGATTGGCCCTGAGCTAACATCTGTGCCAATCTTCCTCTACTTTTTGTATGTGGGATGCTGCCACAGCATGGCTTGATGAGTGGTGTGTGGGTCCATGCCCGGTATCCAAACCTGTGAACCCTGGGCTGCTGAAGTGGAGCATGCGAACTTAACCACTACACCACAAGGCTGGCCCCCTATTCCCTCTATTTTTATTCTTTTAATAAGAACTCTTAAACATTTATCAAATTTTATCAAGCATGCCTAAGACAGTCTCAAAGCTGAACAACTCATTTACCTCACATAAAAAAGACTTTAGGACATTTTAGTTCAGGGTTTGTTTTTATTTTATTCTGCAATAATTTTAGATTTACAGTAAAGTTGCAATAATTGTAAAGAGTTCCCTTCTATTTTCATCCTGCTTCCTCAAATATCAACATTTTTTGTAATCATAGTATAATTAAAACAAAAATATTTACATTGGTGTAGCACCACTAACTGAACTACAGGCTGTTTGGAATTTACATTTTTACACTAACATCTTTTCTCTGCTCCAGGGTCTGTCAACTGAAACGAGCAGCTTCATGAGGCAAAGATAAAATTTTAAAGAAAAGAGAGGCTTTATTAAAGCTTTGCAAACCAGGGAGGTACGCCTCAACTCGTAAGTTGGTAGGTGAGTGGCCCTCCGTCTAGGGTGGCTGGGTTTATAAAGGCAGGAAACAGCAGGGTGTGTGAGGCAGGGGCTGAGTCCAGTTCTGATTGGTCCCCCTTCCCAGTCACAGTTTATCTAGTGCCCAGGGCTTTCCAAATGTTCCAACCATAGGGAAAAACTGCCACATTGTTCTCTGGCTGTCTGGTGACAGTCAAGGTTAAAATGCAATTTTCTATTTCTGTCCATAGTTCAGCCTTGAGGTGGTCATGGTACCTGTCACCTCGACTCTCACCTTGTTTCTCTTTCTTTCTGTCATTCTAGTCCAGGATCGCATATTAAATTTTGCTGTCATGTCTTCTTTTTTTTTTTTTTTTTGAGGAAGATTAGCCCTGAGCTACCATGTGCCAATCGTCCTCTTTTTGCTGAGGAAGACTGGCCCTGAGCTAACATCTGTGCCCATCTTCCTCTACTTTATATGTGGGACGCCTACCACAGCATGGTGTGCCAAGCGGTGCCGTGTCCACACCCGGGATTCGAACTGGCAAACCCCGGGCCGGTGAGAAGCAGAACGTGGGAACTTAACCGCTGCACCACCAGGCCGGCCCCTGTCATGTCTTCTTAATCTCCTTCAATCTGTGATGGTTTCTGAGTCTTTCCTCATCTTTTATGCCCTCAACTCTTTTGAAGAGTACTGGTCAGTTATTTTGCAGAATGTTGCTCAGTTTGGATTTGTCTGATGTTTTTTCCTGATTAGACTGAGGTTATGCATTTTTGGCAAGAATACCGCAGAAGTGATGTGCCCTTCTCAGTCCCCCGTATCTGGGCTAAGTGATGTGCTGGTGATGTAGACTTTAATCACGTGGCAAAGCTGGAGTCCACTGGGCCTCTACTCTGCAGAGTTCCCATAAACCCCTGTCATTAATAAATATATTCGGGGAGATTCCTGACTCACATACTACGTACTAGTACTAGTACTGCATAATATTCCAGTTCTGTCTTTTTCAATGTCATACATGAGACACTCTTATTGTTTTATATAGATCTACGTTTCTTTGAATTTACATATGTCTACCATTTTACTTACTGTCTGTTCCCTCTTGAATTTCAGGCCATCCTCTGGTATCTTTTTCTGCTTCCTTAAAGTACATCTTTTAGAAGTTCCTTTAGAGCAAGTCTCTTGGTAGTAGAAGTTCTTAGTTTTGTTTACCTGTGTTTTTATTTTCCTTTTATTTTTGAATGATAATTTGGCTGGATATCCAATTCTAGGTTGATAGTGACCTTCTCTCAACGTTTTGAATAAGTTTTCCCACTAGCTTTCACTGTAGTTGCTAGGAAGTCCGTTCTTATCTTGTCATTCCTTTATAGGTGTTCCCTCCCTTCTCTCTGACTGCTTTCATGATATTTTCATTGTTTTTATTGTGCCGTAGTTTCAGGATGAAATTTCTTTGTATTTATTCTGCTTTGAATATGCTGTACATCATGATCTGTGGGTTCATATTTTTCATCAGTTCTGGAACATTCATAGTCATTATTTCTTTAAATATTGCCTTTGCTTCATTATCTCCACTTTCTCCTTCTGGAACTCTAATTAGATATATGATTCTCATTATATTTTTCATGTGTTCTTTATTTTTCCATCTCTTTATTAAATTTCGATATATCTTTCAGACATATTTTCCAGTTCCCTAATTGTCTACCTGTCCTAGCATCATTATTGAAAAGACCATCTTTTTTCCAATGTTCCAAAGTCCCATCTTTTTCACAAGTCAAGTATCCGTAAGTCATAATCAAATGTCTGTTTCTGGGTTTTCTATATATTCCACTGATCTATTTGTATATTTTTGTCCCAATACCATATCACCTTAACTACTGTAGCTTAATAATAAGTCTTGATATTTAACAAGCAAGTCCTCTCACCTGATTTTCCTTCTTTAAGAGTATCATGACTATTCTTGACCCTTTCTTTGTCCAAATACTTTTAAGAATCAGCTTGTCAAGTTCCATAAAAATAAAGTTAGGATTTTGATTAGAATTATATTGAATTTATAGACCGATCTGAAAAGAATACCACTTCATGCATTCAGGTCTTCTCCAATTTCTCTCATTACATTTTCTTCTTACACTAATTAGTATTTTTTCTGTAGAAGTCTTGCATATTTTTTGTTATATTTATTCATAGGTAGTTGATATTTCTTGATTGTAAATGATATCTCTTTGAACTTTCATTTTCTAACTCCTTTTTTTAAAATAAAAAAGGAAATTGACTTGTACGTTGACTTTGTATTTAGCAACATTACTTAATATTATTATTGATTCTAATAACTTATCTGTAGATGATCTTGGGTTTTTTACATACATAATTATATTATCTGTGACTAATGATAGTTTTATTTCTTCTTTTATAATCTTTATGCCTTTTTTCTTGCCTTATGCCACTGGCTAAGATCTCCAGTACAATGTTGAACAGAAGTGATGATAGAAGGCAAGATTTTCTTGCTTCTAATATCAAAGGAAAGCTTTCACTGTTTCACCACTAGGTATGATATTTATTGTAGATATTTTATGAACATCTTTTAGCAGATTAAGGAAATTTCCATCTATTCATAATTTGCTAAAAGTTTTTTTTTAAATCATGAAAAATCTTACAATTTATCAAGTGCTTCTGCATATACTGAAATGATGATATAGTTTTTTTCCCTTTAATCTCTTAATGTAGCAAATTACATTAATTTTCTTTTTTTAATTTTTCTTTTTTTTTTTAAAGATTGGCACCTGAGCTAACATCTGTTACCAATCTTCTTTGTGTTTTTCTTCTTCTTCTTTTCCCCAAAGCCCCCAGTCCATGGTTGTATATTTTAGTTGTAGGTCCTTCTGGTTGTGCTATGTGGAATGCCACCTCAGCATGACCTGATGAGCAGTGCCGTGTCTGCACCCAGGATCCAAACTGGCAAAATGCTGGGCTGTTGAAGCAGTGTGTGAATTTAATCACTTGGCCACAGGGCCAGCCCCTAATTTTCTAATGTTAAAATTCAACTTTGCATTTCTAGGACAAATGCAACTTAGTCACAAAATATTCTTCTTTTTTAATATTGCTGAGTTTTATAATATTTAGAACAGTTTTATAATGTTTAGAATTTTTGCTTTTTTTTTTTTTTTGATGAGGAAGATTGTCCCTGAGATAACATCTGTGCCAATCTTCCTCTATTTTGTATGTGGGACACCCTCACAGCATGACTTGATGAGTGGTGTGTAGGTCCATGCCTGGGATCTGAACCAGCAAACCCTGGGCCACTGAAACAGAGCACGTGAACTTAACTACTATGCCACTGGACCAGCGCCAGAATCTTTGCATTTTTGCCTTGAATAAAATTGGCTTGTAATTTTCTTTTTCATATTGTCCTCATTAGATGTTGACGTCAAAGTTAGTGCTAGGTCTCAAAAAACAAGTTAGAAAATGTTTCCTCTTTTTCTGTTCTCGTGGAGAGTTTGTGACATATTGAAATCATACCCATTTAATAGAAAGGATTTAATAGAGGCACTTGTGTAGGCAAGTATTGGAGAACCGAAAAGGTAAAGAAGGAACTGCATTAACAGAGATAGAAAATATAGGGAGTAGCCACCATCCCTAGGGATGAGAGGACAAAGGGAGGAGGTTGGATTATTAAAGGACTACAAACTTGGAGGAGGGACGTATGGAGCGGGGACCCAGACCTATGAGGAGGGGTGCTGTGCAACGGTGCAGGTACCCCAGGAGTCACAAGAAAGACTTAAGGTCAGGCTCTAGTCCTTGAAAAGGTTGTTTTACTTACAGGTTACTCTCACAGAAAGCATCCTCTTCTTTAAAATATTTTACTTCCACTTGTTAGAAAATTGTCATAATGTACTGAATTTATTGGGATAAGACACTTCAGTACCATGTGTAAATCTACAATGCCCACGATGCAAAAGGCACTCTCTGCATGTGGCATGGGAGGGCCGTTGGCTCTTCCCTGTCTGTCTTCCAAAAATTTGCTGAGTTCTTTCATTCCCTTATGTCTCATTTTCTTTGATCTTCTTTATTCCTTTCTAAAATTCTAATGTGGTTTCAAAAATATTTTGTGATAAGTACATGCAATCAATAAACTATCCTTAATCACAATCATTTATAAAATTAGTTTATTAGTTATAAATGTACTGTTTTTATGTTTATTAAATTATTCATTATAGAATAAAAATTGTATTAAAATTCATTTGTAATTTTTACATTTTTATTACATCTCTGCTTTTAATATCAATATTTGTTTTGTAGATTCAAAGGAAAAAATTGTGTGAAAATTAAAATCAAGTTACAATCTTGTATTGGTATAAAACATATCAGCAAAGATGTCTGAAAAGGAGGATACTTCAGAAGAGCTGGAGGATATCACTAGTCAGTTTAGCAAAGAATCTAGATCCTGGTCAGTGGAGGAGCCTGGATTTACTAAAGAAACATCAAATTCGTTAACGGAAGCTTCTGACGGGAAACCTTCCAACCAGATTTGTGAAACACCTCCTAGGAAGGAAGCGCTGAGTATACATGATGATACATCAACGTCCTCCTCTGGAAGTAAGTCTAAGAGAAATGAAGAACAAAGGAAAACTCATCAATTTTCTGAAACAATCCCTAGATATGACAGCTCACAGTCAAAAACTGAAATTTCACAAAGTCCATCATTATCAGTAACTGAGATGACTGCTGAATATCAGGCTTTCATTGACTCCCTATCTGATGAAACATTAGGAAAAATTAGTCCACAAGTCTTTGAAGAAAATCAAAAAGGACTTGGCTCAGAGTCAGGTAATTTTACAGTTAACCTCAAGGCCAAGGGTTTACAAGAATTTCCTAAGGACATTTTAAAAACCAAATATGTAAAATATCTATATTTAGACAAGAACCAAATCAAAAGTTTTAAAGGGGCAGACTCAAGTGATCTGCCAGGACTTGAAATTTTATCCTTGCAAGAAAATGGGTTATCATCACTTCCATCTGAAATCCAATTGCTTCATAATTTAAGGATATTGAATGTCAGTCACAACCAAATATCTCATATACCTAAAGAAATATTACAGCTTGGGAATATCAGGCAACTCTTTTTAAATAATAATTATATTGAGAATTTTCCTTCTGACTTGGAAAGTCTTGGAAACGTGGAAATTTTAAGTTTGGCTAAAAATAAGTTAAGACATATACCAGATTCTCTGTCTAGTTTGAAAAACTTGAGTGTTCTCAATCTGGGGTATAATCAGTTAACGATATTTCCTAAAGCTCTGTGCTTCCTCCCAAAGTTAATTTCACTAAACCTTACTGGAAACCTGATAAGTAGCTTGCCAAAAGAAATTAGGGAGCTTAAAAATTTAGAAAAACTTTTACTGGATCACAATAAACTAACCTTTTTGGCTGTGGAAATATTTCAATTGCTCAAAATGAAAGAACTTCAATTGACTGACAATAAATTGGAAGTTATTTCACACAAAATTGAGAATTTTAGGGAACTCAGGATTCTAATACTTGATAAAAATGTATTGAAAGAATTACCAGAGAAAATTTCCCACTGTGTCATGTTGGAATGCCTTAGTCTTAGCGATAATAACTTAACAGAACTTCCTAAGAACATCCACAAGCTTAAAAATTTAAGAAAACTCCATGTAAACAGAAATAATAGAGTGAGAATACCTGATGACATCTCACATCTTAATAATATGGTCAGTCTAGAATTTTCAGGAAATATACTCACAGATGTTCCCATTGAAATAAAAAACTGCAGGAAAATAACTAAAGTTGAATTGAGTTATAATAAAATGATGTATTTTCCGGTAGGTTTGTGTGCTTTAGATTCTCTTCATTATTTAAGTTTTAATGGAAATTATATTTCAGAAATACCTGTGGATATATCTTTCAGTAAACAACTGCTTCATTTAGAGTTTAATGAAAACAAACTCCTCATATTTTCTGAACACTTGTGTTCTCTTATTAATCTTAAATACCTGGATCTTGGTAAAAACCATATAAGGAAAATTCCACCATCTATTTCCAATATGGTGTCACTCCGTGTTCTTATTTTATGCTGTAATAAGTTTGAAACTTTCCCTGTAGAAGCATGTACTTTAGAAAATTTGCAAGTACTTGATCTTTCAGAAAACCAAATACAGAAAATACCTTCAGAGATCTGTAACTTAAAAGGAATCCAGAAATTAAACATCTCAAGCAATCAGTTTATATATTTTCCTATTGAACTATGCCAACTTAAATCCCTGGAGGAGCTGAATATAAGTCAGACTAATGGGAGAAAGGTAAGAGGCTGATATTTTGGGCTTTGGGGGGAAAATGGGACTGGAGGGGATCAAAATCTAAGCTGCATTGTATATGTGTGGGTGTTTTAAATTTAGCTGAAATATTTTATTTTTTAGAGCATTGTCTTTTTTTTAATTGCAAATATTGCTTACAAATACACTTCTAAATACAAAAGATTTATAGGAAACTATTTCATTAAAATGAAATGCCAAGTAATTAAAGCTGACAATTTTATAGTTTTATTTTTATTTCAATTTAATTGTAAAAGGAGTTTTAAATTAGGGATGTATATAAACACATTATTGAAAATTTGGAAAATTGAGAAAAAAAGTTTAAAAAAATCATTCCACAAGAATACTATTGTAATATAACTACTGATATTATGTTGATACAACTTACTTTTAGTCTCTTTTTTCAATGTGTATATTTTATAAGTAATTATAAAAAGACTGTACAATTTTATTTCTTCTATTTTCATTTAATGTATCATAAGCATTTCCCCACGATAATCTTCCCAATAACTGTTGTAATCAATGCATGATTTATGTAACTAATCCTGTGATGTTAAGCATTTAAGAATGTTGTAATTTTTCATCATCATAAATAATGCTGTGACGAACTTCTTCATAAATACAGCCTTTTTCATATTTTACTAATTCCTTTGGGAATTTTCCCTAAAGAATTGCTGTATCAATGGCAGTAAACATTCTTCTAGGTTAGCCTTTCATTTTACCCAAATTCTAAGGGTGAATTTTATGAAAATGCTTTTAAAAAATCAAAACATTTCTATTAATAAAAAGTACACAGCTATTATCTGGCTATCTATAATTTGACCATTACAGTCAAATTAAAGTCCTTTGATAGAGGCTGGACTATTACCTAGAGCAAGATTTCCCAAAATCTGTTTCTAAAAACACTAGTTCCATGCGCTGCTCCTCAATAAGTAAATAAATGAATAAAGGGGAGGGGGGTTTGATCCTGTGATCAAACAGCTTTGAGAAGCACTAATGTTATTATATTAAAAGCTCTGAAGAGTCCTGCACTAAAGAAACTCATTTGTCTCTATTTAACCCAAATTTCCCAAACTTATTTGACCTTTTTTAACCTAACACCTGCCATACAATACATTTCCAGAAAGGCTACTCCAGGGAATACTTGCTTAAGTAGATGCAATGAATAATGATGCTTGTTTTTTAAAAGTTATTCTTGTACTAAAAGAATATAGTACAAGTAAAGTACGATACACTTTTTAGTTCTGCCTTATAATCAACTAATTTCTTGGCTGATTTATAATCCTCCCACTTTCTCATCCTGTATCTAACTGTGGAAGTCTACAAAATTGTGTCCTTAATTTTCTCTTTTCTATTAATTCCTTCCTAGACCTCACCACACCATGCACATGACCCTCAAATCTATACAACTGGAGCTGATTTCTCACCAGTGCTCTAGTCCCATAGTTCCCAATTTCCCTGGAAATTCCCTGTTCTTCTGTTCTGTTGTTTCAAACTCAACATAACTTCAAAATCAAATTCATCTTTCTTTCTAGTGTAACTCCCTTCAAAACTTCTCCATTTCTTTTCATCATGCCACTTTCTTCAGAACTGCCAATTTAGAAATCATGGAATCGTCTTTGATTGTTCCTTTCCCATCACTACTTATATTGACTCTTATGCCAAAATTATCTCATTTTTCCTCTGACAAAGTTCTTGGCTCATCTCCCTGATTTTCCAGTGTCACTGTCTCCATCCCGGTCCATGATCATTGCTCACTTCATGCCTAGCCTACTCAAGGAGCCTCCTGACTACTCTCTTGGAGTCAGTCTCCTCTCTCTTATGAGAACTTGTCGAAACTGTCAGACTCCATCCCAGAGGACTGTTCTAAACAATACAGATTGCATATTTATTGCCTCCTCACAGTGGGGGGTCGCCGAAGGCACCAGTGCACATCATTACCACCTTACATCATTTTCCATATGGAAAAAATGCTTTACAAGAACTCCTGTCAAAAAGAATATCCTATATGATTTGATAACCCCTTTGAGGTGGAGGTGAGATGCCCAAAGGATTAATTTATAGAACAGCAGATGGCCAGTAGACAGTCATCTGAAGATGATGAGTCAGGTTAATCACAGGGCTTTTATTTTGCTACGTGAAGGATGCTCAACGGGAATCTCCCACCATAGTAACTTTATCATCACACAGTTTCTCAGGCACTTCTTCTAATAAATTTGAGCAAGTAGTTAAAGAATATTTATTTGAAAGAATGTCAAATTACGGACCTGCCCACCTGTCTTGATCTGACTCCTACTTCACAGGCCCAGCTCTGAAGCCTTGCCATAGGCCTGATTACATGATCCTTCTTCAAACACATCTCTCTTTGCTTCCTATCCCCTCTCTTTACTGGTCAGCTTCTCACTGGCCTCTTTTCTGCGTATTTGTCTTGCCTTAATTGTTCTGTAACTTCTATCCAATCCTATTCATTCTTAACAGGCCATTTGAGTCTCACCTGCTACACGAAGCTTTCCTTTAGTTCTCTGATTTGTACTGATATACAGTCTCTAAACTTCCATATATCATTATTGTGCTCTTTATTTTGGTACTGGATTGCCGATTGCTTAATGCTGTTTCCTGATTATTATGTGTGCATTTTGTTCCTTGAACTAAGTTTTAATTTCCTTGAAGTTAGAGACTATCTCTTATGCTTCTTTTATATCTGGAAGATCACTGAGCACAATATCCAGTATTCACCTTGTTGTTTGGTTATTTCTGAGGAGCCCATATTCACAATTCTTTCGTTCAGGGCTGGCCCAGTGGCACAGCAGTTAGGTTTGCATGTTCTGCTTTGGTTCGCCAGTTCGGATCCCAGGTGCGGACATGGCACCTCTTGGCAAGCCATGCTGTGGTAGGCGTCCCACATATAAACGAGAGGAAGATGGGCACGGATGTTAGCTCAGGGCCAGTCTTCCTCAGCGAAAAAAGGAGGATTGGCAGCAGATGTTAGCTCAGGGCTAATCTTCCTCAAAAAAGATATACATATAAAGTAAGAGCAAAAAAAAATTCTTTTGTTCACTCACAGAACTTCTTTTACTTCAAAAGCCACATGTAATGGCCTTATTTTCTTTGAATATGCATTTCTTCTTCCCTTAGTAGAGTATCTTAATTCCTGTTATTTTGTAATATTTTTTATACAGGAATTTTTATTTGAGGCTACATTGCTAAACTGACTGAGTCTACTCTAAAGGGTTTTACTGAGCATTTACTCAAAATGCATTATGCTTTCAATGTATACTCAAAAAGTACAAACATATATCATATCATTTAAAAATCCAAGGAAGGGGCTGGCCAGCAGTATAGTGGTTAAGTTCACATGCTCCACTTCAGTGGCCTGGGGATCACGGGTTTGGATCGTGGGCACGACCTACACACCACTCATCAAGGCATGCTGTGGAGGCGTCCCACAGACAAAATAGAGGAAGATTGGCACAAATGTTAGCTCAGTGACAATTTTCCTCAAGCAAAAAGAGGAAGATTGGCAACAGATGTTAGCCCAGGGACACACTTCCTTACTAAAAAAAATAAATAAAAATCTAAGGAAAACACACAAAGGACTAATAAAAAGCAACGTTGATAAGAATAGGAATAAAGAGATCAAATGTGGGACAGAATAGTGGGGAAAGACTTCAGGGAGGAGAAGAAACCAAAGCAGGTCAGATTCAGGGAGGGAAGAAAGAAATAAGGTGGCAATAAACACGGAGTGTTGGGAGAGTGAGGAAAATGGGTTAGCAAGTCACAGGATGGAGTTGTAGCATTGATCAGACTGGGGAGGTAGTTGGATGCTGCACAATATGTTGTGGGTTTTAGCAAGGAAGGGAGTCATAAAGAATTCGTGACATAGTGAAAATATCTCCTTTTTAAGACAAAAAAAAAATCCCTCCTTCCATTTGGTTTTAGAAAAAGTTTTAGTCCCATAGAAATATTTATTAAAAATATAATTATTTAATCTTTTTCACAGCTAACAAGACTTCCAGAAGAGCTGTCTAATATGATTCAACTTAAAGGACTTGATATCTCAAATAATGCAGTCAGAGAGATTCCAAGAAATATAGGAGAATTGAGAAGTTTGGTTAGTTTAAATGCGTGCAACAATCAAATAAGTTATCTGCCGCCATCTTTTCTATATTTAAGTGATCTCCAGCAACTAGACTTGAGTGGTGAGTGTCAAGCATAATCAGTAAGCATAATCACTAAATAGAGTATTAGCGTCTCTGTTGCAAATTTTGCTGAAAGGACAGAAAGGCAAACAGTCAGCATAATGTGTTAAGTGCCCATTGGCAGGAAATGGCTAGTGTAGGTACAGAAAGTGAGTGTGGAGCGTAAGGTCCAGCGCCTCCTCTGAAAGAGGTTATAATCCAGCTGGGGAACCTGAACATATTTTCATTTCTTTTCTGCCTTCTCTGCTTATACCTAGTCATTCAGTATTTCTTCGCTTTCTGAACCCGACCTCATTCCTCCCTCTACACACACCTACCTACACAACCTTAGTTAGCATTTTCTTTCTTTTCCCTTCTCTGCTGGCTTCCCTGACCCCACTCCTATGCTCTACAATACTCTAACACCTTACAGTCTTTTACAAAGCAAATCACTACAACAACAACAAAAGAAGTAGATAACTCATTCTAAAGATATCAGAAAAGATTTCCCAAAGCACAACAAACACTACAGTGGTATTTTTCTTAATAATTTTCATTATGAAATATTTCAAATTTACAGGATACAATTAACACCTATTTACCTACTCCCAGATATAAGGAATGTTAACATTTTGTGATATTTACTTGAGATATTTTTGACTGTTAAGAAATAAAATAATAGATGGGCCAGCCCCAGTGGCCTAGTAGTTAAGTTTGGTGTGCTCCACTTTGGCGGCAGAATTTGGATTCTGGACGTGGACCCACACTGCTCTGTTAGTGGGAATGCTGTGCTGGCAGCCCACATACTAAAAAAAATAGAGGAAGACTGGCATGGATGTTAGCTTAGGGTGAATCTTCCTCAGCAAAAAAAAAAAAGAAAAGAAAAAAAGAAAGAAAATAACAGAGCTGAAATTTCTTTTATACTTCTCCCCAAACTAGAAGTAACTACTGTACTGAAATTGGTGTATATCTTTTTTCCATCCATGTTTTCATACATATATACATACACTCACACGTACATACACATACATAACTCTCCATAAAAATGTAGTACTATTTTGAGTTTTTTAATTTTGTTAAATCTTATACTACATGGTATATAATTCACCATTCTGTAATTTGCTTTTTTCATTTGTCATATTTCTAAAATTAATCCATGCTAACTTATACATAGACCTCTTTCATTCACTTTAAATGCTGTATAATATTCACCGTTATAGTTAAACAACAATTAATCCAGTATCCTATTGATAGATAATTAGGTTGTTTCCAATTTGTTTACTACTATAAACGTCCTTATACAAGTTCCTGGTATATATCTGCTTGCTTCTTTAGTACATATAGCTATAAGTAGAATTGCTGGATCAGAAGGTATATAGATCTTCAACATTACCAGATTTGGGCAAATTGATCTCCACAGTGGTTACACCAGCTAACCACAAGAACAGTTGAGTTTATGAAATTATATCTTTCAGCTGGAAGTAGCATTTATAACCAGAGCCCAGCACCTTCTTAAATTTAGAGAATTTCTAGGTTAAAAACAAAGTTCATCTTTCTCGTACAATGGTACCAGTAGTATAATAAAACATGCAGTAATGTGTCAATACTTAGATACCATGCAACTGGCATTTGTCTCCTAAATCCCCAGAACCCCCAGTAAGTTGTCTGTGCAGGCACACATCAGTCATTTCATTAATTTTGCAAAAAGTTGCAATAACTCAGCCCTGCAATTGAATTTTTTGGCCCCACTTTTGTGTTATTGCAATGTTTTACTATATTTTAGGCAGGTTATCTATTTTGTCCAAGTGTTGGACATACTCCACTCACTTACTATTTGTGCATGAAAGAAATGAAGGCTGGGTGCCGGGCCAGTGGCCCAGTGGTTAAGTCCACATGCTTGGTTTCAGTGGCCCGGGGTTTTGCCTTTTCGGATCCTGGGTGCAGACATGGCACCACTCATCAAGCCATGATGAGGTGGCGTCCCACATGCCACAACTAGAAGGACCCACAACTAAAAATACACAACTATGTACCGGGGGGCTTTGGGGAGAAAAAGGAAAAATAAAAACTTTAAAAAAAAAAAAGGAAAAGAAATGAAGGCTGACCAGAGCCTCCTGCTCCACTGGAGAACACAACTACCAATTGGAAGAATTGTTCTCTGGAACATGGCCTTCTAGTACAGAATCCAGACAGAATGGGAAGATCATAGACTTTTCTGCAAGCTTAGCCAGTACTCTGTTAGTCCTCATCAGAATTAGAAAAACATATCAGTCAGGATCCAATCAGGAAACAGAAACCACACCTTAGTTAAAGACGAAATATAATATTCTTAACTACATCACTGAAAGGGTAAAAAGAGAATTTTAAGGTTATCACAAAGGTAACAATTGCAGGAAGCAATAAAATGAAGAACTTGGAATTATTAAAACCTAGAAACTTGGAGGAGAGGCCATGCAGGGGTGAGACTTTAGAGTCTGAGGATGGAGCACCGCTTGGCTGGTGCTGGTTGCTCTGAGCGTGGGGTTGGGGTGCGTTGTGAGATAAAGCTACTTCTGCAAGCGTTGGGAAAACTGCAAACTGCATTCAGCGGTTGCTGCGGGAAGGCACTGCTGCTGGTGGGGTAAAAGAGTGTTGTAGGGCGACACTCAAGGAAAAACAGTCAAGAAGCCCACAGAGGCGGGTTTGGAGCTAAGAGACAATTGCTAAACAATAGGCATGCCCACAGTCACCAGCTTCACTGCCAGATTTGAAGTTAGAAGAGCTAATTCGAGTCTCGTCATTTAATCTGTTTCCTCCATTCATAAAATGAAGCTAACAGAGTTGAATATGCATGTCATAGATTTGGATTGTGGACTGAATGAGACTTTGAAAGCTGGTAGCACACTGTGATAGCATTATTCAAACAAAAGACGTTTATATGGTCTTGTGAGTTAACCCCCTCTGGCACTAACTGTAGTGAATTTAGGAAGATAACTCCTCTAAACCTGTTTTTTTTATCAGCAAGATAAGAAAGCTATAACTTCTGCTTGTTCATAGAGTTGTTGTGGGAATATAATTAGATAAAACGTATGAAAATATTTTGACAAATGTGAAGGATTATACCAGTGAAAGAGATTTAGAGATTAATTCCTTTCTTTCCTCATGGCGTGGGCTTTGGAGTAGGACAGACCTTAGAACTCGCGCTCCATCATTCACTAGGAAGTTTTTTTTTATTAGTGTTAAGCTTCTGTTTCCTAATCTATAAGTGGAAATAATATCTCCTCTTTGGATTGTGAGGATTAAATGGTCAATCAGTAAGCACAGAAACTGAAGTGGTGTAGGTTTTTAACAGCTGTTAGCACCTCTCCTCCATGGAACCAAAATACCAAATGAAAGGAAGGTAGGTTGACACGTAAGCTGCTTGTGGTTGTCCTCCGGTAGCAGGACAGTGCTCTTGCCTCACAGTTCTCTGTACAGATCTGCATTGATAATGCCACTGTGCAGGATTTCATCATCTTTTACCTGTAAGACAACCAGTTATGCTGGTATAGTGGTATCTGCTGTTTACACCTGGCATCTGTTCCGATGGTCAGTGCCTGTGCTAAACCAGTTTTTAAATATGTTCATTATCACCACTGATTACATGGACTAATGTAACAGCCTCTGAAAGCATTCCCACCTATAGCCTTTCTCTCTTCCCCTTGTTATTGCCAGTATTTTAAAACATTTTTTGTTGAAGTATGGTAAACATACCAAAAAAGTACATATTGGGGCCAGCACAGTGGCACAGTTCTTAAGTTCTTGCACTCTGCTTCAGTAGCCCCGGGGTTTGCTGGTTCAGATTCCCAGCATGGACCTATGCACCACTTATCAAGCCACGCTGTGGCAGGCGTCCCACATATAGAGTAGAGGAAGATGAGCACAGATGTTAACTCAGGGCTAATCTTCCTCAAAAAAAAAGTACATATTGCCTCAAACAATTAAAATTAAAAATAGAACTACCAAATTTTCCAGTAATTCTGGGTATTTATCCAAAGGAAACGAAAATAGTAACTATAAAAGATACATGCACCCCCATCGCAGTATTATTTATCTGTGTCCATCCATTGATATTTGGTATATCACCTCCATAGAAATGTGGTATATATAGACAATGAAATATAACTCAGCGATAAAAAAGAAGGAAATCTTGTCATTTTCAACAACATGAATGGACCTTGAGGGCATTATGTCAAGTGAAATAAGTCAGAGAGAGAAAGACAATATCATATCATCTCATTTATATGTGGAATCTAAAAAAAAAACCCTGAACCCATAGACACACAGAACAGATTGGTGGTTGCCAGAGATGAGGGGTGGGGCGCTTGTGAAATAAGTGAAGGGGATCAAAAGATACAAACCTCCACTTATAAAATAAATAAGTGCAGGGCCGGCCCCTTGGCCAAGTGGTTAAGTTTGCGTGCTCCGTTTTGGCAGCCCAGGGTTTCCCTGGTTTGGATCCTGGGCGCAGATGTGGCACCACTCATCAGGCCACGCTGAGGTGGCATCTCACATAGCAGAGCCAGAAGGACCTGCAACTAGAATATACAACTATGTACTGGGGAGCTTTGGGGAGAAGAAGAAGAGAAATAAATAAATAAGTAAATAAAAATAAAATAAAATAAATAAGTCCTGGGGATGTAATGTATAGCATGGTGACTATAGTTAATGACACTTTATTGTGTACTTGAAAGTTGCTAAGAGGATAGATCTTAAAAGTTCTCGTCACAAGAAAAAAAATTTGTAACTATATATGAGGATAGATGTTAAGATTTATTGTAATGATCATTTCACAATGTATACAAATATCAAATGATTACGTTGTACACCTGAAACTAATATACGTTAATTATATCTCAATTTTTTAAAGACTACATATTGTAGGTATACATGTCAATAAATTTTCACACACTCAACAAACCCATATTTCAGCACCTGAATCAAGAAAAAAGACATTCCCAGAAACCCCTTCTTGCTCTCTTCCAGTCACTTCTCTCTTCTCTCAACTAAGGGTAACCACTATCATGATTTCCAAAAGTGTGCCTCAAATGAAATCATAAAGTATACGCTCTTTTGTGTCTGGCTTCTTTCGGCATTGTGTTTGTGAAATTCATTCATACTCTCCTGTGTATTTGTAGACCACTCCGTTTCAATGCTGTGTGTAGTCCATTCTGTGAATGTCCCGTCTTTATTTATTCTGCTGTTGTTGGACATTTGGTAGGAAAGCAATTGTTCCCTTGTGGTCAGATAACAAACTGTGTGTGATTTCAATCCTTTTAAATTTATTGGGACTAGCTTAATGGCTCAGCATATAGGCTGCCTTGAAAAATATACAATATACCCTTTAAAAAACTATTCTGCAAGTGTGGATACAGTGTTTTATGAGTATCATATCAGTCCAGGTGGTTGATAGTCTTGTTGGAATCTTCTGTCGTTACTGAGATATTGTTTTGTTATGTTAATTGCTTAGAGGGAAGTGTTTAAATCTACAACTAAAGTTGTGGAATTTTATATTTTTTGCTTTAATTGTCAAGTTTTTTTCATGTATTTTGAAGGGCTGTTATCAGAAAAACACATATATGATTATTATGACTTTCAATTCTAGTGAATTGATTTTTTTATCATATGAAATGCCCAAATGTTCCTCTTTATCTCCAGTAATAATCTTTATCTTGAAGGGTATTTTATCTAATATTAATATAGACTCTCCAGACTTCTTATGCTTACTGTTTGCATGGTATATCTTTAATCAATTTACTTTCAACATATCTGCTTCTTTATATTTATTTATTTATTTATTTATTTTTTTGAGGAAGATTAGCCCTGAACTAACTACTGCCAATCCTCCTCTTTTTGCTGAGGAAAACTGGCCCTGAGCTAACAGCCATGCCCTTCTTCCTCTACTTTATACGTGGGACGTCTACCACAGCATGGCTTTTGCCAAGCTGTGCCATATCCTCACCCGGGATCCAAACCAGTGAACTCCGGTCCCTGAGAAGCACAATGTGCGAACTTAACTGCTGCGCCACCCAGACCGGGTCCCCTGGTTCTTTATATTTAAAGTACATCCCTCGTAGACAGCACCTATCTGTGTCTTTGTATTTAAAGCGCACCTCTTTTAGACAGCATACAGATGGGCCTTGCTTTTTCATCCTTTATGACAATCTCTGCTTTTTAATTGGAGTGTTTAGTCAGTTAAAATTTAATGTAATTATTGGTATGCTTGAATTTAGATCAGCCACTTAACCCCTTATTTTCTGTTTCTACCCTCTGTTACTCCTTTTCTGTCTTCTTGTTGAATTGATTTTCTTTGGTTGCTTTCAAGATTTTCACTTTATGTTTAGTTTTCAGCAGTTTGACTATGCTGTGCCTAGGTGTGTTTTTTTATTATAATTAAGGTGAAATTCACCACAACAAAGAATTAACAACTTTAATGTGAACAATTTGGTGACATTTAGCAGTTTAACAATGTAACACAATGTACCACTACTTTTGTCTAGTTCCAAACATTTCATCAACCCCAAGGGAAACCCTGTACCCATTAAGCAGTTGCTCTCTGTTCTTCCTTTCCCTGGCAACCGCCAATCTGCATTGCATCTCTAAGGGAACTTGCCTGATTTTACGAATATTCCATGTAAATGGAATCATACAATATATGACTTTTTTGACTGGCTTCTTTCACTTATCAAAACGTTTTCAAGGTTCATCCACATTGTAGCTTGTATCAGTAGTTCATTCCTTTTATGACTGAATAATATACCATTGTATGTATATACTAAATTTGATTACCCATTCATCCTCTGTTGGACATTTGGACTGTTTTAACCTTTTGGGTATTGTGAATATTACTGCGATGAACATGTGTAAACATGTATTTATTTCAATACGTGTTTTCAATTCTTTTGGGTATATTCCTAGAGATGGAATTCCTGTCATATGATAATTCTATGTTTAACTTTTTAAGGAACTATCAAACCGCTTTCCAAAGAGGCAAAATCATTTTACACTTCCACCAGCAATGTACAAGGATTGCAATTTCTCCATCTTCGTCAATATCTGTTTACATTTTTTTGGATTATAGTTATGGTAGTGGATGTGAAGTGGTATCTCATTGTGGTTTTGATTTGCATTTCCCTAATGGCTAATGATATTGAGAATCTTTTTAGCTGCTTCTTGGCCATTTGTGTATCTTTCTTTGGAGGAATACCTATTCAAGTCTTTTGCCAATTTTTAAATTTTTTTTTTTTATTGAATTGAAAGAATTCTTTATATATTCTGAATACTAGACCCTTATTAGATACGCTATTTACAATTATTTACTCCCATTCTATAGGTTGTCTTTTCATTTTCTTGATAATGTCCTTTGACATACAAAAGTTTTAAATTTTGGAGAAGTGCAATTATCTATTTTTCTCTTTTGTGGCTTGTGTTTTTGGTGTGTTGATGCAAATAATCCATAACCAATCTATAAATGAAAATTTGGGTGAGTTTATTCTGAGCCAAAACGTGAAGACCATAGCCCAGGGCCTTCCTTCCCAAAAGAAGGAAGGGCACCAAAGAAGTGGGGTGTACAGAGTGGTTATATACTCTCAAAGAGTATGTTTCACACATGATTGAAATGTCCTGTTTATAGTAGTCACGAGACTGCTCTGTCGGCACAGTGATTGATGGACACAGCAGGTAGTAGGTCTGCTGTCTTGGTGGACACAGCAGGGTGGCAGGTCTGTTGTCTCCAGCTGGGTGATCACAGGTGAGCACAGCAATCAGTTCCCAGCCTAGGGAAAGATGCTTATCCTTAGGGAAATGCCAATGTTGGGGGAAGTTGCACCTTTATCTTAAGGGCATTTGTTCTTGCCATAGGAAATGCTTAAAGTGGATATATAATGCATGTTCAAGGGCCATGTCAGGCCCTTTTGGAAAAACAAAGTCAGGCCGAATTAGGTTTACATCAAATGGCTTCCTCATATACTCCAATATATCCTATTGTTTGCCATTTCTATTTGTCAGTTGTCATATTTAAGGATCCATTACCAAATCCAAGATCATTCAAATTTATGCCTATGTCTTCTTTTAAGAGATTTTGTAGTTTTATCTCATATTTAAATTGGTGACCCATTTTAAGTTAATTTTTATATATGATGTGAGGTAGGGGTCTGCTTTCACTCTTTTCCATGTGAATTTCCAGTTGTTCTAGCATCATTTTTTGAAAAGATTATTATTTTCCCCTTTGAACGGTCTGAGCACCCTTGTTGAAAATTAATTGACCATAGGTATATGGATTTATTTCTGGAATCTCAATTCTATTCCACTGGTCTATGCTGTATATCAAACCTATGCCAGTCTCACCATTTTGATCATTGTAGCTTTGTAGTAATTTTTGAAACAAGAAAATATGAGTCTTCCAACTTTGTTTTTCTTTTTCAATATTGTTTTGGAAGTCTGGGCCCCCTTGCAATTCTATAAGAATTTAAGGATCTGGTTTTCCATTTCTGCAAAAACAGCCATTAGAATTATGATAAAGATTACATTGAATCTCTAAATTGTTTTGGGTAGTATTGCCAGAACAATATTGTTTTCCAATCCATGAACACAAGATGTCTTTCCATTTATTTATGTCTTTTAAATTTTTTTCAGGAGTGATTTATAGTTTTCAGTGTACAAGTCTTGAACTTCCTTGGTTAAGTTTATTCCTATATATTTTTTGATGCTATTGTAAATGGAATTGTTTTCTTAATTTCATTTTCAGATTGTTCATTGATGATATATAGAAACACAAATAATTTTTGTGTGTTGGTCTTGTATCCTACAACTTTGCTGGATTTGATTATTAGCTCTACTGGTTTTTTGTTGATTCTTTGGGGTTTTCTATGTATAGGATTATGTCATCAGTGAATAGAGATAGTTTTACATCTTCTTTTCCACTCTGGATGCCTTTTATTTCTTTTTCTTGTCTAATGGGATGGCCAGAACTACTAGCCTAATTTTGAATAGCAGTGGTAAAAGTGGTCATCTTTGTCTTAGGGGAGTATTAGGGAGAATTTTAGGGGGAAAGCTTTCAGTCTTTCACCTTTGAGTATGATGTTACCTGTGGGTTACTCATAAATGCCCTTTATCATGTTGAGGAAATTCCCTTCTATTTCTAGTTTGTTGAGTTTGTTTTTTTTTAATCATGAAAAGGTGTTGAATTTTGTCACATAGCTTTTCTGCATCAATTGAGATAATCAAAGTTCCCCTCCCCCTTTTTTTCCTCTTAATGTCATATATTATATTAATTGATTTTCTTATACTAAACCACTCTTGCATTCCAACATAAATCCCACCTGGTCATGGTGTATAATCCTCTTAATATTTTGTTGGATTCGTTTTGCTAGTATTTTGCTGAGGATTTGTTCATAGAGGATATTGGTCTGTAATTTTCTCTTGTAGTGTTTTTTTCTGGCTTTGGTATCAGGATAATGCTGGCCTCATAAAATGAGTTAAGAAGTGTTCCATCCTCTTCAATTTTTTGGAAAAGTTTGAGAAAGATTGGTATTAGTTCTTCTTTAAATGTTTAGTAGATATCACCAGTGAAGCCATCAGGTCCAGGGCTTTTCTTTGTGGGAGATATTTGATCACTGATTCAATCTCCTTACTAGTTATAGGTCTATTCAGGTTTTCTGTTTCTCTGTGATTTAGTTTGGTAGGTTTTGTGTTTCTAGAAATTTGTCTGTTTCATCTAAGCTATCCACTATATGGGCATATTATCTTTTTATTTCTGTAGAATCAGTGGTAATGTTCCCATTTTCATTTTTGATTTTAGCAATTTGAGTCTTGTCTCTTTTTTTCATAGTCCATTTAGCTAGAGTCATATCAGTTTTGTTGATCTTTTCAAAGAACCAACTTTTGGTTTTGTTATTCTATTGTTTTTCTATTCTCAATTTCATTTATATCTGCCCTATTCTTTATTATTTCCTCCTTCTGATAGCTTTAGCTTTAGTTTTCTTATCTTTTTCTAGTTCATTTATGCGTAAAGTTATTGATTTATTTCTTCTTTTTTAGTGTTGGTATTTCCGGCTATAAATTTCTTTCTAAGCACTGCTTTTGCTGCATCCATAATTGTGGTATATTGTGTTTTCCTTTTCATTCATCTCTTCACATTTTCTAATTTCCCTTTTAATTCTAAATTTGACATACTGGTTGTTTAGAAGTGTGTTGTTTAAATTTGTAAAATTTCCAGTTTTCCTTCAGTTATTTTTGCTAGTTTTATTCCATTGTGGTCAGAGAAGACATATTGTATGATTTCAATCAATTTTACTATATTGAGACTTGTTTTGTGTCCTGATATATGGTCTATCCTGGAGAATGTTCCATGTGCACTTGAGAAGGATGCGTATTCTGCTATTGTTGGTTGAAATGTTCTATGTATGACTGTTAGGTCTAGTTGCTTTACAGTGTTGTTCAAATCCTCTATTTCCTTACTGACCTTTTGTCTGAATGTTCCATCCATTATTGAAAGTGAGGTATTGAAGTTCCCAACTATTATTGTAGAACTGCCTATTACTCCTTTTAGTTCTGTCAATATTTGCCTCATATGGTTTGGGGCTCTGTTGTTTGTTGTGTACGTTTATAATTGTTATATCTTCTTAATGTATGGATCCTTTTATCAATATATACTGTCCTCCTTGTTCTTTGTAACAGTTTTTGACTTAAAGACTATGTTGTCTGATATTAGTATAACCAACCCAGCTCCCTTTTGGTTAGTATTTGCATGGATATCTTTTTCCATCCTCCAATTCCTAGAGCCATTAAAGAAAAGAAAATACTACTTTCCCAGTCTTTCCAGCTCAGCTCTAAGCTGGGGCATTTCAATACTGAGCCAGGCCACCTACAGCTCTGCCTTAGTCTTCCTCTGCTGCTTGTGTGGAGCCCAGAGATCCACCACAGGTGCAAGCCTAGGATTCTCTCAGTTCTCTTCTGAGCATGCATCTAATCCTGGGCATGCCTGCTGTATACCATTTTCCCCAGAATACACCCTGGCTCTTCTCAGCTCTTATTCTCCCAAGAAACTTACTCCTCAACTGCCTCCTTCCTGGGCTTTTGGATCTGTTTGCTGCTTGCTCTGTCTGCTGTCCCTTGCTCCAACTGGGTATGAACAGTCTATGTCTTTAAATGTTATAACAACTGCCACTGGGAAAGCAGCTTCAGCCTGAGTGGGGGGAACAAAACAAAGGTCAGCATCTGTGTCAGTCCCTCAGGAAAACACCAGAGAGGTCAAAATGCAAAACCACAGTATTTTAAGGACAAGCTTCATATTAGCTCTCTGGCACCAGCAAGTTGTACCAGAAATGTGGGCTGCCATGCCAGGAAATGGAGGATGGAAAAGAGATGAGTGGAAAAGCCACCATGCTCTCTTACCAAATTTCTGCTGCCTTTTTCTTCCAGTGAGCAGTATTCTGGTTATTGTAAGATTTGGATTGAATTCCAAAATTCTGAAAAAGCTGATTCTATCAGTCTTTTCTAGCTTATGATTGTTTCAGTGGAGGGGCTGATTCTTCGAAAGCCCTACTGTGAATTTTCTGTGACATCCATCCTATGTGTGGTTTTTTGTGTATTTATACTGCTTGGATTTCACTGAGCTTCTTGTCTGTGTATTCATGTATTTTACCAATTTGGGAGATTTTTCAACCATTACTTCTTCAAATATGTTTTTCTGCCTTGTATTCTCTCTCTTCTCGGGAGACTTCAATTACCTTTTCATATTGTCCTACAAATCTGTAAAGGGGTGTGTGTGTGTGTGTGTGTGTATAAAGCTTTAGGGATCTTGTATTGATCTGTCTTCAAGTTCACTGACTTGTCTATCACCTCTATTCTGCTGTTAAGTTCATACAATTAATTTTTTATTTCAGTTATTGTATTTTTCAGTTCTAGAATTCCCATTTATTTCTTTTTTTATAGTTTATATTTCTCCCCAAGATTTCCTATTTTTTCATCCATTATGAGCATATCTTTCTTCATGTTCTTGAGCATAGTTATATTAGCTGCCTTAAAATTCTAGTATGTTACCTACAACATTTGAGTAATTTTTCTCTTGGCAGTGAGCAACATTTTGTTTTTTTTCTGTTTTGAATCCTGGATGTTTTGAATCTTTTATAATCTATTCTATTTCCCTCCAAAGAATGTTGATATTTGTTGTTGCTTCATCAGGCACTTAAATTGGCTAGACTAAAAATACAAACTCTTTTCTTGCGGTTGGCACCTCCTTATAGCTCAGTTCAGTACTTTTAGCCATTAGCTGTTATATTAGTTACCTATCGTGTGATTAATTTCCACAAAATTTAGCTTCTTAAATAAACAAACATTTATTTCACACAGTTTCTGAGGGTCGGGAACCCAGGAGGGGTTTAGCTGATTTGTTCTATCTCAGAGTCTTGTATGAGCTGGAAGCCAACCTGTCAGCTGGGGCTGCAGTTAGGTTTGACTGCATCTGGAGGATTTACTTCAAAGCTTACTTATATGGCTGTTAGCAGCAGGCTATTGCCATATGAGCCTGTTCATGACATGGCAACTTGTTTTCCCCAGAGCTAGTGATGCCAGAGAGTGAGAGAGAGAATATGGCCAAGACAGAGGCAGCAGTGTCTTTAAACTTAATCTTGTGATAATGAGGGAAGCTATATCTAGGGGCTGTGGGTATACGTGGAATCTTTGTACCTTCCACTAATTTTGCTGTGAACCTAAAAAACTTAAAAAAATCCAAAGCTACTAAAACAAAACACATCTTAGAAGTGACATACCATCACTTCTCCTTTATTCTATTGATTATACAGACCAATCCTGGTATAATGTGGGAGAGGACTACACAAGGTGGTGAGTAACAGGAGGTGGGCATCATTGGGGACTGATAGATAGAGGAAATCTATTAAAGGAACTGAATTTGTAGTTAATAGCTTCCACACAAAGGAAACTGCAGGCCCAGATGACTTTATTGGTGAATAATATCGAGTATTTAAAGAAGAAACAATGCCAATTTAAAAAGTCCTTTTTCATAAGACTGAGGATAAAACACTTCTGGACTCATTCTATGAGGTCAGCATTACCTTGATAGTCTAATGAGACATAGACATTACTAGAAAAGACACAAATCAATATCCTGCATGAACATTGATGCAAAATTCCTTAACAAAATTGAACCAAATCAAATCCAGCAATATAAAAAATGATAGTATATCATGACCAACTGGGATTTATCCTGGAAATGCAAGTTTGGGTTAACATTAAAAAACTAATCAATGTAATTCACCATATGAATAGATGGGAAAAAAACCCATATGAACATCTTACTAGATGTATAAAAAGCAAAAAGCCTGTGACAAAGTACAGTGTCCATTCATAATTTTTAAAAGAAAACAACAATAACAAAAAGAAACCTGTCAGCAAACAAGGAATAGAGGGAACTTTCTCAACCTGATAAAAGGCATCTGCAAAACCCTACAGCTAATATCACGCTCAATGGTAAAGGATTAAAGTCTTTCCCACTGTGATCAGGAATAAAGCAAGGCTGTCCTTTCTCACTCTTTCTCTTCAAGATTGTACTGGAAGTCCTAAGTAGTACAACAAGGAAAGAAAAAGAAATTAAAAGTATTCAGATTGGAAAAGAAGAAGAAAAAAATTGTCTCTGATCACAGAGACAGATCGTCTAGGTAGAAAATCCCAGAGAACCTACTGGAACTAATAAGTGAGTTTAGCAAGGTTGCCATTTATGTGGTTAATATTGTATTTCTAGTAATTGTGTACTAGTAATGAATGATTGAGAATTGAATATTTTTAAAAGTAACACTTAAAATAACACCAAAACCCAAAACAGGTATAAATCTAGCAAAGTATATGTAAGCTCTATATGCTGAAAATTACAAACATGGATAAAATGACGCAAATAAGACCTAAATAAGTGGAGAGATATATTGTGTTCATAAACTGGAAGACTCAATATTGTTAATATACCAGTTCTCCCCAACTTATCTCTAAATTCAACTCAATTCAAATTTCAACTCAAGGTTCCTTTATTTATGGCTATAAATAATATAACATAAATATATAAATAAATAAAGGCAATATATATATATAAATATATAAAGGCAAACTTCAGGTCAGTTCCTCTCTAAATGATTACAAATTCTTACTTTGTCAGTTATCATGGTTTTACTTTTTATGTCAGGTTTTTAGTGGATTAAAGTGGTTTTGAAAAAATTATGTTTAGGGAAGTGGAGCTTAATCCCCACTCCTTGGGGGTAGACTAGACTTAGTAACTCAGTTCCAAAGAATAGAAAGTATGGAAAGGAAAAAATCAAAGCATTATACTGGAGAAACCTGGCAGATACTATTTTAGCCAAGGGATCAAGTTTAACATCACTAGTGATGTGGGTGTCGGTTACCCCTGATGTGAGGTGATAAGAACACTTCACCTCTGTGGTTTTCTTCCCAAAACCCCATAACCCTTGTCTAATCATGAAAAACGATATCAGATAAACTCAAATCAAGGAATATTCTACAAAATACTTAACCAGTACTACTCAAAACCATCAAGATCTTGGAGAGGATGTGGAGAGAAGGGAACCCTCATACACTGCTGGTGGGAGTGCAAACTGGTGCAGCCACTGTAGAAAACAGTGTGGAGTTTCCTCAGAAAATTAAGAATAGATCTACCATATAATCCGGATATTCCACTGCTGGGTATTTATCCAAAGAACTTGAAGACACAAATGCATAAAGATACAAGCATCCCTGTGTTCATCACAGCATTATTCACAATAGCCAAGACTTGGAAGCAACCTAGATGCCCATCAAGGGACCAATGGATAAAGAACATGTGGTATATAGACACAATGGAATACTACTCAGCCATAAGAAATGATGAAATCTGGCCATTTGTGACAACATGGATGGCCCTTGAGGGTATTATGCTAAGTGAAATAAGTCAGAGAGAGAAAGTCACATGCTATATGATCTCACTCATAAGTAGAAGATAAAAACAACAAACAAACACGTAGCAACAGGGATTGGATTAGTGGTTACCAGAGGGGAAGGGGGGAGGGAGGAAGTGGAAAGGGGTGATTAGGCACAGTTTGTGGTGATGGATTGCAATTAGTCTTTGGGTGGTGAACATGATGTAATCTACACAGAATTCAAAATATATTACAATGTACACCTGAAAGTTATACAGTGTTATAAACCAATGTTACTACAATTAAAAAATTCATTCATTAAAAAAAGTCAAGATCATGAAAAACAAGGAAAGACTAAGAAACTGTCATAGACCAGGGGAGACTAAGAAGACATAACTGGATGCAGTATGCTATCCTGGAATGAACTCTGGAACAGAGAAAGGACACATCGAAAAACTAACGAAATCCAAAAATGTCCAAAGCTTATTTAATAGTAATGTACCGATGTTAGTTTCTCAGATTTGACAAATGTAATATGATAACCTGAGAGATAACATTAGGGGAAACTAAAACTGGATGAGGAGTATACAGGGACTCTCTACAGTTTCTGCAACTTTTCTGTAAATCTGAGATTATTCCAAATAAAAAGTTTATTTTAAAAATTGCCATCACACCTACTCTGTAAAAGTCCTTTCCTGTATTACAAGAGGAAGGCCTCCTATCTCATTTGCCATCCTCTATGAGAGAAAGGAACTGCCACTCTGTTTCTGTACTTCTTCCTTTTCACTCCTAGCAAGTGGACAACAGTGAAAACTTATGATTTGCCTGCACTGTGAGGATCCTCTAGTACTTTGCCAGTGAGACACAGTAGATGCCCCGTACATAGTTGTCATTTGTCTCCATCGTTTTCTTTTACAGAAAGGTATAATTCAATTATACTTTTTTTTCTACTAGGAAATAATCTGACAGCTCTGCCTACTGGTATCTACAACCTTTTTTCACTAAAGGAGATAAATTTTGATGGTAACCCTTTGCTGAGACCTCCAATGGAAATCTGTAAAGGAAGACAATTGTATACTATTGCACGCTATCTACAGAGAGCAGATGAAAGAGATGGTAGGTGATGAGTGACTGATTGACTAGCTAGTGATTTACAACTACATGACAGACTATCACCTGTACATTAAATGATAGTTTGCTTTAATTAGAGGCTTTCAATCTGGCAGAGACATTAAAATATTTATCATCTTCCCTTTTCTGAAGGTTAGGAGTTTATTTCGTTGATTCAGATTATTTAATCTGTGTCCATACAAATTGAACCTTTGAAAACAGGCAAATCCAACTGGAGGGATGAATTGCTGCATACCTATTGTCCTCAATGCCCTTCATTAGGCTTTTCATCATGGTTATGGCCAGACTCAGAGAATCCACACACAGATGTTTTCATCAGTTTTGATCTGTATCACCATATGTAGTTGTTCCAGAAGTCATATCTGGCTTTGAAGGAAGCCATGGATCCTTTCCATTGATGCCAGTCGGTTTTTGGCTCACTCTGATCACCTGTCTGCATCCTTGGACAGTCTTCATTCCTTCTGTCCTTAAGCACTCCGTTGGTTGTCCCGGATTATTTCAGAGAGCAGGTCCATTTTCTCTAAATGTCCTTCCACTGGACCGGATGGAAACTGGTTTCTCCAAGCCTGTGGGAGGGAAGTTTCACTACCCAATTTTTTCCCCGGGACTGGGTTCTCAATAAGCTTTTTCCTGGGATTCCGATTTTGCCATTTGTTGTCAATCCTCAGAGTGGATCCAGATTTTGGTCCTCCAGTTTAATGCAGTATTTAAGAAGTATTAAATCAATTTAATAAGTATTTATCCAAATTTGGGGAAAAGGAATGCACAAATATGTCCCCTAAAATCTTTCTGTCATGTACCCTGTCCATGTAATAGAACTTACATCATTATAATCTCATAATCTAGGGAGATGGTCACTAATACAGCCCTCTGTAATCCATAATATTATACATCCATATGTGTGGCTACCATTCAGAATCTTTTGCAAGACTCGGGTCTCTTTGATGGAAGGAACCTGAGAGATAAAATTAAAAGTCACAGTAGCTGTTTTCTCTAACTTGCTGTGCAAGTTGGTTCTGCTAATTATTATCATAAAAAAGAGATACTTTGTGATAATTTTACTTCTATAAAATGAAGTTTTTAGGGGTTTCCAAGGATCCAGAAAGTATTCCTATTAGGTAACAGTACTTTAGAGAAGGGCTGTAAAGTTACATGATTGAACCTCCTTGCTAAAATTCAAGTTCCTCAGGAAGGAGGATTCATGTGGTTCTAGCCTCTATGGGGAAAGTATAATGAGCAATGGCAACAGATCAAAGTCAGCAAAAACAAGAGAACCCTAGCCATTTATCTCTTTGTGCAAAAGGGGTCTTCATACTGCAGGCTTGGCAACCAGAGAGAATAAAGAGGAAGTCATCATGGAAGATATATTTATTCTGCAATTAATGAAGAACATGGGGTCACTTTCTTAAAATTTTACTTAGGAGGTTGGATTTTTAGTTATGTCATCAGCATACAATCTAGCCTGAGGGATTAATGGTATGAATAAGGTAAAAAAAAAAAAAAAAAAAAGAGAGAGAGAGAAAGCATAGAACACATTTTAGATGATTACAAAGGGGTGGGAGATCGCTAGTTCTTGGAAATTCCCAAAGTACCCTGGTCAACAAAAAAATGGATCTAGTTCAAATTAGCTAGAAGCTTTTATTTTAAACTAAAAACTTTCTACTTATATCTAAGCCAACAATCATTAAAGAGATTTGAACATAAAATATGCATATATTCACCATATTTATTGTAGATATGAACTTGGTTTCTCAAGTTAAGGAAGCATATTGAAAAGCCAGAATTGACGGAAGGAGTTAAATTTGTTTCAAATCCTGAAAGAATTAAAGAAAGGGCTTAAAAATCACTTCAAAGTTGCTTATATAATGTCCTTAAATAGCCATTTTATGTTTTAGGGTTATTCAGATTTTAGAAGAACAGAACAAATGGCTCAAATTTCAGTTTGTATATTAGGTCTGCATTTTACTTTTCAATTTTACTTGACATATACATTTGATAGGAGCACAGAAGTAAGAAACCTAGATATAATATTAACTCAAAATAGAGAATGTTTTCAAAAGAGATGGCCTAAATTTTCACTTATGTTCAAATGTAGAGAAAATCTTAGAGAAGATCTTCAAGATAGTTGCCAAGAACATCACTGAAACAAATTTTGAATTTTTGTGTCAAAAATTAAATCTGGCAATCTCAGAAACTGATATGTCTACAAAGAGGTATGTATGAATGACAATATATGGTATAAGCTTGTTCTCATGTTCTGATTTATATCATATTGATATGTCGTTTGGAAACATTCACATTAACATAAACTCTAATTTGTTTTGAGGACAGACTGGTTGGCTTTAAATCCCAATTAGTTTTGTGACCTTGGATAAGTCCCTTAACTTTTTTGTGCCTCAGTTTCTTCACAGGTAAAATGGATATACTTACCTACGAGAGTTGTCATGAGATCAAGTTCTAAAGCATGCAGTACTATAGCCGTAATGTACTGGTTCATAGTAAATACTCTGCAATTGTTGTTTTGAGGTCTTGAGTAAATCTCTCTTAGAATTGAATAGTAAATGAATTGTTGATTTTCTACAAGGAAACAAGGGATGGCATGGTGCTAACATTCACTTTCTATGTGCCAAGCTCTGTGCTAAATTTTCACATGGATGATCTTCACAGATTAATTTAATCCTCACTTCAATCTGGTAAATAGGTTTGAAAACATTGATATACAATATTTAAGTAGTTTAAAACAATGTTCTTAACTGGTAACTAAAATTATTATTATTTTTCAATTTTTCAGCACTGTTTCATTAAGTGAGAGAGTCCACCAAGCACTCGATAGGTGGAAAATGGAAAGTAACGACTTGTCACTAACGACTGCTGCTTTAAGAGATCAACTAACTCGGGCGCTAACGATAATAGGAGCATATGAGATTATAGACAAAATAACAGCTTTAAAACTTTTTACATGTGCAATTAAATTTTGAACAGTGTATCCATAATAAAAACTGAAAACTTATGGTGCACTTACATAATTGAAACTGAAGATAAGAGAATTGCATGTCATGTCTCTTTTCATGTGTTCCTAAGAGTTGGTGACAATTCATGGCTACTACTCTATTGTTATCATAGTAAAATATTACAGACACTGTTTTGTGTATTTGTTCTCTTGCCTTGGAATTATGATAACGAATTTTAAAAAGAAATAATTCCATTAAAAAATTCTTTTTTATATAATGCTTTTATATAGCCCATATTTATGGGTAATAAGGTCATTAGTAACTTTCATTGGAGTTAGACAGCAGAGCAGTTTCTCTTTAGATGCTGGGTACTGTTTCTGCATTAGGAGTAGGACAGCTCTGTTAAACATAAACCAGGGCTGGGGTTAATAATCCTCTAGGTGAGTGTCCAGACAGGACAAGTGGACTGGCCATCTATTGTCTTGCCTGTCATTTATGCCTCTTCCCTTCTTCTACTATCAGAAACCACCTTTCATATGGGGAACCTATTTCATGTATTTCAGATGGAGTTGGCATCATATACAACCCTTCCCTGCAGCCACTAACACCAAGGTCTTCTACCCATCTAACAACAGTGATTGATTCAGGGAAAGCCATTTGACTCAAGCCAGGCTATTAAGAGTTTCTCTTGGACCTTTCTGCACAGCTGTCAGGGAAGATGCACTCTTTCTATTGGTAGGTTATGAGTCTTGGAGTCTTGGTCCATCATGCACAGCTTATGATAGTCTGTTTGAAAGCTGGATGGACAGAGATGGAATCCAGCTGTATTAGTCAGGATTCTCCAGAGGAACAGAACCAACAGGGTATATACAGATATATACGTAAGAGGAAATGTATTATAGTTACTGGCTCACATGGTTAAGGAGGCTGAGAAGTCCCATAATCTACCGTCTGCGAGCCAGAGAACCAGGAAAGCTGGTGGAATAATTCAGTCTGCAAGTCTTGAGAACCAGGCCCTCCGATGTCCAAAGACAGCAAAGACGAACGTCCTAGCTCAAGAAGAGAGAGAGAGAATTTGCTCTTTTTGCGCCTTTCTGGGCCACTTGGCCCCCAGCAGACTGAGTGATGTCTGCCCAGATTGGTGAAGGTGAATCTCCTTACCCAGTCTACTGAATCAAATGCTAATCTCTTCCAGAAACACCCTCTCAGACACTACACATAGAAATAATGTTTTACCAGCTATCTGGGGCATCCCTTAGCCCAGTCAAGTTGACACATAAAAGTAATCATCACAACAGCTATGTCTGAAACTAACAATCCTTCTGGACTCTTTACTTTTCACTTGCTTAACCTAGAGTGACCTGGGTTGCTATAACTTTGAATGTAGGTAGACCTAACACAAGTGGCTAAGAATATTCTAGACACAGTGTAGTTTTTGTTACTTTTAAGAATAAATTTCTGGGGCCAGCTCCAAGGCCGAGTGGTTAAGTTTGCACACTCTGCTTTGGTGGCCCAGGGTTTGACCAGTTCGGATCCTGGGCACAGACCTAGCACCGCTCATCAGGCCATGCTGAGGTGGCATCCCACATGCCACAACTAGAAGGACTCACAACTAAAAAATATACAACTATGTACTGGAGGGCTTTGGGGAGAAGAAGGAAAAATAAAATCTTTAAAAATAATAGTAATTTTCTACTTGAAAGATACAGAAAACTTTGTGATGTGAGACCAAATTAAACAAAGGAATTGATTTTGCAGGTTGGATTTAAGTAGTGTATATTTTATTTGTTGTTGTTTTGAAAGTGCAACATAAAATATTGGTTCACAACTATAACACCTACATCTCAAATCCTTCTCTGTTCTTACACTTTTTCCAGTAGGGATAATAATACCTAAGGATTTATCTTGGCTTTATAACAGGTATTGTTAATGTTCTCCACTGGAGGCAAGATACTTCCATAGAACATTAAACTGGAAAGGATCTTGGAAATTGTCTATCATTTTACGAATGAGAAAATTAAGACCTAGAACAATTAAGTGATATGAGTCAGCTTCTTTACTCTTCCTTCAGAGATAAAGATCTAAAGACCAGAAAATTTTGTAGGTGAAACCTTGGTCTAAAGTCACAGAGAGAGAGAGAAAAAAAGAAGAAAGCTGAATCACATCAGAACAGTGAAAGAACTTTCATCGTGCCCAGTCCTCAACATCTTTGCCAAATTGCTACAACAGCCTTTTAAACAAGTGTTTAAACAGATGGCAACAGATGTCAGCCAATCTTCTTCTTCTTTTTTTTTTACTTGAGGAAGATTAGTCCTGAGCTAACATCTGTGCCAATCTTCCTCTATTTTATATGTGGGCTGCCACCACAGCATGGCTGACAAGTGGTGTAGGTCCATGCCCAGAATCTGAACCCGTGAACCTGGGCCACCAAAATGGAGCATGCTGAACTCAACCACTAGGCCACAGGGCTGGCCCTACAAGAAATTTTTGATGGGAATTTTTCAAGATCTAGACATCAATCTCTAAGATACTGATATGAACTACTAACTCAAGCTCATCAAAAATAGGAGAGGCAGAAGTCCAATTGCAAAGCAGGCAGATTCTGTTACGTATCAATGTAAACACAATTAGCTACAATGTTTAATATTGCTGCTATATTAGAGATTTAAATTTCAGCTGTCATAGCTTTTATATACTTGGTCTTTGAATTATGTTTTGCTCTAACATATGCTTAATTTTTTCAAACCACTTTTATTCTTTCATTACTAATTTTATAAATATTATATAATATATGCATGGCATGATAATTAAAGAAATAACCATTATTTTCTAGATATTTTTGTAATTACATTGCAAATTTTACCTTTGCTCCAAGAATTGATTCTCAGGGAGAGGCAAGTGGATAGGATCTGATCTAAGTCTTACAGGAGATGTATGAAAATTAGCCAGGGGAGATAGGTACTCAGAGAAAAGGAAAATATGTTCCATGCAGAAAGAACAGTAAATGCAAAAGAGAGAGGTCAGAGTTCATAATATATATGAGGAGTTTTGAATAGCTTAGCTTGACTGGGAGAATACCAGGGGAAAGTATGTAATAACCTAGGCTATAAAAGAAATAATTAAAAAATTTTTATAAGGAGTTTGATATGGTTAGATCTGTGTTTTTAAGATAAATCTAGCAACAATGTACAGTGTGGTTTTGGTGAGTCTATAGAACAGGACACTTAACTGAACTTAAGCGCTATGCCATGGGGCTGGCTCCATAATTCCAGAATATTTTCATCTCTCCAAGAAGAAACCCCATATCCATTAGTGAAACCCCATACCCACTAGCAGTCACTCTCCATTTTTCCTTCCCCCACAGCCCCTGGCAACCACTAATCTGCTTTCTGCCTCTATGGATTTGCCTGCTCTGGATACTTCATATAAATGGAATCACACAATATGTGGCCCCTTGTTGGAGAATGTATCAGTATTTCACTTCATTTTATGGCTGAATAATATTCCAATGTATAGGTATACCACATTTTGTTTATCTATTTGTCAGTTGGAAATTTGGGTTGTTTCCACCTTTTAGTTGCTATGAACGTTCATGTACAAGTTTCTGTTTAAACATCTTTTAAAAAAGATTCTTTTGGGTATATAACTAGGAATGAAATTCCTGGGTCATATGGTAAGTCTATGTTTCACTTTTTGAGGAATCATCAAACTGTTCTCCATAGTGGCTGAACAAATTTCTATTCCCATCAGTAATATATGAGGGTTTCAATCTCTCCACATCCCCCCAACACTTGTTATTTTCACGAAAAAAAATTAATTATATACATCCTAGTGTGAAGTGGTATCTCATTGTGGTTTTGATTTGCATTTGCCTCATAGCTAATGATGTTGAGCATCTTTTCATATGCTTACTGGACATTTGTATACCTTCTTTAGCGAATTGTCTACTTAAATACTTTGCCTATTTTTTAATTGGGTTGTCTTTTTTATTGAGCTGTAATAGCTCTTTTTATAGTCTTGGTACAAGTCCTTTATCAGATATATGATTTGCAAAAATTGTCTCCCATTCTGGAGGTTGCTTTTTCACTTCTTGATAGTGTCCTTTGAAGGAGAAAAATTTTGAACTCCAGTTTATCTACTTTTTTGTTGCTTGTGCTTTAAGTGTTAGAAGAAAACATTTTCTAATCCAAGTTTATGAAGATTTACACCTATGTAAATCTATATTCATAGGATTTACATTTATGTCAATCTTTCTGCTCCCTCCAGTGGCTGTAAAGTTGCTGGTTCACTGTGAATGCTTGCAGTTAGTTTTCAGAGCTACTGCAGAGCGAGGCTGGGAGTAGAGTAAATTAAAACACTACTAAGCTAGCTGTTTTTATCAAGATACAGCTGTTTTTCTTGAATAAATGCTCCCTGGATTGCTGCAAGGCTTTGCTTAATTTTCAGAGTTCTGAAAAAGTTGATTCTGACAATTTTGGGGGGGGTCAGTTTTCTTGTTGTTTTGGAGGGGAGAGTTGTAGGAACTCCTGACTGCCATTTCACTGACCTCACCCATTATGTTTAGTTTTATATCTACTATCTTGCTATATGTTTTCTATTTGTCTCACCTATTTTGTGTTCATTCTCATCTGCCTTCATTTGATTTAATCAATAACTTTAATCTCTTTTTCTTTCTATTAACTTGTTAGTTATATATTCTTTTGCTATTCTTTTGTAGGTTACTTTAGAGATTACAACATATATATAATATATTGTTACTTTTACCAATTTCCTTACAATGCGAGAATCTAAAACTCTTTAATGCACTTTCCTCCCCCTTCACCTGTTGTGTTATCATGAATTTTAATTCTATATTTAAAATTGACTAATTTTATTGTTTCCTATTATTGTTGTTTTTAAAATCAATATTTTTATATATACACCCCCCCACCTTATTTCTCCTAGTGTTCTTCATTCCTTCCTGCATCTCTATCCTTCTGTCTAGAATAAGTTTCCTCCTGCCTAAAGAACTCTCTTTAATATTTATTTTAATCCAAGTTTTCTCATGATTAACTTTTTCAGTTATATTTGACTAAAAATAGCTTGGCCTTCAGGAATTCATCTTAACAATGTTAGCACATTACTTCTTACATGCTTCTATGGAGACCACCTTGTTTTTCTCGGCTCTCCCAAAACTGAAACAGTTCAAGTCCCATCTCTCCTGAGAGGGATTTGTCAATATTTACAGCTCAGTTTGCTTGGTTATCTTGCAACCACAGCTCTCTGATGGGTTCAAAGGAAAGCTATAATTTTATAGATTTTTTTTCTTGGTGTTTAGATTTAAGATGGGGACAATGTTCTCATGTGGTTTTCCTCATCTTAAATAAAAGCAGAATTCCTAGTTTCTTTATGTATCATTCCTAGAATGCTTTTCCATCTTTTTGCTTAAAAAATTCTAATTACATTGGCTTTGGGCCAGTGCTTCCTGCAAATATCAAAAGGCAGGATGATTTAGCTGAAGTTTTCTCCCTTGATTTTGAGGTCCTTAGTTTCATTTAAGTTACTTCTCAGTTTCCCATATAGTAGTGACTGCTTAATGTTCTAAATATATGCTATTAACAGAAAAATGTCTCCCACTTTAGGTGTATTCTGAGTAACTAAACCAATCCTACTTTGCCTTGTCTTGAGCAAATTATTTTTCTATAGTTTGTAACTGGAGCTTTGTCCACACCTTGCAACTTTGTGTCTCCTGTCAAATTTTTAATCTTTATTAATTTCCTTATTCTTGCTGGTAGTCTCTCAGAAAAGAATCTCGTCATACCCTTAAGCAACAGTTCTGTTTGTGGATAGATGTGGCTACTTTCACTTCTCCACATTAATTTCTTTCCAATTATGCTACACATTCTGGTCTCAACTATGGCAACATTCTTTCATCGTCCTTCATTTAACCTTTAACCCTAACCTAAACAACACAGAAGAGGTAATTAGGCCTCCTCAAAGTCAGTCCGGGACAATGCTTTCACCACAGTTACTACAACTTTTGACAGTAAGGCATGTATGTTTATTTCTAAGTATCCCCTTTTATAGAACACATATCCAAAAGCATAGTGGCTAGCGTGCATGTATCACCTTCCCAATTTCAAAGCTTTGCCTCTTACAGAAGTTAGAGTTTTCACTTCTTTTGAAATTTACCTGAACATTATCTTGCTCAGCGTGCTAATATTTTCAGGAACATTAGGGTTTTCGTTTTTGTTTTTGGTAGACAGCGGTAGCCATCATTAGTTGCAGGTGAGGGAGGGTTAGTTGCATTCCTCCACAATCTCACTCTACCAACGAAGCGAGTCTTGGACAATCCTTCCACAAATTTGTGGAAACAAACAGGTAAAAAAACAGTCAAGTTATCTATTCCCTAAGTGCAGTGAAGTCCCAGCTCTATCCTTTTTGATGTTCTAACCACACTTTCCAGGAAAGATACATTGGAGGCAAATGTGACAATACTAAAGGCAAGACCCAGTTAACCTTATTGTCTATCTCAAACAACCAGAATCTTCCAAGTTCTTAGCTGGACATGAGACAATTGAGAGATTGAGCCTGGAGAGTCATCACTAACGGAAGAGGCTACAAAGACGGATAGAATTTTTTTTATTGTGGTCAAATACACCTAACATGAAATTTACCATCTTAATCATTTCTAAGCGGCATTAAGTACTTTCATACTGTTGTGCAACCATCACCACCATCCATCTCCAGAACTTTTTCATCATCCCAAACTGAAACTCCAAACCCAGTAAACAGTAACTCTTCATTCTCCCTTCTCCTCAGCCCCTGGTAACCACCATTCTACCTTCTGTCTCTATGAATTTAACTATTCGAGGTACCACATAGAAGTGGAACCATACAATATTTGTCCTTTTCTGTCTGGTTTATTTCACTTAGTGTAACGTCTTAAGGTTCGTCTATATTGTAGCATGTGTCAGACTTGCATTCATTTTTAAGCCTGGGTAATATTCCACTGTGTGTATATACCACATTTGTTTATCCATTTGTTGATGGACACTTGGGTTGTTTCCAGTTTTGGGCTATTGTGAATAATGCTGCTATAAACATGGGCGTACAAATACCTGTTCAAGTCCCTACTTTCAGTTCCTTTGGATATATACCCAGAAGCAGAATTGCCAGATCATATGGCAGTTCTATTTTTAATTTTTTGAGGAGTCACTATACTGTTTTCTACAACGATTGCACCATTTTACACTCTCACGAGCAGTGCACAAGTTTTCTGATTTCTCCATGTCCTTGCAAGACTTATTAATTTTTGTATTTTTGATAATTGCTGTTCTAATGGATATGAAGTGGTCTTGATTTGAGGTCAAAGAGGTCTTGATTTGCATTCACCTAATGATTAGTGATGTTGAGCATCTTTTCATGTGCTTATTGGCTATTTGTAAATTTTCTTTGAAGAAGTGTCTGTTTAAGTCCTTTGCCTTTTTTTTGAGGAAAATTAGCCCTGAGCTAACATCCACCATCAATCCTCCTCTTTTTGCTGTGGAAAATTGGCCCTGAGCTAACATCTGTGCCCATCTTCCTCTATTATATGTGGGACACCTACCACAGCATGGCTTGATAAGTGGTGCGTAGGTCTGCACCCAGGATCCAAACCTGCCAACCGTGGACCGCCAAAGCAGAGCACGTGAACTTAACCTCTGCACCACTGGGCCACTTTACCTATTTTTTAAATTAGGCTTTTGGACAGAATTTGTATATTCAAGACTAGCTCTAAAATATTTTAGCCAGTCCATGTATATTGAATGCCGCTAATTTCTATAATTAAAAGCCCATTTCCAACATATATTTTATTGCATTATATTTACATGCTATAATTTTACCAATGAAAACACATTTCTAACATTCACTATGCAAATTAGCAAAGCCTCTGGTACCTAGTTTTTAGTAGCTGCCTCTGGCATATGGCCTTCCTGATTAAAATTCTAGCTCACCATCCTGAGAATTTAATTCTAGATTGTAGAAATTGCCCACACATATACTAACACATGATATCACACTGCTATGTTGAAATATTTTAAATTTAAATTACACACACCATAACGAAAGAATCGTTATCTGGTTCCGTATCTACGTCGCTGACCCTTCTCTTCCTCCCCTTCATCCACCATGCACAGTCACATTTGCTGTCTATTCTGTTTCTTGAACCAGCTAACTTGCCCATTCCTAATCCAGGGTCTTTGGACCTGCTGTTCTTTCTGCCTAGAACACTCTTCCTTTTGATTTTCTCATGGATTTTTCCTTCTCACCATCCAGGTCTCAGCTTATACGTTACCTCCTTAAAGAAGCCTTCCCAGACTCAGAAATTTAAAGTACTTTCTTTTTCCCCCCAGTCTCTCTCAGTCATACTGCCCTGCTTATCTTAAACTTGTTTATGTGTTTATTAGCTCCATGAGAAGAGACTTTTTTATTCACAACTTTGTACCCATATGTAGGTGAATGCTTGACCTATGGTAGTTCAATAAATCTTTTTTTGGTGATTCAAATGAATGAATGAATGAATGAATAAATAACTAGAGTGTGATGTGTTAGGATAAGATAAAAAGAAAGCACCATGAGAACACAGAGCTGGAATACTTAAATCCTAATGCCAGGACAGGCTCCCTGGGGTAGGTGAGAATTGTTCTGTACAATTGTCCTGATAAGAAGTATGTTAGTCATCATGGGCTACCATGAAATGCCACAGATCGAGTGACTTAAACAACACAAATTTACTTCTTACAGTTCTGGAGGGTGGGAAGTCCAAGATCAAGGTGCCAGCTGATTTCGTTCCTGGTGAGAGTGCTCTTCCTGCTTACAGACAGCCACCTCCCACTGTGTCCTCACATGACAGAGACAGCAAGCTCTACTTGTCTCTGTCCTCTTATAAGGACATCAGTCCTATTGTATTAGGGCCCCACCCTTGTGAACGCATTTAACCATTATCACATCCTCACAGGCCCTATCTCCAAATACCGTCCCATTAAGGTTAGAGTTTCAACATATGAATTTTGGGGGGACGTAAACATTCAGTCCCTAACAACAAACTATATAAAGAAGCGTGGGCATTGCTCGGAGACACTCCTCCACGGCTCTCTTATGTTCCTAAGAATTTTGCTAGGCATGCCAAGAATGAAGGCCCTGACTACCCTTTACCAGGGCCATTTCTCAGGGCTTTGTTTGCAGTAAACAATCTTGAGGGATAAGCTAATGCCTCTCAAGGACAGAGCAGGCTTGCTTACTACTGTAAAATGCTCAATGCTCCTCAGCCGTGACAAAAACCCACTGCATGTGAGGTATCCATTTGGGTTCATACTGCATTGCCTCACGAGACTTTGAGGGCAAAGAGAATCAATACAAACATACTAATGCTTATGCTGCTCACTGTACTGCTGTAAAATGCTTTGTCTCTGTTTTAGGAGTCTCATCTTCTGCCAGTATCCATGAAAGAGATAGTAATGAGGTAACTTTTTAGCTTATGAATAGAGTAAAATCAAAGCCCAGATCCACCACATGTTTGAGGCTGGAGAAGAACTGCGAAAGTACAGAAATATGAAACAGTAAGATGAAAGAGGTTTATGAGGCAATGATAGGAGATGAGGTGGTAAGACAAGCATAGATCTGATCATGAATAGGGCCTTTTTGTGCTGAGCCAGAAATTTAAATCTTTGAATGTCAGTTGTATTTTATTTGGTAATAGATTATCTAATGCAAATAATGCTTATATTTTAGAAACCATGTGCCAAAGTGGCAACAAGTGTGTCCTGGATCCAGGAAAACCTGGGTTTGAATCCCAGATCCTACATCTAATACAGGTGTGATGTTGACAAGTTACTTAACCTCTCTGAATCTCTGTTTCCCATCTCGTAATATGGGATATTTGAGGTTGAGTTCCCCTAGCAGCAGACCTTGAGAAAAGATTTTGGTGCATATGGTTTAATTGGTAGGTGATCCCAGGAATTACCAGTGGAGCAGCAGGGAAGTGAAACAAGAAAGGGAAGGAAGTTAAATCAGGGTGCACTAACGAGTGGCTTATAATTGTGGCCAACTACGGCTCAATCCCCAGGGGACCTCGGTAGAGGGTGTGGAACATGTCTCAGAATTGTTCAATCCAATGAGTGAGGAAGCTGGGGTATTTGTTCTTCAACTCCCTTTCCTCATGGCTGAGGGCTGCTTCTAAGGGTTCCATAGCACTTCTGGCCTGCCCCAGGCTAGCCAAGAGAAAGCTGTAAGGTACAGAGTTACAGGTATATACATTAGGACACCTCAACATGTACAGAAACATGTCTAGGAGATTTGAACGAGGCATCAAGAGCTACCTGTGGTAAGAATATTTTGCGGGGTTGTTGTGGGGATTAAAAAGAAAAAGCTTGTAGTCATTTTCAAATGGGGTCATGGTGTTTGTCTGAGACCCAAGATCTAGAATCCTGTTCTGTTACAGCCATCCTCTGATGAAGCGGAAAAGGCCCTATGTATGGAGGATGAGACTGACAAATAGAAATGGCAAGCAATAGGATATATTGCGGTATGCGAGGAAGCCGTTTGATGTAAACCTAATTCGGCCTGACTTTGTTTTTCCAAAAGGGCCTGACATGGCCCTTGAACATGCATTATATATCCACTTTAAGCATTTCCTATGGCAAGAACAAATGCCCTTAAAATAAAGGTGCAACTTCCCCCAACATTGGCATTTCCTTAAGGATAAGCATCTTTCCCTAGGCTGGGAACTGATTGCTGCGCTCAACTGTGACCACCCAGCTGGAGACAACAGACCTGCCACCCTGCTGTGTCCACCAAGACAGCAGACCTACTACCTGCTGTGTCCATCAATCACTGTGCCGACAGAGCAGTCTCGTGACTATTATAAAAGGAATATTTCAATCATATGTGAAACATGCTCTTTGAGGGTATATAACCACTCTGTACACCCCACTTCTTTGGTGCCCTTCCTTCCTTCAGGAAGGAAGGCCCCGGGCTATGGTCCTCACATTTTGGCTCAGAATAAACTCACCCAAATTTTCATTTATAGATTGATTATGGATTATTTGCGTCGACAAGACTAAAACTCTTGCTATTTTGTCAAAACTCTTTCAGTTGCAAAGGATAGAAACCCTATCTAGTTAAGATAAAAGGACACTCTACTCATATAACTAAGGCCAGAGAAGACCTAGGTGAAACTAGCTTTAGAGTCAGCTGCGAAGAAGAAAATTTTAATAAAACAAAAAGCACGGCGTTGTGTTTGGGTTTTAGGGGCAAAACTGTTAGAAATCATTTTATTAAAATTTTACTATAGTAGGAAGAGAACAGTAGGGTAGATAAAACTGCAGTTTTTAGTCTTTAAATCCACAATGTGCCTTTAAGAAAAGCCTAGGAAGCTGTCGAATAATTTACATAAACAGATACAATTTAAAACCATCTCTAACTTTTACAGTAATTATTATTTTATGACATCTAATTTAGCTAAACAATTTTTCACAAACATTTGAAGCAATGAAATCAATTAAAGGTTTCACTTGTGTAACAGAAAAGTAAACTAGTAAACTAGTTTATTTGCACTAAGAAAATTTTTACCTTTCTTGATTGCAAGGAGCTTATGAAAAGTAAGTTATCATAACAAAAATGAATTTTCTTTGAGATTTTTTTCTTTCGGTTTTCTATCTAGCTAACAAATTTCACTGTTAAGAAGCTAACTTCCATTCTTTGTTGTTTTTCTTTTTAAAGAAAGGATACTTTTTATTTTTATTTTTTTAAAGATTGGCCCTGAGCTAATATCTGTTACCAATCTTCTCCTCCTCCTCCTCCTCCTCCTCCAAGTCCCCCAGTATGTAGTTATGTAGTTGTGTATTCTAGTTGCAGGTCCTTCTAGTTCTGCTATGTGGGACGCCGCCTCAGCATGGCTTGATGAGCAGTGCTAGGTCCACGCCCAGGATCTGAAACCCTGGGCCACCAAAGCAGAGTGCGTGAACTTAACCACTCAGCCATGGAGCTGGTCCCTAATTTCCATCCTTAAAGAGGAAGTTAATATTTTTAAAAATATTATTTTCCTAAAGAATGAGGGCTTTTCTGCTTTTATTTCACAACCACAGTCAGAAACTGAGCAGTATCAGGATTCTTTGCTTTTCTCTTGTCGCTGCTTTTGTCTGTTTTAGCCTCATTTTCTCTGGCTCTTTTACATGAGATGCCTGTTAGTAGCTCATAATAAATGAATAAAAAAAGAATTAATTTATTTCTCTGTATCTAGAAAAGGAGTCTGATTGTCTTGGTTTGTACTGTGAGCCCACATCTTGGACTGGTATATTTTAGTGGCTTACAACCAGAATAGGTAAGTAGCATCCTTTATCTCTAGCCTTATTTTCACAACTCTGATGATGAAGAAAGGCAAATTTAGGGAAAGCATGTGAGCAAAAGGAAACAGTTCATCCTAAAGCCTAGAACATAGCATAGTCCATGCACTGACCTGAGGCAACATTAGGGCATATGTGGTAACTGCTACTGCTACCTCTTCAATAAACCTCATTTTCTTTTCCTTCTTGGCATCCTGCCAGACTACATTTCCCAGCTTCCCTTGTGGTTACATGAGACTCGTGTGATTGATTTCTCACCAGTGGAAAGCAGGTAAAAATGATGTAAGTTGCTTCCAGATCTAGCTCCTAAATAGACATTCCATGCCCCATCTGACTGGAGGTCCTGGGCAAGGCAGACCCACAGGATTAGGGAGCCTAGGGAAGACAGCCCCTCAAGTAGGCATTGCCACTTTGTTCTTGGAATAAGTGAGAAATAAACTCTTCTTAAGAGTCTGAGGTCTTGGTGGTGTTTGTTTATAGCAGTTACCCTACTCTAACCCATAGAAATGACATCTCCTAAGCAAGAGCAGATGCAGGCGCATCCTTGTGCCAAACTTATAGAAGAGAAACAGATTCATCAGGGTTCTGTGATTCAGTTATTGCCCTTACCCTTCCTTCATATTAGCATTCCTCCTTACTGGTGGAATAAAGGAAAAATTGGAATAACTGAGAGGAGGCTGGAACTTTCTATAGAAGTCACCAACAGAAGAGTATTTGGTATATAGAATATGCTTAATAAATAGTGCTATTAATAAAGTTCCATTTAACATTTAAAACTTGTAAGCCTTGTTAATCTTTATGACTATTATGAGCCTCTAGTAGATCTCAACTGAATTTTCTAGAGTTTATCTTGGATTATTGTATGTATTATACATTCACTCTACTACATTTTAATTTGAAAATACAGTTAAATCTAGGGAGAATGAGATGATAGTTAATTTTTATTTTCTTTTTTTCCCATGAGTATGTTTTACAAAAAAGAGCAAAGATGAAGTTACATAATCTTATTCTCCTGACAATTTAATGTTTGCATGTTATCTTTATCTTGGAGTTCATAACTGTATGCATATAGTTTCTGTTATATACCAGCAGTGCAGTAAATATACTGGGCTTTGGAACCAAACAATTTTGCATCCCTACTTTGCCCCTAATTAGCTACTTGGTCTAGTGAAAGTTGTTTAATCTGTGTGTTGATTTCCCTTCTGATAAGAGAAAAATCCCTAACGCACTGTGCTGTGGTGAGGATATAATGTATATAATATATTTAATATATGTTAAAAAAACCCAAATCAAAACAGAGACTAACACATAATATGTTTTTATAATTAGCAATTATTAATATCTATTAACAGTATTTTATCATATTTTATCCATTTTTCTATATGGTTTTCATAATTATATTTTGATGGCTATCTCATCTGTTGTTTATTATTCCATTGGGAACTTATAGTAATAAAGTAATCTGAAAATCTTGGGCATTTGGCATTTAGGTTGTTTCTAATACTTGGCTTTCACAGACATTTCTGCATTAAACATTTTTTCCCCCAAAGTTTTGTGGTAAAATACACATAAAAAAAATTTACCATCTTAATTATTTTTAAGTATATAGTTCAGTGGTATTAAATATATTCATAATGTTGTGCAACCATCACTACCATCCATCTTCATAATTTTCATCTTGTAAAATTGAAACGCTATACCTATTAAATAATAACTCCCCATGCCTCCTTCCCCCCAAGGCCCTGGCAACCACTATTCTACTTTCTGTCTCTACGATTTTGACTATTTTAAGTACTTCATATAAATGGAATCAAACAGTATTTGTCTTTTTGTGACTGGCTTACCTCACTTAGTGTAATGCCTCAGGGTTCATCCATATTGTAGCATATATCAGCAATTCCTTCCTTTTTAAGACTGAATAATACTGCATTGTATGTATATACCACATTTGCCTTATCCGTTAATCCATTGATGGACATTTGGGTTGCTTCCATGTATTAGCTATTGCAAATAATGCCGGCATGAATATGGGTGTACAAATATCTCTTCAAGATCCTGCTTTCAATTCTTTTGAATATATATCCAGAAGTGGAATTGCTGGATGATATGGTAATTCTGTTTTTAATTTTTTGATGACCCATGCTACTGTTTTCCATATTGTCTGTAACATTTTACGTTGCCATGAACAGTGCACAAGGGTTACAATTTCTCCACATCCTCACCAACACTTGCATTTTCTATTTTTTTTGATAGAAGCCATCCTAAAACTACTTGCAAGTGTATCTCCTCTTTATCCCTCCCTCACCAACTCCCCTCTGTGGATAGCCATACTTACTTGGTAATGATAGCCATGATTAATGATAATGCTGGAAGCTTTGGTAGTGTATTGGTACAGAGTACAGTTATTTTATTTTATTTCTTTTTCTTGCCTGATAGCTCTAGCTAGAACTTCTGGTTCTATGTTGAAGAGAAGTAACAAAAGTCGGCTTCCTTGTATTATTCCTTATCTTAGAGGATAGGCTTTCATCTTCCACCATTGAGTGTAATGTTTGTGGGTTATTTCATATATGCTTTTTATAGTGTTGAGGTAGTTTCTTCCTATTTCTAGTTTGTTGATGCTTTTACTGTGAAAGCGTGTTGAATTTTGTCAAATGCTTTTTCCACAATAAGTGACATGACCATGTGGTTTTTTTCTTCATTTTGTTGATGAGGTCTATTATATTGATCTATTTTCATGTGCTGAACCATTCTTGCATTCCAGGGTAAAACCCACCTGGTCATTGTGTATAATCCTTTCAATATTTTGTTAGATTTGGTTTGCTAATATTTTGTTGAGGATTTTTGCATCAGTTTTCATAAGGGATATTGGTGTATAATTTTCTCGAATTATCTTTGTCTGGTTTTGGTATCACTGTAATGCTGGACTCATGAAGTGAGTTAGGAAGTGTTCCATCCTCTTCAACTTTTTTGGAAAACTTTAAGAAGGACTGGTATTAATTATTCTTTAAATATTTGGTAGAATTCACCAATGAAGTCAGCAGGTCCAGGGCTTTTATTTGTGGGAGATTTTTGACTATTGAACCAATCTCCTTACAAGTATTGTTCTGTTCGCACTTTCTATTTCTTTATGATTTAGTTTTATAGGATTTGTGTTTCTAGGATTTTGTTTATTTCATCTAGGTTATCCAATTTGTTGGCATAAAAATTGGTCATAATACTCTCTTATAATCTTTTTTTTTTTTTTTTGCTGAGAAAGATTTGCCCTGAGCTAACATCTGTTGCCAATCTTCCTCTTTTTTTTTTTTTGTTTGAGGTAGATTAGCCCTGAGCTAACATCTATGCCAATCTTCCTCTACTTTGTATAGGGGTCACTGCCATCGTATGGCTGACAAATGGTGTAGGTCTGTGCCCAGGATCTGAACCTGTGAACCCAAGCCGCTGAAGTGGAATGTGCCGAACTTAACCACTATGCAACGAGGCTGGCCTCTCTTACAATCTTTTTTATTTCCGTAGAATTGGTACTAACGTCCCATTTTCATTTCTTTTTTTGTGTTTGTGTGAGGAAGATTAGCCCTGAGCTAACTACTGCCAATCCTCCTCTTTTTGCTGAGGAAGACTGGCCCTGAGCTAACATCCATGCCCATCCTCCTCCATCTTATACGTGGGATGCCTACCACAGCATGGCTTTTGCCAGGCGGTGCCATGTCCGCACCTGGGATCTGAACCTGTGAACCCTGGGCAGCGGAGGAGCAGAACGTGTGAACTTAACCGCTGAGCCACCAGGCCGGCCCCCCCCATTTTCATTTCTGATTTTGGTATGAGTCTTGTATCTTTTTGTCTTAGTCCAACTAACTAAAGGTTTGGCAATTTTGTTGATCTTTTCAAAGAACCCACTTTTGGTTTCATTAATTTTCTTTATTGTTTCCCTTTGTCTATTTCATCACCTCTGCTCTAATCTTTATTATTTCCTTCTTTGTGTCAGCTTTGGTTCTAGTTTGTTCTTTTTCTAGTTCCTAAGGTTGTAAAGTGAAATTGTTGATTTAAGTTCTTTCTTATTTTTTTTTTTTGGTGTTGTTTTTGTTTTTTTTTCATAAGGAAAATTCACCCTGAGCTAAGACCCATGCCAATCTTCCTCTATGTTTTAGTATGTGGGCCGCCAGCACAGTATGACCACTAACAGAGCAGTGTGGGTCTGTGCCCAGGAATTGAACACAGGCCACTAAAGCAGAGCGCACTGAACTTAACCTCTAGGCCACTGGAACTGGCCGTTTTCTTGTTGTTTAATATAAGCATTTACAGCTATAAATTTCCCCCTTAGCACTGCTTTTACTTAAGCAGTGCTGAGCACTGCTGTGTCCCTAAGTTTTGATATGTTATGTCTTCTTTTTTTTCCTTCTTCTTCTCCTCAAAGCCCCACAGTGCATAGTTGTATATTCTAGTTGTAGGTCCTTCAGGTCGTGCCATGTGGGACACTGCCTCAACATGGCTTGATGAATGGTGCCATGTCCGCGCCCAGGATCCGAAGTGGTGAAACCTGGGGCCACTGAAGCAGAGCATGCGAACTCAACCACTTGATTACAGGCCTGGTCCCTGATATGTCATGTCTTCATTTTCATTTTTCTCACTTGCCTTGTGATTTCTTCTTTGATCTGTTGGTTGTTCAAGAGTGTGTGGTTTAATTTCCACGAATTTGTGAATTTTCAGGATTTACTTTTGTTATGGATTTCTAACTTCACCCTGGTGTGGTTGGAGTGGATACTTTGTATGATCTCTTTTAAAATCTACTGAGATTTAATCTGTAGCCTAACGTATGGCCTATCCTGGAAAATGTCCTATGTGCTTTTTAGAAGAGTGCATATGATGTTGTTGTTTGGTAGAGTTCTGTATATGTCTGTCAGATCTAGTTGATTTATTACGTTGTTTAAGTCCTCTCTTTCCTTACTTAGGTTCTTCTTTGTCTCATAACGTTTTTTAATTTAAAGTTTATTTTCTCTGATGTTAGTGTAGTCACCCCTGCTCTCTTTTGGGTACTATTTGCAAAGAATATCTTTTCCTAGCCTTTCACTTTCAATGTTTTTTTGAATCTAAAGTGAGTCTCTTATAGACAGCCTATGGTTGGATCATGTGTTTCTATCCATTCTGCCAAATTATGTCTTTTGATTAGATAGTATAATTCATTTACATAAGTAATTATTGATAAGGAGCTTACTTGTCTCATTTTTTTTTTTTTTTAAAGATTTTTTTTTATTATTTCCTTTTTCTCCCCAAAGCCCCCCGGTACATAGTTGTATATTCTTCGTTGTGGGTTCTTCTAGTTGTGGTATGTGGGACGCTGCCTCAGCGTGGTCTGATGAGCAGTGCCATGTCCGCGCCCAGGATTCGAACCAACGAAACATTGGGCCGCCTGCAGCGGAGCGCGCGAACTTAACCACTCGGCCACGGGGCCAGCCCCTTTACTTGTCTCATTTTGCAATTTGTTTTCTTTACATCTTACAGTGTTTTTCTCCCTTATTTCCTGTATTACAGTCTACTTTTGTGTTTAGCTGATTTTTTTGCAGCAAAATGTTTAAATTCCCTTCTTATTTCCTTTAGTGTATATTCCATAGCTATTTTCTTTGTGGTCACCATGGGGATTACATTTAACAAGCTAAAGTTACAACACTCTAATTTGAATTTATACCAGTCTAAATTCAATAACATACAAATCCTCTGCTCCTTTAGAGTTCTATTTTTACCTCTTTTGGTTGTCATGTCATAAAATTACATCTTTATAAAATTTGTGCTCCAGAATATAAATTAATAATTCTTTTAAATGCATTAGTCTCAAAAAAAGACAAAAATCATCCCATTTGCAACAACATGGACCTTGAGGGCATCATGTTAAGCAAAATAAGCCAGACCAAGAGAGACAAACACGGAATGATTTCACTTATGTGTGGAAGATCGACAAAGAGAATAGGCTAGTGATTACCAGAGGGGAAGGGGGTTGGGGGTGGGCAAAAGGGGTTAAGGGGCACATATATATGGTGACTAATAAATAAAAAGGTACAACTGAAATTTCACAATGTTATAAACTATTATGACCTTAAGAAAATAATAATACTTTAAAAAATTAAAGTCGTGAAAAAAATAGGATCATATGCCATGATGAAGTGGGATTTATACCAGGGACACAGGGAAGGTTCGACATCTACCAATTAATCAATGTGACACACCACATTAACAAAATGAGGAATAAAAATCACATGATTATCTCAATAGATGCAGAGAAAGCATTCAACAAGATCCAACATCCATTTATGATAAAAACTCTCAGTAAAATGGGTATAGAGGGAAAGTTCCTCAACATAATAAAGACCATATATAACAAACCCACAGCCAACATCATACTTAACAGTGAAAAACTGAAAGCCATCCCTCTGAGAACAGGAAAAAGACAAGGGTGCCCACTCTCATCACTCTTATTCAACACAGTACTGGAGGTTTTGGCTAGAGCAATTAGGCAAGAAAAGGAAATAAAAGATATCCAAATTGGAAAGGAAGAAGTGAAACTTTCTGTTTGCAGATAATGTGGTTCTATATATAGAAAACCCTAAAGAATCCATCAAAAAACTACTAGAAATAATCAACAACTACAGCCAAGTGGCAGGGTACAAAATCAGCTTACAAAAGTCAGTCGCATTTCTATACACTAATAACAAACTAGAAGAAAGAGAACTCAAGAATACAATCCCATTTACAATCACAACAAAAAGAATAAAATACCTAGGAATAAATTTAACCTAAGAGGTGAAAGACCTTGACATTAAAACTATAAGACATTATTGAAAAAATTGAAGAAGACATAAATAAATGGAAAGATATTCTGTGCTCATGGATTGGAAGAATAAACATAGTTAAAATGTCCTACTCCCTAAAGCAATCTACAGATTCAATGCAATCCCAATCAGAATCCCAATGGCATTCTTCATGGAAATACAACAAAGAATCCTAAAATTCATTGGAACAAGAAAAGACCACAAATAGCCAAAGCAATCCTGAGAAAAAAGAACGAAGCTGGAGGCATACAATCCCTGACTTCAATATATACTACAAAGGTATAGTAATCAAAACAGCATGGCACTGGTACAAGAGCAGAAACACACATCGATGGAACAAAATTGAAAGTCCAGAAATAAAACTCCACATTGATGGACAGCAAAACTTTGACAAAGGAGTCAAGAACTTACAATGGAGACAGGAAAATCTCTTCAATAAGTGGCTTGGGGAAAATTGGACAGTCACATGTAAAAGAATGAAAATAGGCCATTATCTTACACAATCCGCAAAAACTAACTCAAAATAGATTAAAGACTTGAATGTAAGACCTGAAACCATAAAACTCCTAGAAGAAAATTTAGGCAAGACACTCTTTTACATGGGTCTTAATAGCATCTTTTTGAATACCATGTCTAAGGCAAGGGAAACAAAAGAAAAAATAAACAAATGTGACTACATCAGACTAAAAAGCTTCTGCAAGGCAAAGGAAACCATGAACAAAATGAAAAGACAACCCAGCAATTGGGAGAAAACATTTGCAAATCACATGACAAGGGGTTAATTTCCAAAATATATAAAGAACTCATACAACTCAACAACAACAACAAAAAACAGAAACAACCCAATCAAAAAATGGGCAGAAGACACAAACAGACATTTTCCAAAGAAGATAAACAGATGTCCAACAGGCACATGAAAAGATGCTCAACATCATTAGCTATCAGGGAAATGCAAATCAAAACTACAATAAGATATCACCTTACACCTGTCAGAATGGCTATAATTAACAAGACCAAAAATAATAAATATTGGAGACGATGTGGAGAAAAGTGAACCCTCAAACGCTGCTGGTAGGAATGCAAACTGGTGCAGCCACTATGGAAACAGTATCGAGATTTCTCAAAAAATTAAAAATAAGAATATCATATAATCCAGCTATCCCACTACTGGGTATTTATCCAAAGAACCTGAAAGCAACAATTCAAAGAGATTTATGCACCCCTATGTTCACTGCAGCATTATTCACAATAGCCAAGATGTAGAAGCAATTCAAGTGCCCATTAACTGATGAATGAATAAAGAAGATGTGGTATACATATACAATGGAATACTACCCAGCCATAAAAAAAGACAAAATAGTCCCATTTGCAACAACATGGATGGACCTTGAGGGTATGATGTTAAGTGAAATAAGCCAGATGGAGAAAGTCAAACACTGCATGTTTTCAGTCATATGTAGCAGATAAACACATGGATAAAGAGAACAAATTAGTGGTTATCAGAGAGGAAGGCAGCTGGGAAGTGGGTGAAAGGGGTAAAGGGGCATATATGCACAGTTACAGATAAAAGTTAGAGTATGTTGTTGAGCATGAAGCAGTCTATACGGAAACTGACAAATAATAATATGAACCTGAAATTACACAATGTTATAAACCATTATGACCTCAATAAAATAATTAAAAATAAATAAATAAATGCATTAGTCTCTTAAACTATGTAGAAAACAAAATGTGGAGTTATAAACCAAAGTTACCAAACTATTAGCCTTTAGACTAATAATTGTTTTCTAAAATGTATTAATCTCTTAAATCATGTAGAAAACAAAAAACGGAGTTACAAACTGTTGTTACAATAATACTAGCCTTTAAAATTGGCCATGAAGTTACCTTTATTGAGATCTTTATTTCTTCATATGGCTTCACATTTCTGTCTACGTCCTTTCATTTCACCCTGCAGGACTCCCTTGAGCATTTTTTTGCAGGGCAGGCCTAATGGTAATGAGCTCCTTTAGCTTTTGTTCATCTGGGAATTTTAATTTCTCTCTCATTTTTGAAGGATAATTTTGCCAGGATTCTTGTCTGACAGTTTTTTTTTTTCCTTTTAGCACCATATATATGCAGGCTTTTTTCTTTTAGCACTTTGAATATGTCAGTCCACTGCCTTCGGGCCTCTAACCTTTCTCACGAGAAATCTTATAATCTTATTGAGGATCCCTTGTATGTGATGAGTCACTTCTCCCTTGTTGCCTTCAAGATTCTTTATGTTGGGCTTTCGAAAGTTTAACTATAATGTGTCTTGGTGTGGGTCTCTTTGGAGTTCATTGAGCTTCTTGGATGTTTATAATCATGTCTTTCATCAAATTTGGGAAGTTTTCAGCCATTATTTCTTCAAATATTCTTTCTGCCTTTTTCTCTCTCTCTTCTCCTTTTAACACTCCCATAATGCTTACCTAATGTTTGTTCATTGATTGCTTCTTCTGCCTGCTCAGATTTGCCTTTGAATCTGTCTAGTGAATTTTTTCATTTCAGTTATTGTACTTTTCAGCTCCAGAATTTCTTTTTGGTTTTCTTTTAGCTTTTCTATCTCTTTATTGATATTTCCATTTTGTTCATCCATCATTTCTTGACTATCTCCACATCTTCCTTCAGTTGAGGATTTTTAAGAGAGTTGTTTTAAAGTCCTTGTCTAATAGATCTATTATCAAGCCTCTTTCAGAAACAGATTCTCTTGACTTATTTTTCCCTTTGAATGGGCCATACTTTCCTATTTCTTTATATGTCTTGTGATGTTTTTGTGGATAAATGGACATTTGGATCTAATAATGAGATAACTCTGGAAATTAGGTTTTCTGTTTTCTGTGTTTTGTTTTGATTGTTGTAGGCTGTGTCTGTGCTGAGGATCAGCCTGAGGTATAAACTTAAGGTCTTCTCAGGTCTTTTCTGAGTCTTTCTGTGGGAATGTATGCTTTCTAATTTTCCTCAAATAAGCAGCTGTTTTTGAATGTCCTAGTCTTTAATGTTTAGCTCTCCAAAGAGGAAAATGAGAAAAATGAAGGGGGTTGGGGTGGTGGGGAAGGGCGCTAGCCCTTTAAATTCCCTGTAAGTCTTTTCAGTGAGATGGGGAGGGGCTTGCAACAATTGGGGAGGTGCAACAACAATGGCCACCCACCTTTTGCTTGCACCTCTGGGTTCAGAAGCAGCAATCAGCAAGAGGAGCCCAGACCCTCCATATCTGGAGGATATGGTCTTTGTTGCCCACTCTGGCTGCTGCAGTTTGTGTGCAGGCTGCTTTAGGAACACATGCACAGCTGCCTGCCAGGGGGTTGGGGTGGGGGGATGGGTAGCTGCTGCTGTGGTAAGAGCTGAAACGGACCAAAATCAACTGCAGTTTGCCACTGAAGCCTTCCCCTGGAAGTTGAATGCCTTTAGTAGACTCCACAGTTCCAAAATAGTTACATCAAACAGATTCTGCCAGTACAATTGTTGTTTGGATAGGGAGACAGATTCCTGGTGCTTCCTACTGCACCATCTAAATCCTCCTGCAGTAAACATTTTTGTTTTCATTCGTAATCACTTCCTAGCTAAAATGCAAGTAGTGAAATCAGTATGTATGAATAACTTAACTACCCTGCCTTCTACTGCTAGTCGTTTTATGTAAGGGTTGTACTCTTAGTCCTCCTGCATGACCACTCCTATCACCTTTGCTGCCTGGGCATGTATTTCTTGTGTGTGTATCTGGGTCCTCCTTCATGAAGTGGGAATGGAACTTTGGTTATAACTATAGTGAAACAAATCCTCAGAAAGGAGTTAAAATTGACACACTACCATCATGTCAATTTGAAGGTGGCAAGTTAAAACTGTTCTGTGGTAAAGTTTGATATTAAGAGGCAATAATGATAAAAGGATCAATCCATTAGGAAGACAATTATAAACATATAAGCATGACAGACCTCCAAAATTTATGAAGCAAAAACTCGCAGAATTGAAGGGACAATTTTAACAATCCAACAATAACAGGCTAATACTTCAATACCCCACTTTCAATAATTGATAGAACTAGACAGAATACCAACAAAGAAAGAGCACTTGAACAACACTATAAACCAAACTAGACCTAACAAATTGCATAGAAGACTCCAACACACAACAGCAGAATATACATTCTTCTCAAGCACACACTGAACATTCATTCTCCAGGAGAGATCACCTAGATGCTAGGTCATAAAACAAGCATCAATTAATTGAAATGTGTTGAAATCATACAAAGTATGTTCTATAATCAAAATAGAGTGACATTAGAAATTAATGACAAAAAGAAATTTGAGAAATTCAACAAATATGTGGAAATTAAACAACACACTCTTAATCAATGGCCAGAGAAGAAATCAAAAGGGAAATTGGAAATTATGTTGAGAAGAATGAAAATGAAGACACAACATAGCAAAATCACTTAATTAAGGGATGCAGTAAAACTTAGACAGAAATTTATAGCTGTAAATGTCTATATTAAAAAATAAAAGGGGTTGGCCCAGTGGCATAGTAGTTAAGTTTATGTGCTCCGCTTCAGCGGCCTGGGGTTTATGTGTTTGGATCCTGGGTGTGGACCTACACACTGCTCATCAAGCCATGCTGTGGCAGCTTCCCACATACAAAATGGAGGAAGATTGGCACAGTTGTCAGCTCAGGGACAATCTTCCTCAAGCAAAAAGAGGAAGATTGGCAATAGATGTTAGCTCAGGGACAATCTTTCTCACAAAAAAAGAAACAAAATAAAAAAATTAAAAATTAGCTACGGGACAATCTTCCTCACAAAAAAAGAAACAAAATAAAAAAATTAAAATAAAAAAATAGAGTTCTCAAATAAATAACCTAACATTCTACTTTGATGGAAAAAAAGACAAACAACACTGGAAAAAGAAGGGTAAACAAAATTGAAAGCATGGAAAAGGAAGGAAATGATAATGATTATGATGGAAATAAATAGATAATAAAGACACAATCAAGAAATTCAACAAAACTGATGACTGATTTTTGGAAAGATCATCAAAACGGGCAAACCCTTAGCTACACTATCTAAGACAAAAGAAGACCCAAATTGCTAAAATAAAGAACAAAAGACAGGAAATTATTGACCTTACAGAAATAAAAGGATTATAAGAGAATACTATGAATAACTGTATAACAATAAATTTGATAACTTAGATATATGCTAGATTCCTAGGAAGACAACTGACTAAGAAAGAAATAGAACACCTGAATAGACCTATTAGAAGATATTGAAATAGTAATTAAAAATTACATACCCCCCAAAAAAATCCCAGACCCAGATGGCTTCACTGGTGAATTCTACATAAAATTTAAATAAGAATTAACACCAATTCTTCACAAACTCTTCCAAAATGCAGAAGATGGAATACTTCCCAATTCACTCTATGAGGCCAGTATTATCCCAATACCCAAACCAGGCCAAGAGATCACAAGAAAAGAAAACTGTAGATCAGTATCCCTTATGAATATTGATGCAAAATTCTCATTAAAATCCTAGCAAAGCAAATCCAGCAACATATAAAAAGGATTATATACCATGACCAGGTGTGATTTATTCCAGGAATGCAAGGTTGGTTCAACAAATGAAAATCAATCAATGTAATACGACATATTAATGACAAAAAGCACGTGATCATCTCAATAGACACAGAAAAGGCATCTGACAAAACGTAATGCCTCTACAAGATAAAAACACTCAACAAACTAGGACTAGAAAGGAACTAATTCAATCTGATAAAGGGCATCTACAAAAAACTCACAGCTAGCATCATACTTAGTGGTGAAATGTTTTCCTCCTAGGATCAGGAACAAGACAAAGATGTCTGCTCTCACTACTTCTATTTAACATTGTGCTGGAGCTTCAAGCCATGGTAATTAGGCAAGAAAAAGAAATAAAGGCATCATATTGGAAAGGAAGAAATAAAACTATATTTACAGATGACATAATCTTGTATATAGAAAATCCTAATGAACCTATGAAAAAACTATTAGAACAAATAAATGAGTTCAGCAAGATAGCAGGATACAAGATCAATTTACAAAAATCAATTGTATTTCCATACAATTACAATGAACAATCTGAAAATGAAATTAAGAAAAGAATTCCATGCATAATAACATCAAAAAGAATAAACTACTTATGAATACATTTAACAAAAGAAGTAAAAGTCTTGGAAACAGAAGATTTTACATCATTGAAAGAAATTAAAGAAGGCTTAAATAAATGGAAAGACATGGAAAGTTCATGGATGTAAGACTTAATGTTGTTAAGATGGCCATACTCTCCAAACTGATCTATAGATCCAACACAATCCCTACCAAAAGCCCAGCTGGCTTTTTGCAGAAATTGACAAGCTGATCCTAAAATTCATATAAAAATTCAAGGGACCCAGAATAGCCAAAATAATCTTCAAAATGAACAACCAAGTTGGAAGACTCATACTTCCCAATTTCAAACTTACTATAAAGGAACAGTAATCAGACAAAATTCACATGTTGAAGCCCTAACCCCTAATGTGACGGGATTGGAGATAGGGCCTGTGAGGCGGTGATAAAAGTTAAACAAGGTCGTAAGGAGGGGCCCTAATCCAATAGGGCCGGTGAATTTATAAGAAGATGAAGGGACACCAGAGCTCTCTCCACCGTGTGTGGACACAGTGAGAAGGCCACCATCTACCAGCCAGGAAGAGAGCTCTCACCAGGAAATGAATCAGCCAGCACCTTCATCTGGGAATTCCAGGCTCCAGAACTGTGAGAAAATTAATTTCTGTTGTTTAAGCTAAAAGAAGTTCTCATATTTTGAATTATTAGGTGGTTTAGAAAGAAACTGTTCCTGCTGCTGTATTTGTACATTTCTAATGACAATCTTAGACCTGGTGTGATGCATTTTGGTAATATGGTCCTGGGGAGGTAAGCTGAATTCTGATGTGCTATTCCTGTGGGTGAGGGAAGGGCTCTTCTTAACACTAGGGAATAAACCGAAAAGTTTATTGTCAAATCACACAGAAAAGAAATTACAAGTCCATGACCTCTACCTGAAACCCTCAGAATAGATTATTTTTGCCAGCAGAGTTTTTTCACATCTTAAAAAGGAAAAACCTGCAGATTCTGCACATTTTTAACACCTTGAGCAGAATCTAGGATACCACTGCATTATCAAACAATATTTACAAAAACAAAAACAAAAACAAACAGTATTTCCAAAGTGAAACATGTGAGTACCCACATGAAGGGCCTGGGCCTTGCTTGCTCAGCAAAAGCCCTCAGGCCTATTGCAAACACGTATCCTTCTGACTCCCTTCTGGGCAGGCAGCCCAGCTACCAGAATTTGTAACCATCTGGGCCTGGCCAGCCCGGATCCTTGCCTATTCCACGAGAAGAACATCACGTCTTACAGGAACACAGAGCCCCTCCACGTGATCTACTGTTTCTGGGAACACTGGTCATACCAAGGACAGCCCTTTGGCAAGCACGCAGCCTTTGTTCCTCTGCCTACTTAAGCAAGCTTCTCTTAGGGGGCGGTTGCGGGTGCACACTTCTGACCAGCCAGTGGCCACTGGACACTCTCCCTGTAAGTAAATCCCAATAAACCTGTATGTCTCGTTTGCAGTCTCCAGGTCATTTCTTTGGTCTCTCGGCACGAAATCCTGCCGTCCTAGCCCAGGTGGGCTTTCAGCCTTACACTGCACTATGTGGGACAAAGAAGATTATAAATGTCCTCTAATTAGTACAGGTCAGGTTTTGACCCCAAATAAGTTTGTACCAAATTTCCAGATAAAAACTTTCAGTTTCAAGAGCTTTTTAAGTTTTCCTCTTTGTGGTTAAAGGGACTACAGATGTGTGGGACTGAAAGGCGGTTTAGAATAGAGGATGTCAACTCTTGTCTCTTAATAGAATTTTTTCTCTTGAATCTAACTTGCAAAGAAGACAGAGTACTAGTTTATTTTTTGGCAGAGAGGCAGAGCACAGAGGAGAAAAGAGTGGAGTCTGTGAGGCCTGAATCTCAAGTCAGGCCTCCTCTCCTGTTATTCTCACATGTAATTTCCTTTTGTTAATCTCTAACCCTATTAGATTAAGAAGATTAAAGGGAAATCTTCTTAGGAAACCTATGTGTAGGTGCACTGTGATACAACATTAAAGCCCACTAATTCTAGCATTTGATTATATATTAATGACTAATACGATGAATCTCAGGGCAAGATTTGAGATAAGAGGATGAACTATAACGTCCTTCCTGATGATTCTTCTTTCATTTCCACCTTGGAGAATTTTGGTTTGACTACATTAAACTGGGCGATGGTCTTTTTATATTACCATCACAATATACTTTAAACTGATGAGCACTAATGCAAAACCACTTGTCAAGTGTCGTGAGAACACAGATTTGATACTTGTTACTGACAGTGGCAGATGGTATCCTGTTAACCTAGAAACATAAATGGAATTGTTAGAGTCATACACATTTTACCTAATACAGAAAAGTCTAAAAGTCATTTAGTCAAATCCTCAGGCTTTGTATCGTATGTACACGTAAAGGAATTTATCACACGTTGATTAGAAGTCAATCATCAAAAGCAATTACTCTAAACATCTACGTATGCATGTGTGTATACATTACTAAAAAAAAAAGATGATGTAGAACTAGAATAAGGATAGACATACAGATCAATGGAATAGAATTGAGTCCAGAAATAAACCCTAATATAGACAGTCAATTGATTTTTGACAAGAGTTCCCAGATGATTCAATGGGGAAAGAACAGTCTTTTCCATAAATGGTGCTGAGACAACTGAATATCTATACACAAGAGAATGAATTTGGACCCCTATCTCACATTATATATAAAAATTAAGTCAAAATGCGTCAAAGTCCTAAATATAAGAGGTAGAACTATAAAACTCTTAGAAGAAAACATAGGCATAAATCTTCATGACCTTGGGTTAGGCAATAATTTCTTAGATATGACACCAAAGTACCAGCAACAACGAAAAAATATAGTGATAGCCTGCTGTGACTCATTATTGCAAAGATATAATTTCAAGCTATTGCCAGATCTTTCGTGTCACTGCAAAATACTTATCAGCAATAAGTAGTCCTATTGTTTCGAATGCTCTAGTTGGCATCACTCAAACCCACAGGATGCACAATGGAAAACTACTATTCTCTGCATAATCACGTACGGTATCGTCTCTGTTAAAAGCACAGAAATCTGGGGCTGGCCCCGTGGCCGAGTGGTTAAGTTCACGCGCTCCGCTGCAGGCGGCCCAGTGTTTCGTTGGTTCGAATCCTGGGCGTGGACATGGCACTGCTCATCAAACCATGCTGAGGCAGCATCTCACATGCCACAACTAGAAGGACCCACAACGAAGAGTATTCAATTATGTACTGGGGTCTTTGGGGATAAAAAGGAAAAAAATAAAATCTTTAAAAAAAATGCAGAGAAATCTGAGAATTTAGCTGTTTTGGAGTATGTGTGTGTGTACGTGTTTGGTCCAATATATTACCAGAAAACAGGAAAAATGAAAATATACACTTCATTTCACACTGGTGTAGAGGCTTGAGGGGCCTAAACTTGGTGTCAAATGGGACAGTTTTTTCTTTTTTGAGGAAGATTAGCCCTGAGCTAACATCTCCTACCAATCCTCCTCATTTTTCTGAGGAAGACTGGCCCTGAGCTAACATCTGTGCCCATCTTCCTCTACTTTATAGGTGGGGCACCTGCTACAGCATGGCTTGACAAGTGGTGCGTAGGTCCGCACCCGGGGTCCTAACTGGCGAACCCTGGGCCGCCACAGTGGAACGTGCGAACTTAACCTCTGTGCACCACCAGGCCAATCAAATGGGATAGTTTTGCTTAACTGCCTCTTACCTAAAAACTCAGATTCAGGGAAATGTTTTGTATAATTGTGTCCTGTGAACTGCCCTGCTGGGAGGAGTGGGGCTGCGGTTTGAGTCTGGGTGGGCTGTGAATCCTAGGATGAAATCAATCACTCTGGGTAGGGGTCAGAGTTCTCCTAAATGGAGACTTTTTACAGTAGGGATTAAAGAAAGTCCCTTCACTAAGGAGCAGCAGAGAAGCAAATTTTAGATGAGACAACCAGATACTGTTCTGTGCCCATGAAGGAAACTCCTAGTCCCCACGAAATGTTTAATGTTCTGTTCTTTTCCTTTGACTTTAGAAATAGTCATATTTAGCATCTGGTTTAAGTTTTTCTCTTGGGTTCTAAAATTTTATTTTCTTGTGTACAATCCTTCAGTAGAGTTGTAAAGATAAGGCCATATGTTGATAGCGTGGCTTTGGGGATTTTAAGAGAATCACCCTCTCTGTCAGAGAGCATCTTCCTGAGGAATTATGGGAATGTGAGTAGAGCCTCAAGGCCAAGCTGAGAGGGAAAAACTCTTTGGAGGAATGGCTGCAATTTGTACTGATTCAGGAGTCAATTTAATATAATCCTCCTTCTCCCAAATAGATTATAGAAAGGAAAAAAATTTATAAAGAAATTACCCTAGTTAATTTTCAGTCAAGCATCTTATAGTTTAAATAAACATTAAAAACTATTTAAACAAAGAAACTTTGGCTTTGATCACAGATGATTTGTTGGCAATCATCCAGCATTTCAGTGCATTCTCAGTTCACAATAAGGAATTAAGTTTAATTTCAATAATGTTAAAATAATGGGCAGTGCAGAAAAAGTTGAATTACCATACTCAAATAATAAGGTAATAGTTGGGCCCAATCCATGGTGAATCAATAATCTCCTTGTTTTTTTCCTCTTCACCCTGTGCCCACCCCCCAGCCCCTTCCCCTGGTAACCACTGAACTGTTTTCTTTGTCCATGTATTTGTTTATATTCTACATATGAGTGAAATAATCTGGTGTTTGTCTTTCTCAGTCTGCCTTATTTGATAAGCGTAATTCCTTCCAGGTCCTTCCATGTTACTGCAAATGGGATGAATTTATCTTTTTTTTTTCTTAATGGCTGAGTAGTATTTCATTGTATATATATACTACATCTTCTTTATCCAATCATCAGTTGATGGGCACTTGGATTGCTTCCATGTCTTGGCTATTGTGAATAGTGCTGCAGCGAACACAGGGGTGTATAAGCTACTTTGGATTGTTGATTTCAAGTTGTTTGGGTAGATACCCAGTAGTGGGATTGCTGGGTCATATGGCATTTCTGTTCTTAGTTTTTTGAGGAATCTCCATATTGTTTTCCATAGTGGCTGCACCAGTTTGCATTCCCACCAGCAGTGTATGAGGGTTCCCTTTTCTCCACACCCTCTCCAACATTTGCTGTTTTTAGTCTTAGTGATCAATAATCTCCCTTTTCATTTTATGATGTACTTCTGAAACATCATTTTGGAAAACATATTAAAATAACAAAAGCTATGGTTACATAATAATGGGAACTACCTTGAAGTTTTAATGAATCAAAGGTCTTGCTTTAAAACAATTTTACAGGAAGGCAGTACTGGTGGCACGGAATGTGGTTGTACAGAGAACAAAAGTTGAAACCCCCACAAATCATATTCTAGCTCAGAGTTTCCAAATTTTTTGGTCTCAGGACTCTTTCATAATCTTATAAATTATTAACAACCCTAAAGAACTTTTTTAAAAAGTGGGTTATATCTATAAATATTTACAGTAATACAAATTATATTTGAGAAATGAAAATGTTTATTACTTTGTAAAAATAATCCGGTTAACATGTTACTCATTTTTATGAACATAATTATATTTTCAAAAACAAAAAAATTAGTGAGAAAGTTGGCATTATTTTAGATTTTTGGCAAATCTCTTTAATCCCTGGCTTAATGGAAGACGATTGAATTCTCATATGTGCTTCTACATTCAATTTATTAAGCTATCTATATTATTTTGGTTGAAGCATATTAAGAAAACCTGGCTTCACACAGATGTATGGTTTGAAAAGGGAGGAATATTTTAACAACTTTTTCAGATAATTATAGATATTCTTCTTCACAGTGGTAGTATCAAAAGTTAGTTGCAATATAGAATCTGACACTGTATCAATGAACTTTTTGTACTCTGTTACATGAAAATCTACTGGTCTAACTTGGACTTTGAATGGATGTTTTACCCATGCATCTGATTTCATTTTCAAGAAAATATCTCTCAAATACAGTCATGCATTGCTTAAAGATAGGGATACATTTTGAGAAATGAATTGCTAAGCAATTTCATCATCTTGCAAACATTATAGAGTATACTGAAAGGGAACAAAATTTGCCATCCCAAAATGTGTCTCTTTGAAGATTATTTTAGGCTGACTATTTTTAAGAAACAAAAGACTCAGAAAGTTTTTCCTGTTACCTCCCCCATAACTGCCTAAAAGAAATTCAGATTAAAAAATGTGTCTCAGGAATTGAGCAATCACCTTATCATAACACCACGTAGGTGGAAGACAGGGAGAAACCTAGAAAAGCCTGTTTGTTGGGCTCCCCTTTGTGTTCTTCTGTTCTCTGTGGAAAACACTTGTTTTCCAAAGGTTTGCTCCTTTTCACCTACCTGTGAATTGCCTTCCTTTCCTTTGAAGTAAGTCCTTGACTCTCCCCACCCCAACATCTTCTTTTGTCTTTAGCTGAGGACGATATTTAAAGTGAGGACTTGGGCCATTTTGGTGAGTTACTCGGTTTTCCCGGTTTCTCTCATGTATACGTTACTAAACTTTTGTTTGTTTTTCTCCTGTTACTCTGTCTCATGTCAATTTAATCCTTAGACCAGCCAGAAGAACCTAGAAGGACAGAGGAAAACTTCTTCCTCCCCAACAGTACTTACACAAACCCAGACAGTATAGCCTACTACACACCTAGGTGATCCAGGACTAATCTTATGGGACCACCATTGTATACATGGTTCATTGTTGACCGAAACATCATTATGCGGCACATGACTGTACCCAAATCTGAATGACCAAAATTTGTTACTTGTTCTTTCAAGCAAACGTGCTATTCTGTGAAAAAGCAGCTAGTTAAAAATACATGTATGCAAGGTTGAACTTTAATAAAATTAATGTTCGCAATTTCATCAAAGACATTCTTAAGTGAAACGGAATTTTTTTCTACTGCAAGTGCATGGCAGTGAAGAATAATGACTACTGGAGTTTGGTGCCGCTGCCTTTGATTTGTTCTAAGGCACCACAAGTTTAATTTACTATTGATTTTTACACCATCAGTGCAAATTCTAGCAGTAAAAAGCAAATGCCAGTATTATTACAAAAAGCTTTGACTTTGCAGACACCCTGAAAGAGTTCTGGGGATCCTCACAGGACGATGGACTATACTTTGAGAACTGCTGTGTAGCTATCAGGATAAACACAGATTATAAAAACAATTAAGACATGATCCCTATTCTCAAGCGCACTTTAATAGAAGAAACCTATGGAGGTGATTACAACACAGCTTTATTGATGCAAGAAAAGGCAGCAGTGTGGAGGGGACATGAAGACAAGCAAGGAAGCAGAGATCAGGTAGGATACCGCTGTGGCAATGATGAGGGCCTGCACCAAGGTACTGGCAATAAGAATGGAGAAACTTTTAAGGTGGTGGGATTAGAGGATTTGGTGACTGATTAGACGTGAGGCAGGAAGGAGGAGGGCAATGGGGTGGATAGTGGTGCCCTTCCTACTCAGGCATGACAGGAGCGGCAGGGTGGCAGAGGGGTGGGAGGAGATAACGAGTTTAGTCTTAGACTTACTGACCGTGAGATGAACGTCACAGCTCTAGGGAGGGGAGTCAGCAGCAGTTGGATATTCCTGCTCTTTCCCCGGGGCCTTGCGGGTTTCTCAGGCGTGCTGTACCCCCACGCCTAGCCCAATACCTAGCTCTTAATGTTGGTTGAATAAATGAATGCATGTGGTCAGGAGCTCGCGACAGCGATCTAGGAGAGGATTAAATTTGGTAGTCAGTTTATCTACATGCTTATTTGAAACCACAGGCGCGGATGAGCTCAGGCTGACTGCAGCTGTAGGACTGAACCCCCACTTTAAAATCTTTCGGGTCGCTAATGGGCCAGAATAAGTGGCCTTCTTGGGGAATGTGGCCTCAAATAGGTCTCCATGGCCTATAATATGTAAATTTATCGGAAAACCTGTTTCCTGTAATCCAGCATACCTAACAACTAAGATTTGTTACCTTTATGGCCGTATATTAATACTTGTCCAACTGGTTTTAATTGGGGTGGGATGGGACTGACCTCACCCTTCCACCCTTCAGGGTGCAGAGGGCGACTTTCACCATCCCCCTTCCCGCGACTCTGGGGTTAGAGCAAGGTCCGGCGCAGCAGGGCGCGCGCCGTGGCAGGGGCGGCGCTCCAACCACCACTCGCCTGACGCGCTATAAGCCGACATCACCTCACGCGCGCGGTGCAATCAGAGCGCGCCGCCGCCGCCGCCAGTCGCGCCGCAACCCTGCCCCTGAGATCCCTCCGCTCTGCCCTTCCCGATGCCGCGGCGGGGTACCCCGCCCCTGGGGCACACAGGCCCGGGGTTCCCGCGACTCTCAGGGCGTGATCTCCTCAGCCACGTTCTCTTCCATCTCTGGACCACCTGGGCCACAGCTGCAGCTGCTGCTTCTCTCTCCCCGGCGAAAGGAGACCTCGGCGTTAGCATGTCCCGGTAGGGGGCGTGGCCAGCGGCAGGCCCCACCCCTTCTGTGACGCACTGGGTGGAGCGCGAGGGAGCAGGGAGCAGGGGGTGGGGCTGGGTTTAGTAGTAGACCTGGAGGCCAGGGTCGCCTCCCGACGCCCATCTGCCGGTTTCTCTCGCTTCATCGGTTCGGAGGAGCGGCGGCCACCTCGACCTCCAGCGTCTCCGGCGAACTGAAGTGGCGGCTAGGATGGTGTTGCTGGGCTTACTGCAGGCGAGCGGGTCGGTGCTGGTACAGGCGATGGAGCAGGTGACTGGCGGCAGCCTCCTGTCCTTGCTGCTGATCGCCTGCGCCTTCACGCTCTGCCTGGTCTACCTGTTCCGCCTCGCCGTCGGCCACTTGGCCCCGCTGCCCGCCGATACGGTACGTGCACCCCTGGGGCTCCCGGCGGAGGACGCGGCGAACTAGGCGGCCGGAGGGCTAGCGAGGACCGCTACTGGGGAGGCGGCGGGTGCACCGGCGACTGGGGTGAGGGGTGAGCGCGACACAGCTACTGGTGGCGCTGGCGGTTACGATTGCCTTGGTCTTGCTGGCGTTGGTGCAGGGGCCTCTGATGGCGATCTCGATTCTGATGGTGGCCGCGTGTCTGGTCCTGGCCGGGGTCGTGCTTGCCGGTGGTCGTAGTGATGGCTGAGTTGGCCGCGGCACTGGTGGCCCTAAAGGCCGTGGCCGGAGGGGCAACTTTGGCCCTGGCTGTGGCCCTAAACGCCCTGGTGGCGTACTCGTAGCCATAGGGGTGTTTCCGGCGTGGTGGGGCCCCTGGTGGCGATGCTGTTGGCAGCTGCAGCCCTCGTGGCCGTCATCCTAGTGGCCATTGTGTGGTTCAGTGTCCTGTGGGCTGTGGCATTGTCCCTCATGGCTATTTAGATCAGTATGAAGGGGGATGTGTTCAGTTTGGTGGAGTGGGAGAGAACTGGAGTGTTGTAGGGACCTTCCTATGGTGCTAATAAAATATCAGTTTCTCTAGTTTAGTGTCTTTATTGACCACTAGCTTCATATTTCCCTAGTATATTTGGTGAATGCATCCTTAACCATCCACACCAAGTAGCTTCTAAAACTATGCACTATCCTTTTACTGACCATGGAATGTACAAACTATTGACCAAGTAGTTTTAAAAATTATTTTTGTTTGAACCATAACAGGCACGAGGCAGTTATTTTTCCTACACACGGGATTTTTGAGGAAGTGATATTTGTCTTTGGAAAGACGCAGCTAGCTTTAGTATTTATTATTGTACTTAACTATTATCTGAAGAGTGAGTTTGTAATGGTTCTTACTATTTGAGACCGCCAAGATTAGAGGAGTGTTATCCTTTTTCATCATTGCAGTTTGATTTCCAGGAGACTAAATGTTGCAATCTGCCAGTCTCATTTTGGGGCATCTAAAGTACTTTTTATGGCTTGCTAGAGTTTCTGCTAGAGCAGATCTACTCTCTTTAAAATCAGTGAATCTCATTCATTTGCAGCTAGCCCTGGTGGTCTAGTGGTAAAGATTCAGTGCTCTCGTTGCTGCGCCCAGGGTGCGCCCGGCTTCCTTTCCCTGTCAGGGAACACACCACTCGTGCCCTCTGTCGGTTGTTATATATACTGTGGTGGCTGTGGTGCTGAAAGCTATGCCACTGGTATTTCAAACACCAGCAGGGTCACCCATGGTGGACAGGTTTCAGCAGAGCTTCCAGACTAAGACAGATTAGGAAGAAGGATCTGGTCAACCACTTCTGAAAAATTGGCCGTGAAAAGCCTCAGAATAGCAGCAGAGCATTGTCTGATACAGCGCCGGAAGGTGAGAGGATGGCACAAAAAGACCGGGCAGGGCTCCACTCCACTGTGCACAGGGTCACTAGGAGTCATAAAGCACTCAAGGGTACTGACAACAATAACGTTCATTTGCAGTGAAGAAGCATGGGATGTGTTCTGTTTACTGATGAATTGTAGCTTCTTAAACATTTCCTGTCTTTCTATACTTCAAGTTACTTTTTGTCTTTTTTCTGTACCTTCTTTAGGTAAGATTCTGGGGCTAAAATTGTGGGTGGTAGTAGAAGTAAGTGGTGAAGGAACTATAGTTTGACTTTCCTCTGTTTTTTGGCTACTCGGTTAGGAAAGTTGTCTAGAGCCATCAAAAATACTGGACGTATTCTGGACAGTGTTCCCATTAAAAATGTCTTTGTGTTTGTCTAATCATTTATCTTATGATGTTTTGAGTTTCTATTCTTTTTACTATGGTAACTTTTTAGTTACCAAAATGGCAAATGGCAAATTTCATTTGTTTGGTTATGAAACCAAACTGGTTTTCTTTCATAAAATGAAATGCGAACTGAAAGTTATTTTGTTTTCTCTTGCAGAAAAGTCCGCCATATATTTCCTCTCCAGTTCCATTCCTTGGACATGCCATAGCATTTGGGAAAAGTCCAGTTGAATTCCTCGAAAATGCATATGACAAGGTAAGTCTTCCAAATGATTGGAGGAAAAGAAATCAGTGCTTTTCAGACTTCTTTTAAATGGCAGAACATTAAAAACAATTGTAATCTTATGCTTATCCCAGTATAGGAAACATAACATTAGAGCTGCTCAGGTTTAAGAGCTGGAGAGGCCTTGGAGGCCCTCTTAAATCTTCTCCCATGCCATGGAGTGATCTCTGAGATACCACTGAGGAAACCTGTAGTTCTGGCAAGTGTGGTTTAAAAACCACTGGCCTGGGCTGGCCCCGTGGCCGAGTAGTTAAGTTGGCGTGCTCCGCTTCGGTGGCCCAGGGTTTTGCTGCTTCAGATCCTGGGTGCAGACCTGGCACCGCTCATCAGGCCATGTTGAGGCTGCGTCCCACATGCCACGACTAGAAGGACCCATATCTAAAAATATACAACTATGTAGTGGGGGGCCTTGGGGAGAAAAAAGAAAAATAAAATCTTTAAAAGAAAAAAACAAAAAAACCAAAAACCACTGGCCTAAATTTTGTATTCACTGATCGTAGTTAAAATTGATACTAATTGACCCTTCTTTTTCTTAACCTTTTATCTGTGGAATTTTCTAACTTGCTGTACACATTTGACTTCACTTCCACTTGGATGATCTACCTGACCCTGTGGCCACTCAGATCTTTGCCCCTCTCCTCTCCAATGAGCTTTCCCATGCAATTCAGCCATTTACTCCACAGTCCCACTTTGGACTTGTCACCCTTAACTGTTTCACCTCTTTATTAATTTAGACACTGTATTTTTTGACCACAACTACTTCTCCTGGTTTGCCTATGTGCCTCCTTCCATTTATAGCCATTCTTTGACCTCATTAGATGTTCCAGTCTACTATCCATTTACTTTCTCCTGATCTATCAGCCTTCTTTCTTTACTTTCCTTCCTTTTCCACTTTGGGATCATGGTCTATCATTTCAGTTACACTCTTGCCAATACCTTAAATTTCCTTGCCCCCTGATCTTCATCGTTCTTACCTGGTGAAACCCCAGCCTTGGAGGGAGCATGTTAGTCATTTTCTCCTTCCTTATACCACACTGGTTCCTTCCTAATTTCCTGACTGCCTACCTTAAATGAACTTTAAACCACTGTTTAACAATCCTTTCATGTTCCTGTGGTTGGCTTACTTTCCCACTCACAATGACTAAGAATTGCATTGAAGCTTATGAATGTTTTAATTTTCAATAATGTTTTGTGATTTAATAAATTAGTGTCTTAATGCTACATATTTTTTGGTAACAAAACTATGGGTCCTTTTTTCTCTTTAGTATGGACCTGTATTTAGTTTTACCATGGTGGGCAAGACATTTACTTACCTTCTGGGGAGTGATGCAGCTGCACTGCTTTTTAATAGTAAAAATGAAGACCTGAATGCAGAAGATGTCTACAGTCGTCTGACAACACCTGTGTTTGGGAAGGGAGTTGCATATGATGTACCTAATCCGGTAGGTGACACTGTTATCTTGAAGAAAGACAAATCTATGCTATAATAGTTATAGCTAGTTGTGTAATATTATACATTTAAAATGTGGAAATAATTTATTCCTTGGTTCAAAAATCTGAAGAATCATGACACATTTAAAAGAAGAAAAGCCATTGGTGAAGGACAAAGAATGGGTATTTTGTTTCATAAGTTGCTGGCATGGGCTTAGCAACTTTAAAGGGCTTCCTGTACACAAATAGAACCAATGATACCTTAACTTACTGGAATTTGATTTGCATGGGTAACAGGAAAAATCCCATTATTTTATTGGAATGGCCTCCTGCCTTCCCCCTTCTGCCTAAAATTCTAGCATAACAGCTCTTTTGAGCTAGAGATTGCCGGCTTTAGAAGTTTATGTGATCTCTTTTTCTCTGAAGTCAAATATTGAAGTGCTGCAAGTTGATGTAAAACACAAATCAGATAATTGGCCAAACTGCTTGGCATGGGCTCTGGCTGTGCATGTACATACAGTACCTGGTGTCCTAGTATAGCAGTTAAAGAGTTGACATTGTGTTGTTTCTGGGGATGGGGGAGCTGTGTGGGAATGAACGGCTCTCCTCAAGGCCAAAAACAAGAGTCCTGGGAAATTCTTTTAATGAGATAGATGTTTTTTTCACACAGCTTATCAGATTCTTAAAATAGAAATGCCTTAAAGGGTTAAAACTATCAGTTGTCTTAGTGTGAATTTATTTTATTCAGATTATATTATATTCTAATTAAACTTCTGGAAGATGGTGTCACTGAGGAATGATACTTGTTTTGAGAATAGGAGCATATGTGGAGGAGGATATCATCAAAGCATAGTGGACCTTTGGAGATTGTATTGGCCTCTGGGTTGGGTTGGAAGACTAGGAGATAACCAAAATAGGAAAAGGGAGCCCTGAAGTCAGGAGTGGGAAAAGCGTGTATAGGAAGGAAGGCAGGAGGTACGATTTCTAATTTCTCATTTGTCTAGGGCCAGCAGAGCAGGTGTCTTCTACACATATACATAAATGCTCTAAGTTTCTATATATGGTATAGTTTAAAAAAATGCTTTTACTATTTTTATTTTCAATTTTTCAGAAGTTGTTTTCTTTGAGTATTAGAGTTATATTAACCCGAGTGGATCTTGTGATAAAACAAAATTGTGTTTTAATGCTGTATACCCTTAATTTTTTGAAGGTTTTCTTGGAGCAGAAGAAAATATTAAAAAGTGGCCTTAACATAGCCAACTTTAGACAGCATGTTTCTATAATTGAAAAAGAAACAAAGGAGTACTTTCAAAGTTGGGGAGAAGGTGGAGAAAAAAGTAAGCAAAATGTTTTGGGTTTGCATTTGTCCTAATATTTCTACTTTTCTAAGACTTGAAATCTAAGAATATGTGTGAGTGTATATAAAAAACTACAGCATATATAAGAACATCTTGGGTTAATGGAAGGAACATATTATGATTACATGGAGTTAAAAAGACCTGAGAGGAAGTGATTATTTCTGCTCACTTAGCAAAACTTTAAAGTGGGTTAATTAACATGCATAATATTTAGCTCATTTGTACAAATAATATAAAAATGATTCATGATTAAATTTTGAAATAAACTGAATGTAAAACTTTTGCAAGGTCATTTTAAGATAATAAAATAGGAGCCGGCCCCGTGGCTGAGTGGTTGAATTTGCACACTCTGCTTCAGTGGCCCGGGGTTTCACTGGTTTGGGTCCTGGGCACAGACACGGCACCGCTCAAGCCATGCTGAGGCGGCGTCCCACATGACACAACCCGAGGCACTCACAACTAGAATATACAACTATGTACTGGGGGGCTTTGGGGAGAAGAAGAAGAAAAAAAAGAGATTGGCAACAGATGTTAGCTCAGGTGCCAATCTTAAAAAAAAAAACAAGAATAAAAGATAATAAATAATTTATTTTTTTACCCCCAATGGGCAAGTAAGAGTCTAAACAATATAATTTTATATGTAATACCTTATTTATCTAATATTGTATGGGAATGATTTATTCCATGAACAAAGTAAATTTAAATAGATAAGCTTACTCCACCACCAAAAGTTTGATTTTAGCTATTTCCAATAGAAATCTCTTAAAACATATTATATGCTTTCTTGCATTATATAGAGAGTATATTGAATGTAATTTGATCTTCTTGGATATTGCTGTGAATCCACTCTTTCTCTTGGACTGTAGTATGTGTTGTCTTGAGAGGCACTTGCCCTACCACTAGCAGGAAGCAACATCTACCTCCAGGGCAGGAAGACCTCTGTAGGTCACCATGTTCTGCGTCTGGTCTTTAGCTTCTATAAAAGGTCCAGAAACTTGACTTTATTTTTAATACAGCTAAAGTTGATGTGATATGTTTCTAACCATACAAGAAGCTGATGTATAAACTAGATTGCCAACTTAATAAATACAAGTGAGACATAATTATAGCACCAAGAACACCAGAATATTTGCTGAACTTTTTTATTGGTAAATCTCATTGGAAAGCCAATGATAATTGGAAGTTCATTTGGTAAACATGGAATTAAAGAACAGGGCATTGATTGGATAATTTTTATGACTTTTACGTGTGATACAAATGTGCTTGCCTGATGCTTCTGTCTCCAGTGTTGAGATATAGCAATTGGTGATTAGTTACAGTTTTCTTTTATATATGGTCAAGACTTCAATTTCAGTCCTGACCTTCCCACTTTGACCTGGGCAATAATCCATCCTTCAGTCTCTGGACCGCTGTTCCTTGGGAAGCACCTCATTGTTGTCCTCATATACACTAAATAACCTTTTTGCTGCTTTTGTTATACTGTGACCTGGACCTCAGACAACCACATCCATTTTATCTTCATTTTATCTTTTCAAGATGAAGGGCTCGTGCATGAGCTTTAGAGATGCTTTTATGGCATCTATTTTGGCTGTCCGGAGGGGTGGGGTGCTTCCTGTCATTTGGTTTCTTGCTTCTCTCTGTTCTAGCCACATGTCTGTCTATAGGCTTTTTTTGGATGGTATGGATAGGATCTTGTTGGTTCTTGAGTTAAATTTTTATTCTCAGTTTTCCATCACAATACTTTTATATCTCTAAGAAAACAACATTTCAAAAGAAGTTTTGGCAATAGTAATGGGAATGAACTTTTTCCTTCTAGATTTGTTTGAAGCTCTTTCTGAGCTCATAATTTTAACAGCTAGCCATTGTTTACATGGAAAGGAAATCAGAAGTCAACTCAATGAGAAGGTGGCACAACTGTATGCAGATTTGGATGGAGGTTTTAGCCACGCAGCCTGGCTGTTGCCAGGTTGGCTCCCTTTGCCTAGTTTCAGGTATGCATAAAGAAACTACACTTGGTTATTTAACTCAGTCAAATTTCGAGTGTTGGTTGGTAGAGTTGGTATGCTTTATGTTAACAAAGATAAAAGTTAAACATATAACAAACAAATTTGGGGAGATTATGAGCTGCCATTCTTCTCTAAGAATTCAAGACAGGTTTTCTTTATATAGTGAAGTCATTTAAGGTAAGTTTCAGTCTATTAAAAATGTAATTTGTTATCTGCTCTAATAGTTTAAAACCTATTTATCTCCTATTCTTTGTACTCAGGAAAGTCTCTGAACTCTACCTAAAAGTGATAGAGCCCTCTCAGCACTTGTTTGAAAGTATTTGACTGCTTTGTAGTATATTGTGGAATTTCTGTTTTGAAGTATTAGTGCCTTTCTTCAGTTTTTTCTTTTGTCTCCTTGACAACTGTACTGTGATTTCCTTACAGACAGGGACTTATCTGTGATACAAGGAAATATTGCCTAAAGGACTTGACGTATAGCATGTCAGTAGGCTTTCTGTACCTTTGTTGATTCATTTCTGTTCAGGTGAGAGATGGGGAGGAGTTAAATTGGTACTCCTTTTTCCTTCCATTTCTGCCACTTCTGTCTAGTTAGAGAATAAAGAGGGGTGGGAGTAAAAGCAAAAGGCAAGAGAGGTTCTCTGGAGTCTTTGGAACTCATAGTACCTTATATTTGTAAGGAGCTTTGCAGTTTTCAGAATGCTTTCCATCATAACATTAGAGCATCCAGTACAGCCCTTGGCCTATAGTGGATTCTCTGTAAATTGGCATTGGGCCTATTTCCACCTTCCCTTTCTCCTGGATGAAGTCAGAAATTTCTGAGCTTGGTATGATAGGCCTTTCACACTCTTGCCCAGTCTTTCTCTGTCTTACCTGAATCAACTGATTTAATCAAATTATTCCATTCACTTTCTTAAACAGGCCTTATGTTTTCCTGGCTCTGTGGTGTTCATACTGTTAGACTTCAACATCTTCCTTTCTGCCCACGTTATCTAGGTTGATCCTAAGTAACAGTCTTAAAAATGAAGCAGGGCAGCAGTTTTTATTAGAAGTCTTGATTAAGAGGGGGCTAGGTAATCAGATTGCTTGGTTTTAAATTTCAGCTCCACTGCTCACTGGCTATGTGATCTCACAGTTACCTGTAAATTGAGGATAATAGTATCGACCTCACAGGAGGTCAAAGCGGGTAATTCATGTAAAACACTTACGGTCCCTGTTACCTGGTGATCACACTACTTTTAAAGGTGAAATTTTGAGAGTTGAAATTCGTTTGCTGACTCTACTAATATTTTTACCCCCTATAAAATTATGTTGTCTTAGAAAATGATAAGTAGAATCAAATTCTATATGCTATAGTCATATTCTAAATCCTAGATTTAGATAATCCTAAATAAATCCTAGGTTTATTCAAATCCTAAATCCTGTAGAAGAACCAGAGTAACTTTTTGTCTGCTTCAAGAATTAATTTGGTTAAAATCAGAATGTCATGTTAATTTAAAACAGTATTCTACTTTCTGTTAAACTGGAAAATGATTCTAAAGGAATAATCATTTGAGTCTTGTTTTAGACCCTTAGTTAGAACACAAGTAGTGTGTTAAGAATCAGGGATATATATGTTAGAACACTTTTCTTGCCCTTAAGGATCCTAGAAATTCCTAACAATATAAGATTTATGTGGCTTTTTTTCTCTTGGTTCTGAGTTTTGTCAGTTATTTTAGAGTCATTAAAGTTAGTTAAATAAGGTTGCTTTAAGCTATGTTCTGGTTATTTTCAAAATTAATTTGATGCCAGAAAGTACTGCTTTATTTTTTCAAGTTATTTTCACCTTGGATTACAGACGCAGAGACAGGGCTCATCGAGAAATCAAGAATATTTTCTATAAGGCAATCCAGAACCGCCGACAGTCAGAAGAAAAAATGAATGACATTCTTCAAACTTTACTAGAGTCCACTTACAAGTAAGAGCTGTTCAGATCTGTATTAAGCTGGAGCAGGAAATCACACATTAAAACATAGTTATGAAATATGTCCAGTTAAAAAGTAATGATGCTGGCAAAATTAGTAGCTATGACCTTTGGACTTTTTAAATGGATGAGACATAAATTATTGGGATCCTGTGCCTTACTAGAATCCCAGGGACTGCGCCTGGTGAAAAGTTTGATAATAAACTGCAGTGAAGTCTTTTGTAATCAAAATCATATTTTCTCTTGGTCCCTTTTCCCTAATGGAGAAAAAATTTCTGACTTGTGATGGGCAAATGCAAGAGACTGTTATACCTGAAAAATTTATTCATCGTGACCCTTTATTTAAAAATTGAGGCATGAAATGTGTCTGCCGAATGTTACATTTGTGTGTGTGGTTCATTCGTAGGGATGGGCGTCCTTTGACAGATGATGAAGTAGCAGGCATGCTTATTGGGCTGCTTTTGGCAGGGCAGCACACATCCTCCACTACCAGTGCCTGGATGGGCTTCTTTTTGGCCAGAGACAAAACACTTCAAGAAAAATGTTATTTAGAACAGAAAACAGTCTGTGGAGAGGATCTGCCTCCTTTAACTTATGATCAGGTTTGTTGGATTTTCGGTTTCATTGCTGCCTTATGACTTTGAGTATCTGTGGCTAATTTTTAAAGGGGACAATTTGAGATTTTCTGTATACTACAGATTAAATTGATTAGCTTCTTTATTTTTAGAAAATTCCCTATAGCCCTCCCTGAAATGTCTTTAATGCTGGATTTGTTTTGCTAGTATTTTCTTGAGGATTTTTGCATCTATATACATAAAGGGTAATGGTCTGTAGTTTTATTGTGATGTATTTGACAGGTTTTGGTATCCAAGTAAAGTCACACATTGCTTAACAATGGAGGTATGTTCTGAGAAATACATTGTTAGGTGGTTTCATCTTTGTGCGAACATCATAGAGTGTAGTTAACAAACCAGATGGTATAGCTTACTACACACTTAGGCTGTATGGTACTCCTCTTAGGGGACCATCCTTGACCAGAACATAATTATGTGTTACATGACTGTAATGCTGATCTCATGGAATGAGTTTGGAAATGTTCTCTCCTCTTATTTTTTTGGAAGAGCTTTTAAAGGATTGGTGTTAATTCTTTCTTATATGTGTGGTAGAATTCACTAGTAAAGACAGGTCTGTGCTTTTTTTTTTCCTTCACTTATTTATTTTCGGATGTACATCATAATATATTTTGAATTCTGTGTAGATTACATCATGTTCACCACCCGAAAACTAATTATAGTCCAGGTCTGTGCTTTTCTATGTGGGAAGTTTTTTTGATTACTAATTCAGGCTCTTTACTTGTTAATAGGTCTATTCATGGTGCTATTTCTTCTTGAGTCAGTTTTGGTAGTACCTTTCTAGGAATTTGTCCATTTCATCCAGGCTTCCTAATTTGTTGGCATACAATTGTTATAGTATTCTCTTAATAATCCTTTTTACTTTTGTAAGGTCAGTAGTGATGTCTCTCCATTCTTGATTTTAGAAACTTTTTATGTAATAGCTTAATTGATGTATAATTCACATACTATAAAATCCATCCATTTAAAGTGTATAATTTACTGGTTTTTTAACATATTCAGAGTTGTGAAACCATCATTACAGTTTAATTTTAGAACATTTATATCACTTTCAAAAGAGAGCCAGTACCCATTAGCAGTCACGCTCCACTTCACCTGCCCCTTGCCCCTGGCAACCACTGATCTTTTTGTCTTTATGGATTTGTCTATTCTGGACATTTCATATGAATGGAATCATACAATATGTGGTCTTTTGTGACTGGCTTCTTTCACTTAGCATGCTTTCAAGGTTAGTCCATGCTGTGGCATGTATCAGTACTTCAGTCTTTTTTTATTGCCAAGTAATATTCCATGATATGGATATACCACATTTGTTTATCCATTCATCAGTTCATGGATGTTTGGGTTCACTCTCTCTTTTGGCTATGATGAATAATGCTGCTCTAAACATTTGTGTAAAGGTTTTGAAAAAATTGACATTGATGATTTTTGCTAATGTTTTCATTTTTTAGATGAGTGAATTTTTTGCAGGTCTTTACCAAACCATTCTTCAGGGTGGTTGCCAGTATGACTGTTATCTTGCCCTCTTTTCCTTTGTTGACCACGGACAGTAATAAAACAAGATAATCCCAGCTACCCTGAACCAGTTACCCCTGTACTTCTACCCAGAATATAAGCTATTTTGTAATAACCCAGAAGTTAAAATAATTTTGTATACTGTTGAAGTATGTTAAATATTTGTAAAAACTCAGGAAATGTTTTCTCTTATTTAGCTCAAGGATCTAAGTTTACTTGATCGCTGTATAAAAGAAACATTAAGACTTCGACCTCCTATAATGACCATGATGAGACTGGCCAAAACGCCTCAAGTAAGTCTTTTGGCTAGATCTCCACTTTTATGCCCCCAGTTTTTATTAATCAAAAATAAATATTATAACATCAAAGAGAATTTTTTAAATTAAAAAAGCAGAATAATAGTCACTTCTACATAATTTTCAATTTTACATATTCAAAATATGTAAATATTTTTACATAATTGCAGACAGTATACATACTAATCTGTTCCCTGCATTTTTATTTAACAATTAGGGCTTTTTAAATGAAAGTATGTTTTTTTCTTGGTTTTAAAAATACATATGTTTTGTTGTAAAAAATTCTACCAGTATGGAAGTGTACTTTTAGTTGGCCTATCATCTAGCTATTTTATAAATGTATGTATACCTCATGTATATTAATGCTTTATTACACAATGAACTGACAATTCGGTAGAATATTTTTTGTATTATGTCATGAAATGTGTTGCTTTCATTTGTAGACTGTGGCTGGGTATACCATTCCTCCAGGACATCAGGTGTGTGTTTCTCCCACTGTCAATCAAAGACTTAGAGACTCATGGGTAGAACGTCTGGACTTTAATCCTGATCGCTACTTACAGGACAATCCAGCATCAGGAGAGAAGTTTGCCTATGTGCCATTTGGAGCTGGTGAGATTAGATTTTACATTTGAAATGTTTGTTCTGATAACATGGTTGTGCCTGTCAAAATAATCAACGTGAATTTTATTTTCAAATATCTTTTCCTTTCTTCAGAGGGATATTCCTGCAGACATTTGTAGGAGTATAATCTTTGCAAGTTGGAAAAAATACTTCATTTGTACTAAAGGAAGTAGTTCTGTAAATCCTTTTGTAATCCTGTTACCTTTTAACCTATCTAGTTTTATCAGATCAAATTTTTATAGTCTACCCTGTTTTCCCTTATAATATTATTTAAAGCTCTCTGTGAATTCTGTTTTAAAGAACGACTGGAGTTAGTACACCATTCAGGTAATTATTTCAGGCTAAATATAACAGATTATGAACAGATTATCAGCATTTCAGAAAAGAACAGAGGCATGCTTTTTAAAATGAAGCTTTTCTGGATTATAGTCAACTTTTTGGTTCTCTATATCCTTATTATAAAATAGTCTTTAAATTTGGGCAGTTTGTGCATAGGTTTGTAAATCTATGCATTTCAATTAAGATCCTAAAGTAATGTTGGCAGACCCTTGTTCCTTTATTTATTTTTTCTAAAGATTGGCACCTGAGCTAACAACTGTTGCCAATCTTCTTCTCTCGTCCACCGCTCCCCGCCCCCGAATCCTCCCAGTACACAGTTGTATATATCTTTTTTTAGTTGTGGGTCCTTCTAGTTGTGACATGTGGGATGCCACCTCAGCATGACCTAATGAGGGGTGCCATGTCCGAGCAGTGCCATGTCCGTGCCCAGGATCCAAACCGGCAAAGCCCTGGGCTGCGAAAGTGGAGCGTGCCAACTTAACCACTGAGCCACGGGGCCGGCCCGCCTTGTTCCTTGAATAATTTCTCTATTCATTGGTATTCTGTACAGATTAAACTATATTCTGTAACTTCTTATTTAGTCTTTCCCAAGAGATCATTTAAGTGACCTGACTTTTTTGTCATTGGTCACTCTTTTCCCACATATAAAGGAAAGTGTAAAGTCCTTTGGGAACTTCTGATCTTAATAACTTTATTTAATAAACAAATTTAGTAATATTTTATATGATATAACATAACATGTAAAAGTCCTGGATTGTTCAAACAGTTGGTGGGGACTGTAGCCCAGATTCTGCCCAAAAGAGGAATCATTTCTAAATTGGTCATTATCTGGCTTCCACTTGAACTTTTCAGGTAATGAGGTGCTCAGTTAGCTTCTGTGGCAGCTTATTTCATTTTTGGACAGCTCTCATTTTTAGAAACATTAAAGCTTCAATCTATTGCCTTTTAACATCCCATTTACAGTTAGCCCTAATTGCGGTCTCTGAGCTGTATTATATACCTCTGAGCCATTTGAATGTAAATGTTCCCTCAAATCTTTCTTTTGTTGTTGTGTTAGTTTCCTAGGGCTGCTGTAACTACCACAGCCCGGGTGACTTAAAACAATAGACATTTATTCTCAGTTCTGGAGGCTGGAAGTCTGAAGAATCAAGGTTTTGGCAGGGTCTTCTTCCCTCTTCCTAGCTTCCGGTGACTCTTGGCAATCTTTGGCATTCCGGGCCCGTAGCTGCCTCACTCCAGTCACTGCCTCCATCTTCGCATGGCCTTCTTCCCTGTGGGTGTCTCTGGGTCTTCACATGGCTTTCTTTTAAGCATACCAGTCATTGGATTTAGGGCTCACCCCAACCCAGTATGACCTTATTTTAATTAATTATATCTGCAAAGACTTATTTCCAAATCAGGTTACATTCTGAAATTCTAGGTGGACATGAATTTTGGGGGGATATTCTTCTACCCTATACAAACATATTAAATAACTCCAATTTCTTCAATCATTCTTGTACTTTGTAATTGTGCTGTTTCTGTGTTGGTGCATACAGCACGTAGTTTATTCATTTTCATAAATTCTGATGGCTCACAAAATATAATATTATCCATTCTTCTGTTGATTCATAGTTAGGATCCTTCTAGTTTGTTGCTATTAAAAATAACCTTTTGACAAATCTTCCTGTAAGTAAACCAAGCCTCTCCTTAGTTGTTGTATTAGAATATGGAACAGTGTGTAAATGCCCCTCTTAAATGTGGCTTCCAGAAGTTAGTGCAGTTATTGGCAATGCAAGCACTGTGCTAAGCATTTTATGTTAATTTTTTCTCCATTTAATCCCCACAGCCACACTATGAGGAAGGGGCCGTTTTATTCACTTTTCAGAAATGAAAACCAAGGCTTAGTGGGGTTTTTTTCAATTCCAATAATTTGGCCTGTTCTTTTTCTGTTCCCTGAAAAGTCATCTTTTGTTATTGAGCTTACTACTCAGTGGGCTTTTAGTAGGCAGGAGAGGTTGGATGGTGTTAGTTCTGGCTTAAATATTTTTGATACCATTTTTTATGAAGTTTGTCTCTCTTTCTAGGTTTTATATATGACCTTTTTAAAAAACAATTGTTTTCTATATTCTCTATTACTAAATTTCTCCCATTTAATAAGGAAAATTTCAAAGCAAAGTCACAAGAATTTTACTCATATACCCATTTTGAGATTCTGCCATTAACATTTACTTTACTTGTTTTATCACGTATCCATCTATCCATCAATCCATTTACTTTTTAGATGCATTTCAAAGTAAATTGCACACATCAGAATACTTCTAAATTTTTCACAAGCATATAATTAAGTTCAGTATTTGTTTAGTTTTCATGCAAAATTTTATAATGAAATGCTCAAATCTTAAGTCAACATTGAGTTTTGACAAATCAATAACCTGTCATATCTAATTTATCAGTTTTTTAAATGGTTATTGCTTTCTGATCCTGTCTGAAACCCTTTGCCTACCCCTAAGTCGTGAAGATATCCTCCTGTTCTTCTCTGTTAAAATTTGATGATTTTAGCATTTATGTTTAGGTCTACGATCTATCTTCAATTAGTTTTTGAGTATAGTGTGAGCTAGAAATTGAATTTTGTTTTTTTCCCAAAAAGATATCCAGTTATTCCATCACCATGTGTTGAAAAGACTTTCTTTTCTTCATTGGCTTATTTTATTTAGCGCCTTTGTTGATAACTAACCATAAAAGTATGTTTGAAGAGCCCTGTTCCATTGATCTATTTGTTGATCCTTATGCAGTACCACACTGTCTTGGCTGCTGTGAAAGGAACAAACTTTCTTCTCTACTCTATACCCTCACTCAGAACAGTTTTGACATTTCCGATCACCAAATGTGGGGTTATTTTTCCCATACCAATTCTCTGCAGCCACCAACTGAATTCTGACATCTGGGTTAGTGCAGACCCCATTTATTGGTTAAAGGTTTAGTCCCATGAGACTGTTCCCCTGCCACTTCTGACACCAACTGCCAAGTCCTGGTTGTCGCCTGTTACAACGGGCTATAAATTGGAAGTTCTCTTGATCCCATTTTTGGGGTTCTCAGATTTGTTAGAATGGCTCACACAACTCCAAAACCAGATTACTACTTACTGGATTACTGCTTTATTATAAAAGGATACAATTTAGGAAAAGCTTGATTGAAGAGAGATGCATATGGGGGAATGGATGCAGCTGTCTCTGGGTATGCCACTGTCTGAGCTCCTCCACGTGTGCACCAGCCTGGAAGCTCTCTGATCACTGGCCCTCCCTTTCCCAGTACTTTAGGGATTTTTGTGGAGGCTTCATTACGTAGTCATGATTGACTAAATCATTGGTCGTTGGTGGTTAATTCAACCTCCAGCCCCTCTCCCTGATGGAGGTCCGGGGGTGGGGCTGAAAGTTTCAACCTCCTAATCATATGGTTGGTTCCCTTGGTAACCAGCTCCCATTATGAGGGGGCTTTCCAAAAGTCACCTCATTAACAACCTCAAGTGTGGTTGAAAGGAGCTTGTTATGAATAACAAAAGGCTCCTTGCTTCTTTCACCTTTATTGCTCTTTTCACTTAAGAAATACCAAGGGTTAAGGATTAAGAAATACCACAGGTTGAGCTCTGTGCCAAGAGTGGGAGGAAGACCAAATATATATTTCTTACTACAAATCACACTATCACAAATTTGCTGTACCGTTAGTACTAAAGTCAGATTTGAAGTCGGTTTAAGTCCTACAACTTAGTTCTTTTTCAAGATTGCTTTCGATATCCTAGGTCCTTTGTATTTCTATATGCATGTTAGAATCAGCTTGTGTATATGAGCTTTTAAATTTTGATCTCAGTATGTGTTGCTATTTTAGGTTTATTAAATCCCTTTTTATTATCTTTGTAATGGCATTAAAGTTTTGATTGGAAGTTTCATATTGATTTTTAACTAGGGTTCTCTTGGCATGGAGGCTAAAAATAGTGTATTCCTAAACTAGATTACTCTCATTTGTTTTGAACCTTACATATATTTAAGGTAGGTAGATACCAAATTCAAAAAAAGTAATTGGAGGGGGCTGGCCCAGTGGCTAAGTGGTTAAGTTTGCGTGCTCCACTTTGGCTGCCTGGGGTTTGCCAGTTCAGATCCTGGGTGTGGACCTATACACTGCTCATCAAGCCATGCCGCGGCAGCATCCCACATAGAGGAGCTAGAATGACTTACAACTAGGATGTACAACCATGTACTGGGGGCTTTGGGGAGAAAAAAGGAAAAAAAAAGAGGAAGATTGGCAACAGATGTTAGCTCAGGGCCAAGCTTAAAAAAAGAAAGAAAAAAGTAATTAGAAAAGTCATTACAGAATTACCCAAGTGCTCTTTCCCCTAAAAACAGACATTGAAAATCTCCTGGGATTTTTATTAACTATTTACATTCTTCTTTTATGTGAAAAGAATGTCATCTTTTTACTACAAATATCTGTATATCTGCTGTTCACCTAAACTGTAGATAAACAAGTTTTATTACTCCAGGCTAAAAGAAGTGAGAAAGAATTTCAATTGATTCTTATGAAAACTTCTTTCTTTTTTAACAGGGCGTCATCGTTGTATTGGGGAGAATTTTGCGTATGTTCAAATTAAGACAATTTGGTCCACTATGCTTCGTTTATATGAATTTGATCTCATTGATGGATATTTTCCCACTGTGAATTATACAACCATGATTCACACCCCTGAAAACCCCGTCATTCGATACAAACGAAGATCAAAATGAAGAAGGCTTCAAGGAACTAATACAACATCAACAGTCAAACATCACTGTAAACTACAAAAGTATTTGGAGAGAATGAAATTTACAAAACGGTTCATTCCCAGTGTACTTTTTTTTTTGAGTGTGTAATTTTAAGACAGCCCGCTTAATTTGTTTTTTTATTTTCTTAACTGAATGGTTCCATCGAATCTAACAGCATTTCAGACATTTCCTAATAGTTTTATGATGGATATTTACTCCATATGCTTTATTTAAGGAAATCAAGCTGATTAGTAAAAAATTACTTAGGGGGATCTTGGTAATTGGCAGATCCTAAATAACACAATTTCCAGGTATTAATTTTAAGAGCATACATAGCTCTGGGCAAGTAGGTCAGAGTATTCAAATCTTGGATTAGATCTGCAAGTATAAAAGCCCACTGAGATACTTGGAAGCCTTAGGTTATTTATCCATTTATTGGGTAATGTTTGTGTAAGTGAGGGTGGGTGGGCAGGGAATGAACTCACATTTAAAAAGCCTTAGATAAAAGAGAATCCTATTAATTGTTTTAGTATGATGACACTTGGCAATGATGGAGCTATACTGTCGAAAAATACGTTTTTTGAAATTTTAATTGGAAGCACTACCTATAGGAAATTGAGAGAGAGCTATGACAATGACACTTATATTTCCTAAAAAGTAGTGTAATTATTAATACTAAAGACTGCTCATGTAACTTGATCAAATTACTAAATATTACATATTTATCTACTTCTTCCACATGATCACTCTGTATGAGAAGTCCAAAATAAAGTCCTTAAGGGATAATTTTTGTTCTCTGGCTCAAGGTGGTTCCCTACTTCCTCTCCAGAATCTAATTAGGGATGTTTCTGTTACTAGTTCTGTTTTATTAAAACTAGGTTAAAGGGCTTTTTAAAAAAAAACCAAAATGATCTTTGATCAGGGAACTCTGGCTTTAAGATAAGGGTAATGTGAAGCAGGATCTTGGGAGTACTGTCATGGGTCAAATTCTGTGAAGCCTGTCTTGAAGAATCAACTTAAATTATAACTGGAGACCTGACTCTCATGTGTCTCTAATTTGAGCACACAGTTTGTTACTAGATGAGGCCAACATATTTTCCCTTATATTACAGTTCTGTTTAAGAGGCTGGAGGACTCATGTTAAACTCATATTTGTGAAGGCAAAATCTCTGCTGTTATTCACATTAAAATTATCTTTGAGAATAATACAATCTGTATTCACAAATTATAAAGTGTGTGTGCTTCAGTGAGCAAAATTTAGGAATTGAGGAACCTGGATGGGGGAAAAATTCCATCTTTATTTGTACTAATTTCAAAGTGTAATTGAATATTTTCTTTATGAATTTATGCAACAAACCACACTAGTATTAGCAGTACCCAAAATATTGTGAACAGAAATCACAGATAGTTTCATATCACATTATAGATGTTATAGATCTCTTGAAATACCTTTTACTCTCATCACTACTTTGAAATTATGGTAGTTATTAGATCTACTGATAGATCTTATTTCTTTAATCTTTATATTATATCACAAAAATTTTTAAAAGTTTGACTGTTTCTATGTAACTGGGTTCATTTGCATCCCTATATATTTTATCTCTTCAAAAGTATTCTGAGAAGGGAGCCATAGTTTCACAAGACTGCTAGAGAGGTTCAAAACCCCAAGGTTAAGGCTAGTCTTTGTTTAGTGAATAGTTTGTTTTAGACTTAGATGTAGTTTTTAATCACAGACTAATTATTGAGAAGCATTAACAAATCTGACTGCAGAGACCCAATGTCATGAGGAGGGCTGATGGTCAGACATTGGGGGTCAAATGAGATTGATCGGAGCACTTGTCCATTGCTCCTTTCTCCACTCTCTCTCACAGCAGACTGGCTATGCTAGCTAAAAATGGTTTTATCCACAATCCTCCCCTTCAACTAACTGCTTTAGAATACATTTGTTATTTCTAGAACTATTCTTACTGGAATGTAGCTACGAATATGGAAAATTCAGGTAATTTGAAATCTCTAAGAATGTAGAACTTGCTACCATAGCCTTTTTGTGTTGGTATAAATCATAGGACTAACCCAATGGCAAGACAATATCCTCTAGATATAAGCATCAAATACTACTCTTGCTGTTTTAGTGAGCTGCCACGTTATCAGGGAGGACTCGAGTTAAGAGAGAGCACTGAGATTTATATTTGTGAGAGCTTCCCAATCTGAATTTGGCTTGGACAGCAGGAACACTGCTTAATTCTGCTGCATTCTGGTTAATAAAATTTAAGATTCTTTGAATTAAATGATTTCTGCATCATCTTAGTGGGCATGGCTTTGTGAGGACACATCTGTGGACAAAGGAACACTAAATATAATAGGGCAAATATGGATCAATCATGAAAATGGCAATGCAGCTTTCAGAAAGCACTGTGTAGATGTAAAGTTGATAAAAGGGATATGGAAAAGTTCCTCAATGGAGCGAAAGAAAAATCCCAATAGTATCTAATTCTAAGATTAGGACAAGTTTCTGAATCTCTAAATCCTACATATTTGAGATAAGTAATGAGATGGCATGCACTGCCGTAGACTCTAGCCCCCTCAAATTTGTATATTGAAGCCTAACCCTCAATTTGTTGGTAGTTGGAAGTGGGGACCTTTGGGAGGTGACTGAGTCTCAGGGGCAGAGCTCTCATGAATTAGTGCCCTTAGAGACCTCACGGACCTCATATGAAGAGACAGCAAGAAGGCGGCAGTCTATGAACCAGCAAGCAGGACCTCACCAGACACCAGTTCTGCTGGTACCTTGATCTTGGACTACTTCCTCGCCTCCAGAACTCTGAGAAATAAATTTCTGTTTTGTATAAGCTACCCAGTCTTAGGTATTTTGTTATAGCAGCCTGAACAGACTGAGACGCCAAGAATTATGGCTCAGTTAAAAATGAAGAAGGTTCAAATACAGTGTGGTTAAAATGGTGAAGTCATTTTTATTTCAGTACTTGACAAAATACCCCATAAAATTCAAAACTTCTACCATTATACAAAAATAGGTCTCTACAAGTGATATCTGTCTTCATCACCAGTAGCAAATATATTAGGCAGAAACATGTAACTTCAGTAGCCTTATAAGAAAAGTGCTGGACATCTCAAGCTACACATTCAGCAGTATCATAATACGCAAAAGTTTAATCTTTTCACCCATCCGATAAATACACAAAGTTTATAATTTAATCATTTAAATTAGCATTCCACAAATATACATGTAATTTAATGATTACTGTGCATGAATACATACACAATGCTTATATGTACAAATTCCAGTTTGTTTTAATGTGCTGGCAAGGGATTGGTATACAATCATAAGCTGTGTTTGTACTGGTCCCATTGAATATTCACAATACAAAAGCACAAAAGAACCACTGATTTATAAAAGGGAATTTGTTTAAAATCACTTCGATTCATGATGTTTCAAAGGATTATCTTCTCATGCCAGCATGAAACTGAGTTGAACCTATGAGAAAAATACAGGATATTGAAATTATTTCAAATTACATTGCCATTTATACCAGACTAACTAGTTCATGAAGGGCAGAAGATTATTACCCTCCATTTAAAAAAAATGCTTTTTATTTTTCTAAAATCTTATTCATACTTGAAGTGATTTTTAAAGATTTTGAATATAAATTTAGAGTCACTATAGCTGGCTCTCTAGCAATGTAAGTGAAACTAATGTTAAGATTCTCTTTAAAGTGCCCTGCAGGTTAAAGGTTCTATACCTTCTGCTTCTTCAGAAATCTTTTGGTCTTCAAAATCTAGGTCTTGTGAAATCTGGATGCTCAAAACAAAACACAAACCAAACCAATTCCAGCTGAGATCATTAAGTTTCCTATGACTGCAAGTTGCTTACGTTAGGTGATTTCTTACAGGAAGAGAGATACTACTAACTTAACCTGCTATTAGCCATATCTAGTTTGTGGGAATAGCAGAAAAAAGGGTCTTTAAAAAAGTAAAAGCAAAATATAAAACTTGACTTAAAGCACATTAAATTAAAATGATTCAAAACCTTTGAATGAGGAGTGAATTGAAGGGAGACAGGGAAAAGGGGTTTTCCACAATGAACAGGGAATCCACTTAAGTATTACAGTGTTTTTGAGCGGAGAAAAAAGATCATTCTTATAAAGTCTTTAGAATGGGATGGGTTTCTTGGGTCATCCATGAAAGCACAAGGTTCTAGCAGGGATAATGGCTGCATTAAGTGCAGAAAGTACTTGCTTCCTCCTCTCATCTCCCCACCCTTATTTGCAGGCCTCAACATGTATTACTTAGGAACATGTTCTCCATGTAACCCTCCGAGTACTTTGCACATTGATGCTCATTGCGCATTTTGTCTAATCAATCTGCTGAATGAAGACGGCAAAGAATCCATTTTTGGGGGAGTGGGATTCAGGGTGATAAATCACATCTTGACTGAAATTCCTGAGTCCTGGTAACTCATGCACTGAACTGTAAGATTTGATTATCCTGATGAGGAAGGTCAAGGAGTTTCAGAAAGAGAAAGGAGAGCTCTGGGTCTATCCAACCCTCTGTATGGTGCTGCCAATACTTGGTTAAGCTGAGAGTACCTGACTGTACGGTTCCAAGTCGTCTTTGCAGTGCCTCTAGCCGAGTGATATAATCTGTCAGGGCTCTGTCAGGATCATAATTCTGAAGCTGAGAACATGCTAAGGAACCAGGATTTAAATCAGCTAGAGGGCCTGGGTACCTATGAGATTAAAAACATGAACATGAATCTAAATTAGCCAGAAACAGTGCAAGTAACTTACCAACCTGTCTCCACCCTGCCCTCAAAAGGTAGACCACTTGTACACTGCCAGTCTATATCCCCTGTACTTCTGAGTGGGCAATGTATAAGGGAAAACAAATTCAAAGCTGCTACTAAGTGATCATAAGAATGTCCAGTACAATGCCTGTTGCAGAGGTGCTCAATAAATGTTGCATATGTATAAATGCATCTTGTCACGCAGACTCTAGTTTTTTCATACTGTCCAGTCTCTATCAATTTTAGTTAATACTTTTCCCCAATGTTTAACCACAGCATAGATACTAAGTAAGACTTGATCAACTGCTTCCTGTACTCTTGGAAACCTGGTACAAATTCAAAAACTATTTGATTCTGAGCCTTAGGTATGTAAATCCTATATGACTAAAGATACATCTAGCTATTTCAGTGCAAAGAAGTCAAAGCCCTAACACTGTCCCTTCTCTGTTAAGTATTAGTACACTTAACTACTCTAGGCAGAGTTTATCAAATTCTTGCCTATTGTGAAAAGGCAGAGGCGACCTGGGACAGTCCAGGTCTGATCCTGAGCGATAGGTAGAGTGTCGCGGTTCTCCGTACAGCTCCAGCCCACCGGAAGGACGATAAAACGGCTCAGTCCTTTCAGCACCTAAAGTAATCCAAAATGCACCTTGTAAAGAAAAAAAATACCAAGCCCTTGAAAAATTTCTACAAAACAGAAAAGGGCTCACAAGACTGCTATGCTGTACTATGTTACACTCTCTCCTCTATATAGTCATTTTCAATTATTCTTGCTACAGGAGAGAAACAGCAGCACCATGTTGTTTACTTTTGAAAATGAGTATTTCCGATAATTTGGAACTATACTTCACAGAAAATAAACTGTTTAATTAGAGTATTTTCTTTTTAAAAGACCTCTTTTTAGTTATAACTAGTGGTGAGGTGAGGGGTGTCTGTGTGTGTGGTTTGGGAGGAAAATATGGGGGTAAAAAATATCAGACTAATGTAAACAAGTTCTTTTATCACTCCATTCTACTGACGTTTATTAGCAAAAACCTGAAATCAAGATTTGCTAACTTACAAAACAGAACTTGTCATGGTACACATTTCAGATGTGGCAGTGTAAGGGTGCAGCTTTCAAAACACTTTGTTTAGGATACTAAATATATTCACTCTTCCTCTGCTGCTCAGCTACTGGTAGAATATGTAAAGGTGGTTTAACACCAATACACAGTATGGTTATGCTGTGTGTCTGTAACTCTGTGTGTTCCCCAGCTTCTGAGCTCATCCTATGTCTGAAATGTTGAAGCCCTTATGTCTGTTTCCACTTCCAGGTGTAGAGAGAAGGAATTTTAACTGTTACCATTATTATACAACCTATTGGTATACTCAGAAGCTTGTCTGAATATTGCTAAATTGTGAAAACTTCAAGCCATAATTTTCACAAGATTAACAGCCATCCTGTCTTGACCCAGAGCCTTAAATGTAGATGTAAGGGGAGTGTGCTCTGGAGCCAGAATGCCAGGGTTCAATGCTGGCTCCATCTCTTCTTACTGGGTAATCCAGGGCAAATGACAAATGCTTTCCATGCCTCAGTTTTTCATCTGTAAAGTGATAATAACAGTAAAACATATCATAGAACTTGGAAAATAAATGGAAAAAGCAGGGCTTAGTGCAGACTCAGTGCTCTATAAAAAACAATTCTTATTAATTTTAAAACAGCAAGGTCCCCAGCTTTGTTAGCTATAAGGGCTCTGTCTTTGGACAACACAGGTTCTAGAACACATTATTTGGAAGGTATTACACATGCAGTAATTTTAGAGAATCATAAACACAAGAAAAAATTCTATTTTGACTTCACCTGGACTCAGTCCAAAGCCATCCCTGTTAATGTTGATGGAACCAGAACTTGTGACTCGATGCCATCGTCGAACCAAAAATTTCATTCTAAAAAAGATCCAAAGAAAAAATTTCACAGCACACCTATAATGTAATGAGTATAAATATACACTTCCCCTAAAAATCAAGTCATACATTTAAATATGAACACAGAACAAATTTCAATATAATGACGATTACCTCATCTAAAACTATGCAAATGTCCCCTGGTTTGTGGTAAAATTAACTAGAACAGGGCTTCCCTAGAGGCACCAGAGGTCTCTTCTTTTGCCAGCACCAGGTTCTGGCTTTAGAGGTACATGGTACACAAAGAAATGGAGAGCAGAAGTAGAAAAGAGGAAAGGGGATGGGCAAAGAAAGGGTGAGGAGTAATGAAAACAGGAGAAAAGAACGGAGACTAAAAGGGCAGATGAAATGGAAAGAGAATGAAAAGATCCTTCAATTGGCACTAAGAGTGAGCTGGGAAAGCTGGAAGAGGAGTGAGGTCACATAATCAGGAATGAAAGCAACACTGGCTTCAAGAGGAACAGGGGCAGCAGTGTCACAAACCAGCTGTAGTGAGTTGCTGCCTGCCCTGTCCTGGCTCAAAGAGCTTTTTGGAGCATCAGTTTGGGTTTCTTAATTCCAATCAGTTTTCAAGGTTGTTTGAAGGTCAAAATATAACGAACATATAACAGGACAAGAAAAAGAGGAAGGCAGAGACAGAGACAAATGGCTTTCATGGAGCCTTCCCAAATTCCTCCAATGAAAATGAACTGCTCACTCCTGTGACCTCTCATTTAGTGTTTTCTAAGTTACATGCATATTGGTCTTCCCTACTAGAAAGTGAGCCACCCTTAGGGATTTGGGCAGCGATTACCTGTGGCAGGATATGTCTTTTTCTTCATTAATGCATCTCCTAGCACTTAACCCTGTAGAAGGTGTACTAGGTGATGCAGGGAATGAAAGATGAGGGAAGAGGACCTGGAACCAGGAGACGACAATGTGGAGCAGTAGAGGTGAGGAGGGTCTGAGACCATCAATAAGATAAAATGTGAGCTCCCTTAGAAAGCCAGCATGGATGAGACTGGGAACCCTGGCTGGTTGTCTTAGCTCTGTCATTACTGGTTTTGCAACCTCTCTCTGCCTCAGTTTCCTCATCTGTGAAGTGACATTTTGGACTATTAGTAATTCTGGTTATTTTAGTAATAAAGTAAATGAAAGTATGTCAGACTAAGTAATTTTTCAAAAACACTTTTTTCCTCTCTTACGATTTCTTTTATTTATATATCTCAGCTAGTTCACAGGCTTATTCATATTGAAAAAAAAAAAAAAGATAGAGACAATGCAGAATGTATGTACCAGCTCTGAGTCATCACTAGCTGCCTGCACCTGGGAAGGCCCCTTTCCTAGGTGCTATAGTACAACATCAGGTATCCCTGCCAAAAGGATGAAGACCTAGGAAGCAGCAGGCATGTTTTGGTAATGGCAGACGTCACCTACTATAGGAATACAGAGTACAACAGGCAGAGAAAAGAGAGAGGATTAAAAATAACTAATCCCTTTAGCTGTCAGTGCTGTTGAGTTGCTTCTGACCCTAGTAACCCCGTGTACAGCAGAGCAAAACCCTGCCAGGTCTTTTTGCCCCGTCCTCTCACCTTCCAGCACTATATCAGACAATGCTCTGCTGTTCTTCTTACGGTTTTCATGGCCAAATTGTTTGGAAGTGGGTGGCCAGGTCCTTCTTCCTCGTCTGTCTCAGCCTGGAAGCTCCGCTGAGACCTGTCCACCATAGGTGACCCTGCTGGTATTTGAAATACTGGTGGCATAGCTTTCAGCATCACAGCAACACACAGCCGCAGCATGACAACTGACAGACGAGTGGTGTGGTTCCCTGACCGGAAAATAAATCCTGGCTGTGGTGGTGAGAGTGCCAAATTTTACCACTAGACCACCAGGGCTGGCTAATCCTTTTAGAGTCTATTAAAATGCATTTTCTTTCAAGCACTTTACCTCGAAATTGCCATGGACACTCTGACAGCAGACCGAAACCTGGTGAAGCCCTTTGGACGGTTGGTGATCACCTCTAGATCCGTGAAGGCTGGCTGGCCCCCCATCCGGGCAAGCAGAGCCAGGGTGGCATCCTCACACTCCTGGAATCCACCCAGTAACAGCAGCAGGTATTTCTTCTGATAAATGAGAGCTTTCCGAAAACTTTCTGCCCTCAGGTATTTACCATAAATTCTCTATGTTTAAAAAGAGGAAACATATAAAGACATTAAGACGCTATTCAAATTGTTCTCTATGGGAAGACAATCTAGATTTTGTTTAAAAAAAGTAGTAGCAGTAGTAGAAAAATGGCAGGTACCTTATCACTGGTTTCTACTTTATTAGCAAAGTTGAAAGTAAAGATAATTAACCTTAACCTTTATACTTCTGCCTTTTTTTAGTCAATGGAATCTGTATACTAACCTTATAGTTATGCTTTTTGTTTATGGTGGATTTTAGCCTTAATCATATTTATTGCAAATATTTTGTCATTCCATTATCATCTGAGTTTTTTAAATTGTATAGAGCTACTTTTATTATTATGGTCACTAATCTATTTAACTTTTTCAATGTTAATGTTTTCTGTCACCTTAAGAGTCATAAATTTATGTTTACTCCATAGCTGGAATGAACATTTCAGCCATTTCTCTTTTTTTGTTTTATGTTAACTGATTAAGGTAGTTTTACTACAGTATTCATCATTAGTCATCAGAGAGGCTATTCAGAGGGCTCACCATCTTAGAGAGCACGATGCTCTAATATTGACAACAGCAGAGCTTTTGTTGGGGTTGAAAAGATAACTTTCTGTTGGTCTACTAAGAATGAGGCTGTGGGAAGTGGGACCATGAGTTCAGGGTGCTGCCACTGTGACCATTAATAGGGCTTAATCTGGTCCAAGACCTGGGGTATGCCTTGCCACAAATTTTTGTGACCAGCTAGAGACCTTCATTCATGACGTGGACTGAATAGAGAGACCTAGAGACACGGGCTGAGCACCACCTAAATTTCTTTAGCCTGTTCTATTACGGTTAGTGAGAGATGAACCAAGGCAAAAGCAAGGACCAGCTTCAGTTTATATTTAGATGGAAGATGTTTCCTACCTTTATAGTGGCTTCAGAATCAGGGCTCAGATTCTGAAGTAAAGCTTCATTTCTTAGTTCAGCTTTCAGTTTGTAGACTTCAGCTTCTGCCCTTTTCAAGGATTTTTGGAGAGTCAACTTTTCTCTGTTCCAGACTTCTTTTTCAGAAGCAATGATGGCTCCAATGTTGGCGCCACCACTGAATGAAAACCTAGAAGACTGCAGAGACCAGAGCCTACTTGAAAGATTTTTAAGAATAAGTCTTCGGGAAAAAATCTGAATTAAACAAATTAAAAGTTCCCTATGGGAGATATAGAAGTCTCAGCTTTCCAAACTCAGACAGGGAAAGTGCTAAGCCAATGTCAACTGACGTTAAAGAACATACACTAACTTTAAGTATATGGTCCTTTGCTGAGTAGATTAACTTTACAACTAAAAAGCCTTGTGAAAGCCTGGCCCCAGAGAAGGTGTTTAGATTTAGTGGAGCTTTGAACTAAAAAAATCTAGACTTAATAGATGGACCATCTGGGTCTAAATGCTGAGCCCGTCCCTGAAAGACTGCACTGGAGAAGCAGGGAAAAAGCCACCCAGCATGTACATAGGGAAGTGGATCCCTACAGAAGCTGTCTGGATGTGTTATCATGTATTTGACTGCACAGTTGTCTTATAGGTCTTCCCTATCTTTATATAGGGTGATTATAGAAGCTAGCAATTTATTTTGTAGTTTTTACGTGAAAAAATTTTAAATAAATTCCCAGAGTAGTTTATTAGACTGAAAGACATAGTTTAATGGCATCTTTCACTTAAGTTATGAATACAATAACTGATAAATAACTGATGGGAATAGTCAGAATTTACATTTGCACATTTCTTTACACATGTCTGATGTTGGTCCATAGAGAGCAAAGTAACTGGCTTTGGACATAAGTAGATCTTGGTTTGACTACGAACTTCAGTTTTCTCCTGTGCAAGGCTGGGTGTGGATTAGAGATTCTGAAGGTATATAACTCAGAATATGGCACAGAGAAGGCTCCCAATAAATAATAGCTATTATTATTATTGCCATCCCTATAAAATTTTCCAATGATCTAAGAATCAGCTACCTAATATTTTTACATTATCAAGATTAAAAATTGAAACTAAATAGCAGAAATTATAACTCTGCACTACTTATAATATGTGGCCATGCTAAAAATAGACGTACGTAATCTCTGCCGGCTCCTGTCTGTTGATACCACTTGATCTGCTCTTCCAGCTTCATAACCGTATTTCTTAAATCATTCTTTTCTTCGGTCAGTTGGCTGATATGTCTTGTCAACTCAGCATTTTGTCTCAGTAGTCTTTCAGTCAATGAGCCAGAAGAAGTACTTGGGGACACTAAGCTAGACTAGAAAGACAAAATGGCATAAGGTCACATACACATAAATGTTTGTGAATAATGCATATAAAAATGTGGACAGGCACTGAGAACAACAGATTTCATGAAGAAGTGATGCTTGAGTTGAGTCTTAAACAATAAGTACAAATTTACCAGGCAGGAAAGAAGACAGGGAAGGGTACCTTAAGCAGAAGGAAGAGCATGTATAAAGGCACAGAGGCTTGAGCAAGAGTGTGTTGCTTTTAGGGAACTATAAGTTGCTTGGTTAAGGCTAGAAAGTAAAGGTTGCCTTCACTTTATGGATAGTAGACCTAAATGTAAGCAGTGGAGAGCCATGATAAGGCTTTAGGCTGGAGCACGCCACAAACAAAATTCACATGTTAGAAAGATTCCTTTGGTAGCAGTGTACAAAGTAGAGTAAATCAGGGAAGATAAATCCTGGAGTCAGACAGACATGTTAGGACGTTACTGCAACAGTCCAAACGAGAAATGCTGAAGGCCTGAATGAAGGCAGTCACTATGGGCACATGGGATAGATATTCAGGAGGTAGAAGGCACATGACTTAGTGACTGCTTGGACGTGCAAGTAAGAGTGAAGGACGGAGGACTATGGTGACTTTCAGCTTTCTAAACTTGGTTATATCATGACCAGAAATGTGGGTTTTGGACAGAAAGGAGAAAAGGCAGATGATGCTCAGTTTGGAATGTGCTTGTGAGGTTCTTGAGGGGTCACTATGGGGTACATTTCCCCAAGGAAAGATGTCTAGTAACTAACTGAAAATATAAACCTGGACTACAGGACTAAAGTCTAGACTAGAACCACAGTCCACTAGGAGATAAGCTCCAAAAGGGTGAGATTTTTATCAGATTTGTTCATTGTATCCCCAGAACCCAGTACAGTACCTGGAACATAGGTGCCCGATATAAGTATTTGTTCAATGAATAAGTCTACTGAGGACTCAGGCTGTGGGAATGAATGAGCTTTCATACCTATAGTTGGGGAAACAAATGGATGAAGATACAGGAGGAAGAGGAACTCATAAAGGTGAATGATGAACGAAATGGAAGAAATGAGAGACTGCTGACACAAAAGATAAGGAAAAAGAGGGTTCTTAAGGTAGAAGAGGTCAAAAGTGTCAAATGCTACAAAAAAAAAGACAGACAGGGACTGAAAAGATTCACCAAGTTAGATAATTGTGAAGACACTAGTAGCATTCTGAAGGTAGTTTCACGGAGTGGTGAGGGTAGACAGCCAGACAACTCTTTCAAGAAACTTGGTTATCATTATACAATAAGAGGATAACGTAACTATTCAGTAATGATAATGCAAGTTAATTTTCCCTCAAACTTTCACTACCTTTTATTGGGAGAAGGCAAACATTATCACTAATGTTTAAAATAAATGAGAAGATAAAATTCTTTAGTAGTCTCCCCTTATATGTGGTTTCACTTTCCACAGTTTCAGTTACTTGCAGTCAACTGTGGTCTGAAAATATTAAATGGAAAATTCCAGAAATAAACAACTCATAAGTTTTAAATCACATGCCATTCTGAGATGATGATGATCTCATGCCTTCCTGCTCTGTCCCACCTACGACGTGAATCATCCCTTTGTTGGCTCCCCAACCACCCACACCATCTGCTCCTAACATCCAACCACAGACATCATCATAGATCGATGATCCTCCTTCTGACCTACTGTCAGTAGTTCAGTAGTAGCCTAATACTATGTCACAATGCCTACGTCATTCATCTCACTTCATCTCATCATGCAGGCAGTGCATTATCTCACATCACCACAAGAAGAAGGATGAGTACACTAAGATATTTTGAAATCACTTTTATTATAGTATATTAATTATTCTATTTTATTGTTATTGTTGTTAATCTCTTATTGTGCCTAATTTATAAATTAAACTTTATCACAGGTATGTATGTATAGGAAAAAACATAGTATATATAGGGTTTGGTACTATCTGCAGTTTCAGGCATCCCCTTGGGGGTCTTGGAACGTATCCCCCGCAGAAAAGGGGAGACTAGAGTATGGTGCCAGTTTCAAATGATTCATATAGTTTCCATTAAATCTTTGCTTTTTGATACTTTACAAAGTCTTACAGTCTTACCTCTTCACCTGGCTGGCCAGTTAATTTCTGTACTTGTAAAATAATCCCATCAATATTTTCCTGAACCCAAATGAAATCTTCATCATCTGCTGTTTCAAACTGTAGTCTTCAAGAAAAAGACAAAAAGTCAAAACATATCTTCTCAATTAGTGATGCTGAGTGGCACAAACATTAAGGATCAGGCGACACTCTGCTTCACCTATCACTTTTCTCTTACGTAAAGTGCTCTATTTCCCTGGGTTAAGGTGTTAAGATATTTGTTTTTAGGTGCATGAATTTTGTCACAAATATCATCTCCTAATGGAAACATGCATTAACTTTAAAATTTCAATTCCCCACCCTTAGCTACCTATTAGTGAGTGACAGATTCTGTCCAGCTTGTCTAAGAATGCATTTCCAAAGGTCAGGCAGAAAAGTCTAACCTGTCGGAGGCTTTCTGGGCTAGATGCTGTAGTTTTGAAGCCACATATTGAAGCTTTTGTCTGATCATTTCTAATTCCTGATTACAGACAGTTCCTCTTCCCTTCATTTCAATCAGTTTAGGAAAGCCTGATTCCTTTGTCTCTCCTTCTATTTTCTGTTGAAGAACCCAATTTCTAGTTCGATCACTGGTTAAACTCCATGTGGTTGGCTGGCAATTTTGGAGAGAAAAAGGAAAAGCAATAATTAAATGAACAGCAAATCATGTTCTTTATTAAGGGAATACAATTATTGTTTGTATTTCAAATAAACTTCTATAGATTTCATTTTCAAATGACTTTTACACAGTTATTTAAATAATTTAATCCAATGTCAAAATCATATGATCAAAGAGCTGCAGTATTCTTTTAAAAAATATTTTAAAACAAAGTGTCAATTTACCTCATTAAGATTCTGACACAGAATTCTTTTACTTTCTCGTTTTTCTTCCCGTTCTAGTTCTTGCTTCTGGAATTCCTGCATAATTCCTTGCAGTCGCTTTCCTTCAAGGTCTAACTTATAAACTTGTTGCCTTTTCTCTTCCAGCTGACGCTGAAGATCTTCCACTTTGGACTGGAGCTCGTGCATTTTTTTCTGGCCCTCAGTGTTGGCCTCTTGTTCTGTCTGCAGTGTCTTCCTGTGAACCTGCCTATCCTTTTCCATTTGCTGTCTTGTTTGCAAAGAATCCAGTTTATATTTCTCAGTCTCATTTAACAATTCTACTATGCGACTGTGTTTCTCCTCTAGCTGTTTCTGTAGCTCCTTAAGGAGGTCCTCAGAGGATAAGGAGGGACGAGGCTGCCCACTATCATCCTTGCTCTGCAGCTGTGCACGCAATTCCCGCTCCCTATCCAGGGTACTGCTCATTTCCTGAATTCGAACTTTTTCGGATTCAAGAAGGACTTGAAGCTCTAAGTTTCGACCTCGTTCTTCTGATAACTGGGCATCATGTAGCACTCTTTGTGATTCTATTTTCTGCTGTGATTCGTTTAGTAGTTGTTTCTGTTGTTCCAAAAGTAGATTTAGCTGAATATTTCTTTGTTTCTGACCCTCAAGTGAAAATTTCAGATCCTTGTAGGAGAAAGTTGAGTTTAAGAACTTGTTATTTTAATATTACTAAAAACACTTTATAAGTATACAATTGTGCCTTTATTAATACTAAGTAGGTAGTATTTGGTAATAGAATTAATTATCCAGTTTATTAAATTTTCAGTGGTTAGAAAATAATTATTTGGACAGCCAGTTGGTTTTCATCAAAGAATATAAACAAAAGATTGCTAAGCTTAATAATACTTTCTCCCCAAACTTTAATCATAACTGGTTAGAGAATATGAAACAGGGTGCATTTCTCCTAGGAATAATAATTTTTAAAAATATAAGTATTTCTGATATAATGTAATTTGAATTTCTGAAAAACCTCAAGTTCTACAATATCACACTAAAAATAATAGGGCTCAGGGACAAACTATGCAAACTTATAAAATTTGCAATGATAAAAAATAGTAGTTAGTATCTGAGGAGATAACATGTTTCTGCCGAGTAGAGAGCTTACTATGCCTGGAAGCTGCCATGGTGGATATAAAAAAAAAACACACAAAAACGCCAAAGTAATAGGGAAGAGATGCTGGCTACACAATTTTTTAGCATAGAGGTAGCAGGTACCGAGATTATGTGGATTAACAACAGAGCTCTGAGCCAGTGAGGCTACAGTTAAAGTGGGCACTACTCTCTTGAGCTGAGAGCTGCGCAAGGCTGGGTGTGCCTCTCTGGGAGAGAGCCTAGAGTGGAGGGACTCATCTTAAATTTTCTTAAAATAGAGCAGCAAGGAGCCCTGCTGCCAGAGAAGTATCACCCTCCCCCAGGAGAAAACAGGAACCAGAACTACTTCTGCATTAAACTGACCCGACTGCCCTATTTATCAAATTGTATGTGCACTAATCTGAATTCCAAAAACACATGCTGTAGCAGAACAGTCTGTACATATCCTTGGATGTAGTAAAACAAAAAATAAATCATCACAACATTAGCATTTCCTGATAATACAGTTTAGATAACATAATACTATTCAACACACAGTTAACAACTTAGAGTTACGTCACCTTTAGAAAGAGCAAAGTCTCCAGACTCTCTCTCTTCTATTGTTTTGGGTTTTCCACAGACACTTAAAGACAAAGTTAACAATACCTCAAGTTCTTCTTTATCCCGCTCTTCACTGCGTCCCAGTTTGGCTTTCTCTTTCTCCAAAGCCCACTGGAGCTCTCGCGACTTTTTCTGTTCACTTGCTAATGTGTCATTAAGCAAATGGACTTCATCTGTTTTATCTTTAACTTCCAACCTAAATCAGACAGACAAATGAACTTTCATAAAACTATTTTGCCCAAGTACATATCGAGAGAGAAAGAGAAAAGAACAATTTCCACTGAAAACCAGAGGCATATTATAAATTAGCTGATAGGGAAATATAAACGATGTAAAGATTAAAGATTCTTGACTGTGGCTCATTTCAAACTGTTTCTAGTAGTACAACTATTAGTCTTTATTTACCATTGCAAACAATTTATTGCTACAAAAGAATATTAATACTAAACATTTTCTTTTCTCTTTTACTGAACATGGGAATTGCCATGTATGTTTGTGTGTGTGAAACCAATATTCAAAATAAAGAATGACTGTATCTATAATGTGTTCTTGGCAAGCAGAGTATCTCTGTATTTACACTAACAAATTTATTGTGTTTACAAGCATTATCTTTTAAAACATTTTGCATATTTTAGCTAACTGAACCATGAATCCTGTTGAGATCATAAAAATCACTTCAAATTACTTGGTGGTAAAATAAAGGTCAAAATTATGTATCTTTTTTTTTTTTTTCTGTGAGGAAGAGTCGCCCCGAGCTAACATCTGTGCCAATCTTCCTCTACTTTGTACGTGAGATGTCTCCACAGCATGGCTGATGAGTGGAATAGGTCCTCACCTGGGATCTCAACCTGTGAACCCCAGGCCCCAGGCCACCAGTGTGGAATGTGGAACTTCAACCACTCGGCCATGGGGCCAGCCCCTCAAAATTATATATCTCATACAACAAGAAGCCTGAAGTAGAACTGAAGTTACAGTAAAGAATATGGCAATATCTACTCATGAGTTTATCATTTGGCATTTTTCCTATCCACTGTAGTTTTCCCCATAAATAACAGTTTCATGCTATTTAAACATCATGTACAATGTTATGTTTTTGTAGGATCTGTGCAATGTCTATGACATAATTACTTGAATTTCTTTACTAATACAGGTTTATATAAGAAAGCTTGGCACACCTAAATGCCTCTAATTCCTTTAGGTGCTTATGCTGTGCTTTGAGTGTTGTTTCTAGTTCCAATTTTGTTTGTGCAAGTTCACTCTTCAGTTCGGCAACCACCATTTTCTCAGAACTCAGCTGTTCTTGTAATTCTGTTGCTTTGTCTTTCACACTACTCAGCTCCACTTGCATCTCCAGGATCTGAGACTGCTTCTGCTGCATATTATATTCCAAGAGTTCTAAATGGAAAAGTAATAATATTTAAAGTATGATCTAGCCACTCATATTGGGTTTATATTTTGTTGATAAGTACTGATTTGTAATTTAGGAGATACTACAAAGCAAATGTGAAAAGATTATAGTCCTAAAAAGCTAGCAATTTAGCAATTTATATAAATATACTTTTCCTCACAGTGATAACGGTCAATATATCAGAACTGTAAATATATAAGGATGAGAAAAGTTTAACAGAACATATTAATGGATACAAGATTTGAAATAAAAAAAAACCCTTTAAATGTTCACACAATACTATAAATAGGAGAAGCATGTGTTTGGGAAGGGAGCTTCTGGGATACTTGGTATAGGTGATGTTTCCAGATATGCACTTAATAATTTGTTATACTGTGTATTTTTGTGTTTGGCACTTTTCTGTATGTATGCTACAATTCACAATAAAAAAAGGATTAAAAAAGAAAGTTACTCTCATTATGGATTTCTTTTTCTTTTAGGTGAGTATTCTCATATAGAGCTTAAAAACAAAGATAATGAACTTAATGGGCTAAACAACCAGATCAAGGCAAGGATCCTTTTACATTAAACACAGGAGTTGAATACCAATCAGATAATCCCTTAATCCCTAGAGTAATTAATGTAGATTATCTCCTTGATGTTATAAGAACGAGAAGAAGGTGTGACTAAGAGGAAATGTGTTTCAACTGAATAATAACAGGAAGAAATGAAACAGTGAAATATTATTCATGTATTGTGTCACCATATAAGCTCGTCATAAAACACACCTTGGCTTGGTTGATCATTTTCTTGTTCTCTTTTCCTACCATTCATTTGAGCACGCAGTGCTTGAATTTCAGATAATAAACTCCTTCTGTCTGCTTTCTGGAGACATTCCATAGCTGCGCGATACTCAACACCCTGTAACAATCAAGGTAAAAATCCAAGTGAAAGAGTTGTAAAGACAATAAAATTAAGAACTAGGAAGTCTGAAGAAGAATGAATGGAACACACATAGTAAAATTTTGAAAGATATTAATTTTCTCTTCCTGCTCATTAGGATTTACTTTTTAGTTATTAATCTTTACATTTATTTTTGAAGAATTCAAAATATTTTAAAAGTTTATATAAATAGCACCATATTGTATTTATCTTAGTGTCATATGCCTTTTTCACTTAACATGTTGGTGAACCACCCAAGTTGACACACGTCACTCTATTTCACTTATTTTCAATGTTCTATAGTACTCCACAGTATGAATAATACATTACATTTTGAGCATCTTATATTTATTGGATCCTCTTTATTGTCCTTCGTTTGTATCATTTGTCCATTTTTTCATTGGTTGTTTTATTCTCATTGGCTATTTGGGGTTTGTAGGTTTCTTTTCTTGTGATGTCTGTCTAGTTTTGGAATCACAGCAATGCTGGCCTTAGAGAATGGGTTGGGAAGTGTTCCCGTCTCTTCTTTTTTTGGGAAGAGTCTGTGAAGGATTGGTATTAATTCTTCTTTAAACATTTGGTAGAATTTGCCAGTGAAGCCACTTGATCCTTAGCTTTTCTTTGAGAAGTTTTAAAATTACTAATTTAACTCTTTATTAAAAGCCTGTTCAGATTTTCTATTTTTCATGAGTTACTTTTGGTAGTCTGTGTACTTTTAGGAATTTTTCCATTTAATACTATTGCAAATATTTATTTTTAAAATTACATTTTGTTTGTTGTTGAGAAATCAGATTTTTACTTACCTCTTGATCTTACTTCCAGCAGCATTACCAAACTTTCTTATAAATTCTACGTCTCTGTGTAGATTCTTTTTGGTTTTCTATGTAAGTACATGGGGGGTCTCCCCCAGCCCCAATCCTTATTTATTTCATTTATTTTTCTTGCTTTGCTGTGCTAGCTAGATCTTTAGGATAAGGCTGAACAGATTACTGAACCCTTTATTAAGAAATGTTTTTATTGGGGCCAGCCCTGTGGCCGAGTGGTTAAGTTTGTGCACTTTGCTTTGGCAGCCCAGGGTTTGGATCCTGGGGTGGACCTGGCACCACTAGGTAGGCCACACTGAGGTGGCGTCCCACATGCCACAACCAGAAGGACCTACAACTAGAATATACAACTATGTACTGAGGGGCTTTGGGGAGAAGAAGAAGAAAAAAAAGAGATTGGCAACAGATGTTAGCTCAGGTGCCAATCTTTAAAAAAAAAAAAAGAAATGTTTCTATCATTTAACTATCAGGTATCATGCTTGTCGTAGGTTTGTGTTAGATAAACCTTTTATTTAGTTTAAGAAATTCCTTTTTATTTTTTGTTTATTTCTTTTAAAGTATTTTCAAGTATGAATTTCTTCATTTTGCTTATTTGTTGTCTCTCTTGAGATGATTTTTCTTTTCCCTTTCCCCTTTAACTTGTTAAAGTAATGAATTACATGAATTATTTTTAATGGTATGTATGCTACCTTGGTATCCCTGGCTAAGTGTAAGGTGGTCGTGTCTTTAAAGAATATACATTGGTGGATTTGGTTTGTTAGTATTTTGTTTAGGATTTCTGCATCTATGTTCATGAATAGAATAGGCCTATTATTATTCTTTCTTGTATTATCTTTGTCTGATTTTGGTAACAGGGTTATACTAACTTCCTGACAAAAAGATAGGGCATTTCCCCACTCATCCAAAAATGGAGAGCATGTATATAAAACTGGAATTTGCTATTCTTTGAATATTTGGTAGATTTTACCTGTAAAACCATTTGGGCTTGGTGTAATTCTTATGGAGAGATTTTTTAAAAATTGTTTTTAATTTTATATTTTGACAATTTCAGACTTACAGAAAAGCTCCAAAAATTGCGCAAGGATTCCCGCATACCCTCATCCAAATTCCCTAAATGTTAACCATTTTTATCATTCTCTCTCTCACACACTCTCTCTCTTTATATACCTGTGTGTGTATATCTACACAAATACATGCACATATGATTATTTTTCTTTCTCAAAATGTGTGAAGACACGTTGCAGACAGATGCCCCTTTACCTCTAAAAACCACAGTGTATATTTCCTAAAAACAAGAACATTCTTTTACAAACCACAGTACCATTATCAAATGCGGAAATTAACATGAAAACAATACTGCCATCTAATGAACAAAGTTCATTCAAATTTTGCCAAATGTCCTTAATAGCAAAAGGGGGAAAAAAGTGATGACCCTTTTTCTTTTGTGACCTAGTTATTTTGTAGCATGTCCCTCAATTTTTAAAAACTTTTTATTTTGAAATAATGTGAGACAAAGTCCCTGTGTACCCTTTTAGCCAGCTTTCCTGATAACATCTTACATAACTATAGTACATTACCAAACCCAGGAAACTGAAATTGGTGCAATACTACTTAAATTATAGGGTTTATTCAGATTTCATTAGTTTTTACATGCATTCATTCTTTTTCTTGGTATACAGTACCAGGAAATTTTATCATATGTATATATGTATATAGGTTCATGTAACCACCACCACAATCAAGATATAGAACTGTTTCATCCTCTCCCCACTCCTAAGCCCTGATAATCACTGATCCGTTCTCTATCACTATAATTTTGTCATTTCAAGAGGGTTATATAACACACAAAAGTCTTGCAACAGTTTGTTCCTTTTTAATTGCCAAGTAGTATTTCATTGTATGGATGTCCTAGTTTACTCATCCATTCACCTATCAAAGGACATTTGGGTTGTTTCCAGTTTCTGGCTATTATAAATAAGACTGCTATGAATACTGATACATAGTTTTTATGGAGACATAAGTATTCATATCTGATTAAATGCCTATGAGTGTGACTTCCAGGTTGTATGGTAAATATATATTTAACTTTATAAGAAACTGCCAGGTCATTTTGCAGAGTGGCTCTCCCATTTTACATTCCTTTCAGCAATGTATGAGATGCAATTTCTCTGTATCCTCTCAGCACTTTGTGCTGTCACTAATTTTTATTTTGGCCATTTTGAGAGATGTGTAGTGCCCTCAATTTGTTTATGTCCAATATTTCCCTATGAGTAGATTTTGGTTATGCATTTAACAGAAGTACCACAAAAGTGATGTTACAACCTTTATATCAGGAAGTACTCAATGTCAGCGTGTTCCCTTACTGGTGATATCAACTCTGATCACTTGGTTAAGCAGGGTTTCTCTACTATAAAGTTATTACTTTTCCTTTTGTAATTAAAAAGGATTTTCTGGAGACTTACTTTGAGACTATGTAAATACACTTTCCTGATCAAACTTTTTCATACTCACTTTATTTGGTCGATTATTACCATAGTGTTTAATGAATTAGTGATTTACTAATTCTATCATTTCTTCTACACACTGGTTGGCATTCTACTGTAAGAAAGAATTTTTATTCATTTATTTATATTAGTATGAATTTATGAATTCTTATTTTACTCTTTGGTTTATAATCTGTCACTATCTTACTTAATTTGATGTTCAAATTGTCCTAAATTTGGCTAGTTGGAATTCCTTCAGGCTGTGTTCTGTGACCTTTTGACGTATCTTCTTCATTCTTTGAACAATTCCTTATTTGTCAGCAAAACAAGATATTCCAGGTTCATCTTGTACTTCCTTGTTCCAGCCCCGGAATGTGCCATTTCTCCAAGGAGTCTTATTTACTTCTAATGGAGAATGTAGTGAAAAATCAAGATCTTGGTGCTAAGTGCTACAAGAAGATTTTTAACTACTGATTTGATTCCTTTACTAGTTATAGGTCTTTTCAGGGTATTTCTTCCTGAATGAATTTTGATAAATAATATTTTTCCAGAAAGTCTATCCATTTCACCCAAGTTTTTAATTTACATAAAATTATTCATAATATTCTATTTTTATATCTCAACTATATATTTAGTTATGATCCCATTTTCATTCCTTTTTTTTTTTTTTTTTTTTTTTGCTGAGGAAGATTCACCCTGAGCTAACATCTGTTGTCAATCTTCCTCTTTTTGCTTGAGGAAGATTGTCCTTGAGCCAACATCTCTGCTAACCTTCCTCTATTTTGTATGTGGGATGCTGCCACAGCATGGCTTGATGAATGGTGTGTAGGTCCACGCCTAGGATCTGAATCTGTGAACCTCAGGCCACTGAAGTGGAGCATGCGAACCCAACCACTATGCCTTTGGGCCAGCACCAGCTGTCATGTTTTTTATGGAGAAAATACAGGTGTTAGATGAGCACTGCTTAGGCATGAGTTAGAGAGCTATTGGCCATGAGTTCAACATTAATGAATCAGCAATATTTAATAAATAAGGCGTCAATCAGAAACACACATAAAACAAGGTCATCTATTGATTGGTTGACAAAAATGTTGTGACTAGGGGCTCACAGGAACCTACCCATGTATTGCCCCTAGTAGCAATGGCTCAGCATTTAAAGCAACTTTAGAGACTCTAACTATTACATATAATGAGAAGTGACTGTTATCTTATTCCTTCTAGTTTCTTTGGGATTATTCCATTGCTCTTTTAACTTCCTAAATGGGATGATTAGCTCATTAATATTCAGTCTTTTTAATTTTCTAATGCAAGATAAAACATTTAAGGTAATAAATTTTTATGCAAGTATCCAAGAAAAAATGACCATACATCAAAACAAGACATGCTGAGAGTTATAAGTGACTAGAATGCAAAAGTGGAAAATAAAGAAGAATCAAACATCATCGGAAAATTTGGACTAGGGGTCGGAAACGAAGCATGGTAGTTGCTCGAGAATTTCTGCGAAGCCAACAATCTGTCTGTCATAAACACACGCTTCAAGCAACGAAACAGACGACTGTATACGTGAACATCACCAGATGGCCAATGTGAAAGTCAAACAGACTATGCAATTGGAAGTAGGAGATGGAGAAGCTGTATTCTCCCTGCCAAAACAAGACCAGGTGCGGAATGTGGTGCTGACCGTGAAGTGTTCATATCCAATATCACAGTAAAGTTGAAGAAGAGCACTAAAAGAATTGTAGTGCCAAAATATAACATAAACAACATTCCCGATGAATTTAAAGTCCATATGAAAAACAGATTTGCACTGTTAAACCTAATTGACCAAGAAGCAGAAGAACCATGGACTGAATCTAAAAATATTAAGAAGGAAGGCAAAAAGACAATGCCTGAAGTAAAAAGAAAAGCAAAATCGAGATGGATGACAGAAGAAACACCAAAACTTGTTAAGGACAGGTGAGAAGCAAAAGTAAAAGGTGACAAAAGCAGGATTAGAATCCTGAACGCAGCTTTTCAGCGACTGTCACCTAGAGATAAAGAGAACTCCTAAAATGGCCAATGCAAAGAGACAGAAGAGAACAACAGAAAAGGAAGAAGGGGTCTCTTCCATAAGATCCAAGAAATCAAAGGGAAATTTAAACCTAGATTAGGAATGCTGAACGACCAACAGGGAAGCAAACTATCTGTTCAGGAGAAAACGAACGGAAAGTGGAAACAGTAAACTGAAGATCTAGACAGAAGAGACGAAAGGATGACAGATTCCTTTGAAGCAGATTCCTATGAGGAAGAACCAGTAATCCTAGAAAGTGAAGTGGAAGCTGCCCTGAAAGCAGTGGGAAGAAATAGGTCACCAGGGGTAGATGGAATATCAATAGAATTAATTCAAGCCACAGAGACTGAATCTGTCAAAATCCTAACACGAATATACCAACAAAAATGGAAAACAAAACAAAGGCCTATAGACTGGAAACGCTCACTATATATCCCAATCCCCAAGAAAGGAAATGCCAGGGAGTGCAGTGACTATAGGACCATTGCTCTAACTTCCCATGCAAGAAAAGTGATGCTCAGGGTGCTGCAACAAAGGTTCTTGCCTTATATGGAGCAAGAAATGCCTAATGTTCAAGCTGAATTTCAAAAACGGAAAAATACGTGAGATCTAATTGTGATGATTCATTGGCTACTGGAGTGCTCCTAAGAATTTCAGAAGGTTAATCTATGTTTTATAGACTACAGTAAAGCCTTTGACTGCGTGGATCATGAAAAGCTATGGGCTGCTCTATAAGAAATGTGCATGCCTCAGCACTTGATTGTCCTGATGAGTAACCTGTATTGAGAAGCCACTGTCAGGACAGAATGTGGAGAGAAAGAATGGTTTCCTATAGGCTAAGGTGTCAGACAAGGGTACATTTTATCTCCCTATCTATCTAAGCTGTATGCAGAAGATGTCATATGAAAAACAGGGCTAGGGGGCCAGCCCAGTGATGTAGTGGTTAAGTTCACATGCTCTGCTTTGGCGGCCCGAGGTTCACTCGTTTGGATTCTGGGTGCGGACCTACACACTGCTCATCAAGCCATGCCGTGGTGGCATCCCACGTAGAAAAACTAGAAGGACATACAACTAGGATATACAACTATGTACTGGGACTTTGGGGAGAGGGAAAAAAAAAAAGATTGGCAATAGATGTTAGCTCAGGGCCAATATTCTTCACCAAAAAGCATACCTTTAAAAAAACGGAATACCAACAGGAAATTCTAGATCTGGTAGAAGGATGTGGCAGGTCTAAGACTGGTCTTGGATAGTCTTTAAAAACAAAACGAAAAAAGAAAAACTGGGCTAGACTCAGATGAAGGAGTGGAAATTGGTAGAAGAAATATCAACAATCTAAGGTATGCAGATGACACTATACTATTGCCAGAAAGTAGCAAGGACTTGAAACAACTTCTGACAAAAACAAAGTACCAAAGTAGGACTGCATTTGAACATAAAAAAGACAAAAATTATGACTAAGAAGAATTACAAAACTTTAAAGTAGACAATGAAGACACTGAAATTGTTAAAGATTTTGTTTACCTTGGTTCAGTCATCAATTTAAATGGAGACTGTAGTCAAGAAATCAAGAGAAGACAGAAACTCGGAGGGGCAGCACTGAAAGAACTAGGAAAGATCATCAAGTGTAAGGAAGAGACTAAGGCCAAGAGTATCCACATCCTTGTATTCCCAATTACTATGCACAGGTGCGAAGGCTGGACAGGGAAGAAGGCTGATAGGAAAAAAATCTGACTCATTTGAAACATGGTGTTGGAGGAGGGCTCTACAGATACACTGGACTGCCAGAAAGACGAACGAGTGGCTCCTAGAGCAAATCAAGCCTGAACTATTGCTTGAGGCAAAAATGGTAAAACTGAGGCTGTCCTACTTTGGGCACATCGTGAGAAGGCAGGATTCAAGGGAAAAGACAATAATTCTGGGAAAAGTAGAAGGCAGCAGGAAAAGAGGAAGAGCAAATGCGAGATGGACTGGCTGCATAAAGAAATCCATAGGCACGAGTCTATGGAAGCTGAGTAGGGCTGCTGAGGACAGGACGTTGTGAACATCATTCATTCATAGGGTCGCCAGGAGTTGGAGCCGACTTGACAGCACTTAAGAACAAATAAGTTTTCTTCTAAATATTCTTGGTGGCTGTGTTAAAATTTTAACCTTCAGACTTACTCTAGTCAATAACTCTCTAATTATTATTAAAAAGCATTCTTTGTTCTAGTGTATTGTTTAAAATTTCATTTTTATACCTGTTCTTGTATTCTCTTTTCCAAACAGTTTAATAATCCAACTGCATCTCTAGTACCTAGAGCTGTTAGCTCAGTCTGAAATGCGGCTATTAAAACACTGCGCTCCTTTAAGAAAACTTGCTGAAGGGCAAGCAGAAGTTCACCTCGCCAGTCTGAGAAGCTCTTGTGAGGTTGAGAACTATCAAACACCTAGCAGAGTATAAAAAACAAAAGTTAGTTTTCAAATAAGCATGTTTTAAAAACATTCTAAAAAGGATATTAATCCACTAACCAAAATAAATACTAAAAGTTTAAGAGCATATAAATTTATTTTCAAGTGTGTTTTGGGGTATTCAAACAATATATAGTAATTCATGTAAAAAAGCACCATAAAAGATAATTTAAGTTGTTGAGTGCCTTATTATCGATAAAAATAATATAAAACTATTTAGATGCATAATATTCTTTGAGTACCTCGGCTTCTCTTTGTTCTTGCATTTTGGTAATTAAATCCTTAAGAGATGAGATCGTACTGAGGTAAGCTCTTCTCTCTTCTAGCCAAAATTCTGAAACTTGCTGAACAGAATGGTCCTCTCCATCACTGTAGGGAGACTCAGTGAGAGAGAGTACCTGCATGCCTTCATTATGGACAGCTCTCAGTAATCCCTAGAAACCAAAACCCCAAAGCCAGAATTATAACAACTTCTTCAGAGATTGCAAAGTCTTGCTTCAGACTACATTTGAAGCAAGACAGTTTATCTAGTTAGATCTATTCAGAAAAGCCACTGCAGACAGGAAACACAGCTCACCAACAGTGAATGCCTTCTTCCTATGCTCTGTGACTTTGCGTGGCTCTCATCTCTAAGTTCCTTCTATTTATTTAATGTGTGGTTCTTGGATTTATCGATTAGCCACTAATTTGACCAAAAGAAATATGTAGGAGATAACTAACTTCTAGTCCTTGAGACTGCTTTAATAATTTTGGCAAATGAAAACATCAGGCATAAAAATTATTCTCAAAAGACCTTTATACAAATAACTATTAAATATATTGTAGTTTATTATCTGCAAAATATGGAAATACAAGTAAACAGCTTCCCAAAGTTCATTTTAGCTATACAATTCTCTCTTCAGAGTGGATCTTCCTATATAACTACTAATAAACTACTGTGTTCAATATAGAAACCACATTGGCTAAGTTTTACTAAAAGCTACCTGTATTTTAGTACCTTTATTTTCTTCGGAAATAAATCCGTTGAATTTTCACCTTCTTCTCCTTGGCCTTCTGATGCTGTGTCAAATCCCTGACTTTGTGTAAGATAAATTCCCTGACCCCAGTCTGATCCAGAATCTAAAATAAAGAAAACCAATGACTACTGAAAAGAAACAAACACTTTTTAAATAAGCACAATGAAAATTCCAGAAATTTATATAACTTACCACTGGAACATATTTCTCTAGTTTGGTAAGCATCAGAATGTATTAATTCAGGAACTGAGGATCCCTAATTAGAGAAAACAAAAAAACACATATCGTTTTTTGACTTAATAAAAATAGGGTCCAATGAATAGCAGTGTTCTTTTGCAACGCTGTCAAAAAAACAAAAACAAAAAAACCCTCAATCAAATCTATCACACCTTTCATAATAAATGAAACTATCCATGGTTTACAAGAAGTCTTTAATGTTTTTCTTCATGGATATTACTATAATAATAAGAGACATTCATGAATTAAGGAACGATAACATCAGGTTCCAAATCTGCACAGGAACTTTGTGCTAAGTTATTATCTGACTCTACATAATGGAAAGATTTAAAATTGTAATTTTACCATAAGGAAGAGATTGCCTCAAATTTCTTTTTCTTAAAAGCTGAGGATTTTGGGAAAAAAATCATAGAATGTTGAAAAAACATTATTAGGAAAACCAATACCTCTTTAGATCTCAGACACTGTATCACTGCCTTCAGGGCACCACATTCCTCTGTCAGTAACTGAACAGTAACATAGTGTTCCCTCTTCAAGGTTTCCGTTTCTGAAATATGTCTGGATTCCATATCCAAAATTTCAGCAGCATGTAGTTCCTGCATCTGCTCTATTTTTTCAGTAAACTGACTGATTATTTCAGTGACTTCTTCTGATGAACATTCATTCTGTAAATCAATTTGGATTCCTGCGTTTCTAACAAGAATTTGTGGAGTCTGATTGCTATTATTAACTTTGACAGTCCCCTCAGTCTGGGATGCAGAGCTTTTACCCACTTTAATAGGAAGTGGCTCTAATATGCGGACCTTTCTGTTTTCATGTTCATGTAAGACCGAGGTCTTATCTTCTTTTTCTGAGAAGCAGGATAATTTCTCTTCTGCCTCTGTCAGTTGATCTCTAACTTGGAGTAAATCTTTCTGGAGAAATGCTATATTTGTTTCTTTTACCTAAAACATAATGAATAGAACAGTAGAATATGCAGGTTTAAAATACTGAATGTAGAACTTAGGTAGAGGGAAAGTATAATTCATGGTAATGTGTTTATTTTTCTCAGAATAGTAATAATAAAAAAAATTTCAGAAACACCCAGTTTCCATATATATTTGTATATAGATTACCATATTGTCATAAATCACCACAGAAACGAAATCATTTCATCAGTCTGTACTTTGGGTTCTCATGGGATATACAGTTCTCATCTTTCTTTCTCCTCCTTTATTAACAGTCTGGACATTAAAGGCATCCTCCTAACAAAGATTCCAAGGAAAACCAAGCAAGAAGATGCTAGTAGACAAATTTATGATAATGGAACTTTCCATCAAGTTCACAAAAGACTTGATTTTTCTCTAGCTTTTAAGTTATGGATCTGGGTTTGTTTTTACAGAAGAGAATATACTTGGAAATGAAATTAAGATTAGTAGAAATAAGTCCATTAGGAGTCATGTTACTTATCTTACCAAAAGCTCTTCTTGAAGCTTTTCTGCCTTCTCTCTGTACGTGGCAAGTTCTTCTTTGGTAGCTGCTGACTCAGCTCTAAGAGCCTCAAGTTGACCAAAAAATCCACTTTCTTCATTGGTATGAGTTAGCTTAGTAGTTGTCTGAATGGCAGTGGAAAACATAAGAAACACGTAATTTTCAAAAATTATGGCTGATTTCAAGGCACTTACATAGTCTAATGATGCTTTCTAGGAACGACTGCCTATAAGATAAAAGGAGTTGAAATGATATGTGTTTTTTCAACAAATAGGAAAACTTCTTCAGAACTATTATTTTATATTCTTGAGATAGTAAAAAAAAAAAAAAGAATGGTTTTCTGGGAATAAAAGGTAAATCAGGTCATTAGTTTATATCCTAAAAATTTATGAATTATTAGTAAAAATATTTTTTGTAACCTTCAAAAAACTTTCATGTTTATATCACTTTCCTCAAAAGATAACCAGGTGTACTAAGATATTTCTTAGAAGTTTTATATATATGGAAAGTCATATTACTATTTTAACATTACTACCATTTATGGGTCCAGTGAGCTAGGAGGAAAAAGCCTAGGTAAATGGAAAGAATTATTATCCTTTGTGAAATATATTAAATATTTATGGAATCCTGATATATCAGTTAATCTCCTGGTATTGAGATAAGACTGCACATTTACTATTCAAAATTGTAAATACATAAAGTGAGAACATGAAAATTAAAGTCCTCTCATATCTGTTCCATGCAAAGAAATACCTGCAATTTCAGATCCTTACACAACCAGACTTACAAAGGTGAAATACAAATTTTTCCTAGAAAAGGATGAAATCTACCAAGTATAAAATTTGCAAAAGCTAATGACTCATCACTCATGCCTTCATTCAGCAGAATACTAATATATTTTGATATTTTCATTACTTAAAAGGGATGATCACATGACATGCATATTAGGGGGAAAGGAAAAAAAACCTACACAAGTTCTAGAGGACATCTGCTAAACTTCATCTTTCTAAGTTGCTTCTGACTGCACTACTTAATGAGTATGCTAGTGAAATAAATATCATGATTTGAAGACCACAAAATACAGTTTACATTATTCTAGTAATAATAATAAGACTGTACAGAATAGAAGTATTTTTATGAAAACGTTTTATATATTAATCATGCGATGTAAGAACACCGTGTTTAATTTAGTAAATTAGCAATCAGCTTAAGCAACAAAGGAAACGAGAGTTTTTTAGGGTATTCAAATGAAAAAAAATCAAATACAAACTAACCCTGAGAACTTCAAAATCTCCTTGAGGGCTTCTTCTCCTTTCTTTCCCTCCCTGTTTTTTCTCATTGTCCTCCAATAACTTCTGTAATTCTAGTAGCTTCTTTTCTTTCTCCAAAGCATTGTTCTCTGCAATTTCTACTTGTTCTTTTTCTAAAATCAAACTAGCCTGCATTTCAACCACCTGGCTTTCTAATTCTGATATTCTCAAGGTTAATGCTAACACATTTGACTCCATCTCATTTTCTGTGAGTTGATTCAAATTCTGTATATGTGCTCTTTCGGGTTCTAATGAAATTGCTTGTTTGTCTTGACAGTATTTTGCATATTCCTTAACTGCTTCAAGTTGGACCTGACTCACAAGAGCAGCAGCAACCTTTTCCTCAAGTAGATTCTGCAGGGTTACAATCTTCTTTTTAAGCATTTCTGTTTCAGACTGGCCTTTTTCTTGTACGTCCTTTATTTGTTTATAACACTGGGTAAGTTCCAAGTCCTTTGCGCTAATAATGCTCTCAAGCTGTAGCACCTTTGTTTCCAAACTGCTTATGGAAACTTTGCTGTTTTCTTCAAAAGATTTGACGTAAGTCTGATTTACCAGGGGTTTAAGAGCATCATCAGGAAGGACTACTTCTAGCTCAGGTTTGTGTTTGCTCAGATCTATAGCCATGTCAATATTTTTTTCTGGTACAGTCTGGATTTTTTCCATATTTTCACGTTCTCTCTTTAAGCTGCATAATTCTTGTGTTAGCTGGTTCATTTTAAAATTGGTTTCTTTAAGTACATTTTTCGTAAAGGCCATTTCTTTATTAGTGGTTTCTACTCGCTGTTCCAAAGCCAGTTTTTCAGCTATTACCATATCCAACTGATGTTTTAAACTATCCGCTTCTTCTGGGAGAGAACTGGCATCCACTGATGTCTTCTGTTCAATATGTGCCAATTCCTGTTGAAGCTTCTCAATCACTTCATTGAGCTGCTCTATTTCTTCTTCTTTATTTTTCTTCCCACGCTCTTGATCACTCATTAAACATTCTATCTGGGTTTCAAGATTCCTTATTAGTTCATTTTTTTCTTCAATAACCTATTAGTTAACAAAAAAAGGTAACATACACAATAAATACACCGTTACATTTTAGGAATTTCATTTTATTTTAGGGCAGGATCTTAAAGTGCTGATCACACACACAAAAACAATACACTTCTCAGACATGCTACATTACTTTAACATAGACCAACAGCCCCATCATATCAAACAAGGACCTCATTCAGAACTGTGTTCGGAAAGTTTTGTTAAATATAAAATGATTTACACTTTTAGTAGCCGATTTCCTAGAAGTAAAACAGTCAATATGTTCCAAGTGAAAAGGATGAAGTATTGAAATAAAAAGTCTATAGAAGATGATGTCCAAAGGTCATTATCTTACTTAACTCATACTAAATAGAAGAATTTGTAATAGATTTGGTTAAAATGACATGATGAAATCTGAGTCACCAGAAACTTCCTGAAAAACATCATAATTCTTTGATGATATTAGAAGGGGACAAAGATTAGCTTGTTAAGTCAATGTGTCTTAACAAATTAAAATTAATGGCTAAGAGAGAATTAAGGTTTGTTTTTTAAGTTCAAAGAGAAACTGAAAAAATTACCATTTTGCCCTTTAAAATTCTAGCTTAATTTCATGTAACAATCAATTTTGAATTAGCGTACCTTGTTATCTGTTGCAATTTTAAGTTGATGCTGAAGTTTTGTAATTTGCTCATTCAATCGGTTAATTTCTACCTCTTTTTCCTGCATTATTTGAGCAAATTTCCCAAACAGTACATGTTGGTCCTGAGTAGAGACAGCATCAAATTCCTTTATGGCAAATCCCAGTTTCTTCATTTCATCCTAGGGACAAAAACAACCATCTCAGTTGTACAGATCATTACATGTGATTTTCCAAACATTCTTTCGATTAACTCTTACAAAAGATATAGTGCCAAAAACGTACAAATGAAAAAATTAGAGATATCATATAGTTATTGTATATCAATAATTCTTAAAATATTTTGATAAAAATTCTCAAAAAATTTTCATTTATGATGAATTCAAATGTTTATGTTGAGTTGAAAATACCATGCAAATCCATTTGCAGCTAACGTTCCCATGTTAAGTATTGTTTAGCAGCTGGATTTAGCAAATGATTAACAATGCTAAGGCTACACAGGATGAAAACTATGAATTATTTAAAAGTTTTTCTTAACTAATTACCTTAAATAATTTGTTTTCTTGTTCAAGTTCTTGTAGGCGGGTAGTAGATTCCTTTTTCTGTATTTCTAATTGCATATGTAGTTGCTGAACTTCTTCATTCTTGTTTTCCAGTTCTTCTCTGAACTGCTCTAACTGCTCTTCTAAGTTTGTGATCTTTAGTACCAAAATTATCAAAAGGAAAGAGAAAAAAATTTATACAAATGTTTATTTGTTCAGAGAGAATGAAGAGTGCTGTGTTAGCTCTATGAAGCATGTATGCTTAAAACATGTGAGCCATGAGAATAACGGAAAGGGGTTTCTCTAAGCCAGGTGACCCTGTGTGGTTTCTAGACATGTTCAAACTGAACAGCCTTAAACCACTGTGCCCAAAGCAAGGAGGAGATCTTCAGAGAAAGGATATAAGCAGCCGTTTCCTACCTAAAATATCTTCTGATAAAGCAGAGAAGAGTCATGGGAAGAAGGGAAAGAATCCACATTTTAAATCTTAGTTTAGTTATTATCAAAAGGCTCAAAAGAGCTAGAGAATTAAGTCAGTTATTTTAGCCACCAAGTGAGACTAGTTCAATTTAATCTATATATTAAGACTGAGTTAACCCAATGAAAGGTCTGGCTGCCATGTGCCTTGTTTAAGCAGAAGGATGGCGAGGCAGACACTAAAACCGTGAGATTCTTAGGTCTGAAATACAGAAGCTTAAGAGTTTACTAATACAATTTTAGGAGAAAATTACAGACTTCCTATATGCAGGACAATAGAAATTTAGCTCATTTCTATGCACAGATCATTAATGGTAAAGTAATTGTTCTTTGATGGTTAGAGACTGAAACCAATGACAAATATTAAAGGCTAGTTAGTATTTTAAAATTTAACTGGAACTTTGAGGACAGGAACAGCTCCCTGCTTTGTAGCTACTTAATAAACATTTAATGAACAGATTTCCAAATCTGTATTTACCACATGATCAAAATTGCTACATTAAAAGCAACCTAAGATGCAGGAGCAGCATTTAGTGGCAGCTGGCTCAGACAGCAGCAGAGAAATCATTATTGTTCCTTAGAACTTGAAAGGGACCATATGCTGATTACATGCTGACATGTAATCAGAACCATGAGTTAGCACTGGTAAGGCAAAGACCTTAAAAATCATTTAGCCTAGTATTTCCTTAACAGAAAAAGTATCAATATGAGTAATAATAGCCATCGATTATAGACAATTTACTGCTAGGCACTGCATAAGGTGCTTTATATATATATAATTTTAAAACCCTGTAACAACCTTGTGAGATCGGGACTAGGATAATCCTCATTTCAGAGATGAGGAAGAGCATCACTGAGAGGGGAGTATCTTACCTTGCCCTGAGGTCACACGGCTAGTATGTGGTGAAGCCAGCTTTTGACTCTGGGGAGTTTACCTCTGGAGCCTTACCACTCCTAACTATCATTTATCCTGCTTCTAATAACTAATGTCTGAGACTTACATTTAAATTTCTTTTCTGTAACAGTGGTATTAAATTCAGAAGACAAACCTTAAGTACATTTAGTAGTTGTGCATATATAATTATCAGGGGAAATTGTTATGATTATATCTTCTTCAAAGTTATCTAATATAATAGTATTTATACCTATCCCTATCTTCTACAACTACTACTTTTGATGACAAGGTATTATTTTAAAATCAACACATACAGAGATATTTAAGTTCAAAATTGCTGCCCTACTTCATACAATATTTACTTCTTTTTTGATACAACAGTTTACAGTCAAATTCTTAGCTTTGTGATCTAAAGCCCTGTTATTCAAAGTGTGGTCCCTGGAGCAGGAGAACAGGTGGGAAGGAGTTAGATGTGCAGATTCTCAAGCCCCAACCCGGACCTACTGAATCACAATCTACATTTTAACAAGATCCCCAGGGGCTTCATATGCACATTAAAGTTTGAGAAGCACTGATCTAATGCACTAACATTCCTATTATAAGTAGCTGACTTGAGGCATCACAACAGAGCCTTCAATGCCCAAAAAAGACACTATAGGGCATTCTTTCCTCTTATTCAGCCAGACTCTAGTTTCAGTCCCAGGCTGTCTTATTACTGAGTCTGTAACAACCAAAAATCAGAAGAGTATTAGTAAGGTGTAAAAATAGACTGGTAGCTATTTGTTTTAACCTTGTTTAATTTAGCTACCAAATGATATCTAAACTGTTTGGATTACATTAACTTGTACCTATTTGTGTTTTCTTTTTAAGTGCTTTTATCTCTTTTAAATGTGTATGTCTCCTTAGTTACACAGCAGATTCCTTGACGTCCAGTGCTGATTTTACGATGGAACAGTGGTGGTCTACATTTGGCAAGAGCTCAATAAATGCTGAATGACAGTCTTTAATACTTCTCACCAAGGCAAAACACACCTCAAGGCTTTGGCAGTACAGCACAGAGATACTCCAGAATCAGAGAAATCTGGGAGGAACTCTTGCTCAACCACTTACTATGTGACCATGAGTAAGTTACTTAACTTGTCTTAAGACTTGGCTTACTCATTTGTAAAATGGAGATAACAATAGACCCTTTCCTGAGGGAGAGTGTAAGGATTAATAACATAAGGCATTTACAATACTTAGCACTTTGTAGTACAGACCTCAACAAAGTTAACTATTATTACTTACTATTGCCATCTGTAAACTAGATCTCATTGGTGAAGGTTTTTTTTTTTTTAAGGAAATTCCTCCTTCATTTCTCTCCACAATATTTTCCTTCTCTTAGCATCCTGAAACTCCTACCTCTTAAAGTTTTCTTCTCTTTCTACTCATTCTGCATTTCTAAACATTATAATAAACTTTAAGAAAATGTTTTACACAAATTTAAGCAATGAGAGTAGTAGGAAGTATCTCAAATATAATGACACATACACATCTTGTGTTTATACTCCATCAGATGTTTGAAAACATTTGCCTAGTGTAGGAGAGAATGCTTAAGAAGTTATTTTCATAAAAGATATGTTTCAACTCTACATTCTTGTCTTTCAGTCTCCAATTACAGGTGAGAGGGTTCTGACAGGGTACTTGTCACTATTATTAAATACTACAAGTAGATCAGAGTCAGCTGTGATTGAACTCGTTACTCATTCAACATCTGGCTCCGTCTCATTCGTAAAAACTGGGAGTTGGTTCACAGATGCTCTCTAAGGCCTCCTGTAGTTTGGAAGCTTTTGGGTCCAGTTTTGAAGGTCCATCTCTTCAGGGAGCAGACAATTTCTTTGATTATTTAGTGTAAGGTAAATCTCTAAATGTTAATTCTTTTCCAAACACAAAGAACTGGTTACCTATCAACAAAAGTGCTTCCCCCATCTCTTGGAAGAACCAAAAAACAAAATAAACAAGAGCCTCTTAGATGAACATTAGTTGGTATTATGTGACAGTGAGAAAATAACCCTTCTTGTGGAAATGATCATTATTATAGTCATTTATATAGATGGCTCTTTTCTTCTCTAAACTCCAAGTTCTCTGAGCTGCAGTTTTAGCTGACGTCTAAATCATTCCTGTATTTTTCAAAGCACTTATTAGCAATTCTATGCTATTTAAGTCCAACAAATATGTGTTAACATATATTGAATGTCCTATAAAAGTTTTATGGAAAGACATAAAAACGTAATTTAAAAAACTTTAAGGGCCAACCCCATGACCAAGTGGTTAAGTTCACACCCTCTGCTTCAGCGGCCCAGGGTTTCACCAGTTCGAATCCTGGGCACGGACATGGCACCACTTGTCGAGCCATGCTGAGGTGGCGTCCCACATGCCACAACTAGAAGGACCCACAACTAAAAATACACAACTATGTACCTGGCGGCTTTGGGAGAAAAAGGAAAAATAAAAAATCTTTAAAAAACAAATAAACAAAAAACTTTAAACATTTTAAATGATGTGATAGAGCTAGACAATGTAGAGTATGATATGTTTTAGAAAAACTTAGTAGACAAAAGTTTAAATAAGTTATAATTACATTAGGAATTGAAAATTACTACCGTTTTAAAGGTGGAGTTTTTTTTGGGGGGGGAGGGAGGGAGTAGAAAAACATAGGAGAATTTTACATAATTACTTTATTACTAACCTTTTGTTTTAAGAATATGTTCAGTATACTGTAGAACAGCACTGTAACCTCCCCGGGCAATAAAACTTAAACCACGCACAGTAAAGCAGCAACAATTCAAAGCCCAGGGTAAGGTCAGGCCTTTTGACCTAACACTGCTATCTCTCTGCACTCTCCTCTTCAGTCAACTATTACCTTATCTTCTTTTTGTCATCAAAACTTCCCACATCAAGGCCTTTACACTTGTCCCCTTTAAGCAGAACACGCTTTTTCACACCAGCTTATTTGTTCACATGTTTATTGTCTTCAAGGTCAAATTAGGCAATGAGCTAAGAAACAGACTAAACTTTGGGTTTAGACCATAAACTCCATTCTCTTCAAACGGTATTTGCAAGGTGGCTTATTTAAAACAATTCAAATCACATTTTATCAGTAAAAATAAACTCCTTACCTCTTTTTCCTTTCTGTCTATGGCATCTCGCTCAGCCTGCAACTGTACTTCCAGAGACAATTCTGCTTTAGCGTCTATACTTCCAAACTGTTTTTGGTCCTCTACCTTAAAATACATAAGAATTTTCTCAAAATTTCAGACTTTAATCCTGATTATCTATTTTAATTGGAGAAGTACCAAATCTCTTTTTCCACTCTAGAAGTAAATAATCTATACTGGTGAATAATCAAAAGTTACAGATATTCAGTCTTGAATATATTTTATATAAATTCAAACAGCAGCGTTTGACACTTGTATAATTCATTTCTCAGATAAAATGAAGATTATCTCCTCCTCTGCCACCCCCCTTCCTTATCCCGCTCTTCTTTTATTCATTTTTGCTTTCTGCAGTATAATGGCAATAGATTTCATTACTTCTAAGTCTGGGAAAAGCATCAGCCTAAACTGGTGTCCAGAGCTTTTTCACTTGGCTATTATTTTAGAATCATGATTTTATTGATGGTTAAAAGGGTAATTAATTTTTTTGGTTTAACTAATCTTCCCTTTTGCAGGACTAAGGTATGCAAGCAGCATTTGGAAATAAGTATAAACAGAAATGGTTATGATGTCAATGAAAACAAAAGATATATACGTTACGTAATAAGATCAACAAAAAATCAACAGCAATTTTTTGTTTAAAAGAACTGATGTTCGAGTAATTAATCTGCATTAAAACACTTGATAAAATTAACCCAAAGAAAATGTCACACCTTTTGAAAAGTGTCTGCACTAACAAGTAAGGCTTGCTCCAGTTCCCTTACTCTGAACTCCAGTTTCTCAATTTCTTCATTCCGTTCTTGTACATCCCTCTGAAGCTGCTCTTTAGAGAGCAAAAGCTCACTGCACTTGTCTGTTTTTTCTTTCAGATGATTTGTTAACTGTTCAACCTGGAAATATATATTAAGTAAAAACAGTAATTTAAAAAAATTTCGGCAAGCTAATAACATCATATCTATCCTCATTTCAAAAAGTGCTAATTTTTGATAGGGATAGTAACTACTATCTCCAACTAAGGTGATATTTTCTGAATTGATAAAACTAAGTAGCACTAGCAAAAGAGAAATAATATTGCTTTCACCAAGCCTTTAGAAAAAGTTCTTTCTCTTAAGACTAAGACTTTCTTTAGCTAGGAGGAGAAAAAAATTATACTTGAATAATGTTGAATTGCAAGCACTAATGGTACAATCGCACTAAAGTCTTATTAATAAAGAGGATGAGTTTGCTGAGTACTGACTTCTACTTTTATGTGAGATAAGATGACCTAAAAAAAAATCTTTCATGGATTATACTTTTCTTTCCAGAAATAATAATTGATACATGTAATAACAACACATGACTGTAAATTAATGACTGTAAATACCTCAGGGATGGGAGGGCCGGGGAGCTTTAATACAGTCACTTGGAAAGCTTTTCCAGCCTACACACTCCACCAGCCCAGAAGAGAGACGAGAATGCGGGCTGGTGAAAGGGATCTGTGCACCTTGAAAGTTTCCCTAAGTGATTCTGATATGCAGGTCCATTCACGTGAATGGCTTTGTGAGGGAAGAATTCAGGAAGGACTAATAAGATAGCTTATGAAATGAGTTCTGATCAAGCGAAGAGAGAAAGCCTACTAAGAAAAGAAATGTGACGGTAGAAAACAAAAAGGAATTCTATCTTATTTCAGTGAGACAGTTTGATGAAATTACCTAAAAAAAAAGGTGATAATTATTTCTCAAAATAGTAAAAGAAATGTAAGCTTACCTATAATTACAGGTTGAAGGATGACAGTAACAAAGCCAAAGGGGAGACATTTTAACTATAATGGCTGGACTAAGATTTGGAGTAAGGTCAAGGGAAAAAGACAACAAAGCAGGTATAGTAAAGTTACACAATATGCTTTTACAGTTAGGGTTTTTTGATCTTGAGAAAATCAGAAGCTGGGGAATCAGATCTGGAAAGGTTAGGGGAGAACAAATGGATCACAGTGTTCTGGGAGAAAGTCAAATATACACATCCTTGTTAGTTTCTTGCAGTTTCATGAATGAGGCAGGTCACACTTTTCAAATATAAGAAAACAAATAATAGGAAATGACAAATTCTAGAGCTTAAATATTCTTTTGAGTATCAAAAAACATGGCTAGTTTTCAAAAGCTGAAAATACGTTTGTTAGCAGTAAGGTCAATAAGTACAAACTCTGGGGACTGAAAACTTTTCTACTGCTCTAGTAGATAAGGCTGTTCCGCAACAGATCACTTCTATTCAAAGAGAATGTAGATAACATTTTACTATAATAAGTTTACAGGTATTTTATACTTTGGAATTCTTTTAAGAGAAATGAAATCCAGTACACTGCATAGAAATTATACACTACAAAAATTTTTAAAAATAAAAAGCATTTTCAGAAATAATAATAGTTAAATTTAAGTATTCACTATGTACCAGGCCAATACTCTTATGAGGTGGGTTCTATTATAATCTATTTTAGAAATTAGTAAACAAGTTTTAGAAAGTGACTTAGCCATTGTCACACACCTAATATATATAAACACGATTTAAACTGGAATGGTTTAACCTCTAGCATGATCTCTTTGCAACCATGACAAGCCACCTTCAGGAATTTATACAATGAATCTTCCCTTATTCATATAGCATTCATTTGGTAAATAGGCAGTTCTGACTAGGTCTACATGAGGAAAATGGACAGGTTGGGTGAAAAAGTAGAAGCAGGGAGAGTGGGAAGGAGGCTACCATAATCATCCTGGCAAATAATGACGACAGCTAGGATTTGGGGAGTGAATGAAAGTAGAAAGAATAGGAAGATGCGGTGCAACCTGACTCACCAAGGGGTTGAAGTAGAAGTTGAGAAAGAGTGGAATCAAGGGCAAATTCTACGTCTTAGCAATGAGGAAGGTGGAAATGGTATAGAATTTACTGAAATAAAGAAGGGACATATTTTATTCTTGTCTTTCTTTGGTGGGGGCTAGCTCTCCTTTGAACATGTTAATTTTGAGACATCTACATGGAAATACAGAGTGGGCAGCTGAACACTCAAGTCTGGAGGTCAACCAGAGATGCCAGAGCTGGAGACACAAGTGTGAGTCATTTATATATAACTGCCTGGAAAGAGAATATAAACAGGGAAGACAAGAGGGCCCGAGACTAAGTCTTGGGGTACTCCATCATTTATTTTGGGTAGAGGAGAAAGAGACTGAAGAAGTATGAGTGTCACAGAAGCTGAGAGAAGGAAGTGTTTCAGGAAGAAGGCTGTAAACGAATCCTATGAATGGTCAAGTATGATGAAGACAGAGAGGCTATTACTGGACACAGCCATGAGGGTGTAGATAACTTGCACAAGAATAGCTTCAACAGAGTAGAGGATATGAAACCCCATCGACACAGGGGGGTTAGAAACGTCACTGGAGCGGACTGAGAAGAGAATGGGAGATGGGGAAGTAAAGAGTGAATATAGATAACCCTATTGATCAATTTTGTTAGGAAAAGAAAAATGAGCAGTAAAGTTTATTTAATTGGGCAATACAAGAATATAAATGCAAGTGGGAATGATTCCAAATTTCAATAGAAACAATTTTTAGGGTTTTAAGAACCTTCTCATGTTGAAGTAATATTTAACTTTATGATTTTGAAGATTTTTATGCAATAGAAAGAATTCCTTTACAACTTTTTACAATATGTATCTTATTTTACACACAATATACACATTACTGTCAGGCAGACAATATCAGTAAAGTTCTTACCTCTCTGGTTTGGTGTTCATTGATAGGCTGGAATCGAGGTACAACCTTAAGCTGCTGTTCTAGTTTCTGTATTTCCTGTTGGAATACATCTCTCTCATGTTCTCTATCAATGGCTTGCTCCTGAAGTTTAATAATAATAATACAAGTAACTGAAGAAACAATATACCTGAAGTTATTATTTTCCTTACTTTCCTTTAGTTATAGGTATAATTTTGTTTGAAGAAAAGCAGCTGATGACCACAGAAGATCCCAAACCAAAAAGGAATAAAAAGATAACATTTTTTGTATAGCACATAGCTTATTTGAGCTCTTTGACAAAAATTTAAGAATTTAAATACTACTTGAAGCATTTCTTTTTTTTCTTTAAGTAATGTTTAACACAAAATGAAATAAGAATATTCTCCTTAACATGAATTTACTTTTTTGGAACAAAGGAGGAATTCCACCATTAATTTAGTCATTAAACTAAGTAGAACAAATTGTTTGGTAAATCCATTTCTTTCATCCTAAGCTAGGTTTTATACCTAAAATTATAAAATATATACGAATCTGACTCTTTGATCTGTGAAGAAAACATGAGGCTTAAGTGAAACCCCAAAGAAAAACAAATCCATGTGAAATTCAAGATTTAACATCTTTATGGAGGAGAGAAAAGACAACTGCTCCAGTCCCGTGTTTCCAAGGGCACACTGTTACCTGCTTATCTTTAGCAGGTGAAACAGTGGTGGCGAATTAGCTCAGTATCCTCACGTGCTTTGGTTGTTGGTTACAGGAAAGACTAGGACAAGCTTCTTAACTCTGAATTTGGAAAGGCTAACTGATAGGACTTATTCATTATCTGCCTATACTGCCTTTAATTCCAAGAGCTGCACAATAAAAATTATTGGAATTTTTAACTGGAATAGCACTTTTTTTTTTTTTTAAAGACTGGCACCTAGGCTAACAACTGTTGCCAATCTTCCTTTTTTTTTTTTTTAAGGATTGACACCTGGGCTAACAACTGTTGCCAATCTTTTTTTTTTTCTGCTTTACCTCCCCAAACCCCCCCTGTACATAGTTGTATATCTTAGTTGCAGGTCCTTCTAGTTGTGGGATGTGGGACGCTGCGTCAACGTGGCCTGACAAGTGGTGCCATGTCCGCGCCCAGGATCCGAACCCTGGGCTGCCGCAGTGGATTGTGAGAACTTTTAACCACTCGGCCACGGAGCCGGCCCCGAGTACTGTTTTTTCCCCCTTAGATTGGCACCTGAGCTAACAACTGTTGCCAATCGTCTTTTCTTTCTTTTTTTTTTCTGCTTTTTCTCCCCAAATCACCCCCGTATATAGTTGTGTATATATATATATATATTTTTTTAGTGGTGGGTCCTTCTAGTTGTGGCATGTGGCACACCACCTTAGCCCGGCCTGATGAACCAGCAGAACCCTGGGCCGCAGAAGCAGAGTGCATGAACTTAACCACTTGGCCATCGGGCCAGCCCCTGGCACAGTACTTTTTAATTAACTGGTAGAATACACATATAGATGAAATATTAGAATTCGACAGTTTCTTCATAATTTAAAATTCATAAATTAGAATAGCAGCAAGTAGCACTCCACTGAGAAAATCAATATTCCAGTTGAGAATACTTACATCTAAAAATTTTCTCATTTTTTCTAACTGCTTTTCCAGTGCTTGGTTTTGCTGTCTTAAATCCATTAGTTCAGCATTTTTTTCTTGTTCCAGCTCTATAAACCTACTGACTTGTTCCTCAACATCAATTTCCAGAGCTTTCACTTGTTTTTGAAGGTCATCACGTACTTTTTCAGCTTGACACTGTACTTCTAGCTTTTCCTTCATTAGTTTTTCTGTTTCCTGTAATAATTCTGTGTATAAATGCAAAAATATACTTGGTTAAATCATAACTAATGATGTTATAATAGTGAAATCACCTATATGTTCAAATTTTACCTTCATGAAATAAATGATCTGAGATTAAATACAGATAAAAAAGGGAAAATATTCTTATGAAAATATCAAAATAACATATTCTTATATAAGAAAGCAGATTAATATCAATAAAATTATACAGAATTAACAAAAAGAATATGTCCTGTCACTAAAAACTATATTTTTGTGAAAACAGAATAGCAAATGACAAAAAAAAAAAAAATCCATTTCACTATAAGGAAAAGAACAAAATCTAATTAAATTCAAACACTGAAAATTCACCTCAGGCAAAAATCAATTCATTCCAAACCCATAAAGTCACTTTTACGCACATACACAATACACATGAAGATCAAATACTGTAAATCTTTAACCAAGGTAAGTAAGAGTTACAGAAAAAGACTACAACTGCAATCAGAATTTCCTGTTAGTCTTACTCCTTATTAGACCCATGTTCCTGAGTTAGTCTTGCATGCTCACATGTACACGTACTGAGGGAACACTGACAAGTAAGAGAGGCAGTGTGCTGCGTTGTGTAAGATCAGAGACTGTGGGTTTAAATCCTAGCTCTGCCACTTACATCCTATGTGACACTAAATATGATGTCCTTCAGTTTCCTTATATGTGAACTGGGGATAGGAATACCACAGATCTCTTACAGTCATTGTGGGCTCAAGTGAGTCAATACATGTAAAGACTAGGGTGTAGGACACGGCGAGCACTATGTGAGTATTGGCAATTATTATCAATATTAATAATACAATAATAAAGTATATATAGTAAAGTAAAACAATCCTCCAATGAGGAACATGGAAGGAACATAACCCTAGAGTCTTTATACAAATTGGTTTGACAACACAGTACTCAGAACTAGGAATTTACAGAAAATAGCTTTCCTTTTAAAACAATACTGATTTAGATGTTAATATAAATCCATCAGAAAGTCTCTTTATCTTACTAAATTTCATTGATCCTATTGATACCATCATCTTACATACTTCCTGATTTAGAAAAAGCACTCTGAAAAGTCATAGGCTGTAAGAGCTTAACATATTTGTTAAAGAAAAAATGCTTTAATAAACCAATGTTTCCTTAAAAAAATCAAAATGGTCTTAAGCTCTGTAGAATAGGAAGATGATGGTCACTATGAATCTCATTTGTTAATTTCAAATATAAATATGCATTTTTATTCTAAGAAAAGTTTTTTCTTGTTAAAGAGAAAAACTGTAAGTAGAAACACAACAGCAAAACTGTAAAACTAGAGCTATGTTAGTTGGTTGAAAATCCAAGAGTCACCCAACTTTGGGAGTTGTAAGTTTGCCAAAGATTGGCCATGCAACTGCATAAACACACCTGCTCCAGGTGCTGCATCGACTGCAGCATCTACTAGTCCTATAAGAATAGAAAAAAGAAACATACACAGAACAAAAATATGATAATTCACATTTTCTATTTTGTAAAATAGGATAACACATACACACACACAAAAGAATTAGAAGTGAAAGTTGAAACTATCGATTATTATCACTGGTAACATTTTGAGATGTTCCAGTACTTCTTGAATATTTTACATGTATAATATACTTTCCACAATAAAAATTTCTCAACTGCAGCCGGCCCTGTGGCCAAGTGGTTAAGTTCGCACGCTCCACTTCTGCGGCCCAGGGTTTCCCAGGTTTGGATCCTGGGTGCAGACATGGCACCACTCATCAGGCCATGCTGAGGTGGCGTCCTGCATAGCATAACCAGAATATACAGCTATGTAGTGGGTGGCTTTGGGGAGGAGAAGAAGAAGAAAAAAGGAAGATTGGCAACATATGTTAGGTCAGGTGCCAATCTTTAAAGAAAGAAAAGAAAAATTCCTAAACCTGTGTTAAACAAATCTGACCACCCAGAAAGAACTTTACCATATTACAAAAATGTATGTTGTACTTCTAAATTGATCAAATTAAATTAGTAAAATTATATATTTTTAATTCTAACTGCATGTGTAACATAAGTGAAAAGAGAAGATAAAAAGTATTCAAAGTTTCATCATTACGAAGACTGTTTTTTACCACTAAACAAACTTTACTTCAAGATGTTACCTAATTTCTTATTTAAGGAATTATTAAAGATTATTTGTAAATTTATATATTCTTTGAACTATTACTTAGATTAAACTAGATGTCAGCCTGCTTCTAACAGTCACTGACCTTTTCAATCTATTCTCTCACAGGCCAAAATCCACCCCCTCCTGCTCACTACTAGTGCCAGATCAGTGGACTTAGTTATTTAACTCAAGTATACATTTTTGTTGCCCCTCTGGTATTAAAAGAACTAAGCCTTACATAATTTAAAAAATATCCTGCCTCATTATATTCAGCTTTCTCTTGAGCCAGAGGCTTGAGGATAAATGAAGAATTATCTTTTCTTGTTAACATCTGCCAAAGGGAAAAAACTCTTTATTCCACATGGTTAGATGATAAGATATTTACTAGTAAGGTAGATTTTCTTATAATTTTTCAAACCCTATATAAAATACATGAATAGTGGCACTGAAAGGGGAAAAAACACCTTGAACTTTTAAGGAATGTTTCACACAAAGTCCAAAAATACATACGCTGTTCAACGGGGCCTGCCTCTGCTTTCATAGCCTCCTTCTGCCTGGATAATAACTCTCTTTCTTCTTGGATCTGCTGTTGCTCTGCTTCCAATTCTTGTAATCTACTACCTGCACATAACAATTCCTGCTCAAGACGATCTATTATTTCAGTTTTTTCCTGAATTTGCCTTTCAAAAAGAGTTTTTTCATCTGCGTAGCCATCAATGACACCTATAAAAATCAACAAGGAATGGGATTATTACTTATTTCAAATTTTACCATAAGGTTTTAATATAAGCAACAAAAGGTGTACTGTTAGCAAAATCTTTAATCATTCCAACCCATTAAGTCTTAAATGAATTTGCTGTTGATGATAGTAGCAATTATGGTATGTTCAAAATAGCCTTTTTCTTGTTAACCATTGTGTGTAAACATGAAATTCCTCTGAACTTTCTATTATTTTGCTACACTAATATATCACATCATATAGGGGTAACCCACTTTATTAAACAGACATAAATAGATAGGTTCCTGGACAGCTTAATACAAATCAGATGCCTGTGAACTGAATCACATTTTAAATACGCTACAGAAAGTTTATATATTAAGTGATTCTAGAAGGCTAACATCCTCTACAACAGCATGGTAGAATATAAAGAGCCTGGGGCTTTAGAAGCTTTAACCCTGGCATCACCATTCAATGGTGACCTTGAACAATTTATCAACATCTCTTAGCTTCGGTTTCCTCATCTTTAAATTACAAGAGTTGTTTGAGGATGGTGGGATTATGGTAATAGCTCACCATCATCCATTTCTGTATTTTCAAAATTTTTAAACATTTACCGTAATTCTACTAAGTACTTTTATAATTAAAAGTATATGTAGTTTAAAAAATTGCTCGGAGGAACCTGGAAGACAAACTACAACTACTTTTCAACGGTCACTCTAAATTAGAGTAGACTGGTGGTTTCCAAATCTAGCTTGTGTCAAAATCGCTACTTTTAGACTTGAAATTTCTCCATCATCAGTTGCCAACGGCAAGGTGCTCACCCTCAGCCTTACTGAGCTCCACTGCCAGTTGTTCTCTGGCCCTGGACTCCTCATGAAGGCGCTCTCGCAGTTCTTCTTGGCACTTAAGGGACTCTGTCGCTTCTTGTTTCTGTCTAAATGACTCACGCATCAACTCTGTCTGTGTAACTTTAGCATGTTCAAGCTGGACAAGGAAGGAAAGTATACAAGAAGGAAGATAATTAAAGTGTTGGGAAAACCAGGTCATTCCCCACTAAAGCTCAAAAGAAATGGATTTGAAATAGATATACTATTGAATTGTAGTCATTTAATATTTCTAGTGCATGCTAACATTAGTAGGCAGAATAAGTTACAGTAGACAGGTACATCAGCTGTGTACAATTTTCCACAGGAGATGTATTCTCATTTTATTGAAGAAAAAAAATGCTTCTTTTGGAAACAAACCACTTTACATCACTAGATCTGTATTCTATTGTATAACGGGAGATACCAAGCTAACGATGGCATAAGCTCTTTCTATATTTGCTAAAGAATTTTATGTAACCAAGTACTCTATGGTAAACTTTATTTCTTTTATATTTAACATGTATTGATTGTGACTCCTGCTGTACACTGTGGGGAACCAATAATATAAGATTAATAAAATAGTACATTTCAACTAAAAGCTTTATATTTCTGTCCATTTGTGAAACATCTACAAGACTATATGAATATTCAGTTTATTTTCAAAACCTTAGAATACAGAGATATTAACCATAATAAACACAGCCTCCTGAAAATGCTGTCACTGGCACACTGACTACATTCTTAAACAATTTTTAAGATGATAGTCAAGTGCAGACTCGAGGCCAAAGCTCTCAAGAAACAGTGATCATTGATTGTTACCAGCTGCATGAAACTGCAGAAAAGCACTGTCTCTGCCTTATTTTCCGAGTTTCTGATAGTCAGCACCTGCTTATTTACTTTTACTGAACCAACTACATGGGAAAAAAATTAAGCTCAAATGTTTCTTGTACTTAGTCCTAGATCATTAACACTATTAAAAAATTTTTTTAAAGCAACGATCATATACATTACTAACAGGCTCACAACAATGTGGTAAAAATTTGTAAATTTATACACAAAGTACTTAGTATGTTAGAAAAATACTATTGCTGTGTTTTAAGCTTAAAATAGGAATCAAATGTAGTGGTTTCTAATTTATAGTCATATATTAGTAATGTGTTATAAAATTATGATAATATTTAAGAAGCTTTTATTCTTAAAGATGTCTGCTCTTCACATCTGAGTGGTATTTATCATAGCAAATAGATTTTAGAGTTACTAAGGTTTTTTATGGTCACTTTAAATCAATTTCCAAAGTATCTCGTATGCAATTATTCTTGTTTTAATAGGATGTTTTAAATATCACTCACAACTTATTATTTGAAAATAATATGAATACACATTTTAGACTAATAGAAAGTTAAGCATACATTTTAAATCATAAAACAGTTCATAAAATATCTGTAATAATACGTTGTTACATCAAAAAAGATAAAATTTTATACATACTTTTTACTTCTGACTGGCAAAAAGAGTATTTTCCTTTAAATGTAGATAACTAACATACATTAATTTTTATTATAAAGAAACATGACCACAAAGTAGAAACTAATTCATACACATCTACTCTCCTGAATTTACAGAGTCTGTATTTTAAAAATATGTCGATTGCTTCTATACGTATGTAGGTAATTTTTTTCTGGACATTATAAAACAGTTGCTTGGTAAATACATGAAATCTCTAAACAAGTTCAAAGCTCTAACTAAAAAGGATATGAGTTATTTTTCCTTTTCCAAATTTAGTGTACAAATACAACAAAGCGTTTACAACAAAACAAATACTTGCTTTAGCTAAGAAAATTAAGTAAGTCTTTGTTTCTAGATTCTACTTCTTTACAAGATCTAAACCAGCCTTAAAGCGCATTTAAATATTTACCATAAGAAATATCTCACTTTTATAAAACATAACAAAAAGTTGGAAAAATCAAATACAATAAATCTAGCAAACATATTTCATTTATTATAGTAGACGGCATCCACACTTTATTGATACGAGACTCCTTTCAAATGCTCATCTAAATACTCTAAACTTAAAAAATCTCTCCCATCCAGTAAAGGTATGATTTATTTCTAATACCCACATCTAATACCTAATAATATGAAATATATAAAAATTTAATATTTAATATTTTCAAATAATTTAAGAAACATCCTTAAAGTATGTGTAACGCATCAGTAAATATCCTATCACTTTAATATAAAAGTTCCAGGGCAGGTAACAAAACTATTCTGAAAACCATCTGGCTTGTTAAATATTAGCTAGCATATTATAGTTAAAGCTATAAAAGTCATAAAAAATGCTGAATAACTTGTAGTGAATCATTCACAACATACTTAAGTGTCAGATGAACCTGAAATACTAAGTATGCAGCATACTTAACCCTTAACAACGTTTTAAAAATACATTCCAAATAAAAAGCAGAAAAAGGTATTTCCTCACAGGAGTAGTAGGCATATTAAAAACACTGAGAATAAGTTCTTTAGGGAGTCAGTAAGAAAATTAAAATTAAAATTAGAATACAAGTTTCTTATTTCCTTGTCTGGAACTACAACCAATATGCCATATGATTGTAAACATTTCCTAAATGGCTCAATGACAATTCATTTAGCTGTTTTAGGTATCACAGTGCCTAGTCTCTTAAATATAGTCATTCCATGCCTACTCAGGATTGGCATCATAAACATACAAAAGCAAGATTCTTAAGAATAAGCAGGATCTTGTAATACAGTTGCCTGGCATGGAAGAACGGCAATATCATCTCACTCTGCTTTCTGAAATTAAAAACAGCCAAGCTCGGGCGTAGACCAAATTTAGTCCTTCAATATATCCAGGATGAATGAGTAGTAACACAACAACAAAACAAGGTTCTATTCCATTTACCCTTACTAAAGACATTTAAAGTTGATTTCTCATCAAACATAGTTTAACTAAATGTATAAAAAACTACAAGCATAAAAAACCATATTTTTTATACTTACTGAATAAGGAGGGGTAGGCAGTGAAATTTTAGAAATAAGCTTTAATATGTGCCCATTTCTTTTATGAATAAAATGAAAAATAGAAGTATTAATAATTACTGAGTTATTTTCATCCAAATGTTCACAGAGAGGAAAAGGATGTGGTAAAGGCACGCGAGATTCAACCTCATAAATGTCTTCATCTTGTTCTTCCAACCATGGGCCACTGAGTTTGAGAGTTGACAAATAGGTCCTATAAGAATCCATTCTAGAAGATGCAGCTGCCAATTTTCCTCATTTGCTTTATCAGTTTTCCACTACATTAAAAAGTTCTTTTTAGTTTATCAAGATATACCATAGCAGTAGCAAATTTTCTTTTTAGCACTATCAAGTAAACATTATAGAATTAATTCACACAACTGAACAACAGAAAAAAATCCCACAAATCTAAAAAAAACGATTTCCCTTAGGCTTCATCAACAAAACAGAACAAAAACAAAAACCCAAAAATACAAGCAAGCAAACACCTTTTAAACTAGAATAATTAAATCCTTGAAGAATGGAAGAATGAAAATATAAATATCTAATTAGCTGAGCAATAAAACTGCTTTCATTAGGTATCAAACACGTCTGTGGAAATAAGTAAGCCTTCCAAGCACAATCTGGCAGGGAAGGTCAAGTTTTAAATCACCATAGTAGCAGTCTTGAGAAATGTAGCTGCAACATTATTCCCCTTGTTCTTGCTGCTTCACGCAAGTGAAAAGCAAAAGCTCTTCTGAACTGAGTTATTCAAATAGCCTCTTGTGCTGAGCCAAAGGATTCCAGTCTGTCGCCGAAGCACAGGTCAGAACAGAGGGTGTGGTTTAATGTCTTAACCTATAGGTACAGTGACAGGTGGACTGTGAATTAATACGCCCACAAAAAAGCCTGCCTAACAGGATCCAAGTTCCACGTCAGAGCTTTGAAAAGAGTATTTAGAGAAGTTTATAATGCTTCTAAGACAAGCTAGTGTTTTTCCATTCCATTATAAAAATGTTTTAATTTAAAAATATGAAATCAAGTAGGTTTGAGTCCACATTACCAATTAGTTCTTCCAGTATATCAAATAATCATAATTATTTCTGGAAAACTAAATTAGCACTCCCTTTTGATATCTCCTTAGAAATAATACTTATTCTTTTGAGCAATCACTAGAACTAAATACAAATAGTTCTAACCTATTTCCACATTGAATTAATTGTTTATAGAATGAATGTGAAGGAAAAATAACCTCTCTCTTTAAAGCTGCATTGTATATAATAGCTGGTAATTAGACAACTTAAGGTATCCTATGAACTCTGACTAAAATTTAAAAGATCAAGTTGCATATAATAGTTAGCCTTTTGGTAGCTCCAGAAACCTGGGTAATAGTGAATAAACCAGTCATTCAGAATTTTAAAAGATGAACAACTTACTCTTTAATATTAAAAGATCCTCAAAAGTGAAACTTGTTTTAAATAAATGAAAAAGCTTTCATTTTGGTGCGTTTTCTCTACCCAGTAACTGAATATCCTAAACCCACAAAACCTTTTTACTATGGAAAAACCCATACTAAAGCAAGCAGGTAATAGCAACAAAAATGTATTTTATAGCCACTTTCACTACACAAAGTTGTTCAGAGAAGCCAATACTCAAACCCTGCAAAGTAGGCTAATAATTATGGCAAAGAAAATGAGACTTTCTGCAGAAGATCCAGAATCTACAGGGAAATGGCTTGAGGCAGGAGACGGGAAGCTGCCTCTTACAATGCTGGACAGGGCAATGACAAATTTCTGTTTATTATGGTTTCTTATGTGAGCCCTCCAGTTAGTCTGTGAAGATGTCTTGACATCTGTACAAGACGGAGGCCTAGCCCTATTACTGGTGCAGGTAAATTTAACTTTACTGGGGCTTCAGCAGATATAAAACTATCAATATCCCAGAGGCTTAGCTTTATGAACTAGGGGGACTGATGCTTAACTGCGGGGACTGATGCTTAGCATACCAAATAGCTCTCGAAGTACTCTCTCCCTGCCCTCTCTGAAAATTACAGTTTATTTCGATAATCTAGTGTCCAATTTTTCTTATTTGAAGCAAAAACCAAATCCTGTTAAGAAGTATTCCTTTAATAGAAATCTTTAGGTCAAGGTAAGAACTAACTGCAAAGAAAAGAGAGAAAAGCCAGGGAGAAAAAAAAGACTCAAAAAGCAATAGATTAACATGATTTGGAATGGGGCAAATAGCCCTCATTAACAACAATAATTAATGGGTGGCATATTAATTCATGTTCAGAAAGGTGACCCTGAATTAAAATAATTCAAATTATATTCCATTTTTGAAAGCATGTAAAACTTGTTTCCATCCATGTAAAACAAAAATCTCTAAGTAAGGGGATACTCCTCTTATAACCAGGAATATAGGTCAAGGTTAAGAAACTAACCACAAAGAAAAATAGAGTAAAATTAGGTGGTGTCGGGGAGAGACTCAAAACAGCAGTAAAGATGCTTTAGGATAGGGGCAAACAGCTCTCCTAACAAAAGTATATTAACGAACGGTCTACTACATTAACTGATGTTCAGACAGATTACTCTAATTAGAATAACTCAAATTACGCATGTTTTTAAATTTTAGAAAGCATATAAATCTTTTTGCAATCAAAAAGTTAAAATAAAATGACTTCAATTTTTAGGAAGACACCCTTTTAATTATCCAGACTAGTTCACTATCTCCAGGTTTCATAGAATCAAGATTTTAATATATATTTGAAGGTTATTAAATTGTGGTATAGCATCATGTTTCCCAAACTAAATGGCTTTACTTTAATTGTACAATGTCAAGCTATTTAACCTTTTTTCCATTAATATTTCCTTCAAATTGTAAAACACTTATGTTGCTCTCTTTCGGATTTTTTTACTTATTTCTCTAAGTTATTTAATACAGGGACTGAATCCTGGGTACAAATCCCTGACAGACTCCTGACCAATGCTAATAAAAGCACAATGGGGGCAACACCTAACGGCAAAATGCATTTTAACAATTTGATTACAGCTGTATTTAAAACACAACAATGATAAACAAAATCTTAACTTATACCACTGTTTCATCTTCAGGAAAAGTCTCCTTTTTTGAGAAAGTATAGAAACAAGTAGCTTAGGTTCCATTATTCTGAAAAATGATAATTAATAAACTCATGAGAATTGATTATAATAAAAATCATTCTGTGGGAGTAAATTCCTTATTCATTAATTTCTTCCAACGCCTAAAGGAATCCATTGGTAAATAATCTCCTATGGCTCTAAATAGTACCTCTGGATTCTGGAAAACTTTAGTTGCTGAAAGACTATTCCCACAGAACAGATTAATTTCTATTTCTACCTGATCCAAGAATCAAGAACCTGAAACCATACTCTCAAAGATAACTTTTAAGCAGAGCCACAAAGAGACTACTGAATAAAGATTATGTTACAGAGATGACCATTCTAAGGGCCTGAGGGTAGTCTCTAGGCACTTTTCCTCATATTATAATGAAAGCTATCCCAACCAATAGGAAACTGCAATAAGCCGAATATAAGCCTGATTTTATGGCAGTCTGGGCAAAAGAGAAGTAAAATCCACCATAATACATGTATTATTATATGGATGTGGACATATCATTAGGCAAATCACTTGTCAATCAAATACAATATAAAGTAAAATATTCCAATAACAGATATTATGAAATCAGTCTATAAGGCAGACACCTTGATACTTTAGTAAAGAAAATGCTTAATAGCTCTTTTGTTAAAGCAGGATATACCTATGGAACCTAAAGCACCTAAAAACTTTAAAACTAATCATGTATCCTCCACTAAAACTACACAACATATAAAAACCAAACCATTAAAAAAGAAAAAAAATTTTGAATATGTGACAATATTTACTTACGGGACCTTTCAATGCAACTCCTCCTCCACCCCAAACATAAGCCCATAATCACTTGCAAAAATTCCTTTCTCCAAAACTGATGCTTGCCAAAAGAGAGTGGTGTTGGGGGAAGGGGAGGGGGGGATGAAAAACAGGTGAAGGGCATAAAGAGTTACAAACTTCCAGATATTAAAATAAATAAGTCATGGGGATGTGTACAGCATGGAGAATATAGACAATAATATTGTATCAACTTTGTATGGTGACAGACGGTAACTAGACTTATTGTGGTGATCATTTCATAATGTATATAAACGTCAAATCACTATGCTGTTCACCTGAAATCAATATAATATTGTATGTCAATTATACTTCAGTTAAAAAAAATAATCCCTCTCTCCAATCTTAGCAGAGGCAAAGGTCTGTCTGATCCAAAGGCCAGAACTTCTACTGGTGCTCTGGATTTCATCCTCATCTACCCCAAAGACCTGGCTCCACAAAGTCCATCCCCTGTGTTCTGCTTCTTCAACTTCTCCACTGCCACTCAACATTAAGTATTCCTACCTTAGAAAAAGCACTTTCTCCTTCTCAAGCTAGTGCTCTCTTGTTTTCTTCACAGCTAGGTGTCATGAAACTGCTATCTCTATTTCTCCAACTGTATTTCTTTTAACTCTGAGTTTTGGATTCCTCCTCTACCAAGGTCATTGATGACACCCATAATGAAATATCCAACGGACACTAAATCCTCAGCATCCATAACCGCTCTCTGGTATGACATTTTTGGAAAATCACTACTCATCTGGCTTTCATGACACTCTTCTCTTGATTTTCCTCTTACTCTCATTCTCCATCTCCTTTGTAGACTTACCTACATTTATTCTCTTTTAAATGTCGGCATTCTACCAGCACAAAAAATCAGCTCTGTATACTCTCTAAAATCATGGCTTCAAATGTCTTTAAGTGATGACAACTTCCAATCTAGCTCTCCCCAAACTCTAGACTCTAGTGAATGTCTTTACTTGATGCCTCCTCGTCTAAAACTGAAATCACTATTCACTTCTTTTGCATCTCCTATCTCAGCAAACGAAATATACCAACAACCTGGTTGGTCAAGGATTTATGCCTGGTTTCCTCCCCTCTTCCTTATCCCCTACATATAATCAGTCATATCAACTTCTATCAAATTCAACTTCCTGCAAGTTTTAAAATCACTTCCCTGGTGCCTTAACTTGATCTCTATCACTTTTCACTTGGAATGTTCTAAGAATCTCCTGTCTCTCTGCATTCTGCCTGCCCATCCACCCATTACATTATTACCTGAAGAATCTCTCTAAAACACAATTTCGATATTATTTTCTTGCCAAAAATATTTCAACAACCCAAAGCTGGAAACAATCTATGTGTCCTCTAAACAGTAAATGTATAAACCAACTGTGTGCATCCATACGATGGAAGACTCCTCAGCTGTGAGAAGGAACAAACTATTAATACACATAACAACATACATAAATTTTATATGCACTTTGGGAAGACAATGAAACCAGACCCAAAAGAACATACAACGTATGATTTTATTTATGACACTAGTGCAAAGACAAAACTACAGGGATGAAAAGTAACCAGTGGCTGCCAAGAGCAGGGGATGGAGAAGGGGCTGACTAAAAAAGAGAAGTACCAGGGAATTTTGGGGTAATGGAACTATTTTGTATCATGCTTGTGATGGTAGATACACAACTTTATGCATCTGTCACAACTGAAAGGATGGTCCACACAGTGAAAATTTACCACAAGTAAATAAAAAAAATTAACCAGAATGTGGCGGAGCCCAAAATGGAATAAAAACTAGAACAAATCATTCTGTTTTAAAAATGAATAACAAAACCACAGTGAAGGGGTGGGAGAGAAAGAGTTAACCTAAGATACTTTGAAATACAGTATTTTGACTGCATACTATAAGGCTATAGACAAAAAGTACTGTACATAAATATCGTACTCTAGTTAATAAATTTGTTTTTCACAAAGGTATAGATTAGCAATCATGAAATTACTTTATGGGTATATACGGCTGAACAAATAAGTAAAAATAAGTAAAAATACTGTAGATAATGAGAGTCTGGTTTCTCACTGTTGGAGAACAAAGCTACACAGGAAAGCAGGCAAGGGTAGAATGAATGCTTTGGTAGTAGATGGGAACTGGAGGTATCAGTATGAACTTATGTTTTTTACTATTTATACAGATATATAAGAAATAAATACAGATTCACAGGTTTATATGGTACATATATTTTCAAACTGTCTACTGAGAGGACCTAGAAGTCATGACACCTTAGTAACAATGAGCACATCTAGCACACAGATCTTGGTTTCTAAATATCATTCTTCAGTAAAAGGAATCTGAATTCCTTGGAGAAGTGGTTGATTCTAGGGTTGGGGTAGAGAAAATACAAGATGGGCCTGCAGACTCTGATAGCGTGAATGCTTGAAAAAGCAAGCACTTAGAAAAGGCACAAGAACCAATTTGAAAGAGTTCTCAATGCCAAAGCTGGAGTAAAAAAAAACTATTATAGTATTAGATTATAACCCACTGGAAAAAACAGCCATGAGTCCATATGGATCCTAATTAATTAATTAATTAAATGTGAGTGAAGAGACAACTCTTACAGAATAATTCCAAATAATAAATGAAGGAATGAGGAAAATAGAAAATCACCATTAGAACACCACAGTAGTAATTGTGGAGGCAAGATCTACCAATGGACACTAAAATCTGTGGGTGGAAGTTTAAGTAGTAGTAGGATATTTGCATAGTCTCAGTCTCTCCCCCATGATATTTATTAATTAAAAGGAAAAAATAGTAACAGCACAGTGGAGAAACCCAGAAGATACTACAAGCAGTCAAGATTAACATCATCAGTAATAAGACATATTGACATCATGTACTCTCTGATATGACACACTGAGAAGGGCACCTCACTTCTTTGGTATTCTGGTAAAAACGTATAAGCTTCATGTCATCAGGAGAAAACATCTGAAAAATCCAAATTGAGGGACGTTCTACAAAATTACTTGCCAGTCCTTTTCAAGTGTCAAGGTTATGAAAGACAAAGAAAGACTCTGGAACTAACTGCCAGAGACTGGAGAAGACGAAGACACGACAACTAAATGCACGTGAGATCCTGGAACAGATCCTAAACCAAAAAAGGACACTAGTGGAAAAACTGGTAAAAGCCAAATGGTCTGTAGTCTAGTTAATAGAATTGTACTAGTTTTAATTAATAAGTTTTGATAATTATAGTATGATTATGCAAGATAATATTAGCAGAAGTTGAGTGAAGGGGGTTATAGGAGTTCTGTACCATTTTTGCAACTTTTCTGTAAGTCTAGAATTATTTCAAATTTAAAAAGCTAAAAAGTTGTACCCAATGACTCCATGTCCCATTAAGAATTAAATCCCAAGCTCCATGTGATCTTGTTCCCAGGTACGGCTCTCACCTCATCTCTCACACTTTCCCCACTCTCCTTGCCCCAGTCATACTGGCTTCTTTGTCAGCCACAAAAGGTGCAAGCCCATGACTACCTTCCTACTTGCTATTCCTTTGCTTGAAACATTCTTCCTCTACTTACTTACATGGCTGTCTCCCACACTTCCTTAAGGAATATGCTTGAATATCACTTTATCAGAGAAGCTCTCCTTAATTTTCCTATATAAAATGTTCCCTTCCCCCATCCTGCTCTATCTCCCTCTATTTTATTTTCCTCTTCACAGCAGATATCACCATCTGTTATACTATATGTTTGTTTATTGTTGGTCTCCACCATTAAATTCTAAGTTCTATGAGAACAGGGACTTTGCCCATTTTGTTCTTTGCTGTAGGTCCAGTATCTAGAGAGCAATAGTTATATTGTAGGCATTGAATAAATTTGATGGATGAATGACTCATCTCAAGCATCAAGTCCTCCAATAAGCTTTACTTGGTCCCACCTTAGCAAAACTGTCAGATACTGATCTTTTCTAGTCTCAAGGTATCCTGTACAGAGCTATTTACTCAAATTTCTTTCACTGTAAGCACAAAGATATTACAGCAGTCTCTCTCAGTTCTGTTTTAGATTTTTTCATAACAAGTAAAAAATAAGGCAAAGGGAAATACTCCATTATGAAGATGAACCAAATAATGACACATTAAAAGGAAAACAGAATTACACAAAGATGATTACACATAATTTTGCATCAATCTAAGTGACTATGAAAAATATTCAAGTGCAAAATAATTTTAGTGATTAATGAGAATATTCTGAAGACGTCAATGGCTTTAAACAACTACCCACGGAAGAGTAGTAACTGAACTAAATTTAGTTTAAAATAAAGTTTTTAAAAGCTCCTATTCCTATTGCCTTAAAAATATAATACACTAAGAAATATCTGATTTTTATACCAAATGTCAACAAATATTTCAACCTTTTATATACTAAACACTGGAAGAACACTCCAAAATTCAGCTAGAGTAAGGTAAACATTGTACTATTAATGTCCAGATCAGTGGTTCTCAAACTTTGGTGTGTATCAGAATCACCCAAAGGACTTGTTCAAACACAAGTTGCTGGGCCTCATCATTCAGTGGGTCTGGGGTAGGGACTGAGAATTTACGTTTGTAACAAGGCCTGACTGATGCTGATGTTGCTGGTTTAGAGACTACACTTTGAGAACTACTTACTACTCTAGGCAAAGTTTTTCCGATCTGTTCAGTGATATTTAAACTAAGGCAATACGGTAAAAGTTAAATAACATACTGTTGCTTTAATATTTAACAAATTGAGAATAACCTGGAAAATGCCACGGTGAGGCTCCTACTGTACCTCACTATCTGGTCACATAAGCAGATGTGATGAGCTGTGACTTGGCATGGGAAACTGAGTGTGTCAGGTTAATCCCAAACACTTGTCTATTGGCAGTATTAATGGATCATAATCCAGGGAAGGTTTCTCTTTAGTAGCTTGTAGGAACGAGTCCAACACTGATTACTTTTGATTTATTTACCATTTTCCATGGTGCTTGTCAAAAGACAAATATTATATTGCATTAACTAGACTGTCTATAATTTACATTGGTATCAAGTAGTAGCAACAGTATTAACAGTGCTCAAGATCCAGGTCAAAGTATTTAATTGTGGTCAAGAAAGGAAAAGTATTAACAGTTGTTTTCATGGTATGAAAGAGTACAAATCATAGAAATTAAAATTAAATTCAGCCATTAATACGGCTGAAATAAGAAAAAAAAGCAGGATCATGTAGAAATTCAGTATAGAATCATCTATATCATTCAACATAAAAAGGGATACTTTGATGCGTATGCACTCAAGCTTTAAAAATGCTAAAAAGCGGGGCTGGCCCCGTGGCCAAGTGGTTAAGTTCGCGCGCTCCGCTGCAGGCGGCCCAGTGTTTCGTTAGTTCGAATCCTGGGCGCGGACATGGCACTGCTCATCAGACCACGCTGAGGCAGGGTCCCACATGCCACAACTAGAAGAACCCACAACAAAGAATACACAACTATGTACCGGGGGCGCTTTGGGGAGAAAAAGGAAAAAATAAAATCTTTAAACAAAACAAAACAAAACAAAAATGCTAAAAAGCAACAACGGAAAATGCCTGAATTGGCTCAGCTGAGTAGCTTATTTTTAGCGGCTTATGCATTAAGCATTCTAAAAGCCAATCCAGGGCTTATGTTAATTAGAAAAGTAAAGACTGTAAAAAATAGTAAACCTTAGTAGAAAATATCTATTTTCTTATAGTAGCTACAGAATTTCATATTATGACATAACATTCATAATTTCAATCTTTGAGCTTAAGTAAAGTCTACTGAACCAGAGGCTAAAGAAAAATACAGTGAATATTAAAATTCTTTGATCCAAGGGTACAATTTAATGTCTTATTAAAATAATAACAAACGAAGGTTTTTATTGGTGCCATTTCCTTACTAGCACTTAGGATGTTGGCAATAAAAAATACCTCATGGTGGTTTTAGTGAAAGATGGGACCACTATTGTTGTTTGCGTAAACAGACATCCTTTCTATTGTGTATTAGCAAATACACAAAGATTTTAGTTACCAAGAATACTAGACTTCTTTTAATTCTTTGTGACGCTCAACGAAGTTTCTGAGTTACTGAAGCAAAAGCTTTTCGACCGTTTTGTACCTGCTGTGAAAGACAGCTTCCGAAAACCAAGAATTGCCCAAAGATAGCAATTTCTTCTATTATATAACTATATATTACATTACACCTTCAGAATTTATCTATGGAAACATTCCTGAGACCTACTTAAACTGCATATGAACACCTTAGTTTGGCCAGTCAATCCAGAAGTTTAAGAGTAGATATATGACAATATATTTCCCTGGCCAATTAGAGAATTCTCACTGCAATGTGTGGTAATTTCAGGGTTCTTTTGCTTTTTAAAGATACAGTCCATATTCTAAGAGAATTTAGACTGTCTCCCAACAATGAAGAATGAACCTGGGGAAAAATCTGGTTAAGTGTCATATCTGAAGACTATTCAGAGGACAAATATTTCACTGAATATATGTTATTTTGATAATGCCTTCTTCATTGAAAGCCAATAGCAAGTTAACAAGAGAAAAAAAAAAATAATGGCTTGATGCTAAGTTAACCAAATAGTAGGTGGTTAACAAATTATTCCAAGGGTCACTAACTAAGAGATGACTCAAGAAATGGTCTATAATCACTAACTTAACCTAAGTGTAAGTGAACCAGGTATTAAAACACAAAATAGGTAAAAATATTTGTCAGATTTGCTACATCCAATATTCACTGCTATTGGAGAAATATACTATACAGAATAATTTCTTAGAGGAAAAAAGAGGCTCCAGTGAAAGCCAGACATCAGAAACAACAAGAGATCAACAGCACTCTTTCAACTTCGGTTTGAAATATACATGGATCTAGGATACTCTGAACAAAGACATCAATGAAAATGTTAATAATACTGGCCCTATAGCTTATGACAATGAAGCACTCATTTGATTAACACAACAGTTATGAGTCTCTAGTTTTAAGTTAAACATTTTTTAAATAAATAATTTACTTCATTTTAAAGCAGAAAACACTTTTAAAAATTCTGCATATAGTAACTTAGGAGACAATTAACAAACACGGTGCAAAAATTTTATAGACAAAGAAAATAGCAATTTAAGTTATAAAGACAATGGTTATATCCCTTTAAAATTTGCATAAAAATAGTACTCAAATGTAGAAACTGTCCCTCACTCTAATTTCATACAAAGAGATAGTAAAGTGAGGTAATCTATTCATATTTGTGAAAAAGATGTAAAAGTCACATGAAGGAACTGTAGGTTTGATCTATCGTATTGTAATAGCAATGTATCATGACATACTAGAGCCTATGGTTTTAGAAATCCCTTATACTATTCCTTCAAATAATTATATATTATAATGGCATATTTCATACAATGGTGAAGTTAAAATCTTTTCTGGTATCAAAAAAAGTTACGTGTGAGAGTCTATAAAATCTGAAAATTAAAACAACATTGAATTTAAGAACTTGAAGAGTCCACTAGCACATTACATTAACCCTTACCACCTGAAAAAAAGACTACTGATAACAGTATTGGCTGTCACAAAGGCAAACAATTATTAAAGGGGAGCCTAACTAAATTTCTGTGGGAGTGTAGGGAGAAAACATTTAGTTGTTCCCCAGCTTAAAAGAAAATCTACCTCCAACACAGTGCAGTATATGAGCAATATAAGGAGGTTACCTGACTACTAGTTTCACTTATGGCTTCTAGGAGTTTTTCAACTGCTGCTTGTAGTCGAGAGCTAATATTCAGCATAAGTTCTTCATTTTCAGGGTCTATTTCAGTTCCAGCAAAACCACTCCTCACAAGCCGTTGTGATAGCTCCGTTCCTTCCTCAGTTACTTTTGACCACATGCTACTGTCATTTCTGGGCATATCACTTCCAGAATAGGAGGGTATAGATTCGTCTGTAACTAGAACAATAGTATTTTAAAGGCATAAATCAATTATAATTAATAATTATAGTAAAAAGAGGTTATAAAATAATATCAAATTAAAACTTCAAATCATTGAAACTACATCTTTTAATAACAACACTGCAACAAAACAAATGAAATAAGCAAATACAGAATGTAATATTATTTGATAACCAAGCAGGTGTAAGAATAAGAATGATGCTATGTTAACAAAGCTTTGCAGAAAATATTTCGGTTATTTACTATTTTTTCTTTGATAAAATTTTTAAAAACAACTTCCAAGAGAAACTTACCAAGTGCCCACTATGTAGGGTTTAAGTAATGGAGACATACAGGTGGCAAGATCTGTTTCCTATCCTCAAGGATTTTACATACAGCATAATGAGAAAATACATACGTCAACAACAACAGGAAAAGACAAACACTTCGCAGTGGGATGCTCCAGGTGTATGGAAGAACAGAAGTACACTGAAAACTATAAAACGTTGTTGAAAGAAATTGAAGAAGACACAAAGAAATGGAAAGCTATTCCATGCTCTTGGATTGGAAGAATTAACATTGTTAAAAAGTCCATACTTTCTAAGGCAATCTACAGATTCAACGAAATCCCTATCAAAGTTCCCAGGGCATTTTTCACAGAAATACAACAAAGAATCTTAAAATTTTTATGGAACAACAAAAGACCCTGAATAGCCAAAAGAATCCTGAGAAAAAAGACAAAGCTGGAGGTATCACATTCCCTGAGATCAAAATAAACTACAAAGTGATGCCAATCAAAACAGCATGGTACTGGCACAGAAACAGACATACAGATAAATGGAACAGAACCAAAAGCCCAGAAATAAACCCATACATCTATGGACAGCTAATTTTTGACAAGGGAGCCAGGAATAAACAATGGAGAAGGGAGAGAGTCTCTTCAATAAATGGTGTTGGGAAAACTGGACAGCCACATGCAAAAGAATAAAAGTTGACCATCATCTTATACCCTACACAAAAATTAACTCAAAATGGGTTAAAGACTTGAATGTAAGACCTGAAACCATGAAACTTCTAGAAGAAAACACAGGCAGTACACTCTTTGAGACTGGTCTTAGCAGCATATTTTCAAGTACCATGTCTGACTGGGGAAGGGAAACAGAAAAAATAAATGGGACTACATCAAACTAAAAAGCTTCTGCACAGCAAAGGAAACCATCAACAAAACAAAAAAACAACCTAAGAATTGGGAGAAGATATTTTCAAACCTGATAAGGGCTTAATATCCAAAATACAAAAAGAATTCATACATATCAACAACAAAAACACTAACAACCCAATTAAAAAATGGGCAAAAGATCTGAAGAGATATTTCTCCAAAGAGCTAACAGGCACATGAAAAGATGTTCAACATCACTAATTATCAGGGAAATAAAATCAAAACTACAATGAGATATCACCTCATGCCCATCAGAATGGCTATAATTAAAGGGACAGGAAATAACAAGTGTTGGAGAAGATGTGGAGAAAAGGGAACTGCCATACATGGCTAGTGGGAATGTAAACTGGTGCAGCCATTATGGAAAACACTATGGAGATTCCTCAAAAGATTAAGAATAGAACTACCATAAGATCCAGCTATTCCACTGCTGCATATTATCCAAAGAACATGAAAATACAAATGCATAAAGACAGATGCACCCCTATGTTCACTGCAGCATAAGTCACAATAGTCAAGACTTGGAAGCAACCTAGTGCCCATCAAGGGACAAATGGATAAAGAAGATATGGTATATATACACAATGGAATACTACTCAGTCATAAAAAAAAACAATGAAATCTGACCATTTGTGACAACATGGATGGATCTTGAGGGTATTATGCTAAGTGAAATAAGTCAGAAGGAGAAAGTCAAATACCACCTATTTATGATCTCACTCATAAATAGAAGATAAACAACAACAACAAACAATCACATAGAGACAGAGATTGGATTGGTGGTTACCAGAGGGGAAGGGGGCAGGGAGGAGAGTGAAAGGGGTGATTAGGCACACGTGTGTGGTGATGGATTGTAATTAGTCTTTGGGTGGAGAACATGGTGTAATCTACACAGAAATCAAAATATAATGACGTACACTTGAAATTTATAATGTTATAAACCAATGTTACTGCAATAAAAAATAAAATTAATGAAAAAAAATAAGAATAGAAGTGCTTAATTTTGTCTGACACAGATCTTTTGATTTCTGAGCACTACACTGGGCAACATCACCTACTCTGGCTAGATAGTACAAGGGACTAAGGTCATTTTGCGGCTTGCTGCTTTTGTAAGAGGTATACTGGAAAGAAGTTAGACTGATGAGGAGTTCTAATTTAACTACAGAGTCATGTATCCACAGTGTTCTTATTTCTTATCTAAAGAAAACTGAGTTTACATGGGCAGAAGATAAACTTTGGAAGTGTTTTCTCTAAGCTGGAATAAGTTTAGGTTATTCATTACAGGTTATTCATCACTGCCATGGAATACAGTATTCATCTGTGGCAGCATGATACGACCCAACAATGAAATTTCCTGAAGAGGAATTACCTATTCCTTTAATACATGTAATACATATCTCCTATCAGTAACTGTATAAAGTTAACAAAAGCAGAAGAAACTTTAATTTCCAAAGTACTTTGAATAAACATTCAGTTTGATACAGTCACCTGGGAGAATAGAGCTACTGATTAAAACGTCTGGCTAAAGTAGCTGGTGCCACGTGGAGTTCTCTCAATCTAACGTAGTAATGATATCAGATGCAGTTTCAGATACAGGATTTGAATTTAGCAGAATTCAATATTCACTAAGCATCTCCTCTGTATAAGTCACTGGCTGAAGAATCCAAAACTACATTCTAGGAAATGATTTTAAATGTTTGCTATTACATAGGTTTATCTAATTCTTAGTGTAGTAGCTAAGAGAATTTTCACTGCGTATTTTTATTCTCAAAATTAAAAACAGACAACTCGACTGGTATTTACTTATATTAGTACATATATTCAAAACAATGTCTTGATAACAGGTATTAATACATTATAAATATTCATGAGTTCAAAATGATCTCAGAACTCAAAATGAATTCAGATAAAGTACAGTACAATGTATATTACAGTTACCAAATAAAATTAATGTAGTCTAGAAAATAAATGGTATTTTTAAAGACTGCTACGGAAGCAGGATATAGCAATACTTTATAATTGGTGTTTAAAAAGACTAAAAATATCTGTGCTATATAGCATTTTTATCTGAGGAATTAAGTGCATTCTAGTGACATTTCTTTACAATGGAGACAGAGAGTTCGACAAATCTGAGAAAAGAGAATAGTCTGATATGACGGGAAGTGAAGGCTTTATGGAGTCAAAGAATGTGGAGAAGTGAGGATGAGGTAGGGCAGAGAGCTGAAGGAAGGCAGCTGGAAAGTAGGCTGGAACCGAGTTGTGAATGATCTTAAATTTTATAGGAAACATGGAGTTTTTGCTATAAAAATGGGCAAGTAAATCATTTTGTTAGCAGGAAGACAGTATCCAATCTATGGATCAGGAAGCAAATTGAAGCAATGCAGAAGAATGGCTGGAGAAGAAGAGGCTGGTTAGAAGGCTACTTCCAACTGTCCAGTTGAGAAGTGCTGAAGACATGAAATCAGATACAAGGGGGTTGGGCACAGGTTGGAGAAGACAATGTGTAAGATAAGGGAGAAAAAAAGCAGTAAAAGATGACTCTGGGTTTCCAGCTTAGATAATTCTAGATGACAGAAGAGTCATTAAGAGAATCTATTAAAAAATTAGGAGAAAACATACACAGCAGGCATGTAAATGATGAGTCTAAAATGTTAATGGGCTATGTGGAGGAAATGAGTCAACTTTTGGAAGTTTGGGCCTGCAGAAACTTAGGAGGCATTTGTAGAAAGGTGAGAGTCAAAACCTTGAAAATGGATACATTTGTTTTAGGAGTAGTATTTAATGAGAGAAGGAGGACAAAGCTGGAGTCTCTGTACATAATGAGCTCACAAAAGAACCTGTGTAAGAAAAAAAATCAGAGAAAGACGAGAAAACATCTCAAAAAGGTAAACTTCAATAATCTTAGCTGTCTAGAAAGTCAAATAGGACAAGGACTGAGAAGATTCTATTGAATTTGACAACTGGGATGTCACTGTTGTCCTTTGAGAGAGTAGCTTGGTACTGTAGGAACAGAAACCAAAGCTGGTAGAAGGAAGTAGGAGGCAGTCTCATCTCTAGAGCTTATCAAGGTTACCCTGAGGGGAAGAAAAGTTGAGAAAAACCAACACACTATTTTTTTGTTGTTATTATGAAGCTATCGGCATATTTTGGAGTATAGAGAAGGAATCAATTGTGACAAAAAGACTGAAGATGGTGTATAACTACATGGGAGCAAATGGCAAGCACAAAATACAGAGGATATTATAAAACAAAATAGCTTAAAAAAGCTACTGACAAGTGGCTTGGCTGGCTTGGTCAATGAAAACAATCAAAGGAGAAATCACAAATACCTTGAGACAAATGAAAATGAAAATTCAACATAGCAAAATCTACGGGATAGAGCAAAAGCAGTACTAAGAGGGAAATTTATAGCAATACAAGCCTACTTTAAGACACAAAAAAAATCTCAAATAAACAATCTAACATTACACCTAAAGGAACTAGAAAAAGAAAAACAAATGAAGTCCAAAGTCAGTAGAAGGAAAGAAAGAATAAAAGAGCAGAAATGAATGAAATAGACAGAAAAAAAAACAATAGAAAAGAGCAATGAAACTAAGAGTTGGTTCTTTGAAAAGAGAAACCAAATTGACAAATCTTTAGCTAGGCTTCACTAAGAAAAAAGAGAAGGCTAGGGGCTGGCCCAGTGACACAGCAGTTAGTGCACATGCTCTGCTTTGGTGGCCCAGGGTCCGCTGGTTTGGATCCCAGGTGTGGACATGGCACCACTTGGCAAGCCATGCTGTGGTAGGCGTCCCACATATAAAGTAGAGGAAGATGGGCACAGATGTTAGCTCAGGGCCAGCCTTCCTCAGCAAAAAGAGGAGGACTGGTGGCAGATGTTAGCTCAGGGCTAACCTACCTCAAAAAAAAAAGAGAAGGCCGAAATAAATAAAATCAGAAACAAAAGAGGACACATTACAACTGATCCCACAGAAATATAAAGGATTATAAAAGAATACTTGAAAAGCAATACACCAACAAATTGGATGATCTAGAAGAAATGGATAAATTCTCAGAATCATACAACATTCCAAAACTGAATCAAGAAGAATTAGAGAATCTGAACAGACCAATCACTAGTAAGGAGATGGGAAAACAGTAATCAAAAGCCTTTGAAAGAACAGAAGTCCAGGACAAGATGGCTTCCCTGGTGAATTCTGTCAAACATTCAAAGAAGATTTAATACCTATCCTTCTCAAACTTTTCCAAAAATTGAAGAGGAGGGGACGCTTCCTAACTCATTCTACAAGGTCAACATTATCCTGATACCAAAACTAGACAAAGACAACACAAAAAAAAAGAAAATTATAGGCCAACATCACTGATGAATATAGATGGAAAAATCCTCAAAAAAATATTAGCAAATCAAATGCAATACTTTAAAAATATCATACACTATGATCAAGTTGGATTTACTCCAGGGATACAGGGATGGTTCAACACACACAAATCAATCAGTGATACATCACATTAACAAAATGAAGAATAAAAATCACATGATCATCTCAATAGATGCAGAGAAAGCATTCAATCATAATAAAAATTCTCAATAAAATGGGTATAGAAGGAAAGTACCTTAACATAATAAAGACCATGTAAGACAAACCCACAGCTAACATCATACTCAACAGTGAAAAACTGAAAGCTATCCCTCTGAGAAAAGGAATAAAATGAGGATGCTCACTTTCACCACTCTTACTCAACTGCATGCTAAAAATCCTAGCCAGAGCAATTAGGCAAGAAAAAGAAATAAAAAGGATCCAAATTGGAAAGAAAGAAGTGAAACTGTCACTATTTGCAGATGATATGACTTTATATACAGAAAACCCTAAAAATCCACCAAAAAAAAAACTATTAAAAATAATAAATGAATACAGTCAAGTTGCAAGGTATAAAATCAACATAGAAAACATCAGTTGTTTCTATACACTAACAACAAAACAGCAGAAAGAGAAATCAAAAATACATTCCCATTTACAATCAAAACAAAATAATACCTAGGAATAAATTTCACCAAGGAGGTGAAAGACCTTTACACTGAAAATTATAAAACAGTGAAAGAAATCGAAGATGACACAGAGAAATGGAAAAATATTCTGTGCTCATGGACTAGAAGAATTAACAGTTAAAATGTCCATATTACCTAAAGCAATCTACAGAATCAATGCAATCCCAATCAGAATCCCAATGACATTCCTCACGGAATTACAACAAAGAATCCTAAAATTTGTATAGAACAAAAAATCCTGAATAGCCAAAGCGATCCTGAGAAAAAAGAACAAAGCTGAAGGTATCACACTCCTAATTTCAAAGTATACTACAAAGTGGCAGTAATCAAAACAGCATGGTACTGGCAGAAAAACAGACACACAGATTAATGGAACAGAACTTAGAGCCCAGAAATAAATCCACACATTTGTGGACAGCTAATTTTTGAGAAAGGAGCCAAGAACATATAATAGAGAAAGGAAAGTCTCTTCAATAAATGGTGTTGGGAAAACTGGACAGCCCCAAGCAAAAAAAGTGAAACTATACCACTATCTTACACTATACACAAAAATTAACTCAAAATGGATTAAAGACTTGAATAAAAGACCTGAAACCATAAAACTTCTGGAAGAAAACATTGGCAGGACACTCTGACATCTTAGCAGTATCTTTTTGAATATGTCTCCTCAGGTGAGGGAAACAAAAGAAAAAATAAACAATTGGGACTACATCAAATTACAAAGTTTCTGCATGGCAAAAGAAACCATCAACAAAATGAAAAGACAACCTACCAAGTTGGAGAAGATATTTGCAAATCATACATCTGATAAGGGGTTAATATCCAAAATATATAAAGAATTCATACAACTCAACAACAAGAAAATGAACAACCTCATCAAAAACTGAGTAGAGGATCTGAACATTTTTCCAAAGAAGATATACAGATGGCCAAGAAGCACATGAATAGATGTTCAATATCACTAATTATTAGGGAAATACAAATCAAAATCACAATGAGATGTCATCTCACACCCATCAGAATGGCTATTATTAAAATGACAAGAAATAACGAGTGGTGGAAAGGATGTGGAGAAAAGGGAACCCTCACACACTGCTGGTGGGAATGTAAACTGGTGCAGTCACCATGGAAAACAGTATAGAGATTCCTCAAAAAATAAAAAAAGGGGGGCTGGCCCCGTGGCTGAGTGGTTAAGTTCGTGCACTCTGCTGTAGGTGGCCCAGTATTATGTCTGTTCAAATCCTGGGCGCGTACATGGCACTGCTCATCAAGCCACGCTGAGGCAGCATTCCACACGCCACAACTAGAAGGACCCACAATTAAGAATATACAACTATGTACCAGGGGGCTTTGGGGAGAAAAAGGAAAAAAACAAAATCTTAAAAAATAAAAAGTAAAAATAGAACTACTATATGATCTAGCTATTCCACTTCTGGGTATTTATCCAAAGAACAGGAAAACACTAACTCAAAAAGATTTCTGCACCCCTATGTTCACTGTAGCATTATTTACAATAGCCACGACTTGGACACAATCTAAGTATCCACTGACAGATGAACAGATAAAGATGTGGTATATATAAACAATGGAATATTACTTAGTCATAAAAAAAAAGATGAAATCTTGCCATTTGCAACAACACGGATGAACCTTGAAGGTACTATGCAAAGCAAAATTAAGTCAGATGGAGAAAGACAAATACCATATGATTTCACTCATATGTGGAAGATACAAAAACACAACAACAAACACACACAGAGAACAGACTGGTGGTGACCAGAGGGGAAGGGGGGAGGAGGGAGGGCCAAGAGGTAAAAGGGCACATTTGTACGGTGACAGAAGTCAACTACACTTTGGGTGGTGACCATGATGTAGTCTACCCAGAAAGGCAATATATAATGATGTACATCTGAAATTTATATATGTTATAAACTGCTACCTCAATAAAAAATTAATTATGAAAAGTGCCACTATTAATTTTTTTAGATAGCTAATGAAAAAAACAGACATTAAAGTATCTAGAAAAGAAGATGTCAACTAGCTTAATGTATTTTGTTGATAACATTTTAAAGATATAACCAGACAAACAAAAACAAATTTGAATATGTTCCAATGAAGAAACAGAACTTTTTTTATTTCAGTGAAATAAAGGAATGAGAAAGACATCAAGCTTACACTGTATTTAGGATAACTAGTCTTTAGGGGGTACCAGAGAAAAACCTAAGTTGGCAGGGCAATTTCATAACATGCCAATAGAAATTTCAGAATGGCCAGTTTGGTGAACAGAATTATGATTTCAGATTGGTAAACCACTCAGATCTATGTCTTAAACACAGCAGATGATGTTTATTCAAAGTTCTTTGGTCATTTGCTTTGGATTATTCCATGTTCATTCCATATAGACAGCAATGTTTCTCAGGTTAAAGCAGGTGATATACAGCAGTGCATTCCCTTACCCCAATGGCCTTCTGAAAATCTCTACGGCTCCAACTAGAAACCACAGACTCTAGTCCCTGACAGATACGTAAACTGAACTGAAGCTCTGGGAGACTGAGACATCTGCCCAAGGTCACAGTGAGCGGGAACAAGAATCAAGGGCCTCCTCATTACTAATCCAGCATTCTGCCTATAACATCACACTGCTCCAAAAGGAAGCTGCACCAAATGAGATTCAGCCTCTGGCCTCCTAAGAGACAGGTAAGTATTCTACTGCGAAACCATCACAGCACATGCCTCAAGGAAATTTTCTTTCAACACCTCCTGGGGGAACTCATTTTTATGAACCAGTCTAATATTGACTCAAGTTCAAGTGAGTTCACATTGACTCAAAATTTCTCTTCAATTTCGCAAACTAGGTTACTCTTATGAGGAAGCAAACATTAGCAAATCAATTATTTATGTTTTTTAGAGTTAACAAGTCCATACATGTTTAAAATCTAAACAAGTTCAGGCTTGAGGGCTGAAAATAGATCACAAGTGCTACCTACAACAAAAAGTCATATACAAAAACTGAAAAGCAAAAGTTGCTTCAAATCAGATTAAAGAGCATGAACATTTTAAAGTATTTTCTTCAAAGTTTATGAGAAAATTCAAAGTTTTAAATTATAAATTCTATTAATTCAACATTTTCTTCAACATGCAAAATGGATCTGATAAGTGTCCCCAAATGATACTGGTAAGACCAGCATATCATTGCCAAACACAAAAACGTAGACTGAGCAATCAAATGGAAAAGTGCACATTATAACCAATGATGCTAATACCAGCAAAATTCTTATCTCTGCTATAATATTCTGTACACTATATTTCTTAACTGTGGATTTTTCTTCTTGTATCTTAATATTCTTTCAGAATCAGCTAACAGTTGAATAGTTAAATTTTTAAAAGGCCTAACTGATTCAAATACATATAAAGTGGGTTCAAGTAAAATATTAAATACTATGACTTTATCTTGCCTTGAATAGGATTCTCAGTGCCTCTTTCATTAGACTGAATAGCTATAAATTAGCAAAGAGCATAGAGAAATTGCTCAATAAATGTTTGTAGAATTGAACTGACAAAATTGCTTATAACTGAAAAACTACTCATTATCGGATATCTTAAAAGAAGACATAGACAGGGCTGGCCCGATGGCACAGAGGTTTAGTGCGCATGTTCTGCTTCGGTGGCCCAGGGTTCGCTGGTTCGGATCCCAGGTACAGACATGGCACCACTTGTCAAGCCATGCTTTGGTAGGCGTCCCACATGTAAAGCAGAGGAAGATGTTAGCTCAGGGCCAGCCTTACTCAGCAAAAAGAGGAGGATTGGCGGCAGATGTTAGCTCAGGGCTAATCTTCCTCAAAAAAAAAAAAAGGAAAAGAAGTCGACAACATAGACATATTTAATCCATACTGAGATTAGATGTAGACATAACCTTGCAAGAAAGCAGGCTAGTAGATCAGATGTCCTTTTAAGTCTGCTTTCTCATAGAAAAGGAAGATAAATATAATCCTGTGTGCTTGAGTTAAATTACCAATTTATTCCTTTTTATAACTACAGGAACCCTGCTTTAGAAGCAAGTTTGCTGTCTTTTAAGATATGTTGTTTGCTGAACACTTTAGCAAACACTTTGAGAAATGTCTAAGAGAACTGCTAACAAAAAGAGCACAAAATATTTTTGTAATCTACAGAACATGGCTCCGAGTGTCTTTTGAATATGGTTTAGGTCTTAACAGTACAACAGCACAATCCCTCCCTGAAACCAGGGAAATAATTTATGAAATAATTGTTTTTAAAAAAGCATCATTTGATAAATACTTTTACAAGACCAAGAAAACATTACCTAATTCTTTTCTACACATCAAGATTCACATACTGAAATAAAATCACTCTTAAGAGCTTAACCAAGAGCGAAATTAATTTGAAAAATACTTCTACTAAGTTTGAAAAGAATGAATTTGAAAGGAAGTTTAAAAATACAGTATTATTTCAGCTCTTATTTTAGTAAAAGCAGTTTTTAAAATTATCTTTGAACTCGACTGAGGAGTTTTAAAATAAATTTTACTTAAAATTTCAAATCAGTGCTTTCCTCTGCACTCAGAAACATGCTAGCAGCCAACCTGTAATTAGTAAACCTTCTGTAAGTGGGATAATTTCTTCTCATTCTCCACATGAAACAAACAGAATGCTCCCCAAAATTGCATAAACAGGCATTTTTAGAACATTGGCCTCTAACTGAGGAGAAGTGCTTGGGTGTGGAATGGTAGTGAAGTACAGGCTTGATCTTCTGATCCAAGAGTCCAGACCCTATCTTTCTCCATCTGACAAAGACTTTCCCCCCTTTTGATTTTCTGATTCCTTCTCCAGCAAGGAGTTGAAAAAACAGGAGAGACTGGAGGTCAGCAATGTGAAAGTAAGAAATTCAAAGAGCCCAGCCCCTATAGCTGGAAGAAGGCAGAGTTAGGAAGATGGCTACATCCTGTCAGGACCTAACCTCTGGATCCACACACATTCTCTCTTACTTCAAACCACTTTTCCAAAAGGAAAAAAGGACTCAGAAGAGGATAAGTCCAAAGATAAGATTAAGCCTTGAGTTTCTTATACACTTTCTTCTAACCATCTCAACAGGTAAGATATTTGGTTCTCAAAAGCTCTTTATTTCTAACCTTTCTTTAATTTATAGGGTGGTTTCAGGATATCACCCACACCTCATAGATATTGCTAAGAGTCCTGAGTGGTGATGTGGAATGTTTCTTTTATTTGTGGAGAAATTAAACAGCCTCTAGCTTATGTAGCACAGTAGTCACCCTGAGTACGCATAATGACAACTCTATGACACACTCTTGCAGATGCTATACAATAATGGTGTTTTGAGAGTATTTGACAAATACTCTAATGTATTTGTGTTTGGAGGTCTTTTTTTGGGGAAATATTTTAATATTTTCTCTTCTGTATTTTCAACACATAGCAAAGTGTCTTGAACTCAGCAAAATTTATTGAAGGTAATGATGACGGTTTCAACAGCATATAAAACTAGTACCTCCTGTGTGTTCCTCATGGACACAAGACTTTAGAGGTGTCTCTGCTTCCGACCTCCAAATCAAGCTGGCAGATGACTGGCCTTTACTAGATCTATCTAGAATTCCAAGGACATGGCGACCAATTGTTTCTTCAACAGCTGCTGTCGTCTTTACAACTTCCAAGAGGATCTTTAGAAGTCTGTTATTAGCTTTCTGGAGTGCATACCTGTATAAAGAAACATTTGTTAAAATTTAATATTTTTAAAGCAAACACTTTGCTTATGTCCCACAAAAAACGCACTATACTTGGCTTGAACAATAAAATATCACATGATCCTCTCTACTCAAACAATATGCAATAGCACCTAAATTAAGTAATTTTTGTTTTTGATTTATTTCATAAGTATAATATAAAAGTTGTTTTCTTCGGGATAATTTTGGTCAGTCAGTGAACTATAACATTTTTTAAAATGTGCAGCATTTTATTGACCTGAAAGAAATCAAATCACTAAAGTTTTAAGCTAGCAGAACTTCCAGATTAGAAGAAAATTGTAAGAAGATGCAACAGTGAAGTTTTAAAAAGTGTGGTGGTACCCATGTATATGCAAGTTATTAACCATTTATGGTTATTCATATGTTTTGCATTTAATCTTTTTTGTGTCAAATTCCAATAGAAAAAATGTGTTAGTATTTCTGTAACTTCATGGTGATGATCTAGATGATTAAATTACAAAAACAGGCAGACTTGTTTTTAAAAAGGTCTATTGTACAATTCTACAGTCTGCCAACATCAGAGGAAATATCAGAGATCGTTTTTCATTCTATCTATTCCAGAGACAGAAACTTCTCAAGTTACATACATCCCACTTCAGCCAGCAGAAGGTACCTATTTTCAACCAAATGGAATTAATGGTGTGTCTCTCTTTTTTAAAATACAAGTCATACATTCTTATTCTCCAAAAATCAGAAAATACTGCTATCCACCTACCAAAATATCTGAGCACTCAGAGATAATCATTGTTATTTCAATGCCTGTCGTTCTAGACGTTTTTCCCTGTCTCTCATAAATATATAGACATTGTAGAAACAAAAATGTGATTATCCTGGACAAAGTGTTTTTGTAAGCTTTCTTTTTTGCTTAACATAAACCTCTTTCCAAGTCAAGAAATATATTTCCATAAATGGTGATTCAGAAGATTATCTGATTAATCTGAATAACTAAACAACTTTTTTGTTTAGTTCAGCTTAATTCAACAAAGGTACTACAGCAGCAAACTTTTTATTTAATACATGGAGACAAAATAAGAGACTTTCATGGTAAAGGACCTCTGCCTCAAGACAGTTTTTTCTCTCAACTTTACTTGGCGGGAGATCATCAACAATCAGGTTAGAAGATATCTGTTTTCACAGGCACATGACATAACTATTTTAAGACAAGGTAATAAATGGAAAAGTTTCCCTTTAGTATCTGCCAAGTGAAAGAGTTCTATTTTTGTACCTAGATCAAGTTCTCTGCTTACAAGATCACAAATAGTAAAAATAAAACTGTAAATAATTTAATTAGTAGAAAGTCAGTCAAGAGTTTTCTTTAACTTTTTCTGAGGTTTTGTTCAGTCCCAAACACCCTAGACTAGGATAATTGGAAATTATTTCTAAGTAAGAGCAATTATCAAAATTAATATGATGGTAAAAATAAATAAATATGAATACTCATTTTATCAGCACTCACTACAAAAATTCCTAAAAATTAAACACTGCATAATTTAAAGAATATACCAATTAGAGGTAAATAATATAAAATAAACAAAATGTTTATTTTATATTGCTATGGTAACTCTAATTTTCATACACTGTCTTTCTTGTTTGAGTTCCATACTGACTGTGCTCCATACTGATGATCCAATGGGGAAGCCAAAATCTTAGGGGCCAAATTCCTCCATGCAAGCTGAGGAAGGAGGTTAGGAGGACACAGAGGGTGGACAGTCACAGAGATTGGAAAAGGAGGAAATTAAGTTAGTAGATATTAGTTTTAATTTAAAACTAAAGAAATTATTTTCATTTGAACAAACATTTTAAAATACTCTGCTTACAGTCTTTAATATTAATGTGGGGTAACTATTCTTATTTAATATTTTACATTTTTATATTAACCTCTACACAATCAAAGTTAAAGGAAAGTTTTGTTAACAGTGGATCATTAATTAATTCCTCTATAAAACTGGGATACGGATTAAAAGTTCTCATCTGGTTAGCAGAAAATGAAAGAAACTAAATGTAGACTATCACACAATATTTTTTCTCATCATAAACAAACGAGGGCATAGCTTATACTGACTGCATGTCCACGCAGTAAAAGAATAAACTCACAAGTATGACTGTGTTTTTTAGGACAAAAAATGGCACATGAGCAGAATAAAATTAATTGAGAAAGGTTCAATAACCACATAATACCTTAACATTTACTGAGTTAGGTATATGATGAACATCCAGTAAAAAAATTACTTTACATACAAAAGATTTTTAAAGTTTTGTCTATTTAATGATGAAAAATTGGTAATTCTTTACATACAGAGTACAATGTACAAACAAATGTACAAGATGAAAACAAGGACAAATAATGTTTATAACATTGAAAAAACTATTTCAATTCCCTTAGTATTGAAAAAATACACATTCTCTATACCTTTCATTAGACAGAATATCAGGAGGCACATCTTCAGGTTTTCTGTCTAATTCCTTTTCTTTAAAGGTCTGCTCCTCAACTTCCCCTTGGTTTTCATTCCCATTCTGTTTAAGTTTGTGTAAAGGTAGAGAGGACAAGACAGAAAGAAAACCAGTCATCTTGGAAAAAGCATGTCATTCTTCTATATTGTTATGAGATGAAACAGAAACCTCTGCTCGCAAAATAGACACTGTTTGAAATAATATTTAACTATATTTTATCAAGAGATTAGCATTATCACAAAAGATAAAACACTCTAGTGAACAAAGAGACAACTTTTTAATGGGTTTAAGCTAAGGCATGCTACAGTACAACAATAAAGTTTGTTAGGTTGCTCCTTGGCGAAACAGCAGTTGCTACTATAGCAATGTCAGATTCAAATTACCTTAAATGGTATGTAAGGCATCTTGACTCCACCTACCTTACATGTAAGCAATTACAAATAAGTTAAGCTCAATACCTATAAAAAATACATTTCACACCAAGAACAAAGACAAACAGATCCTACTGCATTGTTGATCCACGGCTCCTAGGTGGGCCAAAGTCCATACTACCTGTGTTTGAGTACTGCTGTTGCGCAGCTCACAACACAGCTTCTCTCTTCCAGCTAGAGACAGCTGCTTTAGCGCTTCCAGCTCCTCTAAAAGCACCCTCTCTCTCTCTGAAACCAGGTTTTCATTATCTATTGAGGATCTCTAAATAAGAAAAAAAGGTCATGAGAGAATATTGTTTGCGATAGAAGAAAAAAGCAGAAATATTAAGCAGATTTCTTTTAACCCCCTAGGACCAGCAGGCCCTGGTTCTATCTATGGTTCATATTCCACGATAAAGGGTTAAAAGCATATATCAAGTTCAATGCAAAATTTGAAACTTAAAAAAAGCTAATTAAGGAAACTGTGCAGCTCAATTAATATTATTTTTGTATGCCAATTTTGCATTGAAAATTCAGAAGTTTAAATTCACAAAATGCGATGAAGAAAAGCAAAATTAATTTTTCCAAATGATATGCTTTCTTTTCCTATTATTCTAAATTTCTATGTTTTATATTCCTAATATTTCTGTATTTCCTAGCATTCTATATTTGAAAGAACATATTTCAACAATTCTCTATTTCTTATCTCTAGTTTTAGCTTAAGTTTCCAAAATTAAATTGAATAAATTTGTTTTTATAAGAACTTTTACATTAATATTTCTTGCTTTTCTACAATGATTTTGTGAGTATATTATATACAGCAATTGATAAGAATCCAGCTCCCAAATACCAAGGAGTACGTAAATTTAGTCAAGAAAGGGATGAGAACGTTATATAAATTTGCATTTCTCAAATCAAGAAGAGATGTTTCCCTGGAGAAAGTTCCAGAAACATACTACTTCAGATTTCCATTCACGATTAAAAAAGATAGATTAAAGACAGATAAAGGTAAATCTTGGAGATGCTAATTGTTGGACTCACAAAACTATAAATGAATATGATAAAAATGAATATCAACCGCACCTCAGCAGAAAGAATTTCCAAAATTGTCAAAGTGCTTTTGCCATGTGTGGTCAATGGAATGATTAAAAAAAACAAAAAACAAAACCAATCTTGTAGCCACTTTTTCAGCGCCAGCAAAGGCAGATAAATAAAATGCACTCCAAAGTGACAATGCACTCCAAAGTTGAGTTAGGTGTCCCTAACAAGATGTAAGCTGTCATGCTGGTGGAGTCTGTTCCTGATGTTAAATATTTGTATTTATTCAGACCTTGGCAATAATTTTGACTTTTTAAAAAAGGCTGTATAAAGAATACTGCTATTTTAATTGGGGAGAAAAGGGACTCTAGGTCCCATACCTGGGCTAACTGTTTATTCAGTCTCTTAATCTCTTCTTGTAGTTGTTCCTGGTCTTCCCGTTGTCTCTCCATCTGGCGCATGTGTGCCTGCCTTAACAGTTCTGTTGCCTGTTGATGTTCTTGGTATTGTCGTACAAGTTCCTGCCTCATATCTTCCAACTGTTCTTCATTTAACATTAGCTGTCTAGAAGCATCCATGCTTGATACCAAAATCTCCTCATGGATCTATAACAGTTAAAAAAAAAAAAACCATAAAACATTTTGTGGAAATCTGTCAGCATCAGTGTTTTAAACAAATATGAAAGTAATTATACTATTAACCCCATAAAGCATCTAATTTTTAGTTTTCTTTTTTTTTTTTGAGGAAATTAGCCCTGAGCTAACATCTACCGCCAATCCTCCTCTTTTTGCTGAGTAAGATTGGCTCTGAGAAAACATCTGCGCCCATCTTCCTCTATTTTATAGGTGGGACACCTATCACAGCATGGCTTGATAAGTGGTGTGTAGGTCTGCGCCCGAGATCTGAACCAGTGAGCCCCAGGAAGCCGAAGCGGAGCACACAAACTGAACTGCTATGCCACTGGGCCAGCCCCTAAAGAATCTGATTTTTAATTCTCATTATTAAACTAAAACATAAGTAATTTAAAAGATATTTGTTGTAATTATAATTCCAAATCAACATGAAGTTAATTACCATTATATATGTTATTCTCCAAAAGCAAAAATAGCTTTTTATCAGTTGGTTTAGAGGTAATCTAATTCTAAGAGAGAAGAATAAAGAAAGATACTCAAGATTTCTTCCACTCTTAATGAAGCTCTAACTCCACTATTCCTCTTAACATTTATGATGGGGAAATAATATAAATGGAATACTTATATTTTAAAATCAAACATAAAACAATAAATTTTACCTATTTTATCTACATTATGCAGTGGTCATCAAGGTAATACAGAGAACTGCTTGATAAGAGACAATCTTCAATAATTTTTATTTGGAAATAAGAGCTCATATTGATAAGGAGTCAACTCCTTAATGGATTTCTACGACTTCAATTCCTGAAGAGCTACTACTCAAATGAATCATCCTGCCTTGAACAGTTGTTGGTAAATCAAAAAGGTTTTCATGAATATCTCACAAGTTCTGCACTTCATAAAGAGATGAAAACTTTTTGAACATGCCTCTAAACAAGACATAACCTATCCTGAACATTAATCAGAAATTTGCATTTAGATAAATTTAAAAGAAGTAGGATTTATTACTTTCTGTTAAAAGCACAAAGAGTTGCGGTACAGACACAGATCCTCCATTAATGAATAAGTAAAGAGACAGAGAATTAGCATACAGAGTAGAATGCTTTAAATTGTCTTCCTAAATAGTTAGGTATTTCCTTGTGTTGTTATCATATTAAATTAAACAAATCCTTTATTTATACATATTGCCAAATTGTAGTATAATTAATCTTGAATTGACTGAAATAAAATTAATGTCAATATAACTTACAATGATATTTTACCATGCACAATGTGTATAAGACAATCGAGAATACTATGAACCAGACTTGTTTTATTTAATAATATTAAATTATTTATTCACATACCTTTACAAGTAATAAAATACATTCATAATATGAAACTTAAGTCAAGACTAGATTTGATACAGCTGGCCTTCCATATCTGCAGGTTTCACATCCACAGATTCAACAACTGCAGATGGAAAAGTCTGTGATGACTGTGTCTCTACTGAAAATGTACAGACTTTTTTTCTTGTCATTATTCCCTAACCAATATACTGTAACAACTATCTACATAGCATTTATATTGTATTAGGCATTATAAGTAATCTGAAGATGACAAAGTATACAGAAGGATGTGAATAGATTATATGCAAATACTACATCATTTTATATACGGAACTTGAGCATCTGTGGATTTTGGTATCCACAGGGGGTCCTGGAACCAATGCCCTGCAGATGCTGAGGGAGGACTGCACTTTCCTTCTTCATCAAGCAACATTACTGCTAATATTTTTATAATGAAGGAAGTCACAATTTTTTATAAGTCTTTCTATTCAAGGAAGCATACTTACAGATTCTCTGGCTATAAATGTTTTATCTTTGGAGAATATTTCTTCTGAAATAGTCAGTTCATGGTCCTTCAATTCTAGTATATCGTCCAGATTATCATTATTTGATAAGAGAACTTCCTTTCCATCTTCTCCTAACTCTTTACTAAGTGGTTTAAATTCTTCTTTAAATTTCATGTCTGCTGCCTTGAAAGTCTGAAAACCAAGCTGACCCTGTGATAATTTCATTTCATTTAAACAACGTTCTTCTTCTTGCTGACAGAGAGCCTGTGCTTGTTTTGATGATGTAGTATCTTCCTTTTCCCCAGATATTCTAGTTAGTTCAGTTTGTTGGGCAAATGCTATGCTCATTGACACAATGACCTATGGAAATAAACAAAAAAGGATTAGATTTATAAACACCAGCAGGAATTAAAAAAGCAAGCTACCACTCAAAATTATATGAATTAGAAAAAAAGTATGGCCTTATGGTTTTAAACTAAGAAATTCTATGCAAAAATGATACAGAGATAAAGATTCTCTCTTTTATAGTGAATCAAATGCCAAAGTATTTTACAGCTCGCCTCTTTAAATTAAAAAAAACTAAAAAACTTTTCTTACTACAACAGCAATTAATCTTCAGTACATAAATTAGAAAGAAGGACATAACAGCCCTTATATTTCTCTTTTCCAAGAAAAATCACTAATAACACTTTAGTAAATACAGTCCAAATCTTCTTCCTCTTCTTCTTTATACACAGATGTGGATATGAATAGATACAGATATGCATTTTTCTCATAAAAAAGTAGTCATATTCGAATACTGTAATACGTTTTAATAGCTTAACTATAGTAAATATCTTTACAAGTCAAGAAATACATTTCTCTGTAATTTTCAATGGGTTTAAAGTTTCACCTTATATAGATGTATTACAGATTTTTTTAATTAATTCTCTGTGTTTGACATTTAAATTCATTCCATTCTACTAACACTATGTTAAACACCACTGTGATGAAATCTTTGTAAGTCTATCATTGTGCATCCTTTCTGATTTCCTTATAGTAAATTCTCAGAAATGGAACACTAGGTTTGTGTGATTGGTAAGTAAGATTATACAATTCAATCTAATCCAATGTGACTTTCCACTACAACTATGATCCTGAATATGCTTATTTCAGTCCCACCCAGTACTTAGAAATTCTCACCAGCAGCCTTGGCTCTGACAAGTGCAAGTCTTTGAGAACCAACTGCATCAATAACTTTATTCCAAGTCTCATCTCCAAAGATAATTTGCAATGGGGGAAGCTTTGGCATAAACTAAGAAAGCATGCCTGGGATTCAAAACTTTTGTGCCCATTGACCTTCAACTTTCTCTGTTTTCCCTGTTGGTCCAGGCTGTATAATTGGACTATCGCCTTAATGTCATTTCTGGAAACTGATTTGCCTATCTTGGGTCCTGACTGCCACCTGGGTCCTGCTAGCCTCCTTCTTCCCTGATGTTATGTCCTCTAGCTGTTGAATGAAGTCCTGCTTCAATGAAATAATACTGATGATAAGTAGTACAAAACAATAAAAGCAGCAGCAATCATTATTAAACCTTGTATTATTTTCATTTAATCTTACAATCTAGGTACTGTTATTACCCCAATGTAATAAATAAGGAAATGAAGAAGAGATATTAAGTAATTTGACCCCAAAGCAAATAAATGGTGGAAGCTGGGGTTTGAAATCTTGCAGTCTTACCTAAGCTTATTTTCTAAAGTGTAACATTATACTATTACTTCCACATCTGAAAAATCTACCTAGAAGTACAATGCTAAAACTGACTTTGGAGGAATAATTATCATAGCAAGAGTCAATGCTGAGAGACTTAGTGTAGCAAGATTAGGAGCCATGTCAAAGATCATACATCAAATAAATGTTAGAGCAGAGATTTGAATCAAAATGTGGCTAACTATAGAACTCAAGCATCTTAAACACTACATATATTATACTGTTTCTGCCCAGACAACCTCACTATAACATCTCACCTAACAAACTGGACCTCCTGAATGCCCATGCTAGCTCAGACAGATCCAGGGTTTGGTAATGATGTTCCAGACAATGTCATCTGGAAAATATGCCCATTATAGCAAAGAGAAAGATGAAAGAATTAGTGGGCCAGGCAATAGAGCTTAGCAAAACATACTTCAGTCCTCTCTAACTAGTGATCAAGACTTTAAGACTGGCTTTTACTTTATTTTATTTTATTTTTTGAGGAAGATTAGCCCTGAGCTAACATCTTCCGCCAATTCTCCTGTTTTTGCTGAGGAAGACTGACCCTGAGGTAACATCAGTGCCCACCTTCCTCTACTTTATATGTGGGACATCTACCACAGTATGGCTTGCCAAGTGGTGCCGTGTCTGCACCCAGGATCCGAACTGGCAAACCCCAGGCCGCTGAAGTGGAACATGAGCACTTAACTGCTGCACCACTGCGCTGGCTGTGGCTTTTACTTTAATTTCCTGTCTTGAATCGGATCTGCTTGTCCCTTTGTCTCTCAATACTAAGAATGCAATGTGGAAAGACAAAAAGAGTAATAATACAAAAGAGAGGCAAAGAGATATGAAGGACAGAGTGAGAAGTTCAACCAACATCTAATCAGAGTTCCAGGAGGAAACAGTGGAAAGGAAATACTGCATGAGCTATTTCACGAAAATATTTCATGAGCTCAGCTAATGGGTGAGAATATAGAAAATACCACTCCTAAGAGTCAAGAAGACCAATGAATCATAGAAGGACAAATAGAAAGATCTTAAAGTTTCCAGAGAACAGAGAACAGAGATGTATTACCTATGAGGAAACAACAACGAAAATGAAAAGGACTTTCTCAGCACAAACACGGGAAGTCAGAAAACAATGAATGTTATCTTTAAAGTTCTGACATAAAAATAACTGTCAATTCCAACGGTTAAAATAACCATCTTTCATGAATAAAAGCAAAATAAAGACATAAAATAGACAAATAAAAACAGAGTTTATGCCCAATAGATCACCAGTAAAAGAACTTCTAAAGGATGTCTCTCAAAAAGCAGAAAAATGATCCTGGAAGAACGGCTTAAGATGCAAAAAGGATTAGAGCATTAAAATTTTTTTTGTAAATACATGGATAAATCTAAACAGTGATGGGTATAAAGCAATAATTGTATCTAAATTGTAGAATAAAAATACACAAGACAGAGACTTGTAATTGTGGTGAGCATAAAGTCAGCCCATTACAGCCTCTCTCTTCCACTGATTACAACTAAAATCTCTGAACAAAATACAAAAACAACTACCTGAGAACTCTGAAAATTAAACAAAAGCAAGCAAACAGCAGAGGGAATCAAAACTTGGAGAAGAGATCTGTATGGGGAAAGTGAAACACAACTTGTGGTCTGAAACTAACCTGGCTGTCTATTTAAAAAAAAAAGAAATTAACATTCTCCAGAGGATTATAAGAGTCTACACAAGACAATATTCAAAATGTTCAATATATAATTCAAAATTAGACGACATACAATTTGTTGTATGTCAAATTTATTGTCAGCAGGTCTTCTCTAACAGAAATGTTAATGTTAAGGTTTTTAAGCTGAAAGGAAATAACATCAGAGGGAAACCTAAAGTTCGAACAGCAGAATACACATTCAAGTATGGAGCATTCAACCAGACAGAACATATTTTGGACAACAAATTTAACTGAAGTGAAATCACAAAAGGTATGTCTGACCACAAAGAAATTAAAAATTATTATATTAATTAAATTAATCAACTGGAAGATATGTGAAAATCCCAAAAATGTCGATAACAACAAGTTTCTAAATAACCCATGAATCAAAGAGGAGGTCATAAGAGAAATAAAATACTTGAATGAAGATTTGTGGAATGCTCCATAAAGGAGTGCTTAAAGGGAAACTTTCAGCATTAAATGCATATATTAGAAAAGAAGAAAGGTCTTTCAGGAAACTAGAAAAGAGCAGCAAATTAAAACCAAAGCAAGCAGAAACAGGTAAATAATATAAGAACAGGAATCAATGAAAATAAATAAGAAAACCCAAAAGCTGGATCCTTGAAAATATCAATACAATTGATAAACTTCTGGCGAGACTGACAAAGGATCCCACAGAAAGGCACAAATATGTGGAGATTAAACAACATGCTATTGAACAACCAGTGATCAATGAGGAAATCAAAGGAGGAATCAAAAAATACCTGGAGACAAAGGAAAATGAAAACACAACACATCAACTCTTATGGGATGAAGTAAAAGCAGTACTAAGAGGGAAATTTACAGCAATACAGGCCCACCTCAACAAACAAAAAAATCTCAAATAAGTAATCTCAAACTACAGCTAACAGAACTAGAAAATGAAGAACAAAGACCAAAGTCAGAGGAAGGAAATAATAAAAATTAGAGCAGAAACACATGTAATAAAGAAAAAAAAACAACAAAAGGATCAATGAAACTAAGAGCTGATTCTTCAAGAAGATAAACAAAAGTGACAAACCGTTAGCCAGACTCACTAAGGAAAAAAGAGACAAGGTGCAACTAAATAAAATTAAAAATGAAAAAGGAGAAATTACAATGGATACCACAAAAATAAAAGGATTATAAGAGAATACTATGAAAAACTATATGCCCACAAATGGGATAATCTAGAAGAAATGAACAAATTCTTAGACTCATACAACTTCCCCAAACTGAATCAATCAGCAAGAAATAGAGAATTTGAACAGACCAATCACAAGTAATGAGACAGAAACGGCAATCAAAAACCTTCCAAAAAACAAAAGTCCAGAACCAGATGGCTTCTCTGGAGAATTCTACCAAACATTCAAAGAAGATTTAATACCTATTCTCAAACTATCCCAAAAAATTGAAGAAGACAGAATGCATCCTAGCTCATTCTACGAGGGCAACATTACCCTGATACCAAGACCAGACAACGACAACACAAAGAAGGAAAATTACAGGCCAATATCACTGACGAACATAGATGCAAAAGACCTCAACAATATATTGGCAAACCAAACACAGCAACACATTAAAAGGATCATACACCATGACCAAGTGGGATTTATAGCAGGGACAAAGGGATGGTTCAGCATCCACAAATCAATCGATGTGACACACCACACTGACAAAATGAGGAATAAAAATCACACAATCATTTCAATAGATGCAGAGAAAGCATCTGACAAGATCCAACATCCATTTATCATTAAAACTCTCAACAAAATAAGTACAGAAGGAAAGTACCTCAATATAATAAAGGCCATACATGACAAACTCACAGCCAACATCATACTTAGTGGTGAAAAACTGAAAGCCATCCCTCTGAGAACAGGAACAAGACAGAGCACTCACTCTCACCACTCCTATTCAACATAGTACTGGAGGTTGTGGCCAGAGCAATTAGGCAAGAAAAAGAAATAAAAGGTATCCAAATTGGAAATTAAGAAGTAAAATTCTCACTGTTTGCTGATGATATGATATATATGGAAAACCCTAAAGAATCCACTAGAAAACTTAGAAATAATCAACAACTACAGCAATATTGCAAGGTACAAAATCAACTTAAGAATATTGGTTGCATTTCTACACATTAATAAGGAACTAACAGAAAGAGAACTCAAGAATACAATCCCATTTACAATTGCAACAAAAAGAATAAACTATCTAGGAATAAAATTAACGAAGGAGGTGAAAGAGCTATACAGTGAAAACTATAAGACATTACTGAAAGAAATCCAGGAAGACATAAAGAAATGGAAAGATATTCTCATGGATTGAAAGAATAAACAGTTAAAATGTCCATACTACCCAAAGCAATCTACAGATTCAATGAGTTTCCAATTAGAATCCCAATAACATTCTTCATGGAAATACAACAAAGAATCCTAAAATTCATATAGAAAAACAAAAGACCCCAAATAGCTAAAGCAATCCTGAGAAAAAAGAACAGATGTAGGCATCACAGTTCCTGACTTCAAAATATACCACAAAGATATAGTAATCAAAACAGCATGGTACGGGTACAAAAACAGACACACAAATCAATGGAACAGAACTGAAAACCGAGAAATAAAACTACACACCTATGGAGAGCTAATCTTCAGCAAAGGAGGCAAGAACATAAAATGGAGAAAGCAAAGTTTCTTCAATAAACAGTGTTTGGAAAACTGGACAGCTACACACAAAAGAATGAAAATAGATGATTATCTTACACGACGCACAAAAAATTAACTCAAAATGGATTAAAGACTTGAAGGTAAGACCTGAAACCATGAAACTCCTAGAAGAAAATATAGGCAGTACACTCTTTGACATCAGTCTCAGAAGCATCTTTTTGAATAGCATGTCTATTCCAGAAAGGGAAACACAAGAAAAAATTAACAAGTGGAACTAAATCAGACTAAAGGGCTTCTGCAAGGCAAAGAAAACCATGAACAAAATGAAAAGACAATCCACCAACAGGGAGAAAATATTTGCAAATCATATATCCAACAAGGGGTTAATCTCCAAAATGTATAAAGAACTCACATAACAACAACAAAAATCCCGACTAAAAAACGGGCAGAGGCTATGAACAGACATTTTTCCAAAGAAGATGGCCAATAGGAACATGAAAAGATGTTCAACATCACTAATCATCAGGGAAACAGAACTCAAAACTACACTAAGATATCACCTTACACCCATTAGAATGGCTAGAATAACCAAGACAAAAAATAACAAATGTTGGAGAGGATGTGGAGAAAAGGGAACCCTCATACACTGCTGGTGGGAATGCAAACTGGTGCAGCCACAATGGAAAACAGTACGGAGATTTCTCAAAAAATTAAAAATAGAAATACCATATGACCCAGTTATCCCACTACCGAGTATTTATCCAAAGAACATGAAATCAACAATATAAATAGACCTAGGCACCCCTATGTTCACTGCAGCATTATTAATAATAGCCAAGACATGGAAGCAACCCAAGAGCCCATCAACTGATGAATGGATAAGGAAGATGCAGTATGTATATATACAATGGAATACTACTTAGCCATAAGAAAAGACAAAATCATCCCATTGGCAACAACATGGATGGAACTTGAGGGTATTATGTTAAGCAAAATAAGCCAGACAAAGACAAACACTGCATGATTTCACTCTTATTGGAAGATAAACACATGGCTAGGAGAACAGATTAGTGGGCACCAGAAGGGAAGGGAGTTGGGGGGAGGGAAAAAGGGGTAAAAGGGCACATAGTACAGTGATGGATAACAACTAGTGTCTTGGTGGTGAGCACGATGCAGTCTATACAGTAACTGATACATAATAATATAACTTCAAATTACACAATGTTATAAACCAATATGACCTCAATAAAATAATTTTTAAAAATATATAGATCCCACAGACATTAAATGAAAAGGGATATTATGAACAATATTACCAATATAAATTCAGCAGCTTAGAAAAAATGAACCAAATCCTTGAGAGAGACAAACTACCAAAGCTCAGTCTAAAAGAAATAACTGAATAAAACAAAGCTATTAAGGAAATTGGATTCATAGTTTAAAAAAACTTTCCGGGGCTGGCCCTGTGGCTGAGTGAAGTTCGCTAGTTCCGCTTTGGCGGCCCAGGGTTTTGCTGGTTCGGATCCTGGGCATGGACATGGCATGTGGACTTGTCAGGCCATGCTGAGGCGGTATCCCACATGCCACAACTAGTAGGACTAATAACTAAAATATACAATGATGAACTTGGGGGATTTGGGGAGGGGAAAAAAAAAGCAGAAAAAAAAAACTTTCCAACAAGTAAAATTTCAGGCTCAGCTTGATTCACTAGCAAATTCTTCAAAATATTTAAGGATAAAATAACGCCAATTTTACATAAATTCTTCCAGAAAATAGAAGGAATATATTTCAACATTTTACGAGGCCAGCATTATGCTGATATCAAAACCAAACAAGGACATTACAAGAAAATAAAACTACGGATAATTTTATAGACATAAATATCCTTGACAAAATGTAAGCAAATAGAATCCAGCAATATAAAAAGGAAGAGACTGTCTCCAAAAGGTTATGAAGAAACTTTGCAGGTGATAGAAATGTTTTATATTTCAATTGTGGTGTTGGTGTCATAACTATAAACATTGGTTAAAACTCACCAAGTTTTGTGCTTATAATTGTTGAATTTCATTGTATGTAAATTATACCTCAATAAAGATGACTACCAACAACAAAAATCTGACCATATGTTAAGTTAGAAAGGAAGCTTTTGAAACATAGAAAAATTGGTATAAAAATCACCTTCTTTTGTATATGCATTTAGATTAGAAATGAGTAACAACAAGAATTAAAAGAACTGTGTAGTTTGGAAACTAAAAAAACAGACTCAGCTACCCTGTATTCCCTCCTTTACCATTTACTATATCATCTAACCAAACTCCACCTGTGGTTACGATGAACTCTGCCCACTCCGTGCCTATGGAGCTGAACTTAACTGAGGAGAAAAACAGAAATCCAAACAAGCTGACTGGTTTCATTTTAAATTCACCACCACCACCCTTGAAATGGGCCCTTAATGATATAGAGCAATTCTAGTCAATTTCCCTTGTCTTTTCCATTTCTTATTCCTTCTCCTAGACAGCCCTTTCCTCTCTCCTTAAAGCTCTCATGTCTTCTCTTCCCTTCTCATTCTCAACTGCTGACCTAGCTTCTTATTTTAATAATAGAAGCCATCAGCAGAGGAACTTCCACAGGCTTCAAATAACAGATCTGAAAACGTACCTGAATCATGAACCAAATATTCTCTGCCTTCCTTCCTATTATCATGGATTAAACTGCCACGCTCCTATCTAACGGTAACCCTCCAGGGGATCACATCTTCTCTGATCTACTCAAGGACACTATTCCAGCAACTGTTCCTCTCTCATCGATCATTTCTATTAGTGTAGAAATACGAAGTGACATCTCTCATCTTAAACAAAAGCAAAACAGCAACAACAAAAATTCACCACTTGACTCCCTACATCAACCTGTTAGCTACCCTTTAGCTATCACTATTTCTTTGCTCCTCTTTCAAGTAAAATCTCAAAACAGTTTCTCTTCATTCTTCTCCTTCACGCGCTCTCAAATCCAATCTAATCATAGTTTGTCTTCACTACCCCAGCAAATATGTCCTTGTGAAAGTCAGCAATGATTTCACATTGTAAAATTCAATGATTGATTTGCAGTTCTAATCTTTCTTATCAGAAACATATCACACAGTTTAATAAATTTTCTTCGTGATACACTTTTATTACTTAGCTTCTGTAAGGCAATTTTTTTCTTCCCATATTTAATTTACTGCTTTCTCCATCTCTTGTTCTTCCTCATTTCTCTGACCTCTAAACACTGGCATTCTCCAGACCTGTACTCTACCTGCTCACTGTATCAGTTTTCTTCAATTTTTTTCACAGCAACCATGGTAAACACACACATAACAATAAAAAAGATTTTATATTGTGACCCAAAGCATACCTAGGTACCTGTGTGTCTTTATATAATTAAAAATTTCCACTAATATTAAAATCCTGGTCCCAAACCAATAAATTGATTTCATGTCTTAAAAATGAGTTACAATCTACAGTTTGAAAAACACTGCCCTACATACTAACTACCATATTTTCATATCTAGTTTTATCCTATTTCCTGAACTCTAGATTTATATATCCAACCACTTCTTCAACATTTATATTTAGACATTTAATAAGAGCTTTACATTTCATGGGTCAAAAGCTGAATTCTTAAGTTTCCCATTCCTCTTCAAAAACTACTCCTTTGCAGTCTTTTCCCTCCTATATCTGACACTTAAGTAAATAGCAAACTCCAATTTTCTAGTTGCTTAGGTCAAAAAACCTGGAGTAATATTTTTTCCTGAAGGGCAGGGCATTGGCTTCTTTTCTCTGTATTTCTTCCGCCTGTAACCAGTTACATCTGCTGAGGGGATAAATATGTGCCAGGATTTCACAATATTTCACCAAACAGGTCCCATGAATATGCGGGTGGCAGGACTGAATCAAACCGTCCTCGAACTCAGCAGAGCTGGCAGTTGGGCAAGTGACCTTCACATTCTTGCCAATTTTCTTTGACTACCTCTCCGAGACGTCTTGTTGGAATACGTTAAATCTTGACTTTTCTCTTTCTCTTGCATCACACTTTCTTAAAAGGCATTCAATCTGTCATCTTCATGATTTACTCGCTCACTTCCTTCAAAGTTCTCCTCTAATACCACTTCAAAAGTGAGGCCTTCTGTGATATCCTTATATAAAATAACACCATCTCACTCCTCATGGAATTTTCCCAGTGCTATTACCCAGGTTTGTTTTTTCTTCAAAGTACTTATCACCATCTGTGTATTGTCTATCTGCACCAACTAGAATGTAAGGTCTATGGGAACAAAGATTTCATCTCTTTCTCTTTCTCACTTTGCTATACTCCAGCATTTGGAACAATGCCTGGCAGTGAAATGTAAATGAATGTCTAATTTTCAGTAGTACGTACACAAATCACAGGCTGAATCTAATGTGATCTATACTGGGAATCACCATCCTTATTGGGCTTCTTCTATATACCTTGTGGTTTTAAAAGAATGGTTCTCTGCTGTTGTGGCATCCAATATACAAAACAGAGGAAGATTGGCAGAGATGTTAGCTCACGGACAATCTTCTTCAAGCAAAAAGAGGCAGATTGAGGGCTGGACCCATGGCTGAGTGGTTGGGTTCATGTGCTTCACTTTGGTGGCCCAGGGTTTTGCTGGTCCAGATCCTGGATGCGGACCTGGCACCACTCATTAAGCTATGCTGAAGTGGCATCCCACACAGCACAACCAGAAGGACCTACAACTAGAATATACAACTACATCCTGGGTCCACTTTGGGGAGAAGAAGAAAAAAAAGAAGATTGGCAACAGATGTTAGCTCAGGTGCCAAAAAAAAAAAAAGAGGCAATGGGCAACCGATGTTCACTCAGGGCCAATCCTCCTCACAAAAAACAAAACAAAACAAAACAAAACCAGGGGCCAGCCCAGTGGTGTACTTAACCAGTACTTAACTTCACGTGCTCCACTTCAGCGGCCTGGGGTTTGCAGGTTCAGATCCCCAGCAGAGACCTAGCACCACTTGTCAAGCCATGCTGTGGCAGCATTCCACATAAAATAGAGGAAGATTGGCAACAGATGTTAGCTTAGGGCCAATCTTCCTCACAAAAACAAAACAAAACAACAGTCACAAAAAACGAATGGTGCTCAATCTTTTAAAACAACAGTTCTCAATCTTTTTCCAAGATGAGAGATATCACATCGTATTTCTATGCTAATAGATTCAATGTGAGGAGTATAGGAAAGAGCATAATCCCATCAGTACTGGTAACTAATGTCAACAATCTATATATTCTAGGATCAAGCTAGGCCATCAATGTCTCTTAGACCACAGTACCTGGGCTGCCTTTGAAACAGTTTTCACTGATCTGCACTTTGGTGCTTTGCGATTGGCTTCGATGAATGATGCTTTACAAAACATATTTATATCATCACCACTATCACAGTAAAAAGAGTAGTTTAAAAATATCATTTATCATCTACTAGGTGCTTTATATGTATCAGTTCACTGAATCCTTGTAAGAATTACTATTATTCCTATTATACTCCTCTTTTAACAATGAGGGAGCTGAGACTCAGAAGGTAAGTAACTTTCCTAAGATCATAAACGTGGTAAACCAGAAGAATTAAGTGTTTAGAGCATAGTATATCCTATACCAAACCTCATGCTCTTAATTGCTATACTATGATGCCCTGCTATAACATTCTACCTGAGAAATTTATGTAAGAACTAAGTTCCAGAGAAAGTCTGCATTTCTCTAAAGAACTAGACAATGATAGCTATATAAAAGTGTCAGTGCCTCACTGTTTACTTTACTCTCCAAGAACTAAACACTCAATTCACGTATATAAGTGAATAAGTCTTTATGGCACATATAGTTCCTTGGGTCTTGACCTCTTCATCTAATTTACATTTAACCTAATTCTTTATACATTTCCTGTATATCCTATCATCCATCTTTAAAATGCATATACTCCACTGGGATTGTTATATTAGAACACTTGAAACATTATAAAATAAGCAGGAAAACTCAGCTGTTCCAATATAAGAACCCAATCAGGTACACACGTTTTAAAAGAGAATACAAGGCAAAAGAAATGGAATCGCAATGGTAGACTGGGTGATATGTTTGGTATTCAAGAGTTTAAAAGAATGGCTCTGGGCATAGCAGCTAAGAGTATCTATAGTCACTCAGATTACAGTAACTTCTCTGGGAGGAGGTAAGCAAAGGTAATATATAAAAGACCAACCACTTTCTTTCTCATTTCCTACCATATAGCCCAACTTTAAGGAAGGCCAAACTCCTTCGTAAGGTACTACTCATAAGGTAACAACTTAATAAAGACTTATTTTGGCATCCTGAGAAGTTTCTAATTACTATTCTACATCAACACAAGAATCTTTTCTCAAAGAAAAATTCACAGAACATTCTACTTAAAGGCAATTGTTGTTGATAACAGTATCGACAACTTAAAGATGAGCTATGTATAAAATTTCTAACAAAAAATAAAGTGCATTACTATCAGTAAAATCTATGTTTTTTGAATGCTCAAAGAGAATATAAACCACAATAATCTTTTGGACAAACTATAAACTTACCTTAGCTACTTCTTCTTCTAATCGTTCTTGGTATTGCCTTTCCAGCAATGTAACCATATTTGTTTCCTGTTTCACTCCAAATTCACCAGAAAACTAAAAAGCAAAATATGACATACTTATTTACACTAATTATACACTACTTATTTTTACACTACTACTCTAAAATATCCTCAGATCATCACTATTTCTTAGAAAACTTCTGAGAAATTTCAGTAAATACTTTTCAGTTCTGTTCTCTTAATTAAAAACAGTAATTCTGGCGAATAATTCTACTGTATAATTCTACTAAATAATTGTACTTACTACTGTGAACTTAACAAAGACAGAAAGTGAGAAATATATTTACATATTTACAACTATTAACATATAGTTCTAGGATGGGATAAAGATACTTCTTCAATATAATTAATAAGATGTGTGTGTATTTGATTTTAAGTAATGTTAACAGAATCTTTCTTTGCTTATTAATTATAAGCAAATTTTCTTTTCTTCTTGGTACTTATTAATAGTATCCAATTTTCTACAAAGACAAATTACTTTTATAAATAGAAAAAACCATAAATGGTTTTTTAGAATGCAAACATGTTCTCAGTATGGAAGTATTTCTTTCTTTACCAATTATCTGAATGTCATCTGAACAGCAGTCCATATAGGAGTGTGAAAGAGTTAAGAATGTGGCCAACATCTCTCCTCTGTATCCCGAGTAAGAGAGGGCATTCTTTATTTTCTGCAGGACTTAAGAACGAAAAATCTACTAAGTAAAGACCAGGGTTCGCAGTTATAAGTTTGAGAAAAGTGGCCACAAATTGGGAATATATACAATGTTGAGGAAAAGCAGAAGGTGATTTAGCTAGATGGCATATACTGTAAAAGATGAAGAGCTTTTCTATATCATATAAATGATGCTTTTATATATCATATAAATGTGCTGAAAGAAACGTCATCCACTGTCCCAGCCCTAGCATCTTGAATTTTGGGGATTCCTAAATGCTATTCTAAAGATGGTCTGGTCCAGCCTCCCCTGGTGGGAAGACAAGCTGTTGGCCAGGGCACTGAAACTAATTTGTTACACAGTCCATGTTATACAAAACAGCACAAATTTTAAACCAGAATATGTTTAGGAGGAAAACCCCTCAATTTTAACTTTCTCTGTGTTTCTCCTATGCTATGAAAATACATTAAATTACTTATATACTCTTCTGGTTCTTTTATATAAGGTATTATCTTCATATTTATTATGCTTACTTCTCAGCAACTATTCATTGGATAATTACTAAACCACAGACATCAAATGATAGTAAGAAAAAAATCAGTGTACGTAACAGTTTAAAGGTATAATACCTCTATTGTACCATCAATGTTCTGTTTTAGACAACTTCCAGGGTATACTGTTTTCTGTATGTCAGATTCAGTAATTGTCATTGAGTCAACAGAGAAACTAAAATATAAATAAAAGAGAATGAAAGAATTAGAGTTGTGTGTGAGTTTTACTGTTAGACCAAATTTATAGCATGCATAAAATGTGTTTTAGGTCGGGGGAAATAAAAAGGACAGGTCAAGAGTTATAGGTATTGTAACTTAAATGATATTTTTAACTAATTTTTGACTAATTTTGACTAATCATCATTGTGACACTTAAAAGTAAAGTAACACAATTGAATAATAGAGTATTTTAACAGATCACCATTCAATTTCATGCCATTTTATAGTCTACTACAAATGTATGACATGGAGCTATTTATAGGTACATTTTTAAAAAGTTATCTGATATTATTGAGTAAAAAAGTTTGTAAAATCTCATTTTTATTAAAAAATTATTTTCACACACACATATATACACATAGAAAAAAGTCTGGAAGAATATATATCAAAAGTAACAATGATTACCTCTCGTGGAAATGGGGAGCAGTGACAGTGAAGGGAAGATTCTTAATTTATACCTAGTCACTTCTGGATTTCTTTGTTTTTAATCTATTCCCCTGTATCTTTTGGTATTCATGACTTTATTCTGTATTGCTTTATAAGCATTCACTATTTTGTAAAAGAAATTTCTTAAAATACTTAATTGGGGTCATAAAAACAAGATTAATATTTAGGAACCGAGGGAAAAAGATTAAAGGGGTAAATTATAATTTTCTTTTTAGCTAATACAATTTCTCACGCCCATTTTCATGTGCGCCCATGTTGCCTTCTTATTTCTACCCTCCTCTTGCCCAGTTCTTCCTGTGCTCTTCTAACTTTCATTTTGCCCCAAATTGGCCAGATACAAGTTGTCATTGTCCCAGTTCATAAATTACATAACTAACCCCCTAGTGATAAACATTTGGTTGTTTCTACATGTTCACTATTCAAATAATGCTACAGTATAAATGCTCATAAATATATCTTTGCACACATCTGTGGATCTTTTTATATGATAAAATCTTATAAATGTTAGGCTTCATATTTAAAATTTTAATATAATGCCATATTCCAAAAAGTTACATTATAATTTTATTCCCATAACAGTATCGTTTAAGTATTTTCTCAAAACTTCAGCAATATAGTGTTGTAAGCAATCTTAAAACTTCGTTAGAACATGTACGTCTATATTTTTGAGATTACACATTCTTTCAAATATTACTGGCCTTGTAAGTTTCCTCTGCTGTGAAATGACTATTCATGTGTTCTAAGTTCATGTTAAACAACTGTAAAAACTTGTTTTCCTTGTCTTTCTTCTCTGCTCTTTCCTGGTTCTTCTCTCTCACCATTTTGTCTGTTTCCTCATTGCTTCTTGCACATACTATTCTGATCTTTGGCTTCATGTCTTGATTCTTATTTTCATTGCCTAGAAATTCCTCCTGATTATTTTTCCTCCTATTAAGACCTAAACTCCAAAAATTGCTACTTAGTCCACAATGATGTCATTCTGTAGCTTTATTACATTTGAAAGTGTTCATCTCAAATTCACAAAAACAGCCTGGCTAAAACTGAGTTCACTGCTCCCCTCTTACATTGAGGTCCTACTCCCCACTTGCCTGCTTTCTCTACTTGTATGAATGCACTGTTATTCTCCATATTCTCTAGGTCAAACACCAAGGGGTCATCTTTGATTTTCCCCTCTGCTTTGCTCCCAACATTCCTTCCATCTCAATATCTCATATTTATTCCTTCATTTCCATTTCCCCTGGAGCCACTCCAAAAGGCAATATTACAGAAATGTGCAGCAATGGGCAGTGAAAAATGCCACACAAACATGGGTTTAAAGTCCAGCATTTTGACTGTACCACCATGTTGTATTTCCCAACCACTGGTTTTTAAAAGTTATTATTTTGTGAATAAGTATTATTTCAGTGATTACACTGAAGTTGCTTGAGGGAAAGGGCCACTTTATATATAGTCATGCAGCTCATAACAACGTTTCAGTCAAGGATGGACCACATATAAGAGAGTGGACCCATAAGATTAATACCATATAGATTAGGTGTGTAGTAGGATATATCATCTAGGTTTATGCAAGTACACTCTCTAATGTGAGCACAATGACGAAATCACCTAACAACGAATTTCTCAGAACGTATCCCTGTCGTTAAGTGACACGTGACTGTGTATCTAAAGCTTCCTCCATGGCATCTAGCCAAGGCTCTTCCCAGTCACTATTTCATTTAATCCTCACGGTCTTAAGGGTAGTTTTTATTGCCCCTAATGTGACTTAGACATGTTTAAATAATCTGCTCAAGATCATAAAACATGCAAAAGGTTAAATCAGGAGTCAAATGCAGGTCTGTCTGACTCTAAAATCTGTGGTTGTTCTAATGCCATACTATATCCCTAAGAGGCTTCTAGTATGACATCAGCAAATATTTGTTAAATGAATGACTCTATTATTTTTCTTAAACTAGTTCATGTCTATTTAGGAGAACAGTATACTATTTATCTGAAAATGTTACAGTTGTGTCCAAATATGTGATGACGTTTACAAGAAGTAACTGACGAATTACTGTTAGTAAGAGTGAACGTGGCAGCCAGTAAACCTCTTTTTTGCGGGGGCGGGAGAGGTGGCAAGAAAACTAATGGTTTTCACTGAGGTATTACCAACACATTTCCACTTAGTATTACAGAACTCTGAGAAAGGGTGCTAAGTTGGCAAAAATACAAATGCAGTAACAGTAAAGTAAGTCTACACTTCCAGAAAACTCCCTTTTCTTCATGCTTTGGAGAGAAAGCATCATTAATTAAAGGAATGCTACTTGAAATACTATAGCTGGTTATAAGAGAGTTTTGCTATCTACCTATTTTCTTTTATATCAGAAAACCTAGAGTAGTGGTTTCCAAATGTCAATCTATGGACTGCCTGCATCAAAATTATCTTTTACAAATACAAATGTCCAGGGTCCATCTCAAAGCTATTGAGTCTGATTCTCCAAACGTATAATCTAGTAATCTGTAATTTTAAGTATTCAAAAAATAATATTAAATTTCAAAAACCTCCAGTGTTTCTGACGCATGGTCAAGTTTGGGAACCACTGATCTCAAATAAAATGGAAGACTTATAAGGTTGTGCCAATGCTGGGTGAACAATTCTAAAGCCTTCACACAGATCTTGAATAAAACAAAGAGAAACAGACCACTTCCAAAGAAGTGTGGACATTCAGTATTCTGTCTCCAAAAATAAAAACTGTCTTGAGCTTCCATTAAAAAGTGCCTATGGAGACATCAATCCTAGAATAGCAGAGCCAGCCAAAATTAGATCAAATCTCTGAGGGTTTTATAGAGCTAAATACTATACACACTTCCCAACTACATTAGAAACTGTTCATTCATTTAACAAATATTTATTGAACAACTACTATGCATAGGGAATTATTACAGGGTTTGGAAGACATCAGTGACTTAAACAGACAAAAATCCCTACTCTTACAAAGCTTGAAGTCCACAGGAGACAGACAATAAACAAAACAAACAAAAATAAACTCCCTTCTAAATATATAGACTTGTTTTTTATTTTATATATATAAAACAGATAATAGCAAGTAATATAGAAAAAATGAAGCAGGAAATTAGTACACAGAGTTCTCACACATGATTTTAATTTAAATAGGATGATCAGGATAAGTCTCATGAGAACATGACATTTAAGTAAAGATCCAAAGGAGATGAGTGTGTCAGGCATACAAACATCTGGAGAAAGATCATTCTAAGAAGAAATGGCAGTGAGAAGTCTCTAAGGAAGCAGCATGCTGACACTGTGAGGATCTCAAGGAGGTCACGTGGCTTGAGAATAGTTAGTGACAGGCAAGTTAGCAGGAGATAAAGTCAGAGAAGTAACAGGGACCCATCATGGTGGACCTAGTAAGGCACTGTAAGGACAGAAGAGCACTGGCATAACACGATCTGTCTTAAATTTTAAAAGCAAAGCTGGAACTGTGTTGAGAACAGACTTTAGGAAAGAGTTAGGGTGGAAGCAGGGAAATCAGGTGTTGCAGTAACCCAGGTGAGACATGATGACGGCAGGGACCAGGGGACTGGTGAGAAGTGGGCCAGTTTGGATGTATTTTCGAGGTGGAGACAACAGGATTTCTTGATAGAGTGGAAGTGAGATATGAGAGAAAGAGGAGCCACCACAGATACAGATGGCTGCAGAAGGAGCCAATTTTGAGGGGAAGATTCAGAGCTCTATTTTGGACATGGTGAATCTAAGAATTAGACAACCAACTGGAGGAAGTCTAGCCATAACTGGAATGAATATATCTTACATTCCTGTGTATTCCACACATCACAGTAGCAAAGACTAGGCATACAATAAACAACAAACACATGCACATTGCCTGATTTGATCCAACAGCTTAATAATAACCAGTATCTTTATAAAATAAGGGTGTAAGTAAAATTCCTATAATAAAATGTCTTTGGTTTACACCAACTTTTATTTCACACATTTCAAAGACAAAGAATTATCTCTTGCTCTTATTTCTTTATAATGCTACCTCCCATCTATTTCAAGCAACTCTGCCTTAGTTACACTTGTTTCTTAAAACAACCATACTATGATTGTTACTAAGCTACAAATACAGTAGTCTCCTCTTATCTGCAGTTTCAGCTTCTGTGGTTTCAGTTACCCAGTGTCAATCATGATCTAAAAATATTAAATGGAAAATTCCAGAAAGAAATAATTCATAAGTTTTAAACTGTGCACCACTCTGAATAGCATGATGAAATCTGGTGCTGTCTCACTCCCTCCAGCCCGGGACACCACCTCACAACGCCTATGTCATTCACTTCACTTCATCTCATCATGCAGGCATTGTATCACCTCACATCATCACAAGAAGGGTGAGCACACTAAAATAAGATATTTTTACAGAGACCACATTCACAGAACTTTTATTATAGTACATTGTTATAAGTGTTCTATTTTATTATTGTTGTTGTTAATCTCTTACTGTGCCTAATTTATAAATTAAACTTAATCATAGGTATGTATCTATAGGAAAAAATATAGTATATATATGTGGTCTGGTACTATCCACAGTTTCAGGAATCCACTGGGGGTCTTGGAATGCATCCCCCATGGATAAGGGGGACTACTGTACTACTGAATGAAATTATACGTAGGTAGTTACCTTGGCTGAATTGTGGACTCACTCATAGCTTGAAGCCTTTCCTGCAAACCATGGATCTCTGCCTCATAGTTTTCCTCAGTCTCTTTCAATTTCTGCTGCAAAGAGGATATGAGGTTTTCTAATTCTTGAACTTGTCCTTCAAGTTGTTTAATTTTTTCCATATCTTGCAGAGTAGATAACTTGCTTTTATGACTGACATCTAAGTTATATGAATAGAGAAAAACATATATTTCAATACAAGTTTCTTAGTGAAATAACACAATCATTTTTGTGTGTGTGCAGAGAATATTCATTCTTCTTTGAAACAACGTTTTTTAGTACTAATAACCCAGGTTTCAATTTAAACTCATTTGACTGATGAAAACATGATTACAGGAATTCAAGATCCTTTCTTCTATCTTCATGGCTGTAGTACCCCTAAATTTACCCATTTTATGTTTTTAAATTGAAAACAATTTAGAATCACAGAATGTAAGAAGAGGGAAAGGATCAAAGAGCTAAGTGGTCCAAACGTTTCATTTTAAGGATGAGAAAACTGAGACCAGAGAGGTTATAGTGAAATGCCCTAAGTGACCAGGTTGGCCCAAATTTTAAAGGAAAAGATCAAATTACTGAATATTTGGTATAGAAACACATTACAGTATATAATCAAAATTTACCAATGTCTTGCAAATTGGTCATCTGAGAGTGGGTTGATAAAAACTCTGTTTCCTCATTTGGTAGGTTTTCTTCTGCAAATTCAAGTTTCACATCATCTGTCTGCTGTCCCTGAAGCTATTGAAAATAACAGAAGAAAAGCAGTGACGTAGATACATGACCTCAAATTTTTAAAACTAGCAACTTTACATTTAAAATGTTTTTTTCAAAATCACCTAAAATTGTGACACTCTGATACAAATATTTTCCCTTCCAAGTTACTCCAGGCTTTCTTTTGACACAGTAATTCACATCCCATTCCCTTTAAACGACTGAAATCATATTAGAAAGTATAATGTTCTTTCATATCCACAAGAAAGTTCATTGTACTGCAAAAACAGAAGCTGCACAGAATTTTGGTACAAAGCTCACCACATTTATAATATTACTTGGTCTTTGAAATTTCAACTCATACATAGTAAATTTTATATTATCAACCTTTGATAACATAACTGTTATTAATCTCTGGATATAAATTATGTACAACCAAGTAACTGACATATGGTATGCTGCTCTTCATACAAAAAGAAAGAAAATAACAAAAACAGATAAATTTCAGCTTATTTCCTTAACTATTAAAACTAGGCAGCAATACATCAGATCCATATGTGTTTTAATTTAGTCATTCATCAAATATTCAGTCATCATCTACTATGTGGTCAGCATTGTGACAAGGGAGTAAGAATATAAAAATCAGTAAAAATATGGTATATCTGTCCTCATAGAATTTATCAACTAGTTGAGGGAATAAAATTAAACAATTAGAGACGGGCTAACCTATAAAGTCTGACCATAAGGGCAATAACAGAGAACACTGATGTGGGTCTGAGTAACTACGGAGGAAGTCAAATTTGACTTGGGCCTCAAACATTTTGGGCAATGATTAGGAAGGGCTATAAGAAGAAACACTAAGAGCATTTGTGAAAAAATGACCAATGCTAGGATTAGTGAAGACAATGGTCTTGTTGAGAGGGGTTTAATTTGGATAAGGATGGGGGAAATAATGCTAGATAAATAAGACAAATGTAGATTACACAGCAACTTAAAAGCAAGAGGAAAGAGTTTGGACTTGCTAGACTAGATGAACAAAGGATCCTGCAGAAGCAGGCAAGCAACAGGATAAAAGCCATTTCCCGTGAAAGCCATTTCACTTGGTTACTCCTTTTATCAAGTCCTCTACGTCACTCCTATCCCCTGAGCACATTTCAACAGAGGACCTTGCCTCCCACTTCCTAAAGAAAATAAAGCTCATCAGGTAAACTCTGCAGTTGCCAGCTCAACCTTTCTATATCTTCACTTCATTCATTCAGCAAACATTTGTTAAGCCTTTACTATGTGCTAAACAAAACACTGTGCTAAGAAGAGGAAACAAAAATAAAGACTGATTCTGAAGGGTTTAGAATCTAGTGGAAAAGGCAGAAGAGTAGACAAATAATTATAACAGCATGAAAAATAATGTGATACAAACGCAAGTTTGTACAAGGAGCTATGGGAACAGAAAGAGAAACAGGAGGGTAATCAAATATCAAAAATAACAGAATCAGATAAATGCAATAAGCAAAGGCTTGTACTGATGCTAAGAGCATAGAGGAAGAAATGTTCAAGTCTTCCTTAGAAAGACAGGTAAAGATGACACAAAAGTAGTAACATTTGAACCAACTGAAAGAACAAGTAGGAACACATCGGGCAGACTGAAGGGGGATGGGCAGTGTTAGACAGACAGAACAGCAAGCAAAAAGACCCAGGGGTGTGAAAGATCAGGGTGTATTTGGGAAACAAAATATTTTAGTACAGCTAAAAGGAGGAGGATTCGAAGATGAGGCTAACAGGTTAGGCAGTGATGCACTATAGTGCTGACTCTGACCCCAACCAACGTTTGGGATGCCACTGTAGTTGTAGCTAACTTACCAGGTTAAAACGTGAAATTCACTTTTTTACACATTGTGCAGAGAAGAGTTAGAGCAGTTGTGCGACTGCCTATCTCTTTAGAAAGGCCGACTTCGAAGTTTGGCCCTTGGCCAGCATCTGGGAATTTACCTGGTAAACAGTTCCCTACACTAATACAAAACTTTCCCTAAATGGTAAGAGTGTCTCATGTCTAGACTATGCAAACAATATGGCTAATACTGAACATATGCTTTCCTTCTGGAAGTCTGGATTTTGGTATGTTCTAGGCAGAGGATGCCTATGTGACTAATACCTGATTAAAAAAAAAACGAATTCCTGGGCTTGGGTGAGCTTCCTTGTAGACAATACTTAGCACATACTGTTAGAACTTACTGCTATAGGAAATGAGTGAGTCCTATGACTCCATTAGGAGAGGATTTTAGAAGTTTGTGCCTGCTTTCCTCCAGACTTCATCCCATGCATCTTTTCAAACCTTTTCAAGGCTGATTTTGCTTTGTATCCTTTTGTTGTTATAAGTCCTAGCCTTGAGTACAACTATATGTTGAATCCTATGAGTCCTTCTAGGTAATCACCAAACCTTGGGGTGGTCTTGAGGACTCTCAACATGCCTATACTCTGTGTCCCATTATATAGACATCTAAGGTACAAGTTTCACTGATACAGGGAATGAAAAAAACAAGTCATCTTGGCCTTGTTTCTCTCCTTTTTCATCCACATCAACTGACTAACAAATTCTTTAGATTCTTCCTTAAAATATCTTACAAATTGTCCCTTCTTCTTTCCTGTCTCCCTTTGCCACCTCCCTAATTAATCTTCCTAAAAGTTCAACTTTATGATATCTAGCCGATGATGACAAATTTCCAACAGCTTTTTAAAGTCTACAAGAGTCTAGTCTACCATTCAAAGTGTGAAACAGTCTATCCTTTGTAATCTGAGAGTCTATTATTCTCTCAGTAATATTTCCCAAATATATCACACTCACACCTCCCAGACTTTGACCACATCACCTCTCCCATCTGGAATGCTATTCTCCCTTCTCTTCCTTATCTAAACTTACACATCTTTCATGGTCCAATTCGAGCCCCAGTTCTTCCAGGAAATCTTAATTATTTGCACTTACACTTATCTACCTGTTTGCTTAATTCCAAAAGTACTTCTCTTTTAAACACGTAATAAAATGTTGCCTTGGAGACTTATTTTATATATGTAGATCATACTCCCTGAATTAGTTTATTAAGTTAATTGATTTATAAATTCCTTCAGTCTAGTGACTTTATCTTGTATACTGTTTTATTATCAGTACATAGAACAACCTAGTATATAATTAGCAAATAAAAAATACTGGCTGGATAACTGAATGAAAACAAGGGGGGGGGGTGTGTGTGGGTGTGTATCTTACATTTCTTTTGTACTCCCTTCAGAGTATATTGCAGTATGATGGAAGATCAAGAGTTAGGGGAGAGAATTGCCTAGGATGATCCCCAAGTTACTGGTTGAATGTCATTCTTCAAAACTGAGAAGAGAGGAGAAGCTGGTTTAAGGGGAAAAAATTAATAAATGCAAATTTCATTATGATTGAGACATACGTAAAGGATATTCGAGTCCAGATATCCAATTAGATATATCAGTGCAGCTCAGGAGTAAGAACTGACCTAGACAAGGAGCTCTGGAAGCCATGAAAGTACATGTGAGCAGCATACAGCATAAGAAAAGGATCAAGTACAGATCCTTGGTGACTATAAACAGATTGGGCAAAGCCCAAAATGAAGGCTTAAAAAGCCAAAGAATTGAAATCACAGAAGCTAAAAGATGGAAATATTCTAAGAAAGCAGCAAATACTACACTGTCAAAAAATAATAGAATTAAAAAGCAAACTAGCTCGAGATACACTGAGCAGGCGTTTATACCTAAGGTTGCAAAGTAGAGGCTCGACTTTAAATTCAGGCTACAGACGTGCTCTTTTGGGGACCAGTTTTCCTTGTTTGTTTCCTTCTAATTGTTTCCCAATTAAAAAGAATCTTTTTATTTTTAACACTTCTCAACATTTTTAAAAGCAAAAGACTTGACATAAAATTGATAAAGTGAAAGAATGAGTAACACTGAGTTCCCACTCCTACAGGTGGCAACAACAGGGTGAAGCTGAGCAGATTCTGCCCTCCTTTAGATAAGGTATGCTTTCTCCAGGTTTCATTTTTCCAGCTTTCACTTGGCCGTCTTCATTTATTTTATGAGCTAAGCTCATGTAGGCATTACATTGAGATCTCTGACACACACGTCTTCCTTCCCCATGACTCAATTAAGATGATAGTGAAGAATCTCTAAAAGGTTTTAATCCATTATAAACAAGAAAACAAGAGCCCAAGAGAGATTTCATGCAATTGCTGGAAAACAGAAAGGCATGGAGTAGTAGTGATGTCTCAAGGTGAATAAAGCAGCAGCCTAAAGCACACATGAAGAGCGCCGCAGTTACAGGACACAGTTTACTTGCCTAGCAGAACCTTAGAAAGGCCCCAGAATCAGAGAGAGATTCATGACCGGCAGGAAGCAGATCAGAAAACAAATACATTGACCTTTAATTAATCACAGTACAGACCTTCATCCAGACTCAGCCAGCTAAAAGTCTGGTGGCAGGCAAAAGTTCTTCTCAAAACAAACAGAGAAAAGTGTGTGGGGGAGAACTAAAGAGGCTAGTGTGGGTGTTTGTGTTCCATTAAAAACTCTCCCACATTCTGGTATTGGGGAAGGGAGGTGTGTCTCTCATCAAAGCAAACTGTTCCTGCCTCACTGTGCTCAAAGGAAACAGGCAAAATGACAAACATCACTGTGGATTACTTCTACACTAGGTAAGCCCTCCTACACTATGTAATAGTGTCAATTATGTACTGTCATATGGAAAAGTAACATTTTTAAAAGAAAGAAAATGAAGAAGGAAGGTAAGAAAGCAGAAAGTAAATATGATAATTAAGAATTCACTGGTGACCTCTGCCAAAGAAAGTTCAATGAAGTGTATGCTGGGAGCTTGTTTACAGTGGGTAAAAGAGGGAGGGGGAGAGGAGATGGGAAATTCTGGCTATAGTCTATTCTTACTTTCAAAGAATGTGACAGCGAAGAAAAAAGAGAAACAGAGACAAAGAGAGATGATGGATTGAGGGAGGATTGGTTATATTCTAAATAGGAGAGTTGTAAGGGAAGTACAAGGGGAAGGAAGGACATAAATAGAGAAGAATAAAGGCAAAGAAGCTGAAAACACAAAAGGGAGGGAAGTAACAGGTTTTCAATCCTAGAGAAGGTATAAGGGGATATTAACAAAAGCATAGGAAATAAAATAACCTTGGTTATGAAAAGTGATAACTTCTAGGACAGAAGGAAAATAAACTAGGGCTTTTGCAGATTTAAAGAAATACAAATGGTCTAGAGGTAGCAAATAAACAATTTATAATTGATAGCTCTGATACTTGCAAAGAAATAGGAGATAAGGCCAACTGCAAAGAAAAAAGGGGAGGAAAAGTAGAATATATGACTCAAGGAAAGTTGTAAAATTGAGGAATATCTACTGAGGGAACTGTGAGAGGATGAGTGATCACATAAAAGAACTGTCAAGTGGAGCTGGCCCTGTGGCTAAGTCGTTAAGTTTGCATGCCCTGCTTTAGCGGCCCAGGGTTTCGTCTGTTCAGATCCTGGGCACGGACACCACACTGCCCGTCAAGCCATGCTGAGGTGATGTCCCACATAGCACAACCAGAAGGACCTACAACTAGAATACACAACTGTGTACTGAGGGGTTTTGGGGAGAAGAAGAAGAAGAAGGAAAAAAAAAAGATGTTAGCTCAGGTGCCAATGTTTAAAAAAAAAAGAAAGAAAGAAATGTCAAGTGATCTTGAGGGTCCAGCTGAGGCCAGAGACCATAATATGTAGTGTCACCAAACCACATTGCCATCTGATTTTCTTAGCAGCCCTCAGAAACACCAGTATGAGTAGAGAAGAAGGGTTCTTGGAGGCAAGACAAAGGCAGCAGAAAAACAAGAAATCTAGGCTGCTAAGGGTATTGGTAAGAAAATGGTACAATGATTCTGAATATGGTTCAACATTATGGCTATGAAGGGAAGTAGAAAGAAAAGTAATAATTGCAGGAAAATGTAGAATTAAAGGAGGGTTTTTATCTATCCACCTGCCCTATTACAGAGGTACCTATAAGATACTGGGGTAGGTTTACAGGTTTTAGGAAAGGCTGGATAAAGCTGTGCTACACTACACAGAAAGTGAAAGAGAAAGCTAGAGAGGGAGAGGGGAAAGCAGAAAGGGGGAAAATGAAGAGCAGAAAGGAGGAGGAGAAGAGAAACAGGAAGAACGAGAATTTCAGCCAAAGCATCCATCCCTCATACTCCATATAACTTTCACTGCCTGTCAATTAAATCTTTCACATCTGTCCAAGCATTTTTATAACATCCAAAAAAGAGACATAGAACTCTTGTTGGATTTTTTTCCTAAAACATGAAGATTACAACACTTATCTTTGCAAATATATACTGTTTGTTACCTTTCTGATACAGTGAATAAACTATACTATGCCATCTACACTCTTACCCAGTTTTCTATGCACACATTTCTAAAACAACTGCTTTAAAGGAATCTGACATATATAACACTGTGTGAAACTAATCAGCTATGTTCTAAACAACTAATTACTGTTTTTCTCTAAAACAGACCCATTGCTTTAAAAACTGTTGCACGTAAAATTCAATGTAACTGTTTCACAAAGTTTACAATTTGACATTTTATATATATCTTTTACTTTACCATGACTTCAAAAACTCTCTAAAGGGGTAAACAGTATTCAACTTGCAAAGATTCCTTCAGCTCACTATACTATAAATATACGTCACTTTTCCTTAATCTCGTTTTTCATGTGCACTTATTTCAGAAATTCTTGATCAAGCAGCTTACAAAACAACAGGTAATACAATAAATGCAAACATTATAATACATTTTCCATTTCACACACCTTACTTAATTGTGTCTGAAGTACCAAGAGTTTGTTGTATTCCTCTGTTACTTTGTTGAGAAGAGTTTGCATATTTTCTTGAAAGTCTAGATGATAAACAAACAATTATAATAATTTCACGCCACAGCAAAAGTCTGCTTCTTTCAATAAGCATTACTCATCTACTCATCACTTCAGAAAATTGCCTGCTAGAAGTAAACTTCACACACTTAGTAACCAAAAATTTAATTCTCATTAATGTGAAATATCTGCTACAAAGATAGCTTGACAATTTCATGTTAAAATGTTAATTTCTTTTAGAATTCATTAATTTGCACACATTTTGTTCATTATTCATACAAGTGGACAGGGGTAGGAAACACTTTATCTGTGAAGGAACACAGAAAAATTAATTGAAGTTGCAATTTAGAAAAATAAACTAATATGGGAATCCTATTAAGAAAGATAATTGTACGTCTTCTTATTCTTTTTTAAAAAATAAACCACTGATATAAACTTATTCAACAAATACAATAACCTTTAAAAGTTTGGATCTATGGTATGAAATTAAGGAAAGAGTTATGAGGAAAAAGATGAGAGTATAGGGATAAAGAGGGTAAAGAGACAAAGACACTTGATGGCTTTGGTTCTCTTTACATCACAATTATTGCATTATAAAAATAAAAATGTATATTAAATATAAGATTTCATGAATCTGAAACAAAGACAAGATATTAAGATGATAAACTCAAACTGGCTGAGTGATTAAATCATGAATAAATGTAAAAGTTTATCATCAATTAAGAAAATCACTGTTCAATAACGTGGTAAGCTTTATTACCTTGAACTTCATATCTATAATCTTGCAATTCTAGTTCTTGATTTTCAGAAGTGTGAACATCACAATTCTCTCTCTCTTCTCCATCTACCTCACATTTTAAAACAGGAGTATAACGTTCACCAAGTACGTTGCCAAAAGTCTGTTAACAACAAAATTAGGTGTTTTATAGAACCAAAATTTTGATTTCTCCCTCTACAGATCATTAAACATTATTTTCCTATATGCAAAAGCCAGTCAAAATGGCACAGAAAAATCAATAAGAAAACACTCTTCCATACACCAAATCAATCTGCAAAATGAATAATCAAGTCTAAATCTTTTTTTCTATATATAGGACATGAAATTCTTCTTATATCAGGAAAATAGTCATCTTCATTGTACAAAACTATAATTTTTTCTGCTTCTTTCTAATAATGAAAAGTAGAATATCTTGTACTTTAATCTACCACTTTCTAGCTTGGATCCTATTCTAACGTTATCTCTGTAATGTCAACTACCCTTGAAAAAACACCAGAAGACAAGGACAGAAGTCCAAAAACGATGACTAGAAAGTAGTCTATAAAGTTCTAGAGAAATTATAATATATGAAATAGGAGATCACACTCATATACTTTTCTATAACATATGAGAGTAGTATTCTGTGGTTTATATACACAAGAAGTTAAAAATATTTGACACATTATTCTGGTTTTTCTCCTGAGAAAAAGACAATTCTGTCATCATTTAAAAACAATATGTCTCCTAACTGTTTGATAAGCCCTCTAAATTAGTTTTACCTTTGCCCCTCACACTTAAAACTTAAAAACTAAATTGTTTATTGCTGCTGTTTCTTAAGATATGCTTAAAAGTTAACTATACTGTCAATTAACAATTGAGTAACTAAATTTTCAGCACTGTCCCTAAGACAGAATTTTAACATAGAGTTGGTAGAAACCTGAAGGATCACCCAATCTACAGATGAAGAAACAGACTCAGAACGATGAAGTAACCAGTCCTAGGCAACATCAATGATTAACGACAAAACCAGGTTTCATAATGAATTCCAAAGGACCCCTCCATTACAACAAGTTGCTTCATATTTCAACTTGAGATTAGGGCTCAAGTAAAAACAACAGTGGAAGAAAAGAAAGTATAAAGTCAGCTTACAAACGAACTTTTGTGACTTGGGCCCTCTTTCCGTATTTACTGTCAACAATGGATATGAAAGGACAATGCCTGAACCCTTCAGCAGAAGTAGAGGCTGACGAATGCCAAATGAATAAAGGCCTTCAATGTGGTTATTTCTGACTTTTCTTGGATTTTTTTGCAATATGTTTTTGAACCATTTTATCGGTAATCAGAATTGGTAAAGCAGCTTTATCTGTACCAACTAATACCACCCTCCTCCTCCTGCAATTTATAAATACACAGACTGTGATGGAGATCAGGGACAAGCCTAGGCATATATTTTATTGTGAACTATTTCAAATATGCAGAATAAATAGTTTATTACCTAGCTTTAACAAATACTAATATTTTGTCAAATTCTCTATATTTTTTAAAAAATTAAACATTACATATAGATTAGAAACTGTCTGTATTAAGTACTGCTTACCCATTTCATTCGCCTCTCTCTCCACCCAGGTGACTACTCTAGCATGCATGTTTTTATACTTTTTTCTTTTGAGATTTACTGGTATTAGTACAGATATCAACAGTGCTATAGGGTGTTCCATTGTATGGATATACCACAATTTGTTTATTCATTTGCCTGCAGATGGAAATCTGAGTTGTTTCCAATTTTTAACTTAATATAGACACTCTTGCAATGAACATATCTGGTTGTACACATATGTAAGCCTCTCTAGAAGTAAATGCATGGGCTGTGAGATGTACATATCTTCAACAATATACCTTGCCAATCTGCTTCTCAAGGTACTGCTGTCCCGCCAGCAGTGTATAAGAGCAATTTCATTCCATTTTCACAAATACAATTATATTTGGTATAATTACAGTTTTTAGTTTTTGGCAATCTTCAGTCTGAAATCACATCTCAGCAGTCTTGTGCAAGCTCCCCACATGTCATCAGATTCACTCAACTACCTAAGTGGGCAGGGGCAGGAAACAGACCTGCTTGAGGCTCTATTGGTCCGTTGTTTTTAATTAGGTATAACTTTTGTCTGTTCTACTGCTGAGACAATTTACCTGACTTTTTTTTTGTTTCAAACTGATTATCAGGAAAAATTTAAATGCTCATTTTAGACTTAAAAACTCAGAAATATTTTCTGATGTAGCTTTGAAGTAAGATAGTAGGAAAAACCAAGTTGGATGATTCTGCTTATCAAATTAGCAGTAACTTAAAATTTAGCATTTCTTGTTTAAAAGTACTTTTTAACTAATATCTTACCTGTGCAAAATAAGAACATTCTTCAGACACTGCCTTGCGAAGTTTCCCAACAAGCACTTGCAAAGACTTCACTTCATCACCTAATAGAACAGATACTGCTTTAAAACATTCAATTTACATACTGAAGTACTATATCATATTAAACCTACGTCAACTGGAAGCTTCCCTGCAATAAGATTAGTCTTAAATTCTTTCTTTCTTCCAAAGTTATCTTCCACTGCTCAATATAACTGTCTCAGATAATTTGTAGGATTTTCTATTTATATCCTATGGAATGGTATAAAGCAGTAACTTACAAATTTTTTAATTACAATCCAAAACAAGAAATACATCACAAATCATAACCTATTATATACATCCATGTAAAACTGAAACAAAAATTTCACAAATCAGTATTTATTCACGCTATGCACTGCAAGGTTTTCTGTTCTATTCTTTTATTTATTAAAAAAAAAGTGCTGGGCATTACTCACCAAACTGATCATCACCCATTAACGGACCCATTAATTTATTTGTAGTTTGAAAAACACTGGACAGATTCTATCTGAGGAGGATAGCCATAAAAACACTTCATACTTAAAACCTTATTACATTCCAAAAACAGAACTCCTGAAGTGAAAAAGTATGGTATTCTTATTCAAGCTACTCTTTAAATTCTACTCTGTTCAACAGAGCAATTCCATGGGACAAACTTATGAACCACCTCATTCCCAAAGGCAGATGTGTCATGAGTGGAGGCCTGGAGATGTCTTAAACAGAAGTTGTCTAGTTAATCAAGTGGTTAAATAATTATTAAAGATAAAAGTTAACTGCAACGAGTCTTCCATTTATGATTCCTTACATGCTGTTGCTCCCTATAAGTGCCATGTTAGTCTTGTGGCTCACTCTACAGTCTCCCAAGACATCTCATTCTTGTTCTTGGCCTCAAATGATCTTTTTATTTCCAAATCTTTATCTCAAGCCTGAATTTCCCTCTTGCCTTTCAGACTTCTACTTTCAACTGCCTATTAGACACCTCTTTTCCAAAGTCAACAGGCATTTTTAAATCAATATGTTCCAAACTGAATTAATTATTTTCCTCACAAATCTGCTCCTCATCCTCTTCATGACTGGAGTCACCCTCAATGCAGTGTACCCAAGCTAGAAACTTAAGGCTCATTCTCAGTTCCTCTCCCTTTTACTGCTAATGTTAACTGAAGACTACAGCCTACCTCTTTAACTCTTAAACTTTTCTTTCCTTTCCACCCTCAGTGACATTTTAGTTCAACATCTTATTGTTAACAGAACTCCTGTCAAAGTTGTTTAATCGGTCATCCTATCACTAATCACCTCCCCCAACTTGCCCCAATGGTGTCATCTTAAAATAAAAATCTTACTGTTACTCCCACTATTTAAAATCCTGCAGAAGGTCTTATCACCAACACCATAAAACTTAAACAGGTTTCAGTCAAGATATATAAGCTTTTTCTGATCAAGCTCCTTCCAATCTTTGAAGCTTTATCCTCCACTACTTTTTCACATACCTTGAACTCTCAATTCTCCAAAATGGATGCAGTCTTTCATACCTCTGTGTTTAAGACTCAAGAGACTTCCCTAAAAATTCCAACCTCCCTACGCCTGCCTGCAGTCTTACTCTCCTCATCCTCTATGAAGTATGAGTACCTTCCTCCTCTCTCTGTCCATTCTTTCTATTCATTCTTTCATTATAGAAATTGACCTATTGTTTTCTAAGAGTTTATTTTATATTGCTTTCCCACCAGATTGTCACTTCCTGGGTGAAAATGATTCAGTGATTTTACATTTCTCAAGCGCTTAAATGAATGTTCAATGGTTATATGAAGAAATCAATCCAGGACTGGGATATATAGTCATCTTCCTCTATGGGTTCTAAGACAAGGACAGAATCATGGAATGGTGGGCTCTAAGTGATACTTATTTGCTTCACAGTACTTAGAATTTTCTTAGAAACCATTTACCTGTTTCTTGTGTTTTTATATTCTGTAGCTCTAGCTGGTGCCTTTTCTCAAGTTCCTTGATCTTTTCCTCTTGGGCAGAAATAAGCTCCTCTTTAAGACTGCAAAGAGCTTTACCTTTTTCATTTTCCATAAATTCACGAATCTGATCCACATGAGTTGAATAAACCAGAGAGAGGCATATACGTTGAGCTTCCATCTGCAGCCTTAAATCATTCTTAAAGTGAATGTACATACACATTAGAAAGTTTTAAAACGACAAATCAAATAATTCAACTTCCATTTTTTTGCATATACTAACTACAAGAGGGTATAGACATGAAATTATAGTTCAAAACTTCAAATAAGAGAAGTGAAGTCTAATTTTTTTCTCACTTTTCTTTCTGTTGCATTGATCTAATTGTCTCTTTCAAGGAAAGTAGCACAATATTTTCATTATCTCAAGTTTATGGTAAATTTTGAGATTTGGTATAGCTAGTATGGCCTCATCTTTGATTTTTGTTCAAAAAGAGTATTTTAAATATAGAGAAAATAACAACGTAATAAACACTGATATACTCACACCCCAAATTAGCAAACACAAATATTTTCGTTTTTTTTTTCATTTCTCTCCTCCCTACCCACTTCTTTGGTTTAAAAACAAAACTCAGGGGGGCTGGCCCCATGGCCAAGTGGTTAAGTTCACGCGCTCTGCTGCAGGTGGCCCAGTGTTTTGTCCATTTGAATCCTAGGCGAGGACATGGCACCACTCATCGAGCTATGCTGAGGCGGCGTCCCACATGCCACAACTAGAAGGACCCACAACTAAGAATATACAGCTATGTAGGGGGGGCTTTGGAGAGAAAAAGGAAAAAGAAAAAGAAAAAAGAAAATCTTTAAAAAAAAAAAAGAAAAGAAAACTCAGGGGCCGGCCGCATGGCCAAGTGGTTAAATTTGCACGTTCTGCTTCAGTGGCCCAGTGTTTCGCTGGTTTGAATCCTGGGCGCGGACGTGGCACCGTTCACAAGCCATGCTGAGGCGGCATCCCACATGCCACAACTAGAAGGGCCCACAACTAAGAATATACAACTACGTACCGGGGGACTTTGGGGAGAAAAAGGAAAAAATAAAATCTTGAAAAAAACAAAAGAAAACTCAGATAAAATTTAATCCACTATGTTCCCATTCTTCCTTCCCCAGAGGCAATCATTATTTGCAAATTTGTGGCAAGTCCAGTCCATTTCTTATACTATCACTTCTCAACATATCTATAAACAATGCACTATATTTTGTGTTAAGAATTTACATAAATGGTGCAAAATGGTAGTTCTTTTGCAAATTGCTCTTCTCATTCAATATGCTTCTGAGATCTATCCATGTAGATACAGATTAATTTATCTTAAATGTGGTATAGTATATAAGAATAGACCATAATTTGTCCATTTCCTTTCTGGAGTTTTACTGCATTATCTCTAATTTTTTGATATCTCAAAAAATGCAATAAATTCTTATACATATGCCCTTGTACAAGTATGTTAGTGTTTCTCTAGTGTAGTGTAGTGGTTCTCAAACTTTAGCACGCATCAGAATCACCTGAAGTGCTGACTAAAACAGATTGCTGGGCCTCTCCCCCAGAGTTTCTAGCTCAGAAGGTTGGGTGTGGGGCCTGAGAATTTGAATTTTAACCTGTTTCCAAGTGCTGCTGATGCTGCTGGCTAGGGACCACATGGAAAACTATCCAGATATATAATTGCTGGGTCACAGATAATGAACATTAACTGTATTAGATTTTACCAAATTATTATAATTATTATTATTGTTTTCATTTTTTGGTGAGGAAGATTGGCCCTGAACTAACATCCGTTGCCAATCTTCCTCTGTTTGCTTGAGGAAGATTGGCCCTGAGCTAAAATTTGTGTCCATCTTCCTCTATTTTATATGTGGGACACCTACCTACCACAGCATGGCTTATAAGTGGTGCATAGGTCCACACCCATGATCCAAACCAGTGAACCCTGGGCTGGCAAAGCAGAATGTGTGAACTTAACTGCTGTGCCACCAGGCTGGCCCCCCACATTATGATTTTGAAAACAATTCCAGATATTTAACAAAACATTAACAGCTATGCAATTTTAATTTCTTCACTCTATTTAGCTTATTAAAATGTAAGATATCTTTACATTTAATATATCATAAATGTGAATATATTAGAAGTAAAAAAAAAAACTTTCCTTTTTTTTTGTTTTTTTTTTAAGATGGGCAACAGTTGTTAGCTCAGGTGTCAATCTTTCTTTTTTTTTTTTCTTTTTCTCCCCAAATCTCCCCAGTACATAGATGTATATTTTCAGTTGTGGGTCCTTGTTGTGGCATGTGGGATGTGGGATGCCACCTCAGCATGGCCTGGTGAGCAGTGCCATGTCCGTGCCCAGGATCCGAATTGGTGAAACCCTGGGCCGCTGAAGCAGAATGTGCAAACTTAACCACTCGGCCATGGGGCAAGCCCAAACTTTCCTTCTTCTTCAAACTCTTTTTCTTCCACTCTCCCTCTCTCAAACTCAACTAAACACACTTTATTTTGTTCCTCAAACTCATCTATGTCTTCTAATTGCTCTAATTTGCATGTGGTAAGCTCCTCCCTGTCATTGAGACCTCAGTTCAAATATCAATTCCTCCAAGAGACCTTTCCTGACCCCCCTATTTAATACTGTCACCACCAATACCCATCAGTCTCTATCACATTATCTATTTTATTTTCCTTATAGGACTTATCACTATTTTTAACTACTCATTTCCTTGTTTACTGCCTCCCTCACTAGAATAACATGCTCATCGAGAGCAGGAATCTTCTTTCTCTTGTTCACTACTATACTTCTATATTTGGCAAGAGATTCGATAAATACATGGATAAATGAAGAAACATAAAGCTTTAGTTAGCATAATTACGCAAGATACCCAGTGGAATGTTCCTGTTATTTCTAATATCAGTATCTGGCAAATATGAAACATCAGGAGTGATCTATTTTTACTCATTACATGCATTCTTTAACTGAATTTAGAATAACACTTTCTTCCCTCCTTTAGGTAAAACAATACTCTGAGAAAACTCTAGGACTTAAATCAAGATTTTTTTTCAGGAAAATAGTTTCCTAACTACTGAACAACTATATAAAGTACTAAAAAGTTTAAGAGTGAATTTTCAGTTGTGGAACCTTGAAAATACCAGTATGAAATGAAACTCTGAAACCAATCTTTTTGATTGCAACAAAATATCTTTTCTAAAGCTCAGATGCTCAACAAAGTTACTTAAACTCTTGCTTTTCCAGGAAAATGTGAAATCATTACTACATTTTGTTGACTGAGTAAAATGTATAACATAGATTAACCAAAAGAAAGGCAACAATGTTTTAAAAAAAACAGACAAAAGAAATGATAAATGATAGGCTCAAATAAGAATTACATCACAGGGTTCACCTTTATCCTCTTGCAACGAGGTTAATTATGTTTCATGAACATGAAAACTTTTTTAGTATGAAATGTACATTTTCATTGTGCTTTAGCATATATAAATAAATAAACATACCTGTTCGGACTTAAGTACACTGAGTTCCTGCTGAAGTTTATCCTTCTCACTCGGTTCCGTTGTCTCAGGCAATGATTCGTTCGTTGCTGATGGCAAGTGACTCAAAACTAACTGTTCTTGCTTGCTTTCTGTTCCAATAGTCATATTTTCAAAAGAAATTTTATCTTCCTTCATCATTTTTGATTCTTCACCAAAATCTTTATTTATTTTAGAAATTGGCCCTCCAGACTCCCCGCTTGTCATAGTCACAACTCTCTCTCTTAAAGACTTTAACTGAACATCACAGACGTTTACATTTTCCGTCTTATTATGGTTAATTATGATTTCTAGTTCCCTACATCTCAATAAAACTTGCTCTTTCTCTTGCTTTAAAGATTTAACTTCTTCACTTAGAAAACTAATCTCACCATGTTTCTGTTTTAATTGTTCAGAAAGATCAGAGAGTCTCTCTGACAGTTCTAATTTTTCTCTCTTGGTTACTTCAAGTTTTTCCATAAGTTCTGTTGTATCTTTCTCAACAACCTCACCGATTTCCAATGGTTCTGCTATAAAAGCTTTGTCATCATCAATGACTGAACTTTTCATTTTCACTATAGTTGGATTTATTCTTTGCAAATGATGAAGCTCTTCACTAAGTGCTTTAAGCTTACTTTTATACTCTACTTCTTGTTTATTTTTACTCTCTTCTAAATCCATTTTTACCTTCAGAAGGCAAGCATAATCCTCCTGTAACTCCTGATAGTTAACTTCAAAATTTTTTTCAGCAAATGAAAAAGTGTTCCTTTGCTTTTCAATCTCTTCAGTTAGTTGAATACACTGTTTTCTGAGGTCCTCATTTTCCTCTGTAAGTATTTCTATTTCTTTTTGACAGCTACAGTCTTTGGGTTTGGACTTAATGGAATCTATGAAAATTAATCTTTCTTCTTGGTTAACAGGAGTATATTTTTTCAACATGTCTTCAAGGGCTTTCTTTTCATCTTTAAGAATGCTATTCTCTGCTTCAAGTTGTGCAAATTTTTCTTGAAGGTCATCTTCTTTTTCTTTCATTTGTTTCTCCAATAATTCAGTTTTAAGTTGTAATTCTTGAACTTCTTGTTCAAGTGTACCCTTTTCCTTTTCTTCTTGTCTGAGTACTTCAATTTCTTTTTGAAGTTCATTGATTTGAAGAGTCATTTCTTCTGATTTTGAATTCACAAGGGACTGCTGTAAATCTTTTAGCCTTGAAATTTCCAAAATTAATTGATTCTGCTTAGTTATCAAATTGTCTTTTTCAAACTGCATGGTTTCTATCTTTTGACTCATTTCATTCTGTAAGCCATCTATCTGCTGTTTATAGTGAATACCTAAGTTATCTTTAAGTTTTTCAATATTTATTCGATGTTCAATTTCTAAATCTTCCTTCAGTTTGGAAAGTTCTTCTTCATGACTAAACAGAAGCTGTGTCCTCAGCCTCTCTAATTCAGCTTCTTGTGATTCAGCCATTCTGTCTAACACAGCATTCTTTTCTCTTTCTAACATTTCAAGTTTTATCTTATAATTTGTAACTTCTGCTTCATGTTTTAATTCTAGTTCCTTCCTGGATTCACATGCAGAAACAATCTCAGCTTTCAAATCTTCAACTGTACTAAGGGACTTATATGCTTCATTGAGTTTACTTTCTTGTTCAGCTATTGTCTGTCTAGCTCTCTGAATTTGGTCCCTTGAAAAGCTCAATTCTTCAAAAAGGTCTTTAAGTTGTCTCTGTAGAGCAGACTTTTCTCCTGAAATTACTCCTAGTTCTTCCTTGAGTTTTTCCTTTTGAGAGTTAGTATCTTGCAATTTTATATTCAGTTCATTTATTGCCATATTCATTAACTTTATTTGCTCTTCATTAACTGTAATATTTGGATACGATCTTAAAGCATTCTCCATTTCTCCCTTGTGTCGTGTTTTCAGTTCTTCTATCTGTAACATGTGTTGTTTTATTAACTCTTGTTTCATCTGCACTATCTGCTGCCCATACATCTCATCCAGCTCCGCCCGGAGTTGTTCTAACTTTCTTTGTGTTTCTTGTTCCATTCGTTGTAGAATATCAGTTTCAAATTGGCTATCTTTATGATTTTTCTTCTGAAGTTCTTCAACTGTTCCCATTAATTGTTTTACTTCCTCAGAACACTGTCTTTCTTTTTGCTTGGAATTAGTCAGCTCTAATTTCACATTTTTTAACTCTTGGTTCTTTTGTAGAACATGTTCTTGTAATTCTTCTAGTAATTTATCAGCAGCTGTTACTTTATCCTTTAGCTCAAGAGTTTTCTTTTCTTCTTCTATTATTTTTGTACTTAATTCTTCAATGATTGCCTCCTTTTCCTGTATTTCTTTATTTGAGCTTTCTACCTTTTTATCTTGTTCCTTTAGGAAGAAAAAATGAAAATGGCATTTTTAGTTCCTGGCAACTTACACTGCTTAACCCCATTACCAAAAGACTGACAGAAGCCTCCTTTTTACATAATTCTACAAGATGCAAAGCCAGCCCTAGCGCTTTAGTGGTTAAGATTCAGTGCTCTGATTACCACAGCCCAGGTTCGTATCCCGGTCAAGGAACCAGACCACCTATTCGTCGTTTGTCATAACGTGGCAGCTGCATGTTGCTATGATGCTGAAAACTGTGCCACTGGTATTTCAAATCCCAGCAGAGTCACCTATGGTGGACAGGTTTCAGGAGAGCTTCCAGACTAAACAGACCAGGAAGAAGGACTTGGCCACCCACTTTTGAAAAGACTGGCCATGAAAATCCCTTGAGTAGCAGCAGAACACTGGAAAAAGACCAGGCAGGGCTTCACTCTGCTGTATACAGGGTCACCAGGAGTTGGAATTGACTCAAAGGCATTAACAACAAATAAAAAGTAACTGCTGGGCCTGCCCCTCAATTTTTCCCAAGTCAATGAGACATAGGACTTGTGTACCCAACACTATTTGTGAGCAAATACTATAGCAGTGTTGGCCTTCTCAGGAAGAAGAAATTTTTTAAATTTTAATTAAAAAATTCAGTCAGATTAAATGTGTCTAAACCATTATATTTTTCTTATTAACTGCTCAACATTCTAAGTCATCAGTATTTTCTATAGCTAGTTAGAGTATTATGTACTTTATAGTTCTAGAAGAGAGTCCCAAAATTAAATCAAGGTTCCTCCTATGTGTTCTAGTGACTTGAAGGTGTTTGATGAGCGAGTGCTATGAAAAGAGAAAAGCAGTAACAAAAAGAGGTTCCTATAGGTCTGCCTTAACTTCATTCCTGGGCTAAGTGAATCAGAACTTTAGGGATATGCAATGCTTAAGTAGTTGAATCTCAAGTAACATACAAGACAACTACATCATTTATGGCATATCAGCTTGGTCCTGGACTTTTGGTTTAAATAGAAATTTGAAATACTTTTTCTCAGTTCTGATTTGGGACTCTGTTTTGGAATTGTAGATAAGCCTAACTCAGAACACATGCCAAAGCATATCCATAATCACATTCATTCACAGGAGTGTTATAGTACCAGAGAGTCAAGCAGAAGCTGCCAAAATAGTTAAGGGCAGTAATCCCAAGGACAAAGAAAGAAGTTAAAATCCATAGAATGGAACCGAATATACTTCAGTAAAATCACCTTCAGGAGACCGTAGTCCTTCTAGCCTAGAGGACTTAAATGCACCTTGTATTAACATATCTAAAGAAAGAATGTCAAAGCCTAGACAAAGAAAAGCCTCAGAGGCAAGTGTTGGCAGTGCCCATTCAAGTATAGTGAAGGGAAGAGAAGCAAGGTGCCAAGAAACTGAGAATTCTTATCTCTCTGGGAAAACCATACCTAATGTAGAAAGCAATGTACGGGGTTGTAGCAAACAGAATTTAAGAATTTCAGTCCACAGGTGTGACCATTCCTACTGTGAGATGGATATATCAGGTTATCACAGCCTAATGCTAGTGAACATTTTATTCCTCTAACATCCCTTGATCTCATGCTCACTAAACAACTTTCTATCGTTATAATTTGGCTTTTCAAATTCATTTGCCCATGGAAAGAAAGTAAAACCCAATGAATTTGAAGTATACAGGTCCCTGTGATAATTATTTCTCATTGCAAATTAATAATCTTATATTCAAGGTTTAAACATTAGCCTCTTGAACTTGGAAAATCTGAATTCACCTCTGAGATAGCCCAAGTCTCAGCTGAGAGAAAATAAAAACTAAACCAGATTGTTGACCCTATAAGTCAAAGGCCAGATTCTGCACTACATAAATTAACAAGGTAATGAATACTATTCTGTGTAGCCTCTTGAGCAAAATTCTGTCAGTTTTGTCTTGGTATCACATATCCCACCCAATGTCACCGTAAGTAATTATCAAGTGTTGAGTCCTCTTAAACTTCTGTACTAAAATATGACATTTAAATCAATTAAACTCTTTAAATCTTGGTGTTTTCACCTGTAAAACAAAGATAATATTATTTCCTCTATCTCATAGAATATGCTTGAAGTTAAAATAAATATATTAAGGTATTTTATTTTCACTGTGCTACATACAAACATATTTATGTACTAGTAAAAAGTCTAAAAGGTGTGTGAAACCTATAAGAAAGTAAAATCATTCATAGTGGTCAACTTCAGTTAAATTGTTAAGTAATTAGTCTTGAAAATGTTAATGCTGTTATAAAATCTATAACATTTCTATTTCCTGATTTTCTATGGGGGAAAAACCCTCATAAAACAGCCTCAATTAAGAATTGTCCAACACTGATATAACTGCAAACAAACAACAATAATTCTTCATTTAAACAACACAAATTCATGGTTCATTTTTCTTACTACCATTTATTTCAAAGTATATGGTTTTAAGCCACTTATTTTGTGTTGCAAAAAAAGACAGCCCTGTGAAACAGAACTGAGAGAGTGGGGAATAATATACTTCCTGCCTGGGACTACTGCATGATGGGAAGTTCAGAAGATTAGGACAATAAGAATGAGCCCAGAACTGTCAAGCAGTTCGGGAGGGACCAAGACAGTTTCAACTATCACCTTAATGCCCTAGTCCCTCAGCTTCTCTGATGGAATTACTACTCAGGGGGATTCATTCAAAGAAAAAAAAAAGGAGAAATTAAAAGATACATGTAATGAGGGGCCGGCCCGGTGGCGCAGCGGTTAACTTCTCGGCAGCCCAGGGTTCCCCGGTTCGGATCCCAGGTGTGGACATGGCACTGCTTGGCTAAGCCATGCTGTGGGAGGCATCCCACATATAAAGTAGAGGAAGATGGGCACAGATGTTAGCTCAGGGCCAGGCTTCCTCAGCAAAAAGAGGAGGACTGGCAGTAGTTAGCTCAGGGCTAATCTTCCTCAAAAAAAAAAAAAAAAGATACATGTAATGAAAGAGACTGATAATAAAAGTATTTTATTAATATTCAAATAAATGTTATTCCTCTTATGAAAATGAATTAGTTGAATTTCAATACTCTCAAATTACATTGCCTACTGAATATAATACAGTAACTATAATAAAATCCAGTTTCCAGGCTCTTCTAACCTAGGCCTAGACTGTCTTTCTACTCTTACCTCCCAGAAAGACTCCCTTTCAAAGACCACTGTTTTCTAGTAAATTATTTTTCGCTTCCTATATACATTATCAACATGTTTTAGCCTGAGTCTTTAAGCACACTCCACCCTCAGTCTAAAATGTCCTCCCCATCTGTCAGTTCAGATTCATAATTTATTCATAATTATTCTAAAATGTCCTCCTCATCTCTGTCAGTTCAGATTCATAATTTATTCACTTATTTACCAAGTAAGTATGGGTAGTTGCTGTGTGCCGTGCATTATGCCAATTGCTAAGCGAACAAAATACAATAAAAAAGGAATTGTTCCATAATATATAAAGAACTCACACAACTCAACAACAAAATAATACACAACCTGGTCAAAAAATGAGCAGAGGATATAAACAGACATTTTTCCAAAGACATACAGATGGCCAATAGCCAGATGAAAAAATGTTCCACACCACTAATCAACAGGAAAATGCAAATCAAAACTACAGCAAGATATCATCTTACACCTGTTAAAATGGCTGTAATCACTAAGACAAAAAATAACAAATGTTGGAGAGGTTGTGGACAAAAGGGAACCCTCATACACTACTGGTGGGAATGCAAGCAGGTGCAGCCACTATGGAAAACAGTATGGAGATTTCTCAAAAAACTAAAAATAAAAATACCACATGACCCAGCTATCCCACTACTGGGTATCTATCCAAAGAACTTAAAATCAATGATTCAAAGTGATTTATGTACCCCTACGTTCATTGCAGCACTGTTCACAATAGCCAAGACATGGAAGCAATCCAAGTGCCCATTCACCGATGACTGGATAAAGAAGATGTGGTATATACATACAATGGAATACCGCTCAGTCATAAAAAAAGACAAAATCATCCCATTGGCAACAACATGGATGGACCTGGAGGGTATTATGTTAAGCAAAATAAGCCAGACGGAGAAAGACAAACACCAGATGATTTCACTCATATGTGGAAGATAAACACACAGACAAAGAGAATAGGTCAGTGGTTACCATGGGAAGGGGGTTAGGGGGTGAGCAGGGGGTGAAGGGGAGCACTTATATGGTGATGGACAAGTAATAATGTACAAGTGAAATCTCACAATGTCATAAACTATTATGAACTCAATAAAAACACATACAAAACAAACAAACAGGAATTGTTTCAACTTACAGACCTACCTCCAGTCTAAAGCCTACCCTGAATCACTTCCCTTATGAAACTGGACCTGCTCAGAATTTTCCAAACACTTTTTACTACACTTGTCCTTGTTTTGTGGTGTCTTGTGCACGTGCCCTACTAAACCATGAGTTCCAGTGAAGAAAAAGCCCCATTTTAAGCGTCACTACCTCTTGCAAGGGCCTGGTACACCACAGGTGTTCTGTAAACATCCACGTGATGATTTTTAAATTACCTGGGTTGTAAGGCATGTCCATTTCATAATTTCCATATCTTACATTTGTACATATCCTATTTTCCTAAGAGACAGTCTTTAGAGTTGAAATCTGTGTCTACCACCAACTTATTACCTATATAGTTGGCTAATTTACTTCATCTTGCTTTGCCTTGGTGTCCTCATCTATAAAATAGGGGTGATAATGATAACCTCATAAGGCTGTTGTGATGATTCAATGAGTTAATGTGTGTAAGATGCTTTGAATATTGCCTGGTATCAAGTAAACAAAAATAAATACTAGCTAATATTTTTATTATTACCCAAACAATATTCTTGTCTTGGTAATTTCTCAACCTCTTGCAGAAGAACTTTCTAGGTTTATAAAAAGTACTGTATTATATGTATAGCCTATCCTCATTATTCACAGTTCCATATTTGCAAATTCAACTACTTGCTAAAATTTATTTGTAACCCTTAAATCAATACTCACAGTCACTTGCAGAAGTGCACAGAGTGATAAAAAATTTGAGTTGCTCGACACACATTTCCAGCTGATGTCAAACAAGTCAACCACACCCTGCCTTCTTGTTTGGGTTCTCATGTGGAGAAGATGGATGGAAAGGAAGAGGATGGAGAGGGTAGGGAGCAGAGCAGTGCAAGAAATTCTGGCTCTGAGCCAGCTGGATAGAGACTGAATTCCAACTGCAGCAACTGTTAGCAGGGCAGCCTCAAGCAAGTCACTTAACATTTCTGAACCTCATTTTCTCTTTTGAAAAATAAACAAAATACAATCTACTAGGATAAGTTGTTTTTAGAATTTAAGATTATAATCTACGTGAGATATGTATATGTGTGTATGTATGTATGTATATATATATTATATACCCCTTAGGACACTTATTTGCTAAATAAGTGTTCCAGGCAACTTTATAAAACTTAACTAACATGAATAAAGAGAATCAACTGTTTTTTTTCCTAATTAAAAGCCATAAAACTTCATCTTGTGAAAATATTTTCAGAATTCCATAACCATGGCTAAAATGAGAAGAAATACCTTTAGATGAAAAGAAAAAAAGATAGAAATTCTGGTTATAAATTTAGATTCTTCTGAGAACTCAGTTTAACAGAGGCTGATCATTTTCAAGGAACTCAGTAATAAGTATTATCTTAAAAACTATTACCGTGAGACTCCCAACTGCTTTTGAAATAAATTAGTTTACATACTTACAGAGCTCTTCTTAATTCTGAAATTTTATGATTCATGTGCATAATAAAAACATAAACACTTCCATAAAAATCTTTAAATTGTAAAGCTGCTGCACGTTGGCTGACTTCCTTAAAATAAACATACCATTTCATATGTCCTAATTTTCTCTTGTAGGAAACTAATTTGCATTTTGAAGTCTTCTTTCTTTTTTTGATAATCTTCTAGTAGATGGTCTTGTTGCTCCAGTTGCTGCTGATGAGTGAGGATCTGTTGTTTGGCTTGTAGTAAATCTGCAGCTGTGTTACTATGAGTGCTGTTTCTCAGAGTTTCACTAGCCTGTAACTTGAAAATAGAAATCCCAAAGTATTAAATTCCGAAGTGACTGCACTAAGGAACAGACATCTTTTGAGGTATTACTCAGCCCACAATTGCTCTCTGGGAACTGTGCTGGATTCACAGGCTTGAGACCTCAACAAACATGCTGCCATGGCTGATCAGACAAGTATGAGCATACTATCCAAGCTGAACCAGTAAGATTATCTTTCCCATGACAAAGCAGAAAAAGTAGTCTAGTGAGAGGTAAGACTGAGGCAGACACCCAGAAGGAAATGGGTCCTGAAAGACAGTACTTTCTGAATTCCTGATGACTTTCTAGTTTCTGGTTCCAATCCCTCTCAGAGGCGTGGTTGTATTTCTGCCTGGAATCCTGTAAGATAAGCTTGTATCCTCACATTAAATTCCTCCTTTTTGCTTAAACCATCTCAAATTATTTTCTGTTACTTGCCATCAGAAACCTTGATTAATATAATTAGATTCCTATGGCTCTAATTAAAGTTAAGGGGAATATATTTAGTCTAGTTACCACTTTAGAATTTAACTAAAATAAAATCAAAACAGGGTTGGCAAAGGTAGGACGTGACTACAAGTTAATTTCTGCAAAAATCCACCCAATCAGACTTATGAGTTTTTGTAGGATTTCAAAACACAGACAAGGAAGAAATAGAAAGCAAATAAGAGCAAGAAGCCGCTCAAGAAGTCTGAATTAAATTCTTGATTAACAATAGGTATTTACTAGTGTTTCCAACATGATACATAATAAGCTTTTAAATACATAATGTCTTTTAAGAAAATTTACATTCATTCTTGAAAGTACGAAAAATTTTTAAAAATTCATTACTAAATAGCTAATAAATTTTGTTCTATTAGTTAACACTTACATGCTGGAATTGAATCTGTAATTTTTGACTTTGTTCTGTCAACTCTAAAAATTCTCTCATTGTCTCATCCTTTTCTCTTCTTGCTTGTTGTAAATTAGCAGTGAGCTGGGTTATGATGCCATCTCTTTGTTTAATGGCAGCTTCAAATTCTTGTAACTAAAAGACATAAGTGAAAATAGTAAGTGCTAGACATTTTCTTAACAAAATTGAATATTATTATAAGCAGCTGTTCTTCAAAAACATGATATTCAAAATGCATTGGCAGAATTATTACAATTTGTAAGCAATCTTTTCCATATTTGAAAGCTATAAGCTTTCAGGAATTAGTTTTACTTCCACATCAATTTTTTTTTTTAATAAAGATTGGCACCTGAACTCACAACTGTTGCCAATCTTTTTTTTTCCTGCTTCATCTCCCCAAATCCCCCTGGCCATGTCCACACCCAGGATCTGAACCGGTGAAACCCTGAGCCGCCAAAGCAGAGTATGCAAATTTAACCACTCGGCCACGGGGCCAGCCCCGACTTCCACATCTATTTTTTAAAAAATTACCTAACTGAGGAACAAAATACATTAGGTCTGACTTATCCATATAGCTATTTCTAGAAGGAAGGCTGCCTTTATATTTAGGGATGCCACAATCTGTTCATAGGTATAACCATCACAGACACATTCAAGCCTCAATTGTTGCTGGACAAGATGAAACTGGAATGTCTGTCACCCTCATCAATGTTCTATTTCACCTTATTTTCATAAGTGGCTACCACAAACAACAGATGTCATTTTCACCACAAGAGGTTATTCAGAAGGACTTGCTGACATTTTTAATGAGTTTAAGTCAAAACATTTTATGTAGTTTGCAACATAATTTTCTCTCAGGCTGCTTACAAAAACATCTATCCTACTGAAGTGATTTCAGCCTTAGCTACCTCATAAAGCTAAACAAAAGAGTTAGCATAAGTCCTATTAATGGAATCCTAGTTTTACGTGAGGTTGTTCATGATATATATAAGGATATACATTATAAGATGACTTTAACTTACCATTTAAAAACTCCATCTTTAAAGAATGTATACATACGATCATTCAAATTTCCTATTTTTGTTTTTGTGAGTAACAACCCAAAAGCCTACCTGCTGCAGTCCTTCAGTCCCATAGGTGGCCCTCATTTCTTCCAGTTCCCTGTTTAGCTCTTCAATCTCATGCTGTTTCCCAGCCAATTCATGTTCCATCTCCATGTGGGTGTGACTGAACTGTGCTCCATGTTCAGAAGAAGAATCATCAACACAAAATTCTTCTTCCTAAATCAATCCCAGGTTTTTAGTAATTCAGTACTAGCAACATTCCTCAGGAAGAGGGATTCAAAAATTGAATTCCATAGCAAAGTCTACTTTAAAACATCACTCATCACCTGGGAGTTTACTATATGGCAACCTAGGTATCTGCAAATTCTGTTACAATTGAGTTTTATAAGAAAAGATGGATAATTGTGTTTTGTTATACGTTAAAAGTATTTAGAAATCACACACAGAAAGAAGTACATGCAGGAAAAAGCTCTGTTAGTAAGCCAGATGATTTTAAATAGTATAAAACATTAGTATCATGAGTAGTTTTAAATACTGTACCCTTAATAAATTTGTAGGTTTTTCTGCTCTCACCACAAAGCTGCAACCATTTACCTGTATAAAAACAATTTCCTGATTTATTATGATTTTAGATAGAATTTTATTTAAAGCTAACCATGATATTTCTGCTAACTGTATTCACGTATCTTTTATGCCTAGGGAAAATGCCTCATTGGCAAAAACAGATACAGTGATCAAATTTAATCTAAGCATCTAAAAGACATTATGACCATTTCAAATGCCAATGATTCCTCAAACATTTGAGTACTTACAATGCAAAAGACACTGTACTATACATTTTCATTTAAATGAATTAAAGTTCTAAGTTCAGTTTCTACTTTGACTTCAGGAGGATAACTAAAAACCTCAAGTTACCAGATCCTCTTCTACAAAACGCTGCCTTAAAATCATTCAAATAATTTTTTTGATTAAGCCTTATTCATTTTAAAGTAAAACTGTTTACTGGTGCAAATTCATTGAAGGTTGGTAGGCAGGTCAAGAGTAGAAGGAGATGAAGAGGTGAGACAAGCTTCCCCAAGAACTTATCCCTGGAGGTAGTACTATGATAGCCATGCCAACCCTGATCGATGTGGAGATTTTCCATAACGTATTACTGCCTGTCTCTATCACAGACATTTTGTGGTAGGAGGAAGGAGGATGACAGACTATGTCTCCAGGATCAATCTAGTGGGAGATTAATTTCAGATCAATTATCTATTTAACAGTCCCGCCTTTCCCCCTAACAGTGCACAAATGAACTTCATTCCTGCCCACATCTTAATTATTCACAATTCCATGTTAATAGAATCCAAGATGAAGTTTTTACCGTTGAAATACATAGGACAAAATATCCTAGAATTAGGCTTAGATCCATATGAACCAAAATACTTTAAAAAGTGAAGATTCTAATTAAGAATTGTTTAGAGTTTGAATCCTTTGTTTTTTCCTAAGGATAATTTCTGAAAAACAAAGCTAAAGTTAAAGAAAAAAAAATTTTCACTTTACGGCAACACAATATTGCAATTTCTGAAAACTATCAAAGACAGAAGTGTTAACTCTATTATTAATATCAAGTCATTTGTAATAAAATTTGTAATTAAATTCGTCCAAATTTCAATTACTTTCTTGATTCTGAAATGAAGTATTTTGATAAGCATCTATTAAAATTTTTACTTTAGAGTAACAGTGTAATGGAATGGATTTTATGAATATCTTCAAACATTATAATAAGCAATATATCCTTTAAGTGGTGATGATATCACTATTACATGCTGGTTATCTATTTATAATAATTAATTATATTTAACATATTATGTAGCCAACAGTCAACTTAATTTTTCTCTAAATTAAGCAAATTTAACACCTGAACAACTCATATGTATTGGCTTCTTAAAATACTATATGACTGTTTTCAAAATTTAATCATATGTTACTATAATGGATATAAAAACCTTATTAATATTAATAAATTTTTAAAATACAATATCATGTAAATAGGTAATAAAAGATTATTCATCAGAACTAAACTAAAACAAACTATATTCCAAAGACATAACAGAAATACTGAATGGAATATTAGGGTCATTAATACTTAGCAATAAATTACTCTATTTTTTAATGTAGATAATTATTTTATTGATACCTAAAGGGTAAAGTATTTATCTCTTCTTCTTACCTTAGCCTTCTAACACTATACTTGGTAAACCATAATATGAAAGATAAATTAATAACTTGAAACATGATGATTAGATTACTACAGACTCCTTCAAGTGAAAAAAAGTTCAACTTTTCTTCATGTCCGTTTTTACTGTGGCATTTGTCAAAATTATTTAACCTTCAGGCTGTACTAATATATTCTTTCTGCATTCACAGATTTACTCAACCTGTACAGACAAATTGAAGATTTGGGAAAGTACAAGTAAGGTACATTTTAAACTTTAAAATGTTCTGTAGAGGTAAGTATCATCTCATAAAAATAACGCTATGCAGAAAGAATCAGAGGAAAGATCATTCTTATTTTATAATCATAAAATGGCCTTAACACAAAAACTTTTCCTTATAGTGGACATTAGTTTAAAAACATTAAAAAAAACCCTTACTATTTATGATTAATTCCTTATCCTTATTACACTTAATTTCACAGCATGTATATTAAAAAATATTAATAATGAATGTTTTAATAAAAATAAGAAGAATCTGACGGTTCATAAAAGTTCATGAAAATTACAGGAGTTCAATGTGCCTAGCTGACTCACAGAAGTGGAGCCAAGTAACTAACAAGGTTAAAATCATTCATTCAAAGTTAAAGTTGAACACCAAGCACCATACTGTATACCTTAAATATATATAATTTTTAATCATCAATTATACCTCAATAAAGCTGAAGCAGGGGAGGAGAAAAAGAAAATGAAGTGAAATTAAAAACAAAAAAACAAAAAAAATAAGTCAAAGTTGAATGGCTACACTTATATTACTTTATGGCTTATAGGCTATGTCTCCAACTCCAGTCAGTCATGTCATAAACGTCATGAATCATACAAGTGACTTGGTTAAGAAGTACTGAATAATAAGATAAAAGCCAATACGGGAGTATGTGCCCTACTCTCATTTCATCTTTCTATACATAGTAAAGTACGTTTATTTATCTGTCTTGTCTCTATATTGCCTGTAGCGTTCTCAACTTTCTCCAAGTAGCTCTTCTCAAGGGTAGCAATAAAAATATTTCATGTATATGGCATTCTGGATATGAAATGTCCCTTCATCAAGGACTGAACATATTATGTATAATTTAATTCTTAAGAGGGGTATTTTTTATTTAGTCTGATTTCTCTAGTATATGTAATTGGACATATATTTATACAGAACAGATCTTAGGTAGGGCAGAGAATAAAATTATCTGACTAATTCCTTTTAGACCTGAATCCATTTTTCAATCCAATGAGTATACTAGCCATAGAAGTCAAGAACATTAAGCACACACCATATCTATACACATAAAATTTCCAAACTAGGTTCTAATTAAATATATAATCAGAATCTAAAACTCCTCTGAGAATAATTTGTTAAAAGAATGTTCGTCACTTGTTTCATATAAACTTAGTGTGAAGAAAAGCATATTTCTACTGAGGCGTAGGAAAGAACCAGGATTTGCTGATTATCTTTTATATACCAAACACCATACTACATATTACGAAATAATCCTCAAAACCACCCTGTGAGGTAATTATCTTTTATATATCAAACGCCATACTAAATATTATGAAATAATCTTCAAAACTGCCCTGTGAGGTAACTCCCCCATTTTACAGGTAAGGAAACTGTATTTCAGAGTTTAAGTGATGTGTCCAAGTTCATACAACTTGGAGGTGACGAAGTTGAAATTTGAACACAGAACTTTCTGGCTCCAGAGCCCCTGCTCTTTTATATCACCTTATTTCCCTACATACCAGAAAAATAACAGTAATGTTTAGACAAAATACAAGATCATTATGTGGCCTATGATTAAAAAGATGTAATTTTGAAATTTTACAATCTTGGCTACAAACCAGAGCAGCCAAGATTACTAAACTTTGCAAATCTGGCATTTGTAGTGAAGTTATAATGTATGTGTTGCCTAGAAAGGAATTTCATTTCTGGGGGTGTTACTGAGAAATAATTTCTTAAGAGTTTCAATATAAAGAGTATCACCATGTGAGATTTATACTTAGTTTATAAATTTGCCCTACTGATGATTCCTCTGCCTCCTGCCAGGGTGATAATGGCTTATAAGTCCCCTGTAATTCTAGCTCAGTCAAACCAGTCCAACATCATTAAATGGAGTAGGGAAAGTCTTCAAACTAGCCCAGGGCAACACAGATTCAAGCAGTATCACTCTTAGCAATCTTGATGAGATGACATCAAACATTTCACAAACTGTCAACTTTTCTATGGTTTTCTATAGACACAGTGAGTATGTATGTTCCTCAAAGTATAATCCATTGTGAAACCAGGCTCAACGAGTACAATATTACAAGGGTTGATTGACATCAGGCCAAAAATCATTTCATAATTATCTCTTTTCAATGTAATCTTCTAAATCATTGTTTTTTCAAACGGTAAGTCAGTTAATCAATTTAGTTTTGTGATCAGCATTAAAGAGAAAAAGTATCAGAGGACATATCACACAGTAAAGGGAAATATCTTTCCTCAAATTTTTGTTTGAAAAAACTACATATGTATATGTGTATATAAACATTTATTCATGTACACAATTATTCACATATATAACTATATACGTATGTAACTATATATGTAAATCTATAAAATTACAGATACTCATACATATACATAAAATGTATTTCTTATTGTTGAACCATAGTCAACATGTCCTTTTATCTGTAGAAGTTATATTTTTAAGTTACTTGTACTTCACCTTGAAAGACAATATATTTAACTAGGTATCATAGGTAAGTAGTTTTAATACATTTTTTTGGACCTCATAATTCCTACCACTTTTTTTTGTGCTGAGGAGGATTCACCCTGAGCTGAGATCTGTGCCAATCTTCTTCTATTTTGTATGTGGGTCACCACCACAGCATGACTGCTGACAAGTGGTGTAGATCCACACCCAGGAACCAAACCTGGGCCGCCGATGTGGAGCACGCCAAACTACTAGGCCACAGGGCTGGCCCGCCACCAGTTTTTTAATTTAAAAAATTGAGGCAACAAATGTCTCAGTGTAACATGAATTTCTATTATTAACACTTTCACTAAAAAACTTGCAAATCACAATATTTTGATGTCTTTAGCTTTCAAATCTATCTTAATAAAAATTAAATTTTACTCTCTTATCCCAATGTGAGAAAATGGCTATATAAAATTTTAACCAAATTTCATAGGTATATGTGAGCTAGTCTGACCTGTAACCACCTGGCTTATAAAAAAAATTGCAAGCTGTGATTTTAAATCAAGATACTTCCCGTAGAGGCAACTTTATGTAGCCAAAATCAGGCACAAATTTATTTACTTAATGCCAGTTAATTGTTTTCCTGACCAGATTACTAACAAGTATGCTCCCAGCTTTTATACACATTAAACTTGTGAAGTGTCAAAGTTTTTAACTCCCATTAGCAATCAAGAACAGTAATATGTTTATTCAAGAACATGAAGTTACTTCTTTTCTATTAGAAACCTACAATAAATCAAAACATAAGGAATACACTGAGTTGAACCATTCAGAATAAGGAATAACTTTCTATTTCTATTTCTATTTCTGGGCCAAAGAAATAACAATCATATCTAAAAAAATAAGAAAAAGATAACAAAAATAACATTTATTACTGACAATAAAGAAGATTATTTCCTAAAGTGGCCAATGCTACATCAGCTTTTATCTCCTAAATTAAAAATCACTATTGCCACATTAACTTCAATAAATAAATTTATATAATTAGAATTCAAGCATTTACAAAAAGTATTATTCAAAACGAAACAGCCCATATTATGAAATGTTTGGTATGTTAAATATGAATACCTTATAACAACCATGTATTCTAGAAACCCAATATCAAACACTTTCCCAGAAACTAAAACAAGGCCTCTACCTAATGAAGCATCAGGCTATTCAAAGAGATTTAAGACCCTAGTTAATAATCTGACAAAAAGACATATCAGAAAAACATAATCTTCAGGTTTCCTAGGTCATTTACATTATAGTATGTTATGCCATGTTTTATTACATTTAGAAAAATATAGAAGCATGTGAGTTGCAAGAAATAAAGCACCAATAATCAATAATAGTTTCAAGAACAATATAAAATGTCAATCATAATATTATTTATTCTTACCTCTGAACTATAATCATCTGCTGTGGTTGAAATTTCACTTTCCGGCTAAAACAAAAGTAAAAACTAATTATATTAAGGTCCTTTCCCCTCTAAATATTACACTTTTTTATTAACCCATTACTAACAGTAACGTGATAGAAAACTCACATATAAATATCACTAAAAAAATAGTAAAAATTATTCAAATCTTGAAAAATTTCACTCTGATTATGAATCACAATGGCTAAATAACATATCTAAAATTTATCACTAGGCATTTTTCTAAATATAAAAGTATCAAGAGGTACTTTCACACAGGGTCTTGTATACACTACAAATCATTTATAAGACAAAAGCACCAAATAAGATATCATCCCTTTAACTCTTGTATCTCTTTTAAATACAAGAGAGTCCTAAAATGTTAGTCAAAAAAGTTTAATTTCTTCAAAAAGAAGAATCATCAAATCTTGATGCTAGAAAAGTAGTAACAACATGAAGAAAAATAACAACCTTTGTTGTTATTAACTCCTTCACACCTTACAAAGCACTTTCAAAGACATTCTTGTTTCATCCTTACATCCCTGGGATTTGGGACCCCACTGCTTAGAAGTACTAGGAAGAGTCCGGGAGGAAATCTAAAATCTCACCGTTCACCCTCTCATTTACTCTAAGAATCTCATTTTACAAGTGAGGAAACAGACTCAGATTTCACCTTTTCACTCAACAAATATGAACCATCACTGTTCTCATTTCTCATTTACACTTATGGAAATTTTATTTATCACACAAGACCAAGTTCTAAGTCCACCTCCTCTATGATGTAGTAACTGATGCCAGTAACGAAAATAAGCTTTACCCCTATTCTAAAAGTCTGTAGCAGTGGTTCCTAACTTATGTGGTCCTCCTTTAAATCTAAAATATTTTCATGACACAGGCCCTCAGAATTGATTCACTTATGCCTTTTAAACAGCTATTGATTAAATGCATACTGTGAACTAAAACTGTGGTACTGAGGATAAAATGGTGAACAGGATACTCTTTGCCCTCAAAATACTAAAACTCTAGTAAAGAGCCTAGACATTGATTTGCTATGCAGAAAAAGATAACGAATAAATCTTCAAACCAAATCAAGCATCAGAGTTGCCATATTATATTATTCAAAAGGTCCCAATTTAAAAATTGCAAAATACACAAAGAAAAAGGAAAGTATGGCAAATACACAAGAAAAATATCAGTCAGCAGAAACTGTCCCTGAGGTAACACAGATATTGGACTTTAATAGACAAAGACTTTAAACTAGCTATTTCAAAGATTTTATTTTTCCTTTTTCTCCCCAAAGCCCCCTGGTACATAGTTATATACATATATACACATTTTTTCAGTTGTGGGTCCTTCTAGTTGAGGCTTGTGGGACGCCCCCTCAGCATGGCTTGATGAGCTGTGCCATGTCTGCGCCCAGAATCTGAACTGGTGCAACCCTGGGCTGCCGAAGCAGAGCGCGTGAACTTAACCACTCGGCTACGGGGCTGGCCCCAAAACTAGCTATTTTAAATATAATCAAATAAGTGAAGAAAACAATATCTAAAAAACTAAAGAAAATTATAATACTCCCTCATCAAACAGAAAATAATAATAAAAAAAAGAACTTATAAAAGAACCAAAGAGAAATTCTGGAGTTAAGGTAGAATAATTGAAATGAAAAATTCAATAGAGGGGCTTAGCAGATCTGAGGAGGAAAAAGAAAGAATCAGCAAACTTCAATATAGTTCAATTGAAATTATCCAGTCTGAGGAAGGTAATGAAGAAAAATGAACAGAGCATCAATACCAACATATGCATAATGAGAGACCCAGAAGGAGAGAAAGGGACAGAAAAAATACTTGGAAGATATTCAAAAACCTCCCAAATTTGATGAAAAACATTAATCTACATATCCAAGATGCTCAACAAATTCAAGTAGGAAAAACTCAAAAAAGATCTATTCTTATGATGAGTAGCAAAATCTCTACTAACATCTCTGACCTCTTGAATAAAGCTTAAATCCCTATATATCTAAAGCTTTCTGTTTCCACATAAATATGCCAGGGCACAATCCAAATTACAACAATCATCTGCCTTGTCCAACACTCTTACTCGTAAACATCTCATCATTCTCTACTCCTGGTATTAGTTGTTGGCTCCACTATCCCACCTACCACCCAATCCACTCTTAACTTCTCCCTCATTTCCTTCTTCTGGAAAATTACATCCTTAAGGGAAGAAAATTAGCACTTCTTGAGAACTTTCTATGGGCCAGGTGCAATCTCCTGCCCCTCACCATTACCACCACCCCATCCTCAGCACTTTGTGATCCATTTAAACCTAAACTACTTATGGTTTCTAAATCACATCATGTCTTTTCAAATGCTGTTTCTTCTGCATAGAGGTTGCCTCTCCTACTTCTTTGCCTCTAAGCTAACTATAACTTACACTCCAAGGCTCAGTTCTATTTTCTCTTCCAGGAAACTTTCCCAAATGACACACACAAGCCTGATTTGGGCATTCCTCCAAATCATGGTAATCTAGTGTACCATGTACATTGTTGCTAGCATAGCTCTAATCAGAGTACATGACCTATCTTAAACCTGCCTTTCCCACTAGACTCAGTTTAAGAAACGGCAGAGACTGTCATATTAACCGTTGTACCCTTTGTGTTCAATCCTTGGTGCACTATAATTGCTCAATAAATCCTTGTTGAAACAAGCTCATAAAAATTGAACAGGGTGCTAATAAGTGTTGTCATACAACAACTTTCCACTTAGAATTCTAATGTTTAAAAATCTGGATGAACACTTACTTCAACAGAGAAAACCTGGTCATGTTTGATTATTTCTCCACCATGTAGAGGTCTCATTATTGTGGACTCAGGAGTCACAGCTGATCCTACTTTCTGAGAACTATTTATGTACATCTCATCATTCTGTGCTTGCTCAATATTCAAAGCATGGTATGCTGACACATCATGTTTACCGCTTGAAGTTTTCCTCTTTTTTTCCTGCTTCTTAGAAGGATTCTGCCCATCAGATTGAGCTTTCCTTTGTCGAAACTGGGCAAGCTACAGAAAAATAGAAATTGTCATTATCATCAAAGATCATTTTTCTTTATAATCACTAAAAAAAAAATCATTTTCAGAGTCACTTTCTTTAAAAGAACAAACCATCACTGAAATGAGGACAAAATAAAGGACAATTGTTACATTCTTATATTCTTTAATATAAGAATAACTGTTGAGGGGCCCGCCTGGTGGCACAGTGGTTAAGTGCGCACGTTTCGCTTCGGGGGCTTGGGGTTCACCGGTTCGGATCCCGGGTGCGGACATGGCACCACTTGTCAGGCCATGCTGTGGTAGGCATCCCACATATAAAGTAGAGGAAGATGGGCATGGAGGTTAGCTCAGGGCCAGTCTTCCTCAGCAAAAAGAGGAGGATTGGCAGCAGTTAGCTCAGGGCTAATCTTCCTCAAAAATAAAAAAGCAGAACAGCTGCTGAATTGCAAAGAAATTAGGTATTTCTGAATGCATGCTATTCAAATATTGAGACGTTAAGACCTGAAAATGTCATGTCTAAAGACAAAAACTTAGCCCAGAGTTGGATAGCATAAGGAAAACAAGTACTCTCATTCACTGAGAGTGTAATTGATGAGAGTGTAATCTCTGGATGTGAGATTATATGAAAATATAGGAGTTCTAAATATATTTGCTTTGTGGAATTTCTGGGACTTCTACTAGTTTATACTAAATGTAATTAATCCATGAAAAAAGACTTAGCTATACAAATGGTCACTGCAGCCTTTTTATTATGGTAAAAAATTAGAAATAATTTAAATATCAAACAATAGTGCTTCTCATCCCTTAATCATTTATATATCATCATCAAGATCTTTCCATTCCTAGTGCCACCTAGACTAAATCATTTACTTAGTATGTTTTAACTAGTGTACTTTTCTTATTTAAATTTATTTTAAAAGGAGACATTCTAACCCTGGTACATTTTCTTTTTAAAAAATAGTAAACAAAAATGAATACAATGAACCCCGAACAGCCAAAGCAATCCTGAGAAACAAGAATGAAGTTGGAAGCTTCAAAATCCTTGACTTCAAAATATACTACGAAGCTACAGTAATCAAAATAGCATAGTACTGGTACAAAAACAGGCACACAGATCAATGGAACAGAATTGAAAGCCCAGAAATAAAACTACACATCTACAGACAGCTAATCTTCAACAAAGGAGCCAAGAAATACAATGGAGAAAGAAAAGCCTCTTCAATCAATGGTGCTGGGAAAACTGGACAGCCACATGCAAAAAAAAAAAGAAAGTAGACCATTACTTTCTCCATACACACAAATAGACTCAAAATGGACCAAAGACTTGAAGGTAAGACCTGAAACCATAAAACTCCTGGAAGAAAATATAGGCAGTACACTCTTTGACATCAGTCTTAAAAGGATCTTTTTGAATGCCAGGTCTACTTGGACAAGAGATACAAAAGAAAAAATAAACAAGCGGGACTTCATCAGACTAAAGAGTTTCTGGAAGGCAAAGGAAACCAGGATCAAAACGAAAAGACAACCCACCAATTAAGAAAATATTTGCAAATCATATATTCAACAAGGGGTTAATCTCCAAAATATATAAAGAACTCACACAACTCAACAACAAAAAAATAAACAATCCAATCAAAAAGTGGGCAGAGGATATGAAGAGACATTTTCCCATAGAAGATATACAGACAGCCAATAGGCACATGAAAAGATGCTCAACATCACTAATCATCAGGGAAACGCAAATCAAAACTACACTTAGATACCATCTTATGCCCATTAGAATGGCTATAATCAGCAAGACAAAAAAATAAATGTTGGAGAGGTTGTAGAGAAAAGAGAAACCACATACACTGCTGATGGGAATGCAAACAGGTGCAGCCACTATGGAAAACAGCATGGAGAGTTCTCAAAAAATTAAAAATAGAAATACCACACGACCCAGCTACCCTACTACCGGCTGTCTATCCAGAGAACTTGAAATCAACAATACAAAGAGACTTATGCCCGCTATGTTCACTGCACCATTATTCACAATAGCCAAGATGTGGAAGCAACCTAAGTGCCCATCAACTGATGAATGGATAAGGACGATGTGGTATATACAATGGAATATATACAATGAAATACTACATTAAAAAAAAAGACAAAATCATCCCATTTGCAACAACATAGATGATCTTGAGGGTATTACGTTAAGCAAAATGAGCCAGACAGAGAAAGACAAACACCAGATGATTTCACTCATTTGTGGAAAATAAACAAACTTACGGACAAAGAGACAGTTTAGTAGTTACCAGGTGAATGGGCTTTGGGGGGTGGGTACAAGGGGTGAAGGGGCACATTTATATGGTGACTGACAAATAACACTATACAACAGATATTTCAGGTTATAAACTATTATGACCTCAATAAAAGTAAAAAATGAATACAATGAAAAATAAAACTACATTATTACTATTTTAGTTATATATTATTGCTGAAGGTTATAAGACAAATAGGCAAGTGTTGGAGGGATATTAAGGACATATGAGCATCACAGACTTTTGGTTTGTCATAAGCAGGTGGACGTAAAAGAAACCTGGAAAGGTAATAACTTTCTTACAATACTATCCAATGTTATTTAATATTGGATCAAGGATATCATCTAAAATATCTTGTCACCACCTAAAATCAGAAGAATGCATTACATACTTTGGGCAATAATGGATTAGCTCAATTAAAATAATATTAAAGCAAACCATTGTTAATAAGAAAGATATTTATGACACAGTAGTAGGTATAAAATAATATTGCAACATAATCTTTTTTAATAAAAGGAAAATTAGGTGCACCTCTTTTAACAAAGGCAAGGCAGGCCTCAGGCTCACAGTCTTCAACAATTCTAACTAGCTTAGATTTTAATAACATTATACACATAGGCATGGACAAATCCTGGAAGAATATAACCATAATAACTTCAGTCTACCTCTGGTTTTGAGGTTACAGGTATTTTTCCTTATGCTCATTTGAAATTGCCTTTTTTATGGAATAAATTTTCTAAATTTTTTTATGAAGCAACTACTAACCACTGATTCCTAAATTTAATTTGAGTGCTCTGACCATTTGGGGAGGAGAGCTACAAAAGCATAAGAACAGGGGTAAGCCCCTTGTGTCCTAAAAAGAGAAAATATACTACCAATATATTAATTATATAACCATTAATTAGACCAATTACAAAGCTAGCCAATAATTTCTTATGATACAAAGTATTAAAGCAATCAATAACAATATTAACATCATTAACTATCAAAATATGTGACAAACATCAGAACCTAGAATAACATACAACATATTTATACTTACTTAGTTTGCTGTAGATAAAGAGAAATATATACATATGTAGTGTTTACTTAATAAGATGTCTAATTCATTTGTAAGAAATAGCTAGTCACAGCCCTTGTAGAATATAAAAATATATCACATTTAAATTTTTTTCTCAGTTATTTAGCAACTAGCTAGTTACTCTACCCCATGGTCTGCTTACGGAACAGATGCAAGACCAGTTGCTTCTATTTGTTCATTATTAAGCTGCTGGAATGGAGTTAAACTACTTTGGAGGATAGCAAATTCATTCTTAAAAATAAACCAAATAAACACTATTATATATATCATCTGTAAACAAAATCAAAAGTCTAGGCACATTATTTTTAAGATTCCTCAGAGAGAATAGAAAACCAAGAAAAATATTAACAATGACATTCTTGGTATTTATGCTCAATTTCAGAAATTTTTTAAATTGCATGTTATTATGTATTAGAAAATATATTCAGACAGAAGAAAATACCAGGATAAAGATGAAGATTTTGCTTAAAATTCTAACTGTTGGGTTATACATAATTTATATTTAGTATTTACTTATATATACAAATACATAACACAAAGGAGAAAACTAAAACTGCATTATAAAAAGTTTGACTTTTTAACAACACTTCTGTCTGAGATAACAGTATCCATTACTAAACAAACCAAAATGAAAAAGTTAATAATAGATAAATATGGAATAAAAAGTAGAACGGTCCTATTACAGTGTTTAGAACAAACCACTTCTAAGGACATAAAATTACCAAGAGAATGTTTTAGGCCTGTTACTGATTATAGGAAGTTATATTATTTTTTCAGAACAATTAACCAGAAGGTAAACCCCATGAGGGTAAGGACTTCTGTTTTGTTCACTGCTATATATTCAAAGTCTAGGACAGTACTCAATAAATACATGTTGAGTGGAAAAAAAGATAATTTATCTTTTACACAAAAGTCACCATTCAGTAATCATTTTAAGCATGGTTCCATAGTACCTGAGAATTAAGATGATATAACAGGCATATCTAACTCTATATAAACAAGTTCCAACATCTCAGAATTAAAATTAGCAATTAAATATCTTAAAACACAAAATAATCCTTCTCACCATAATCCTCTCCTCCACCAGACCAAAAAAAAAACACAAAATTTAATTCTCAAAAATAATACCCACAATGGCTTTTTAGCAAGAGTTCTGTTTTATAAAAATGTGAGAGAGGTAACAAGATCATCACATAAATCTAACTTCTTATAGCTATCAAAGCTATTTTTATTTTAAATCTTAAAAAATGGCAAGCTAGCAGATAAGCAAAAATCAGAAACTCTACTAAATTAGCTAATCATCTGATACTGAAATGCTACACTTTAAATTACTAGGAAAACATTTATTCCAAAATATGCTGGAAATTCATACTACAGCCATCTGTGTTTGCCATTTGGAGGCCAATTATAAAAATGTTAACATATGCAGACACAGAAACAGTTGCAAGATTTACTGGAAAGATATTATGTCCTCAAACACTTGTTTTTCAATACTGATTCAGATCTCAAGCAAATACCTCACCCTGACAAGAACATGAATAAATGACTAAACAGAAATGATTGATAGTTTATTTCTTAAATTCATTATTTATAACTTTATAAACATTAGTCTCAATAAAACAAGGAATTTTTAAAATGCTATATAAAAACATGCCACGCTTTCATGATGTCACTTCAAAAAAACTACCAATTGAAATCTGTTTTTTTCTTGAGTGTTCATTGAGTGTTTACAACATGCCTATCGTGTGTCCAGCCCTGTGCTAAAGGCAGGGCAGGTAGTGATGAATCAGACAGAAACCCTACTCCTATGCAATGGAATCCAGGTAGGAAGAACAAATTAAACAAATGATATATTCCTATGTTTCTCTATATTTGTTTAACTTGTTCTTCCTACCTGGATTCCATTGCATAGGAGTAGGGTTTCTATCTGTTTGATTCATCACTACCTGCCCTGCCTTTAGCACAGGGCTGGACACATGATAGGCAGGCCGTAAATGTTCGTTAAATAAATGAACTACTTAATACCTTGTCATATGCCAAGTTATTTCCTTCACAGATATAAAACTAGGCCAATCGATTACTTCATTGAGTTGTGAGAAATAAATAAGATAAAAGTTAATGTACAATTTTGTAAACCTGACAGTCCTATATATCTCTAAGGAGGTGGTATGGGAACTTCTCCTGTCCTGTATGGGAAAATGCTCTCAACATAAAGTTGGGGGAAAAAGAGGCCAAGATTGCATACAGAGTATGACTCAAGTTGTTTAAAAATATACTGACGCATAGAAACAAAGAATCAACAAACTATTAATAGTGATTACTTGTGAGTTATGAGACTATGGTGATCATTTTCTTCTTTAAAGACCGTCATCACCTCCCTCTCCCACAGATCTGTAAAGAATATTCACTAATAAATTTATCACAGGTTGATATGTTAATATCACTATTTTTAAAAGGATATAATGCAACTATACATCTAAGAGAAATTGCATCCCAAAAAACAGAAACAAGGCAGAAGCCCAGGAACATGCTGTCCTGGGGCCTGGTCTCTTTCATCAGCCTCTCCTGACATCTTCCCACACCCCATAGGCATAGCTGCCAACAGCGACAGTCATCACACCTCCCTCTGCTTCATTTCACTGTCACCTCAGTTATTGCTAACAATGAACAGTGAGAAGAACAGCACTTTGCCCCAATCTTATCTGGTCTCTGCATATTATGAAGCTTAATCTCATTAAAACTAAATAAATAAAAAATAGCAGTGAACAGTTCACATAAAGGAGAATCAGTAAAACAAGGTCTCTGTGTAAGAGATGCTCTCTCTCTCTCAGCAGCATATATACATGACAATTTATCATCTGAAGCTTATTTATTGATAAGCCACAGGATACAGACTATTATTCTCTCTGATACACATATGTTTTTGCACAAAATATTCACTTAAAAATAAAAGAAATGGAGCCGGTCCCATGGCTGAGTGGTCAAGTTTGTATGCTCCACTTCAGCAGCCTGGGGTTTGCCAGTTAAGATCCTGGGTGTGGACCTACACACCACTCATCCAGCCATGCTGTTGTGGCATCCTACAGAGAAGAACTAGCATGACTTACAACTAAGATATACAACTACGTACTGGGGCTTTGGGGAGGGGAAAAAAAAAAAGACAAAGATTGGCAACAGACGTTAGCTCACGGCCAATCTTCCTCAACAACAACAACAAAAAAAACAAACAAAAAATCACTAACAAAACCCCACACACTCTTGGGAGTCTAAAAACTGTCCCTGAGAATGTGTACATTTAAAAAGAGAGAAAGAGAGAAGGAAAGGGGAGGGGGAGGGAAGGAAGGGGAAGGGGAGGGGAGGGTAAGGAAGAGAAGCTACATCTGGTCAGTTCAATGGCCCATCCTATCAAGTATCTAGTGACCATCAACATCTCCAAGGGACATCTGTCAGAGATCATTTACGCAATGAAACCAGATGTATAATAAACATAGAAATATTTGCTTTGGCTTCACTTACTCTTCCTATCCCATTCCCCAACATGGTCACTACTCCCCAAGGACTGAGAAACCATGGAATCACAATCTTTGCACACCTCTAGACCCTTGGCACATGCTATGCATCAGAAGATGGACAAAAGTTAACACAGCAGCAGTTTGTAGTAGTACAAAAAAAAAAACAACTGGAAACAACCCAAATGTTCATTGATAATGAGAATGGCTACTGAGGTAAATCCCTATAATGGAAAACTATGCAGGTATAAACATCTTATACCTAATCTTGAACAAAAAGCAAATCACTAAAGACTGTTTACAACATGATACTATTAATTCCAAAAACAGGAAAGATAATATGTGAATAATAAGATAATTAGATAAGATAATAATAGGTAAAATAATAATAGATAAGAAGATGATAAGATAATTCAGAATTGCAGTTACCTGAGGTGGTGAGGGGATGGGATTAGACTGGGAAAGGTTTCAAATGTATCTGAACATGTATATCTCTTTTTCGATGTAGGTAACACTGGTTTATAGCATTATATAAAGTTCAGGTGTATATCATTATGATTCGAGTTCTGTATACACTACACTGTGTTCACCACTGAAAGTCTAGTTTCCATCTGTCACGATACAAATTCCCCCTTTCTCTCTTTTGCTTTCACCCCACCCCCTTCCCTTTTGATAACCACCAATCTGTTCTATGTGTTCGTTGTTGTTTATCTTCCATATATGAGTAAAATCATACAGTATTTGTCTTTCTCTAACTTATTTAGCCTAGCATAATACCCTTAAGTCCATCTATGTTGTCACAAACGGCACGATTTCATTCTTTTCTATGGCTGAGTAGTACTCTACTGAATATACCACATCTTCTTTATCCATTCATCCATTGATGGGCACTTCAGTTGTTTCCAAGTCTTGGCTATACTAAATAATGCTGCAATGAATATAGAGATGCATGTATCTTTTCGAATTAGTGTTTTCATACTCTTTGGATAAATACCCAGAAGTGGAATAGCTGGGTCATATGATTTCTATTTTCAATTTTAATTCTCCATACTGTTTTCCAAAGTGGCTGCACCAATATACATTCCCACCAGCAGTGAATGAGAGTTCCCTTCTCTCCACATCCTCTCCAACACTTGTTATTTCTTGTCTTTTTAATAATAGCCATTCTGATGGGCATGAGATGATAGCTAATTGTGCTTTAGATTTGCATTTCCCTAATAATTAGTGATGCTGAAGATATTTTCATGTGCCTATTGGCCATCTGTATATGTTCTTTGGAAAAATGTCCATTCAGATCCTCTGCCCATTTTTCAATAGGGTTGTTCCATTTTTTTTGTTGTTGTTGAGCTGTGTGACTTCTTTATATATTGTGGATATTAATCCCTTATTGGATATACGATCTACAGTGTCTTCTCCCAATTGGTGTGGGTTTTTTCATTTTGTTGATGATTTCCTTTGTGGTGCAGAAGCTTTTTAATTTGATGTAGTCCCATTTATTTATTTTTTTCTTTTGTTTCCCTTGCCTGAGACATATTCAAAAGGATATCGCTAAGATTGATGTCAAGGAGCATACTACCTATGTCTTCTAGTTTTATGGTTTCAGCTCTTACATTTAAAAATGTAAACCATTTTGGGGCTGACCCCGTGGCCGAGCGGTTGGGTTCGCGCCCTCCGCTGCAGGCGGCCCAGTGTTTCGTTGGTTCGAATCCTGGGCACGGACATGGCACTGCTCATCAGACCACGCTGAGGCAGCGTCCCACATGCCACAACTAGAAGAACCCACAACGAAGAGTACACAACTATGTACCGGGGGGCTTTGGGGAGAAAAAGGAAATAATAAAAATCTTTAAAAAAAAAAAAGTAAACCATTTTGAGTTAATGTCTGTGTATGGTGTAAGACAGTGGTCTACTTTTACTCTTCTACATGTGGTTATCCAGTTTTCCCATCACCATTTATTTAGGAGAATTTTTTTCCTTCATTTTATGTCCTTGGCTCCTTTGTTGACTATTAGCTGACCATAAATGTGTGGATTTATTTCTAGGCTCTCAATGCTGTTCCACTCATCTGTGTGTCTGTTTTTGTGCCAGTACCATGCTGTTTGATTACAATAGCTCTATAGTATACTTTGAAATCAGGGAGTATGATACCTCCAGATTTCTTCTTTTTTCTCAGGATTGCTTGGGCTATCTGGGGTCTTTTGTTGTTCCATATAAATTTTAGGACTCTTTGTTCTACTTTCATGAAAAACGTCACTGGGAATTTGACAGGGATTATACTGAATCTGTAGACTGCTTTAGGTAATATGGACATTTTAACTATGTTAATTATTCTAATCCATGAGAATGGAATATCTTTCTGTTTCTTTGTGTTGTCATCGATTTCTTTTAACAACGTCTTATACTTTTCAGTGTACAGGTCTTCCAACTCCTTGGTGAAAATTTATTCATATTTTATTCTTTTTGTTGTGATTATCATTGGGATTGTATTCTTGATTTCTCCTTCTGTCAGTTCACTGTTAATGTATAGAAATGCAACTGACTTTTCTATGCTGATTTTGTACACTGCAACTTTACTGTATTCATTTATTTTTTTCTAATAGTTCTTTTGTGGAATCTTTAGGGTTTTCTATATATAACATCAGGTCATCCACAAATAGTGACAGTTTTACTTCTTCCTTTCCAATTGGATAACTTTTATTTCTTTTTCTTACCCATTCGCTCTGTCTATGACTTCCAATACTATGCTGAATAAGAGTGGCAAGAGTGGCCATCCTTGTCTTTCAGTTTTCAGTTTTTCACTGTTGAGCATAATGTTAGCTGTGGGTTTGTCAATATATGGCCTTTATTATATTGAGGCACTTTCCTTCTATACCCATTTTATTGAGTCTTTATCGTAACTGGATGCTGAATCTGGTCAAATGCTTTCTCTGCAAATATTGAGATGATCATGTGATTTTTATTCTTCATTTTGTTAATGTGGTATATCACAATAACTGTTCCTGGATGCTGAACCATCCTTATATCTCTGGAATAAATCCCACGTGATGGCGGTATATGATCCATTTAATGTATTGCTGTATTTGATTCACTAATATTTTGTTGACGATTTCTGCATGTACGTTCATCAGCCATGTTGGTCTATAATTTTCTTCTTTTGTGTTGTCCTTATCTGGTTTTGCTATCAGGGTTATGTTTGTCTGACAGACTGAGTTACCAAGTATCCCCTCCTCGTCAATATTTTGGAACTGTTTGAGAAGGAGAGGTATTAAGTCTTCTTTGAATGTTTGACAGAATTCACCAGAGAAGCCATCTGGTCCTGGACTTTTGTTTTTTGAGAGGTTTTTGATTATTGTTTCAATATCCTTACTAGTGATCAGTTTAGTCAGATTCTCTATTTCTTCTTTTTCTTTTTTTTCCATGTGAGGAAGATTGGCCTTGAGCTAACATCTGTTGCCAATCGTCCTCTTTTTGCTTGAGGAAGATTGGCTCCGAGCTAACATCTGTGCCAATCTTCCTCTATATTGTATGTGGGATGCCTCCCAGTGTGGCTTGATGAGCAGTGTGGAAGTCTGCACCTGGGATCCGAACCTGCAAAGCCCCGGCCGCTGAAGCAGAGCATGTGAACTTAACCACTACACCAATGAGCCGGCCCCCTCTCTATTTCTTCTTGATTCAGTTTTGGAAGGTTGACAATTCTAAGAATTTATCCATTTCTCCCAGTTTATCCAATTTGTTGGTGTATAGCTTTTCACAGTATTCTCTTACAATCCTTTGTATTTCTGTGGTATCCACTGTCATTTCTTCTCTTTCATGTCTAATTTTATTTATCTGAGCCTTTTCTCTCTCTTTTTTTAGTAAATCTGTCCAGCTAAAAGTTTGTCAATTTTGCTTATCTTTTCAAAGAGCCAGCTCTCAGCTTCACTGCTCTTTTCTATTGTCTTTTTAGTCTCCATTTCATTTATTTCCACTCTGATTTTTATTATTTCTTTTCTTCTACTGACTTTGGGCTTCTCTGTTCCTTTTCTAGTCCCTTTAGGTGTAATATTAGGTTGTTTATTTGAGATTTTTCTTGTTTCTTGAGGTAGAGCTCTATTGCTATAAACGTCCCTCCGAGTACTGTTTTTGTTGCATCCCATAAATGTTGGCATGTTATGTTTTCATTTCCATTTGTCTCTAGGTATTTTTTTTATTTCTCCATTGATCCAATAGGTGTTCAGTAACATGTTGTTTAGTGTCCACATATTCGTGACTTTGCTTGATTTCTTCTTGTAGTTGATTTCTAGTTTTACACCACTGTGGTCAGAAAACATGGCTGATATGATTTCAATCTTCTTAAATTTATTGAGACTTGTTTTGTTTCCCAAGATACAGTCTTTCTTTGAGAATGTTCTATGTGCACTTGCAGAAGAATGTATATTCTGCTGCTTTGAGATGGAATGTTCCGCATATATCTATTAAGTCCATCTGGTCCAATGTTTCATTTAAGGCTGATGTTTCCTTGTTGACTTCTTGTCTGGATAATCTATTCAATGATGTAAGTAGGATATTAAACTCCCCTACTATTATTGCGTTGCTGTCAATTTCTTCCTTTAGGTTTGTTAACAGTTGCTTTGTATACTTTGGTGCTCCTACTTTAGGAGTATATATATTAATAAATGTTATGCCTTCATGATGGTTTGTTGCCTTTATCACTATTTAATGACCATCTTTGTCTCTTGTCAATCTTTTTTGGCTTGAGCTCTATTTTGTCTGATATAAGTATGGCTACACCTACTTTCTTTTGGTTGCCATTTACTACCATCCCTTCACTTTGAGCCTATGTTTGTCTTCAGAGCTGAGATGGGTTTCCTGGAGGGAACATATTGTTGGGTCTTGTTTTTTAATCTATCCAGCCAGTTGGTGTCTTTTGATTGGTGAATTCAATCCATTTACAGTTAGGGTGATTACTTACATAAGGATTTAATAGCGCCATTTTTATCTTTTGTTTTCTGGTTGCTCCATATTTCCATAGTTTCTTTTTCCTTGTGTTTCTGTCTGCCATTTTAGTTTGGTGGTTTTCTGCAATGTGTTTCTCCTCTTTTTTTGTTCCATGTCTCTGCTCTAAATTGTTGTTTTGAGGTTACCAGGAGGTTTGTATAAAAGGTCTCATAGATAAGACAGTCGTTTTTCTGCTGATAGCATCTTATCTTCATTTCCCTATGTAAGTTCCATCCTTTTCCTCTTCTCCTTCTGTTTTTGTTCTCACAAATGATCTCTTTTTGCATTTTGAGTTCATTACAAAATTGAAGTAGTTACAGTTTTTTTAAGGCTTCCTTTCTCTTTAGTCTTTATAATTGTTTACCAATTCTGATAAAGAGCTGTAATTTTCTGATTCTATCTATTTATCACCTTGCTCAAAGCTTTGTATACCTCTGCCTTTGCATTTCAGGAGAGCCCCTTTCAACATTACTTGTAAGTCAGGTCTAGTGATGATGAACCCCTTCAGCTTTTGTTTGCCTGGGAAAGCCTTTCTTTCTCCTTCATATTTGAAAGATAACTTTGCTAGATAAAGTGACAGAGTATTCTTGGCTGAACATTTTTATCTTTCAATATTTTGAATATATCGTTTCACTACTCCTGGCCATTTCTGATGAGAAATCTGCTGATAGCCTAATGAAGTTTCCCTTGTAGGTTTCCGGGGTTTTTTCCCCTGGCTGTCTTTAAGATTTTACTTTTATTTTTTTTTTCTTTTTCTCCCCGAAGTCCCCCGGTACATAGTTGTATATTCTTCGTTGTGGGTCCTACTAGTTGTGGCATGTGGGATGCCACCTCAGTGTGGTTTGATGAGCAGTGCCATATCTGTGCCCAGGATTTGAACCAACGAAACACTGGGCCGCCTGCAGCGGAGCGCGCGAACTTAACCACTCAGCCACGGGGCCAGCCCATCACCTGGCTGTCTTTAATAGTCTTTCTTTGTCATTGACTGGACAGTTTTATTACCAGTGTGTCCTGTAGAAGGTCTTTTTACACTGAGATAATTGGGTGTTCTACTAGCTTCATGGATTTGTATATCCAGTTCTTTCCCCAGTCTGGGAAGCTCTCAGCTACTATTTCTCTAAATAAGCTCTCTGTTCCCTTCTCTCTCTCTCTTCTCATTCTGGGATACTCATTATCTTAAGCTGTCCTTTCTAATGGAGTCAGATAATTCTCATAGATTTTCTACATTTTTAAAAAATTTCAGTTCTCTCTCCACTTCTACCTGCATCATTTCTAGGTTTTTATCTTCAAGTTTACAATTAATTCTCTCTTCCATATGGTCTCTCTGCCTCTAATGCTTTCTAATGCATTCTTCACCTCATTTATTGAGTTCTTCAGCTCCAGAATTTCTGTTTGGTTCTTTTTTAGAGTTTCAGTTTCTTCAATAAAGTAGTCCTTCTGTTCACTGATTTTATTCCTGAGCTCATTGACTTGCCTTTCTGAGTTCACTTGTAGCTCTTTGAGTTTCTTCGTGAAAGCTATTTTGAATTCTTTATCAGTTAGATCATAATCTTCCATGACTTTATGTTTGGTTTATAAAGAACTATTTTCTTTTTGTGATGCTGTGTTACCAAGGCTTTCTGAGGTCCTTGCTGAGTTATTCCTCTGTGGTACATTTGTTGTAGCAAACACTTTTCTTATTTTGGTATAGCTTTGTTTGTTTGGGTTTAAAGATTTTATTTTTCCTTTTTCTTCACAAAGCACCCCTGGTACACAGTTGTATATTTTTAGTTGTGGGTCCTTCTAGTTGTGGCATGTGGGATGCCACCTCAGCATGGCTTGATGAGTGGTGCCATGTCTGCGCTCAGGATCTGAATCACTGAAACCCTGGGCCGCCGAAGCAGAGCACGCGAACTTAACCACTCAGCCATGGGGCCAGCCCCATGGTATAGCTTTGTTTGTTTTGATTTGACCTTTCCAACCATTTGGAGACTAGAGGCTTTTTTTTTTTTTGAGGAATATTAGCCCTGAGGTAACATCTGCTGCCAATCCTCCTCTTTTTGCTAAGGAAGACTGGCCCTGAGGTAACATCTGTGCCCATCTTCCTCTTCTTTATGAGTGGGACAGCTGCCACAGCATGGCTTGACAAGCTGTGTGTAGGTCTGCATCCAGGATCCGAAATGGCAAACCCTGGAGCACTGAAGCACACTGTGTGAACTTAACCGCTGCACCAGCAGGCCGGCCCCTAGAGGCCTTTATTTTGCTTTTCAGTAGGTGGCGCTACAGTCCTAATTTTTGGTTGCTCTTATCTGAGCAGCCTCTCACTATATTTGATGTTTAGCACTTTCTACTCCCCCACTGCCTCTATTTGGGGTGTCACTGGTATCCTTGTTGTTGTTGCCTGTGCCTCTGGGGGTCACTGATGCCTTGCTGTTGCCAGTATCACTGCAGTCACTGGCTTTGCTGCCAGGGGTAGATGAATGGTCAATACCTCCACTGCATCTAGAATCACCTGGGTTGAAAGTGCCACCATGGTGGCAGGGGGAGGGAAAGAAAGGGAGGGAGCCAGGTTTGCGGGGCACTGCCTCTGCTGTTGCCTGTTACCTTGTGGCTGCAGGCATTGCTACAGCTGAGATGTCAGAGTTGCGCGTACAGCTCTGCTGCTGCTACTAGGCTCTGAGCTACAGCCAGGGGCCCAGGATCATGGGGCTCTACCTCCACTGCTGTTCTGCTTCCCATGGTCACAGGTGCTGCCATGGCTGGCTGGACACAGTCACCTGTGAGCCTCTGCTGCTGGCCACTGGGTTCTCTGGGGCTGGGGGTGGCTGGCTCAGCTGCCACAACCAGGGGTCCAGGGTCCTGGGCACTGCCTTCACTGTTCCCTTGTTTCACCTCTTCTATGTGCTCCAATCCATCTACTTTTGTACGTACTGGTGTGTTATCTCTCTGGCATCCTGATGTGTTGGGCAACATAGCCTTTGTTGGGTTATGGATGTTTTACTTGCTGAATACTGAAGGAGAGAGACAAAGGGATCCTCTCATGCCTCCGTGAAGATCCAAATGTGTATATTTCTTAAGCTGGGTGATAGGTATAAAGGTAGTTTTTAAAATAATTTATCTTACCTATACATTTTATACATATTGTTTTGTAGGTGAAATATAGTTAAGTATTTTTTAAGTATGCAGAACCTCCTTCTAAGGAAATCGGCCAGTGCTCACAGTTCCTATTATCCATGACACCCCATCTCTCCTTCCACCCTAGTTTGACCAAAAAAGAGGCAAGTTATTTAGATTCTTCTCTTGAATTAGAAAACAAGGAGGTAGGGAAGATGTCCAGAAAGATAACAGAGGTGAGATGCATTTTATATGAAGGGTTCTAAAATCAGTACATGACACAATAATCATATAAGCCTACAAATATCCCTAAAGTCACCTATAACATACAATTTACATGATCAACCTACTAGTCCTGTTGCAGACTGAAATACTTTTCTCTGTATGCAACACAGCCAGTTTTCCTTCTAACATTAAAGCACTCCTACTTATTCAGTTCCACACTAAGCAAAGTAGCTGGCTTATAAGAGTTCATAACACTCACTCAGTGTTGCAGACTCACACAAAATGGCTATGTCAGTGGGTCCCAAACTTTACCATACATTGAAGACCTATAAAAAACAGTGAGTCCTGGATTCCATTCCAGATTTTCTGATTTGGGGATGGAGTGTGACCTAGGCTCTGAAATTGTTTAAAGCTTCCCAGATGTTTCTAATGCGCAGCAAAGTTTAGGAAACCCTAGGGTAGATGCTTACTCTATGAATAGATTTGCTTCCACTGTTGAAATAATTTTTCTCTCTCCTTTATTTATTTTTTAAGAGTATATAATGGGAAACAACTCCACTGAATAGAACACATTTGGGGACTGATTCTATGAATTTTGGTCATGTGCAAACTGATGTACAGGCAAAAGAAGCTGATCTGCAAAGAGAGGAGAATCAGATATTGTGAAAGGGAGATAAGAGATGACGGAGAGAACGGCATTGGTTCCAAATGGCTTATCAGTTTCCCATGAGGCCCAACTATACTTCTCTTACCTTCTTTTGAAATCTATCTTTACGATAACCCTCTATTTTCTCTCCTTCACTTAAATTAATCTCAGTGTTTTGGGAGTAAAAAAGCTCTTCTAAAATCAAGATGTTTACATTTAGTTATTTTAATCAAGTCAATATTTTATATTTAAAGAAAAAACACAGGATTTTATTGCTTCATCTGTACAGCAATAACGTATAACTGCCACCTGGTGGCAGCATACCTACCTGAATAAAGAATATATTTTGGAAACGAAGACCCTCCTCAGAGGTTAAACATGCCAAATATATATTCTTAAGAGTTTTCTGCTACTTTTAGGATAAAATCCATACTACTTTAAATGACACACATGGCTCCTCATCAGCTGATCCCAGCCTCTTTCTCTAATGTAATTTTCTACTATACAACTTAATTCTCTATGCTCCAGCATGAAGAGGAGGAGGAGGATGGTGGCTAACACTTCTTGAAAACTTTTTATAATCTGACAATGTTCTAAGTGCTTTATACGTATTAGCTGAATCCTCACAACCCCAAGGCAGGTACTAACATTGTTCTCATTTTCCAGATGGGGAATGGGAGGTACAGGGAGGTTAAGTAGCTTGCTTAGAGTCACAAAGCTAATAAGTAAGTGGCAAAACCAAGATTTAATATCACATGGTCTGGTCTAGTCCAAATTCATAACCACTACAGTTACACTGCTTTTCACAACAAAATCTTTGAAAAAGTAGTTAGCATTCACCATCCTTTCCTGATACCCATTCATTCTTCATTCCATGAGCAATCTGATTCTACATTTCCCTTTCTGACCAACCATTGCTAAAGCTAAAGGTCACTTTTCAAGTCTCCATCACACTTGATTTCTCGTTTTGACAACTGGCCACTCCTCCTCACTTGAAACTCTGTCTCCCCTCAGTTTCTAAGACATCAGCATCTCCTAGCTTTGTGAAGAGTTTGTCTTTCAGTCTCCTCTGCAGATAGTCTGCCTGCCTTTTAAACACGGGCGCTTCCACAGGATTCAACTCTCAGTCTGCATTCCACTCAGTCTTCTTCATGAGTGAACTCCCCATTCCCAGAGTGTCAGCTAGTATCTTTAAACCAAATATTTATCTCTAGCATGGGCTTCTGTCTTAAGCTCCAGACTCATAGTCAATTTTACATGGGACTACCCCTCTAGGATGTCCTATAGGTACCTCTGACTCAATGTATCCAAAATAAAACTTATCTTCATCTTAGTCAAATATTTATTTCCCTCTAAATATGCCCACATTTCCTATCTCAAAGACCCATTTCACTCAAACTCTCCTTTTCCCCCAAATTTGTCCATATTCCCTATCTTAGATACTAGCATCTGTATCCTTTCAGTTGCTCAAGTCAGAAAACTGGAGTCATCTGTTAAGTCTGCTTGGGATGTTGCAACAAAATACCACAAACTGGGTGGTGTATAAACAACACAATTTGTTTCTCACAGTTCTGCAAGCTGGAAGTCCAAGATCAGGGTGCCAGCAGATGTGGTGTCTGGTGAGAACTCACTTTCTAGTTCACAGATGGCCATCTTTTCCCTATAAATCCTAACATGGTGGAAGGGGAAAAAGAGCTCTCTTTTATAAGGACACTAATCTCATTCATGAGGGTCCTTCCCTCAAGATCTAATCACCTCCCAAAGGCCCTACCTCCTAATACCATCACCTTGGGGATCAGGATTTCAACATACAAATTTTGGGGGGAGACAAACATTGAGACCATAGCATCTCTCTTACCCTTTACAACCAACTGCCAAGACCTCTCAAACCTACCTCCTAAACACTGATCAAGGATCTACGAGCCAGTGTAGGGTTGACGTTAAGAACACAATCTCTTAGGTCACACAGATTAGGTTTGACTGAATCCTTGGTCTGCCATTATGATTTTGTGCAAATTACTTCACCTCTTCAGTTTTCTCACCTATAAAATAGGGATAGCAACAATATTCACAGTTTTCAGAATGGTTATAAGGATTAAAAGAAAAAATAAATGTAAAACCCTTAGCATAATGCCTAGCATTAGAAAGTGCTCAGGGGCCGGCCCCATGGCCAAGTAGTTAAGTTCACACGCTCCGCTTTGGCAGCCCAGGGTTTCGACAGTTCGGATCCTGGGTGTGGACATGGCACCGCTCAGCAAGTCCTGCTGAGGAGGCATCCCCCATGCCACAACTAGAAGGACTCACAACTAAAAAATATACAACTATGTACCGGGGGGCTTTGGGGAGAAAAAGGAAAAATAAAATCTTAAAAAAAAAAAGAAAGTGCTGAAAAACTGGTAGCTATTATTATTATGGAATTCATACTCTTCTTTCTTCCATTTACTGTCAACCTTCCCATTGTCCAAGTGAGAGACAATGAGGCAGAAAGAGAAGTGGGGATAAATCAAGAAATATTTAGAAGGTACAATCAGCAGAATGTGGTGATTGCTTGGATCAGAAAGGTAAAGGGGAGTGAGGTAATGTGGGCCTCATTTTATTGGGTACTGGTGTTAGAATGGGAAGAAAAGGCTAAGTGTGAGACAAGTTTTGAATTAAAAAAACAATAAGATTGGGTTATAAGTATGCAGGATACAGGCAAATAATCAGAGAATAATCCAAAAGATTTTACTTTTCAACTTAGACAGTTTCTGATTAGGTAGAAACTACTGGGCCTCAAAAATATGATGGCACATGAGATAGAAAAGAGAAAACCAGAATATTAAAAAATTTAAAATCCAAATTCTAGAGGGAAAGACTATAGACTCCTCTGTCATAAGATTAAAACCATGAGACCTATTAAATTTACTTATATTGTATTTCATTCTTTTAATTTTTAAAAAATAATTATTGTTACCAATTTAAACAAAATTTCTAATTATTATCTTCTCTTTTTCTCAAACTCTATTATAAAAACTTGCTATTTATTGAAGTGGAAAAGTGGGAGTTCTCTTGTTAAAGGGAAGTAGAATAGAAATGCTCCAACTTGTATTTTCATTACAAAAGGAACTTATGCAAAATAAAAATTAAACATTAGCTTGGCAAATACAAAAAATTTTACATGAAAATTATTTCAAATATTTTTAAGTTGTCTATGACTAGAAAATAGTTTCTATAACTTTCAGCCAAAACTCATTATTTCATATATAAACTCCCAGGCGATATTTGCTAATGCAGTTTTTACACATTTATAATACCTTTGCCCTTTAGAGCATCTACTTATTTATTTCACTTAAGAAATCAACACATATATACAGTCAACAGACCATAAATGAGATCACTGTGCCATGCCCATCACAATCTCCTGCATCTCCCTCATACACTTTCATGCATTAAATTTGATTACTGATAAATATGGAGAATATTTTTAGTTGTAACTGATCCCCATCCCTATCTTCTCTGGGGAAACAATAAGGCACTATCAATTTGAATAAAAGTGAGGCACTAGAGGAATACCTATGGCCTAATCACAGAGCTCACAATGAATGATCCTTAGTAAACGAGGAATTTTGTAGTGTGTTCAGTATCAAGAAATAGAAGGAAAGAGATTCTAGACTTTATATACTGTTTGTTTTCAGAGATTTGTAAACCAGAGAACCTACTTAATCAATACAATTTATAAATTCAAATTTTTATAGATTAGGATTTTGAAAAGTAAAATTTAGTGCAGTTCTTATTAATCAAAGTAATAACTTCAGGGACTTTAAGAAAATGATCTCTTAGGGGCTGGCCCAGTGGCATAGTGGTTAAGTGCTCTGCTTCTGTGGCCCGGGGTTCATCTGCTTGGCTCCTAGGAGCAGATCTATGCATCACTTATCAAGCCATACTGTGGCAGGCGTCCCACATATCAAGTAGAGGAAGACGGGCACAGATGTTAGCTCAGGGTAAATCTTCCTCAGCAAAAAGAGGAGGATTGGTGGCGGATGTTAGCTCAGGGATAATCTTCCTCAAAAAAAAAAAAAAAAAGAAAAGAAAAAAAGAAATGATCTCTTAAAAGGAAGAAAATGTCAGACTTATAGAGAAATGTTTAGACCACATAAAAATCTCAGTGAATAGCAAACCACAATAAGAATCATAACCCTGATGGCAACTGAAAACAAACACTACACTGTGCATGAACAAAAAGGATACAGGAATTTTTTATGTTACAAAAGTATCTACAGATTTAAATAAATAACCTAGGCAAAACTACTTCTAGAACAAAGATAAGCTTTTGAATAGCATTAAATCCACGTGCAAATCAATCAAAGCTTTATGCAGCATACCTAGATGAGCATTAAGTAGCCTAAGTTATATCTTGCTGACCACTACCACAAAAACACAAAAGTAAAAGGGGAGTCAACATGACAACAAAAATATCTTACACTAGTAAAATACCTGTACAGATCTATTGTGTTCACATGTGAAAATGACAGGCCTTTTTGTTACTGAAGAAGACAAGGTTATTTTCTTCTCACAGTGAAAATGGATTGGTAATGATCAAGCCAAAAACCCAACAGGTGCCTCTCAGACCAACTGCATGTACTTGTAAAACAGTTGGCCATGGAATGGAATGACTCACTGGCCCACACAGAAACCAAACTTCAGCATCATGCTCTAATCAACTCACCAAGAATCTATTATCCAAAGGAAGCAACAGTCTAAATATTGGCAGAAACCTAGAAGGCCTAAAAAAACCAAGAGGAAAGATAATCTCACTGGAGATGTGTGTCTCTCTGTCTGCCCCTTTCTTGCACCTGCCTGAGCGCACATGTTCTCACTCTTTCTGTATACAGAAAATATATATATTATGTAAATATAATAATAAAAATATTGCACAAAGGAAGTTGATAGCAATCCAATTAAAACACAGGCAAAGGAGTTGAATAGACATTTCTCCAAAGAAGAGACACAAATGGTGGACAAGTACATGAAAAGATGCTCAACATCCTTAGTCATTAGGAAATTATAAATCAAAACCACAATGAGATACCACTTTCTGCCCACTAGAATGGCTATAATAAAGAAAAGGGTAAACAACAAGTGTTGGTGAGGATATGGGGCAACTGGAACCTCCTACACTGCCAGTGGGAATGTAAAATGGTACAGCCACTATGGAAAACAGTTTGGCAGTTCCTCAAAAAACACAGAATTACTATACGATCCAGTAATTCCCCTTCTAGATATATACTCAAGAGAAATGAAAATAGGTTCTCAAATACTTGGATACAAACGCTCATAGCAGCACAAACAGAAGGACCTATAAGTAGAATATACAACTATGCACTTGGGGACTTTGGGGAGAAGAAGAAGAAGAAAAAATGGAAGATTGGCAACAGATGTTAGCTCAGGTGCCAATCTTTAAAAAAAAAAAAACAAATGTTCATAGCAGTAGTATTCACAACAGCCAAAAGGTGAAAACATCTCAAATCCCCATCAATGAATCAATAAACAAAATGTGGTGTGTATATATACATATATATATATATATATACACACAATAGAATATTATTTAGCCATAAAAGGGAAGGGAGTACTGATATATATATACAACAACATGGATGACCCTCATAAACATTATAGTAAGTGAAAAAAATCAGACACTAAGGGTCAAATATTATATGATTCCATTTACATGAAATATCTGGAATAGGTAAACCCATAGAAACAGAAAGCAGATCAGCGGTTGCTAGAAGCTTGGCGGAGGAGGGAATGAAGAGTATCTATCTGCTTAAGGGGTACAGGGTTTTATTCTGGAATGATAAAAATGTTTTGGAACTAGATAGAAGCAGTAGTAGCACAACAATGTGTATGTACTAGACGCCAGTGAATTGTTCATTTTACGACGGTTAATCTCTGTTACGTGAACTTCTCCTCAATTAAAAAAAATCAGTTTTACGTCTAGCACCAGAAAAACTTAAAAAGCTCTTAATCATTATCTCACTTATTCTTCAAAACATCTCTTGAGATTCATGTATTGTGACATATTATTTCCACAGACAATAAGGCCTCAGAATTTGTGACAATTTAAATAAATGCTTGCTAAGTAAAAGTCCATAGCTGCAATCGTAGGCAGTCAAAAATGTCAGTTGAACAGATAAGCCAAATGTCTCCAAAGTCCTAGTGCCTTTTCTGGTACACCAAACAGCAGTATTACAAATTCATAGACACACACCACATACGAAAAACCTTTATATATAAACTTTTAAAAATTCTGAAGCTTTTCCAAATTAAAGTTTTTAAAGAGATGCTAATCAATGAAAAAAGATGCCTGGTTTCAATTTTACTGGAATCCTACTGACAAATAAATATAAATAATGTTCCTTATCATTTAATGTCTAACATCTTACGTGGAGAATTTTTCCTAGCTTCCCTATTAGATGAAATCCACTTACATTTCAATAATCAGTAGCCTATAATAGAGAAATATTTCGCAGACATAGTTTAGCTCTTAGTAGAAACTTTATAATATATAAAAATGAAGTGTTTTTGTTTGAAAATAACTTTAGCCCCAATCTTGTCATATTCCAGTCACTTGGCTATATCCTGTCTTTTTCACTTCCTTTTTTCCATGTGCTCATTCAACTTTCAGTTTGGGTCACCACAGACCTCCCTGCTCAGACCCCCTTCTTTCACTGGATATTATGGCTCTTTTATCCTATGACTTCCTATCCCTATTCCTGCCATTCTTTAATCACCTTAGAAACCTTTTAAACTATACACTTCAAGAAGCCTGTTCTGCCCATTCTTTCCTCCACAGTAGCAGTCTTCAAACTCATAATCTAAAAATCATGTTTTGTTTTGCTTTGTTTTCAACAAAGCCTGAAGGTTATGAATTAGTTTTATGTCACAGATAATGCACCACAACTGCAATAAATGTTCATGAAAGTATCAAACTGCTGTAACTACTTGGAAAGCTAAGTTTTGAGACTTATAAGAATAAAAAACTAGAAAGTTTAAAAGAAACAGGGATGGAGAGCAACTGTTTTAGTGGTGAAGCAGTGTATCTGAAATATGCAAAGAACAACTTTACACCATGACCGTCTATCAGAGTGGAAACGGCAATTGAAAAGCTCTGCTATCAATACCTTAATATTCAGCTTGAAGAGAGCACTGTCCTTTTTGCATACCATTGGCACTATTTTTCAAACTGAAAATGCTCATTAAACAATTAAAAATCACATAATTACTATTTACTGAATGCAACAGACAAAAGTATAATAATTATTCAACAAATAATGCCAATTACATAAAATGCTGAATAGTTGGTGGAAAACCTTGGTTTTACTGAATTCTGCTACATTAGTAGAATGTTAAAAAGTATACCTAATGTGAATTTACAGGAGTAATAATTTTATACTAAATACACAACTGTCCTCTAATATTTTTCGGGTGGGGGAGGAGATTAGCCCTGAGCTAACATCTGTGCCAATCTTCCCCTATTTTGCATGTGGGATGCTGCCACAGCACGGCTGATAAGTGGTGTGTAGGTCTACATCCAGGCTCCAAACTGGTGAACCCCAGGCCACTGAAGCAGAGCACACAAACTTAGCCACTACGCAATCAGGCTGGTCCAAAATGTCCTCTAATTTTGTTCACTAATATTACAATACTTTCTTTATATAATATTGTAAATAATTTTACTTGGTAAAAAATGAAGTCATTTAAAGTAGAGTTTGAATAGTTTGGTTCAATACAAGGACAATCTATGTAGTGCCATCCCTGTCAGCACCTTGTAAACGGGGTTAGCCCAGCTCTGAAAATATTTACTTAATAATGCAGTCATGTCTCACATCTTCATGGGTCAAGCTTCTTGTTATATCAACACTGAGAAAGTAGCTGAGCACCCAACAGCAAACCAATAAACCAACAAGTAGCAGAAAAAAAGCCCATTCACCAGGCTCCACGGGACCTTGATTTTTACAAACCATTCTATCAAACTCAGTAACTGGGTTCTCTTGTCACAGCAAAATCCAAAACAGCAAGTTAGGAGAAGAGGAAGATGAGAAGGAGCAAGGCAAGATGAGCACATCCATGGCAATGAGCGCTGGCAGCAAAGAAAAATGATAAGAACTACAGAAACAGAAAGGATATCTATAAAGGTCTAATAATACAGAATCCCAAGGATATAATACCAGCAGCACTGGAATAAGAATCACAGTTCCAGGACTTCACTAAAGTGAGGGCTCTTAGGAAACCTAGTTACTCTGTGTCTCATTTTCTTGTTCTGGATAATGATTATATAATATAACATGTCGTCTTCAAACTATATCTGACAAACTTTTATTGTTTTTAAAAACGGCATTGAAACATTTTTTACTGATCATAAGAGAAGTATATCGTACATAATTTGGAAAATACTGAAAACGTAAAGGAAATTAAAACTACCTATAACCCACCACCCAGAGACAATCTTCATTTACACCTTGGTGCAGTTTTTTTTCAGGTGTCTTCATCTATAAATATGTACGTATATTTTTTGGCAACATTTTTATTAACCTGGCATTATCTGTGGACATTTTCTCAACTCAAAAGTCTTTGTAGAATCATTTTAATGGCTACATATACCAAAATTTATTCTCCTATCAGTCAGCCCTGGGCTAGTCGCAGGTTCGTTTCCTGGTCAGGGAACACAGCACCCATCTGTCGGCTGTTATACTGTGGAGGCTGCGTGTTGTTGCCGTGATGCTGAAATCTAGTGCCATCAGTATTTCAAAAACCAGCACGGTTATCCATAATGGACAGGTTTCAGTGGAGTTTCTAGACTAAGACAGATGAAGAAGAAGGACCTGGCCACCCACTTTCAAAAAAATTGGCCATGAAAACCCTATGAATAGCGGCAGACCATTGTCTGATATAGCACTGGGAGATAAGAGGATGGTGCAAAAAGACTAGGCAGGGTTCCACTCTGCCATACACAGACTTGCTAGGAGTCGGAATCCACTTGAGGGCACTAACAACAACAAATTCTCCTATCATTGCAGTTTGGTTGGTATAAAACATTTTATAAAGCACATTATACTGCATACATGACAAGTCATCAAAAAAGTGATCATTTATAAGGTCTAGATACAGAAAGGAAATTTTTCAATTACCAAACACCAAGAAAAAATTTTAAAAATTGTAGTTTGTAAAACTAGATTAGCAAATACAATACTTAACTCCAATGAACAAACAAGACATTTAGAGAACCATGTACCTGTATAAGTTTGGAAATGATCATTTTAAGTGATTTCTGATGCCAGCGATAAGAGAATTCCAGTTAAGAGAATTCTGGATTACTGTTATTAAATTCAACATGCTAGTAAAGTAGCAACCATTAATGACCCATAGTCATTCTGCTGATTCATTCCTTAAGCAAATATTTATTGAATTTCTACTACTGAACAGGCATTATACTAGGCTGCATTAATATCAAGAACTTTCTTTGTAAAACAGTCTTAAATATTAGGCAGCAGCATTTAACATATTTTAACAAATGAAAATATTCACCCAAAATCTTACTGTACCTCCTCTCTCAGTGTCTCTCTCTCTCACTCAACTGTGAGCATCTAGAGAACAGAGACTGTCACCATCTCTATATTTCCAACTCTTGGCGTAAAACAGGAGTTCAACACAGGTTTGCTGAATGACTTTACATTTACAATCCAAAGTTTTTAAGTCCTAATCTAAAAGCACACGTTTATACAAATGAAATAACGTATACACTATTTTTGCTGATGCTGTTTTCACTCTATTTTCCCTGTTCCTATCAGTCTTCATATTTTTAATGGCTGCATAATATTCCATCACACTTATATGATATAGTTTAGAAAATGATCCTCTTAATATTGTCTTTGAAGGTTGCTTCCAGTGTTTTTATATTGTATAGCTAATGCTCCAGCAAACATGCCTTACCTTACAAGTCTCACAGATTTATTTCTGACTGGAAAAATTGGGCTCAACTCTGAAAGATAATCTTCTACAATAAAAGTGAATGTCAAAAGAAAAAGATTTTTACTCCATAGGCAGAATTTTGAAAGACAAAAAACACTAGGATTCTTTTCTGCCAAATCTAAGCAATTCAAATAAATTCTGTAACTATTATGAAATTTTTTATTCAAAGTAAACTATGTTTTGTAGGACTGTCTTACATATACCTAGAGAAGATGTTTCTGGGGGCAGGCAGTAAAAATCCTGAGGGAACAGACAAACAAAACGTCTAATTAGAACTTCAATGCTTTTGGAAGGAGGCGCACTTTACCTCCACTTTCTTGGATTCACAGAGCTTGCTCAGACCCTCAGCTTGCAGAAATGCAAGCAACTTTGGGGCTCTGAAGATGCCTTGATTTCCCCTTCTCTCCATTTATAGATTCTAAAGTAATAATCTACCTGGTAACATACAAGCACTTAAGCTTTGACCTTAGATAAAAGGAGCTTATGGGAAAGCCAGCTCTATTTTATAAACTTGAAGCTGGTTTACATACGTACTCATTTAAGAAATTTGTGTTGACCATCTACTACTGCATCACTGCAGCATGGTCCTTCAGTGATTACTGAAATCACGAACCCGGTCTCCTTATTTGTTTGTTTGTTTATTTGGAGGGAAGGAAAGGAAGACAGAAAAAACAGTTAACTATATTATAATTTAATTGTTGTCTAAGTACGATTGCTAACAACCACCCCTAATAAGACAGATTATAATCTATAAGAGGTAACTTCATTATAGGGAAGAAGGGGCCTTTGAGGCCAGCCAAAAGATATGCTCAAATATGTAATTGTTAAAAGAAATATGCTATTTAATTTATATTTCGTCTATATCAAATTCTTCATGAAGCCCAGTGAATAATACCTAATGCAGAATTTCCTATCATTTGCTTTACAGGTTTTTTCACACACACACACACATAAAATAAAGACTCACCGAGACATATGTAACAATTGAATTACTAAAAGCACGAATTCTATAGGTGTTTCTTGGCAACAGGGAAGCTTTCGCCCCCAGAGGTTCCATTCACAGACTGAACAACATTCCACACAATACAAAAGCGCATGCCATGACAAAGACCTCCGAACACAAACATACAAAACCACACTTCTAAAAATGCCCCTAAAGCGAAGTTCACAGCTGGCACTTGTGGCACACTCAAGCCACAGTGCCACAGCTGAAGCAGCTGTCACAGGCCAATCACACACCCAAGAGTGCCAGCTTGCCACCTAAGAAAGCCAAGCTGATGAGCGTACAAATCCTCTACCGAAGAAAGGAAAGCCCCAAATCCCCACCCTGAAAAGCACAATGCCTGCACTACCCAGAAAACTCTCTTAATAAGTGAAAGGTTGGAGACTTAAAAGCAATAAATACCAGCTTATAGCAAAACAATAAAACAGGGGTTTTGTTTGGGCATTCACGAGAAAAGAACCACACCACCCAATCATCACGGAAGTATCATCTGCTAGATAGTAACACCAGGCTTTTTCAACTGGAAAAGGAAAAAGGAGGGCGACGGGAAAATGCAGCCCTGCAGCTCCTCCCTCCGAGGCAGCGCCCGGGAGTGCTGCGGTCTCCGCTTCCAGGCCCCCTCCCGCCCCTTCCCAGCCACCGCCTCCCGCCGCGGGCCCGCAGCCTCCGGCCCTTACCTTCGCTTTGCCGGCCTCCAGCTTCTTCTGTCTCTCCTCGTCCTCCATGGCCTCTGCGGAGAAGGCTAGGGAAGACAGGGAGGGAGTCGAGGGTAGAAAGGAAAGGTCGATTCAGAAGGAGGTGAGACTGCAGGCTCGGCGGCCCAAGGAGCAGGGCCGAGCCCGGCGCTCCCCCTGCGCGGAGTGGAACCAGTCTCTGCGCTCACTGGCTGACCGTCCTCGGCCACACGGGCAGCGCCGTCACCGCCGCCGCCGCCATCTTCGTCTCCACGTAAACACACGGCGGGGCACGAGTTGGCGGGCGGGGGGGACGGGGGCGTCGGTCCGCGCAGGCGCCGCGAGCCCCGCCGCGCCGGGCAGGTGCGTCTGCGGCTCCGCCCGGCCCTGCGCGCCGCGGCGGGGGCGACCCCGGGCAGGCCTCGGACCCTGCTCCACAGGCGCAAAGCTGGCGGGTAGAGCGCCCTTCCCTGGGGACGAACGCTTCCTAGGTGGCGGCCTGGCTGAGAGGGTGGGAGGGAAAGTCTCTGCCACGGGCGCCCCGTCGGATCCCCGCCCACCGTGCAAAGGATTCAGTGGTCGCTTTTAAAACAATGAGATTTTTCAAATTACCAAAATATCTGTTGCAATTGATGAACGCTAAAAAGCCCCAAAGGAAAAGATTGGCGTGGGGTGGGGTGGGAGGCAGGGAGTGGATGAGGACCTACGGGACGTCAGTCTTTCAACCTAGATTGATTCTTCCACTCGAGGAATTGGGAAAACGTCCAGTTGCTCTTATTATTTCCTTAGCCTGCAAGTCTCTCCCTCTTCCCTTCACTGGCCTGCCCAGTCTCTGGTTCATCCTTCAAGGCCCATCTCACACGCTCCCTTCGAATAGCTTTTCAGATCTTTTTGTTCCCTCCACGGCAGCTGGGAGTATTCTGTCAACTTGTTCCCCTCCCACTCCTCCCTGGAGCTTACCTTTAGCAATGGTGCTCTGAAAGGATCCTGGGCCTGGGAAGCTGGGCTGGGGACAAAGCCAGTATGCACTAACTTTCTAGCCTGAATGACTTTGAACAAGTTATCTGTCCTCCCTGAGCTCATCCGGAAGTTTTGGAAAGATTGTTAACATATGTGTTACTATATGTGACTGCCCCTGGCGTGTGAAAATGTCCTCATTTAATATCAGTTCTATTTATCCTTGTATTTCCTTTATGTCCTCTGCATGATATTTTAATAACTTGTGCACTTCTTAGTTCAGCTTATACTCCCAGCTCCTTGATGGCAGAGACTGTCTTGCTCAAATTGGCATTACTAAAATGACTAGCACAGTGCTTTGCACCCATAAACACGTTGAATTGAATTGAACCATTTTAATAAATTGAGCATTACTCTCCTTTTTTTCATCTTCTCCCTCACATACTTCCTTTCTTCTCCCCACACTCCTACACTCAAATCCATTCCTGGGGTAAGCTACACATTTTAAAGTTTCAGGTTGATTACTCAGGTTAATCATGTTTCCCCTTTCTTTTGAGCTAGGTTGGACTGAAAAACTAGCAAGTGTGAACTAAAATAAGCTATGAGTTCAATCGTAGAAGTAGTATTAAGTGAAAATGTGATTAAAAAAGAAAAAGACTAAAGACCTTAGGTCTACCACAAACTGAAGACTAGTTTTAAATAGCCCTGATTTAGAAATTCTTACATTTAAAAATCAACTTTTTTTCCTCCAGCTCCACAATGCATACATAAGTGTGCCAGCTTGTAACACCCAAGTATGTATTGTTCTGTTATCTTAACTTGAATTGGGAACTGGGTGAGATTAGACACTTTATCATAGGAATAACAGAACTGAGACAATAAAAGGAGAAGAGATGTATTGTCACCCTTCTAGCTAAGAATAGAGCAAGGACTAGAATCAAGTGTTCTAACAGTGCAGTGACAAATACTGTCTGCATTGAGGGATTATGTTTGTACATTCTGATTACCTAGGAGGAAGAAGCCCTAGAATATCTGACAAGATCTTCCTGTTTTTTAATAGATACTGCTTTCTCAGTGACTAAGGAAGCCACCTATTTGTTTCAGTATGTACTAAAAATGTTCAAGAACACCTTCTAAAACAAAAAGATTACTTCAATGCTTCCCTTCAATAAGAGTAGCCAGTCATACATGTCTGTTTTATATTTAATGGGTGTTCAATAAATGTTTAAACTTAATTGTGTATTGACTTCTGTTAGAAGGGCAAGCATGTGGCACTGGTGCTGATGCCTCCTTATGGCAACTATTCATTCATGTCATGTCATGTCATTCATTCATTCAAGTCGTTCCCTGAGAAGATGATAGTTGAACAAAGACTTAAAGAGATGAGAGAGTGAGCCATGGGGATAGTGAAGGTATAGCCAGTCTAAAGGCCCTGAGGGAAAAACAAGACTGTTGTGTTAAAGGAAAAGCAGAAGGTAAGGGTGGCTAGAGTAGAGTGAACAAAGAGGAGAATAATAGGAGATGAGGCCAGAGAGGTAAGAGGAGGCCAGATCCTGTACAGTTCTTAAGGTCATTGTAAGGACTTTAGCTGTTACTCTGAGTGAGATGGGGAGGCTTTGGAGAATTTTGAGCAGGTGAGTAATATGATCTGGCTTATTAAAGAACATCTAACTGCTATGAGGAGAATGAACTGTGGGGGATCACTTTGGATGCCATTGTGATAATCTAGACAAGAGATCATGGGAGTTTGGACCATCATAGTGATAGTGAAGATAATGATGTGAGATCAGATTCTGGATATATCTTGAACATGGAACCAGTAGTGCCATATGAATTATAGATTCAATGTGAGGTTTGAGAGAAAGGGAAGAGCTGGGTTGACGTCAACATTTTTGGCCTGAGCGACTGAAGTGATGGAGTTGTCTATAACTGAGATGGGGAAAAGCAAATTCAGAGGAGACCAAAAGTTCAGTTTGGAACATAATGAACTAGAGATGCATGTTAGGCGTCCAAGAAGTGATATCAAGTAGACCCTTAGATATCTGAGTCTGGAGTTCAGGAGAGAGGTTCAAGCAAGAAATATAAATTTGAGAGTAGTCAGCATATAGATGGCATTTTAAGTTAAGGAATTGAATGAGATCATCTAGGACCAGCCTGTCTCATAAAGCAGCCATTAACTACAAATGGCTATTCAGCATGTGAAATATGGCTAGTCTGAATTGAGATATGCTATAAGTTGGGTTTTGAAGAGTTGGTATTAAAAGAACTTAAACTGTCTCATTAATATTTTTATATTAATTATATGTTGAAATGCCAATATTTTGGGTATATTGGTTTAAATAAAATATATGTGAATTTCACCAGCTTCTTTTTACTTTTTTTTTTAATGTAACTCCTAGAAAATTTCAAATTACATAGGTGGCTTGCATTTGTGGCTCACATGATTTTTCTATTGGATCTTGTTGCTCTAAGGAGTAAATTTAGATAGAAAAGTGATGCAATGACTGAGTCTTGGAGAACTCCAACTCTAAGAGGGAGGGAAGGTGAGAGGAATCAGAAAATGAGACTGAGAACAGCAACTGGCTAGGTTACAGGAACCAGTAGCCAGGTGAAGAAAGTAAAGGAAGGGGGTGTGATGGACGGTGGCAACTGCTGCTAATAAGTTAAATGAAATGAGGACTGAGAAATAACCGTTGAATTTAACAAGGTGAAAGTTGTTGGAGGCTTCTATGGAAGTCATTGTAAATCAATCATTAACTCTTTCCTACTGAGTGCAAACACTGCCTCAGTATCCTTCTCACAAAGAGACCCTGGAAGTCAGCCCAATGGACCAAAGTTGAAAAGGGAAATGATAGCTGTCATTTCTGATTGGAGTTACTTCTAGTGATTCTCTTTTTATAACATCTCTAAAAATCATAATTAATCTACACTTCTTTTAGTGTTAACTCACTCATCTTCCCAATAGTGAGAATACTGCACTACACTTGTTTCCCCAGAGGAATTAAATTCAAGGTTTCTAGAGGTACTTGTTATATTTTCCATTTAAATAGTGCTAGTTCCTTATTGGCAAGATAGGAAACTAGTATATGAAGGGTACCTAGTGTGATCAGCAAACAAGATTGCTCTAACTGTAGTTAAATCATACCTTGAGAAGTTTTCTCTGTCCTTCCCCTCAGTATATTGTGGTTGCCATTTCCATATTATTGGATCTTTCACAAACTGGTCAGGTCCAACGTATCTGTGATTTTGTTTTAATAGCCAGTATATATCACTAGAACTTGACCTCAAAAAAGCTGCAGCAGCAATTGAGAGAATTCCTTAGATTCAGTGTGGGAAAAAAAAAAAAAAAGAAGATGGTTCTTCTCTTCTATATCGTTTGGGACAAAATACAAAATACACTTACTAAATTCAGGAGGAGAGACAGTACAGTTTGTCTTTAGCCTTTTCTCTTGTGGATTAAATAATTTTTCTCTAGCCTTTCCTCATATGATCTATGTAAATATATTTGATCATTTTAGTGACCATTCTCTGGACCTTTGCCAAATTCTATATAATGCATTTAAGTTAACCAAGTGATTTTCATTAAATGTTTGAACTATATATCTCACCATAACACAATTATCCTGTGTTTTCCTATGTGCTTAATTCCTATTTATGGGTCACACATATTTTAATGAAAATACTACATGATTGACTTATTAACCTCATTTTCATTTAAATGCAGACCTGTTTTAGCCTTACAAAGCTAGTTTTGTTTTCTCTTTAACATGTGGCTTTCTAGAGTTTTTACTGGAGTAAATTATCAATATGTAATTCAATCATGTCATTGTCCACAAATCTTTAAAATTTACATAGGCATTTTGAATTTTAATCCAGTTCCTTAAGACATCTCACCCACTGGTAAATTCTGTATTTTGTTATACAAACCATTTAAAAATTAGTCAGGTTTAAACTGAATCAGATTCACTCAACTATCTCATCAATGATTCTTTACAAACAGGTGTCCATCTTACTAATTGTTCAAAAGTATTTATTGGGGTCATGAGATCAGCATCATGGTGGAGTGAGCTCTTCCTTTAGACTCGATCCACTAAGATACAACAAAAAGGACGTTCATAAGCCAACAGAGGACATTCACACAACATAAAAGACATGTGAGAGATCCATGTAGCCATATGTCTGAAGGTGGAGGTGCTGGAACTCCAGGATGAAGGAGAAGGAGGTAAGGAGATCTCCTCTCCCTCCTAAGTAGCGACCCAGAGCACAGAACCATGGACAGCTCTGAGAAAATAGGGGGAGGGGCAGCTCTTTACAGAACACCTTCTCTTTCCAAGTTCCCTCACAGACCATGGGAAAGCCCCACACAAAGGAGGCAAAGCTATTGCAGAGGTGTCTTCATCAAGCCAGCACCCCAGGGGAGCAGATAGCAAGGGCAGAGTGAGAACGCCCCAGGGATCATGCATTCAAAAGAAAGCACCACTCTCCCTGCCAGGCACTCAAGCTCAGCCAGTCAGCCAGAGTTCCCACTATATGTTAGAAAAGCAGCAGCTGTGAGAGAGCAAGCCAGCAGTCACAGACGGGCCCTATCGGCATAGATGCCAAAGGACAGGCACAGGCCTCAGGGATCATGGCAGGCTCAGAATACACAGCTCCTGACACCACCCCCCCAGGGGAATTTGTGAGCAGATACTATCACTATGCAAAGGCACAAATCCACGCCATGAAACAGTATAAAGAAATATATTAATACTCCAGACCAGGAGGAAAATGACAGGTACCCAGAAATCAATCCTGAAGGCACAGAAATTTATAATTGAAATGACAGAGAATTCAAAATAGCTATCAGAAAAAAGCTCAACGAGTTACAAGAAAATTAAGATAGTTCAATGAAATCAGGAACAGAATTAATGAACGAGGGAATTCTTCACAAAAGAGATTGAAACTATAAAGAAAAAACAATCAGAAATGTTAGAGATGAAAAAACACAATAGTTGAGATAAAGAAAAATCTAGACTCCCTGAATAACAGACCTGATATTATAGAGGACAGAATTAGCAATCTGGAGGACAGAAACATAGAAATGCTTCAGATGGAGGAGGAGAGGGAAATTAGATAAAAAAGAAATGAAGAAATTATCCGAGAAATATCTGACTCAATTAGGAAATGCAACATAAGGATTATAGGTATTCCAGAGGAAAAAAACAGGGAGAATGGAGCAGAAAGCTTCTTCAAAGAAATAATAGCTGAGAACTTTCCAAACCTGGGGAAGGAGCTGGAAATACAAGTAAAAGAAGCTAATAGAACTCCTAATTATATCAATGTAAAAATTCCTTCTCCAAGGCATATAGTAGTAACACTGGAAAAAATCAATGACAAAGAAAAATATTATGGGCAGCAAGACAGAAGAAAATAACTTACAAAGGGACCCTATCAGGCTTTCAGCAGATTTCTCAGCAGAAACTTTATAGGCTAGGAGAGAATGGAATTATCTATTCAAAATTCTGACAGATAAAAACTTTTAGCCAAGATGGCACTATCAAGCAAAACTATCTTTGAGATGTGATGGAGAAATAAAAACTTCCCCATATAAACCAAAGCTGAGGGAGTTTATTGCCACAAGACTCCCTCTACATGAAATGATCAAGCAGGCTCTCATACCTGGAAAAAAAAGAAAGGGTTCACAAAGCTTTGAGCAAGGAGATAAATAGATGGACAAAATTGGAAAGTTGCAGCTTTGAATCAGAACAGGTTAGCAAACACTTAATTATAACATTAAAGATAAAGGGGAGGAAAACATAAAAATATCTATAATCTTGTCATTTTAACCACAAACTCACAACACAAGATGGAATAAGTTGTGACAACAATAACTTAGATGGGGAAGAGGAAAGAGATGGAATTGGCTTAGACTAGGGAAATAGGCTATCAGAAAATGGACTATCTCATCTATGAGATTTTTTATACAAACCTCATGGTAACCACTAAACAAATAATCACAACAGAGAAAAAAATGACATATAAGGAGAAAACTGAGAACACCATCATAGAGAACTCCCAAACTGAATTGGTAGTCTGAAATATATGGGATGAGAAATGAGGGGAATACAAAACAACTGGAAAACAAGTGATAAAATCACAGCATTGGGCCTGGCCCGGTGGTGTGGTGGTTAGGTTTGTGTACTCCACTTCAGTGGCCCAGGGTTCGCCAGTTCAGATCCTGGGCGCAGACCTTGGCACCACTTAGCAAGCCATGCTGTGGCAGGCATCCCACATATAAACTGGAGGAATATGGGCACAGATGTCAATGTTCCTCAGCATTTTGAGGAGGATTGCTGGCAGATGTTAGCTTGGGGCTAATCTTCCTCAAAAAAAAAAAAAAAGGCAGCATTAAGCCCTCATATGTCAATAATCACCCTAAATGTAAATGGATTGAATTCTCCAATCAAAAGACACAGAGTGGGGGGATGGATTAAAAAACAAGATCCAACAATATGCTGCCTCCAGGAAACATATATCAGCTCTAAAGACAAATACAGACTCAGAATGAAGGGACGGAAGATAATGCTCCAAGCTAATGGCAAACAAAAGAAACCAGGTGTTGCCATGCTTATATCAGACAAAGTAGACTTCAAGATAAAACAGTCAATGAGAGACAAAGAGGGGCAGTATATCATGATAAAAAGGGACGCTCCACCAAGAAGATATAACATTTATGTATGCACCAACACAGGAGCAGCAAAGTATATAAAGCATTAACACACCTAAAAGGAGACATTAAGAACAACACAGTGTTAGTAGGGGACCTTAACACCCCATTTACATCAATGGATAGCTCATCCAGACAGAAAGTAAACAAGAAAATGGGGGAATTAAACAAAAAACTAGAACAGATGGACTTAATGGATATACATATATAGAACATTCGATCCCAAAACAGCAGACTACACATTCTTCTCAAGTGCACATGGAACATTCTCAAGGATAGACCACATGTTGGGAAACAAGGCAAGCCTCAATAAATTTAAGAAGATTGAAATCATATCAAGCATCTTTTCTGACCATAATGCTATGAAATGAGAAATAAGTTACAAGAAAAAAGCTGGGAAAGTGACAAATATGTGGAGACTAAACAACATGCTACTGAATAACCAATGGATCATTGAAGAAATCAAAAAATATCTGGAGATAAATGAAAATATAGCATACCAACTCATATAGGATGCAATAAAAGCAGTCCTAAGAGGGAAATTCATAACAATAAAGGCCCACCTTAACAAACAAGAAAAGTCTCAAATAAGCAGTCTTAAACTACACCTAACAGAATTGGAAAAAGAAGAACAAACAAAGCCCAACATCAGCAGGAGGAGGGAAATAGTAAAAATTGGAGCAGAAATAAATGAAATTGAAAACAAACAAACAAAAAACAGTAGAGGGGGCCGGCACAGTGGTTAAGTGTGCACATTCCACTTCGATGGTCTGGGGTTCACTGGTTTGGATCCTGGGTGTGGACACGGCACTTCTTGTCAAGCCATTCTGTGGCAGGCGTCCCACATATAAAGTGGAGGAAGATGGGCATGGATGTTAGCTCAGTGCCAGCCTTCCTCAGCAAAAAGAGGAGGATTGGCAGCAGATGTTAGCTCAGGACTAATCTTCCTAAAAAAAAAAAGTAGAAAGAATCAATGAAACTAAGAGCTGGTTCTTTGAGAAGATAAACAAAATTGACATGCTCTTAGACATACTTACTAAGAAAAAAGAGAGAAGGCTCAAATAAATAAAATTAGAAGTGAAAAAGGAGAAATTACAATGGATGCCACAGAAATACAAGGGATTATAGGAGAATACTATGAAAAACTACATGCCAACAAATTGAACAATCTGGAAGAAATGGATAAATTCTCAGACTCATACAACCTTCCAAAACTTAATCAAGAAGAAACAGAGAATCTGAATAGACCAATCACAAGTAAAGAGACTGAAACAGTAATCAAAAACCTCCCCAAAAATAAAAGTCCAGGACCAGATAGCTTCTCTGGAGAATTCTACCAAACATTCAAAGAAGATTTAATACCTATCCTTCTCAAACTATTTCAAAAAGTTAAAGAAGACAAAACACTTCCTAACACATTTTATGAGATCAACATCACATGATCCCAAAGCCAGACAAGGACAACATGAAGGAAAATTACAGGCTAATATCACTGATGAACATAGATGCAAAAATCCTTAACAAAATATTGGCAACCCGAATACAGCAATATATTAAAAGGATCATTCACCATGATCAAGTGAGATTTATACCAGGATGCAGGGATGGTTCAACATCCGTAAAGTGGGGCCAGCCCAGTGGTGCAGTGGTTAAGTGTGCATGTTCCACTTCAGCGGCCCAGGGTTCACTGGTTTGGATCCCAGATGTAGACATGGCACCACTTGGCAAGCCATGCTGTGGTAGGCGTCCCACATATAAAATAGAGGAAGATGGGCACGGATGTTAACTCTGGACCAGTTTTCCTCAGCAAAAAGAGGAGGATTGGCGGCAGATGTTAGTTCAGGGCTCATCTTCCTTAAAAAAAATCTGTAAAGCAATCAATGTGCTACACCATGTTAACAAAATGAAGAATAAAAACTACATGATCATCTCAATAGATGCAGAGAAAGCATTTGACAAGATCCAACAGCCATTTATGATAAAAACTCTCAATAAAATGGGTATAGAAAGAAATTACCTCAACATAATAAAGGTCATATATGACAAACCCACAGCCCACATCATAGTCAATGGGGACAAACTGAAAGCCATCCCTCTGAGAACAGGAAAAAGATAAAAAGACAAGGGTGCCCACTCTTATTCAACATAGTACTGGAAGTTTTTTCCCAGGGCAATTAGCCAAAAAAAAGAAAGAAAAGGAATCCAAATAGGCAATGAAGAAGTGAAACTCTTGCTGTTTGCAGAAGATGTGATTTTGTATATATGGAAAACCCTAAAGGATCCATCAGAAAACTATTAGAAATAATCAATAACTACAGCAAAGTTGCAAGGTACAAAATCAACTTACAAAAATAAGTTGCATTTCTATACCCTAATAACGAACTAACAGAAAGAGAACTCAAGAATACAATCCCAGGGCTGGCCCCATGGGCAAGTGGTTAAGTTTGTGCACTCTGCTTTGGTAGCCCAGGGTTCACCAGTTTGGATCCTGGGCACAGACTTAGCACCATTCATCAAGCCATGCTGAGGCAGTGTCCCACACAGAAGAATTAGAAAGACCTACAACTAGATATACAACTATGTACTGGAGGCCTTTGGGAAGAAAAAAAAAGAGGAAGATTGGAAACAGATGTTAGCTCAGGGTCAATCTTTCTCACCAAAAAAAGGACTAAAATCCCATTTGCAATTACAACAAAAGAATAAAATATCTAGGAATAGATTTAACCAAGGAGCTGAAAGACCTATACAACAAAAACTATAAGACATTATTGAACGAAATAAATGATGACATAAAGAAATGTAAAGATATTCCATGCACATGGATTGGAAGAATAAATATAGTTAAAATGTCCATACTAGCTAAAGCAACCTATGGATTCAATGCAATCCCAATCAGAATCCCAATGCCATTCTTCATGGAAATAAAACAAATAATCCTAAAATTCATATGGGGCAACAAAAGACCCTGAATAGGTAAAGCAATCCTGAGAAAAAAGAACAAACCTGGAGGCATCACAATCACTGACTTCAAAATATACTACAAAGTTATAGTGATCAAATTAGCATGGTACTGGTACAAAAACAGGCACAAAGATCAATGGAACAGAATTGAAAACCCACAAATAAAACCACACATCTATGGACAGCTAATCTTTGACAAAGGAACTAAGAACATACAATGGAGAAAGCAATGTCTCTTCAATAAATGGTATTGGGAAAACTGTACAGCCACATGCAAAAGAATGAAAGTAGACCATTAGCTTTCGCCATACACAAAAATTAACTCAAAATGGACCAAATACTTGAAGGTAAGACCTGAAACTATAAAACTCCTAGAAGGAAATATAGGCAGTACACTCTTTGACATTGGTCTTAGAAGGATCTTTTTGAATACCATGTCTACTTGGGGAAGGGAAACAAAAGAAAAAATAAGCAAGTGGGACTTCATCACACTAAAGAGCTTCTGTAAGGCAAAGGAAACCATGAACAAAATGAAAAGACAACCCACCAATCGGGAAAAAATATTTGCAAATCATATATCTGACAAGGGGTTAATCTCCAAAATATATAAAGAACTTACACAACTCAACAACAAAAAACAAACAAGCTGATCAAAAAATGGGCAGAGGATATGAACAGACATTTTTCCAAAGAAGATATACAGATGGCCAATAGGCACATGAAAAGATGTTCAACATCACTAATCATCAGGGAATTGCAAATCAAAACTACACTAAGATATCACCTTACACCCATTAGAAAGACTATAATCATCAAGACAAAAAATAAATTTTGGAGAGGGTGTAGAGAAAAGGGAACCCTCTTACACTGCTGGTGGGAATGCAAACTAGTGCAACTACTGTGGACAACAGTATGGATATTTCTCAAAAAATTAAAAATAGAAACACCACAAACCCAGCTATCCCACTACTGGTATTTATCCAAAGAACTTGAAATCAATGATTCAAAGAGACTGATGCACCCCTATGTTCACTGCAGCATTATTCACAATAGCCAAGAAGTGGAAGCAACCCAAGTGCCCATGACTGATGATTGGATAAAGAAGATGTGGTGTATATACAAAATTGTTCCATTTGCATCAATATGGATGGACTCTCAGGGTATCATGTTAAGCAAAATAAGCCAGACAGACAAAGACAGACACCGTATGATTTCAGTCATATGTGGAAGATAAACTAACACATGGAGAAAGAGAACAGATTGGTCGTTATCAGAGGGGAATGGGGTTGGCAGGTGGGCATAAGGGGTAAAGGAGTACATTTATATGATGACTGACACATAATAATGTACAACCGAAATTTTACAATGTTATAAACTATTATGACCTCAATAAAATTTTTTAAAAAATATTTATTGTGAAACTGAAATAACAAGGCTTTTACTGATTGCTTCCTACAGTTTTTCCAACTCTAGAATAATAACTGATAATCCAGATACATGATCCTATGGTAATAAAATTATCTTATTATATCCTGGACCAAAATTATTCAGAGAAAACTTTCATCTATGACTTTTCTGCTAAACCAGATAGAGTAATTATCTAATCAGTTGCTTCACCATTTTGTCCATCTTTACGGCTTTGCTTCCTTAATTAGAAGACATTGCCAGCCACCATTTCCTCTGAACACTTCCCGCTATCACTTGCCATGCACACTGCCCAAAACTATGCTCTTCCCTCCAGTAGCAACACTTCCAAACTTCTCTATTTCAGTTAATGACCTTCTTCCAGTCTTCTCAACTCGAAATCTTGAAGACGTCTTATCATCTCTGCCTCACCCATCATGTCTATCAGGCACATGTCCCGTTATGCTTTCTTTCCTAGAGTCTCTTGAATCTCTCCTAGCTTTTCCTTTTCCACTGCCAACAGGATAGACTAGATCCTCATTATCTCATGTTTTGAAAATTTAGAGACTCCCAGTGGATATTTTGGCTCCATTCCTCCCCATGACATTCCAGTCCTCAAAACTCTGACAGGTTAGCTTTCTAAGATGTAACTTTCACTAAGTCGTTTCATTATAAAATGACTTCCTATTGCCCATAAGACGAACTTCAAATTCCTAAATCTGTCATTTAAAGCCCTCCATAATGTGCTCCAGTTCGACTGTGTAGTCCTAAGTCCAACTTCTCCCCCTCGCCCACTCCCCATTCTAGTCAGACAGTCCTCACTGAGCTCTCCATGCTTTGATTGCTGAATCACATTTTACACAATGCCAGAAATCCTGACGTAATGTCATAGTCTTCACAAGAGAAATATTTACGGGACATACAATTGAGCTTATTTTGTAAATTTCACTATTGCCCTTTGTAATTAGGATTAAGCTGAAGAAAAAGGAGATATTAAATGCTAAAACCAAAATGGTTATTTTACTTATTAATAGAGGTGAAAGGTATATAAATTAAAAAAATAGAAGGATGCATAGTGATGAATCTTCCACATTTCATAGAAGAAGAAACTAAAGGCATCTGAGGTTAAATGACTTGTCCAACTTTCCATGGGTGGGTAGGAAAAGTCCTACCTGGTCCTAGTCCCAGACCTCCTGATTGAAGACTTACATTGTTTTGCTAATCTGCTTCTTTAAACTAACTCAGTGCTCAGGTTTAACAGGAACAAATACACGCTTACAGAATGTATTCAATAAAATGACATTTTTTGATTAAAGTTTTAGCTTTCAAAAGGTAATTTATTACTTAGGGAACTATTACTCATTCAAAGTGGCCTAATGAACCTAATGAAGTGTTAGAGAAAACTAAGGTGTTAGTATTATTGAGGAGTGGAATTATAAACCTGTAATCCCTGACAATGCAATTGATTACTGAATAGAATATATACTAACTTGGGATCTCCAAGGATTTTCATACCACCAGTCATAGAATATAAACTAAATGAGTTTCCAAAAGAGATGTATCAAGAGTTTATGTAGTTTTTAGAATCAAGATATATTTAGTTTAAACATGAAAGGAAATTTCATTAATCTTCCAGTGTCTCTTCTGTTTCAGGCAAAAGTCTGTGAAAGGCTAAATACCCACTACACTTACAGTGCGCTTCTTAGGGAAACTTCCCTGAGTTGCTATGGCTTGGGCTGAATTTGAGTGAAACTAGCTTTGTTTATCCTGGACTACAAATGTGTGGATCTCTGTAAAGACTGGACGCAGAGGAGGCTGACCTTCTGCGAGTTAGTGTGGCATAAGATTCTAATTTCAGCACTCCATTTTGAATGGTGATGTATGGACCTAATTACATTCTCTCCTTCTTGGAAAGTAAGATGCCTTGTAAACTAACAGAATTTAGGCATCATTCCAATTTTCCATGAGACCTGGCCTGCTATACTTGCCAGTCCTGGAGGTACCTAGAGTAACTGGTAACTCAGAGGGTAATGTCCTGGGCTCCCTTACATCCCATATGTCCTTGAACAAACACCTCTATTGCGAAAGATGATCTGAGTATAACTTTTCTTTGCATCTTTAAGGAGCCTAACAAATAATCTTACGTAAACTGCATGCCATTTAAAAAATGGGCAAAATAATATATTTGAACTCTTTCTATATCCTCAGAATTAATATATATTTTCACCTTAATTTCTATTCCCCAATCCTTTATTCAAGACACCAGGAGTAGAACTCACCATTGTGAAGGTATGTCAGGTAATTCTGAATGTGTTTATACACTCGTGTGTGTGTGTGTGTGTGTGTGTGTGTGTGTGTATGTAGCAGTATACAAAACCTTACTAGAGAGCCTCTTGGAATAAGTTAGCTAATAATCATCGTAAACTTCTTTTTCCAATTCAATGACTGGAGTACCATTTAGAACTCTGCAGCAGTGATTTACTGAAGGCTACCTAAAGGTTTGAAAGAGCTGTGTTCAAAGGAATTGACTCTGACATTTATATTGACGAATAAACTAAGATATGACATAGTACCACTTTTTGAAAGAAAATATCCTAAACTACTATTTTAAAATATAGAATCTCAAAGTCTACAGATAATTATGATTTAGAGTTGTAAAGTTTGCTGGTTTTCTTTTACTTGAGTGATTTTAACTTTTATCTTTAAACATTTCCATAGTAGCTTTAAAAAAACCCCTATATTTTGTTAATCTCCAGATTATGCTTGTTGATTTCTTGATTTCATACCTTCTACTACAGTGGTTCTCAAACTTTAATGTGCATATGAATTACACGGAGTGTTTATTAGAAATGTAAATTTCCTAGGTCAGAAGGTGTGAGCAGCACATAAGGGACCAAGGAAACTGCATATATAACAAGCAGCCTGTGTGACAGTGATGCAGGTGGTCTGAGAAAAGGCTAGTGTAATGTACTGTATGTTTGTGTCCCCCTAGATTCACATGTGGGAATCCTAACCTCTGATGTGATGGTATTAGAAGGTAGGGCCTTTTGTAGGTGATTAGGTCTTGAGGGTGGAGCCCTCGTGAATAGAATTAGTGCCATTATAAAAGAGATTTCAGCAGCTCCCTTGCTGTTTCTGGCCATGTGAGGATACAGTGAGAAATTGGCAGTCTGCAACCCCTTAGAGAGTTCTCACCAGAACCCAGCTGGCACCCTGATAGACTTCAAGCCTCCAGTACTCTGAGAAATAAATTTTTATAAATAAAATTTATAAACCACCTAGTTTATGGTATTCTGTTATAGCAGTCCAAACAGACTAACAGCGTCTATTCTATGAGTAATGATTTGCCAAATATGTACCAAAATGGATATGAAATTATCATTTCTTTTTTACCAGTTTAATTATAGTTTTGCTGTAGAATTTAAATTCGGGGAAATGTCTATGTAATATTATTCTTATGGGGAAGCTCATCTTTAAGTGATCTACGTTTGAAAAACAGGCAAAAGATATTAACAGTTCACAGAAAAAGAAATGTAAATAGTACTTTAATGTGTGAAAAAATGCTGGACCTAGCTCATAATAAGACAAATGCAAATTAAAACCATACTCAGAAACCATTTCAAACATATTAGATTGGCAAAACACGTGTCCTTATCAGTGAAAAACTAATAAAGGTGGTGGTATTCATAGAATACATTTTATAACTCAAAAGGCATTTATTTCGTCTGTTAGAGGAAATCACCATCAAACATTTCCAGTTCCTAACCCTCCTATGTAAAAATAGTATTTTTTAGAATGATATTTGTTGGTTGTAAAGTCTTTGGTTGAGCATGTTGCCAATCAACATTTCATTTCCATTTTACTATAAGATACTCATGACCTGAATAGCTCTAAAAAAACCTAGTAATATAAAATATACAATTCATTTGTATAAATGTATTTTTTAAGCATGTTACACTCTGTGTATTGGTATGAGTAATGATTTCACAAAACTTTGTCCTTGTTTCTGATATATACATCTGATTATTTTTGTAGTCTTATACAACAGGGAATGTGGCTTTGCATATCAGTAAAGTTCAATGCTACATAAACTGACCAAGGGATTCATTAAAAAAAAAAAGAGGCTTAGGTGCGAAGACATAAAATTGGAAACAGATCACACACTCTCTTATCAGTGTTGCTGCACTTTTCATGATTGCTTTTCTTCCACTTACCTGTTCAGTTAAAGAAAAACATGAATTAGTTTTCAATAAATTTCTTGTGATAATTTCTGTTCCAGGTGTTTTAATGCATGTAGCTGTCCCTAGGAACTGGAGAGGAGAAAGTAGTGGAAACAATGAATCCACAGAACCTGTATATAGTTTTGATTCCTTCTCTTTAATCTCATATGTTTCATCTTCAGTAATTTATGAAAGTTATATCAGCACAATACAACCTAAACAGGAGAATTAATGCAACCATCTAGAAAACTTGAGCAGAACAAACAACTGAATCATTCAGCTAACGGCTTCAATTCTCCACTTTCTTTTTTTTTTTTAACTAAAACTCAAGAGAACTTTTCACGTGTTCTGATACAACCCTATCTTTTGCTTCCTCCCTCTGTTTCTCTTTCATATCTTAAGTCAAATCTTTCCAACATGCCTTTTAGAACTCACAAGTGTAGTCCGCAAAATCTCAAATATCTGAAACCTCTTTTCTGATCTTTTCCTTCACATCTTGATCTGCTGAAACTTGCTCTCCCCTAGCACACTGCTTTCTCTGCAGTCCTCTTAGGTGGGAGTTGTTCCTCTCCAAAACCTTTTGTGCCACTGGGGCTAGAGGTGGGGAGCAGGCTTTCATCCTCACAACTCTATCCAAACTGTTCTTGTCAAGGTCACCTATGGCCAACATATTACCAAATCCAATGCTCAGGTCTGGTTCCTTATTTTCTTTGACTTCTAAATGCTGCAGTGCCCAAGGTCAGTCCTCATCTTTTCTCTCTCTTCACTGACTACTTTGGTGATCTCACCTAGTGCCATTGCTTAAAATACCACCTATATACTGCCTACTTAAGTTCCCTTGAACTCCAACTTCATATATCTACTTACTTATTTGACAACTCTCTTTGAATGCACAATACGTACTTAAATATGTCCAAAACCAAACTTTTAAAATATGTCCAAAACCTGCTCTTCCAATAGTTTTCCCTACCCCAGCAAACGGAGTTCCTTGGTCCAATAATCTTGGAGTCACCCTTGTTTCTTCTCTTTCTCTCATAAGCCATATTCAGTCCAATAGTAAATTGTGTTCAGATATATCCACAATCCTGCCACTTGTTCCCACTTCCACAAATACCACCCCACTTCCAAGCCACCATCATCTCTCACCTTGATTTTTGCTAAGGTTCTAACTGGTCTTTCTGCTTCTAACCTTGCCTCCTCATAATATATTCTCCACACAGTAGTCAGACTGATCCTTGTAAAATATGTCACATCATGCCATCCCTCTACTCAAAACTCTTTAATGCCATTCCTTATTATTCAGAGTAAAACCCAAAATCCTCATAAGGCCTACCAGATCTCGTCTCTATCTCATCTACCCTGTCTGCCTTACTCACTCTGATCAAGTCACACTGGTCTCCTTCGTCTTTCTCCAAAAAGCCAAGCATGTACTTGACTCAGGGTCTTGCACTTGATATTCCCATTGCCTGGAATGTTCTTTCTCCAGATAGCCATACAACTCATTTCCTTATCCCCTTCATGTCTCTGCACAATTATCATCTTAGCAGAGAAGGTGTTCAGGAAAGCCTGAACAGCCTGTAAAAACGTCCACCTCCATTCCTTGCCTGGCTTTATTTTTTTCACAGCACTTGTCATTACCTAACATCATTCATTTATTTTATGTCACTCCCCCATCTCATGCCAGAAGTGCCCTGAAATCACTGACTTTGCTTATTTTGTTCATTGCTATACCCCAAAAGTCTGGCACATGGCACGTTCTCAATAAATATTTATTGAAAGAATGAGTGAATATTTTACTTTTCTCTCTCTTTCTCTGTCTCCCTCTCTTGCTTTAATATTAACTAAATCTTGGGGGCTGGCCCCGTGGCCGAGTGGTTAAGTTCACGCGCTCCGTTGCAGGCGGCCCAGTGTTTCGTTGGTTCGAGTCCTGGGCGCGGACATGGCACTGCTCATCAGACCACGCTGAGGCAGCGTCTCACATGCCACAACTAGAAGGACCCACAACGAAGAATATACAGCTATGTACCGAGGGGCTTTGGGGAGAAAAAGGAAAAAATAAAATCTTTAAAAATAATAATAATAATATTAACTAAATCTTTATGTAGTGAAACTACCCACCACTCTTTGATAGTTCCCCACATCAATTAAAATTCTATTCTAATGATGAAGAATGATCCTTATTTGTTCTTTTCCCCCTCTTTCTTGAGCAGTGCTGTCCTATAGAACTTTCCACGATGACTGAAAAAATACTCTCTATCTGCATTAATATGGTAGCCACTAGCCACATGTCTCTGTGCACTTCAAATGTGGCTAGGGCAACTGAGGGACTGAATTTTTATTTTATTTAATTTTAATTTAAACAGCCACATGTAGCTAGTGGCTATTATACTTTACAGTGCTGTTTTGGACAATATAATTTTTTAGTATTCCAATTACACATTTCATGACTTTACTTTCCTGTTTTTCTTTTTTAAAAATTTCTTTATTGTAATTTAAGATTATTTTCTTAATTGTGAAGCAAATAGCTTCACGATTCCCATTTAAAATTTTGTACTGGTTTCTTTCCAATTTCAACTTACATTTACCTTGAAATATGCAAGTGTACATTTCAAATAGTAACATGTAAATAAGATAACCAGCAGTTTTTAGTAAAAAGAATGAAATGTAAGTTTCATCATAACATTTAAAATTGAGAAATATATTTTCATGGATGTTGTTTGGCTACTCAAAAGCCATTCCTAACCTGATTCTTCTCTGTAATCTCCCATAACAGAAGCAAGAAAGACAAATAGTTTCCTAGCCTCCTTTGCAGAAAGGAGTGACCATGTGACCAGATATGACCCATGAGATTCAAGTAGACATTTACTAGGAAGGTTTCTGGGAAAGCTTTTGGTATAGTGACAAAAAAGGAACAAACAATGGAATACTACTTGACAATAGAAAAGTCCAATCTCTTAACATATATAACATGGGAGAATCTCAAAAGTATTATGTTGAGTGAAAAATTCCAGACAAGTGTACATATTGTGTGGTTTCATTTCTATGAAATTCAAGAAGACAAAACTAAGCTTTACTGACAGAAATCAGAACTACAGTGTCTTCCAGGTTAGATGAGGTGACTGGCTGAAAAGGAGTACAAGAGAACTTTCAGGGGTGATGGTAGTATTCTGTGTTGATTTATGTGATGATCACACTAGTGCATGCATTCATCAACATTCATTGATTAGTATGTTTAAGATATGTTCATTTTCCTACATGTAAATTATACCACAATTTTAAAAAAGAAAATAGAAGGAGAGAAAGAAAGCACCAGAGGTGGCTCATGTGCCCTTTAGCCGTCACCTTTCTTCCTGAACACGCTTCCTGGAGCTGCCACAGTCATTTTGTCTATGCAGAAAGACCAGGAGAATTGCGGGGATACTTGCCCTAACATTGCTAAGTCACTGAACCACCATGATAATTGCTCACCTCCAGACTTCTGTCATAAAAATAAACTCCTATTTGTTTCAGCTACCATAGTTGGCTTAAGCAAATACTTGGACTTTTGAATGAGCCGAATGATGTAATGATTTCATATTATGTGATTTGTTTACATTCCACATCTGATCCAATGAGATTTCACAAGGGCCCCAATGGTTTATCACATAGAAGCATTGACATGGGAAAATATGCATATTAAGGAAATTTACCTGATTATTGATTAAATATTAGTAATGATACACTAGAATGTTCTTATAAAACTTTATATTGACTTTTAAAATAAATGAGGACAAATAAGAATAAGGAACAAGATGTTACATAACATTCTTTAGTTTTAGAATTTCAGTCCTTAAAAGGAAATAAAACTACAGTTTGCTAAAATAGGAAGAAATTATGAAGACTGAAAAAGTTCAAATTTCCCACCATAAAAGTAATTGTGACAGCTAACATTTGGGAGTGCCTCCCAAATATCTATCAGTCATGTACTAAATGCTTTACGTACGTTATCTCAACGTAATGCTAACAACTCTATGAAGAATGCATTATCTCATTTTGGTATGTGGAGGTTGAGCTACAGAGAGGTTAAGCAACTTTCCCAAGGTCCAGGGACTGATAAAAGGCGGAGGCAGGCCTTGATCTTTGGTCTTTCAGATGGGAAACGTTAGTACCCTTCACCCATGGCTATGTTTACTTTCTCCCTGCCACCACAGGACAATGCATCACAATTTTATTGGGTTAAAGCAAAATTTTTAATTTTAATTTTTTTGCCTAACAAGTGTATTAAAAAGACCTTAACAATTTTCTGGCCCTCATTAAGGTGTTCTTATAACTGTAAATTAAAAAACTGGATTTCCTTGTAAAAATTAAAAGACAATCTTCATTTGAACAAAAGAAAGATATTGTGGCTATTAACAATAGTTCTTGTAGACCACGTTGCAATTCTGTAGCTTGACATATTCCACAATCTGTCCTCACTTAACATTTAAATGATGGTAAAACTTTGCATAAGATGGTAGAATAATAATCAATTACAGTCTGCTAAGAAGATAATTACAGAGTCTCAAAGAATTCAAAAGACAATGATGTATAATATCTACAGTGCAACTTTCTAAAGATAACTAGAATATTTTCAGTTTTGCAATTTCATCTTTGTAATCTTTAAAAGACAGTAGTAGCACAATTGCAAAAATATTAATTAAAACTAGTCAGTGATAAAGTGGTTTCAAAAGATTAAATAATCCTTCTTCCAAATAAGAAAAAAATAAAGGCTTTTTGAGAAAACACTTAGTAAAATCATAGAAATAGAGACTAGCATCTCCCCCTACCCCACCCAATTGCCTAAAGCATCTGGAAAATTCCCATAAAAATATTTTAACATATTCCTTGGTCAAGTCATGAAGCTTTGCTGTTTCATTCTCTTTCATTCTCAGAAAATAGAAACAGCGTTTATAATTTCCTATCCATTTTCTGCAGGGTTAGGGAAATGGGAAGAGACAGGAATAAAGAACTGTTTCTCTATTGAATTATTTTTAATTTCTTATATAAGTCTTATATAGATATATGTTTGGTAGTAAACCTCAATTATGTAGCTCATATAAACATCCAAGTTTCTAAGTGTCATACTTGTCCACACTGAGCCTCCAGCAATTTGTTCAAGTTTCCTACCTGAGCACTGGTTCCCCCAGCTGTTTGCACTCGTGAGTCTCTGCTCTGGTAAGCCTGGTGAATACAGGTACGACTTCCTGTATTCACCTGTCTCTCCAGTCTTGGGGGCAGCCTTTTGCCCTGTGTCCTCCCCTCTTTTATGGATTCAAGAAGAGTAGTTGATTTTTCTGTCTGTCCAGCTTTTTATTTATTAGGACAGACTTCCAAGCTCCTTACATGTGGAACTAGAAACCAGAAGTCCTATCTAGAAATTTTGAATCAGAGAGGTTCTAGACTTGTAGACACCAGTAACAACAGAGGTCAGGGGTGAGATGTCAAACTGATATAGGAGGATTTAGTAAGGGTCTCTGACCCCGTTTCCCTTCTTGGCTTCCAGAACTTTGGAGGCTAGATATATCCTTCCAGATGGGATACTGCTAGAATCCTCTCTGAGGAAATTGATCAATCCAAGAAAAGATGCGAAAGTCTTTAACTGGTGGCCCTCTAACTTAATAGCCCTGCCAAATCACCCTGAAAGGACCCCACTCATCACCAGGCCCTGCCCATAAACATAGAAATACAACAGATAATCAAGAATGACCAGACTCTTGAAGGGAAATTTTAACATGAAAAATGAGAGCCAAAATAACAAAGAACTTAGAGAAAACAGAGACAGTGTAGAGAGTGAAGAAAAAAAAGTTTTTAAGTACATATAATGTATGTCTTCAGAGATAAAGAGAGGATATTGATTGCGTACATGAGGCAAAAACAGGAGGCTATAAAAAGAGTAATATTCAGTGACCAAGAACAAGCTCTTGGAAAACAAAAATCAAAGACTCAGTGGAAGATAACTTTCAGGAAATTTCCCAGAATGAAGAACAAAACAAGGCAGAGAAGGAAATAAATTAGAAAAGATAAAATAAGAAGTCCAACATCCAACTTGTAGGAGTTCTAGAAAGTGATAACAGAGAAAATGGAGGGGATGAATATGAAAGAGATAATACAAGAGAATTTCCCAGAACTAAAGAGCAGACATTCCACTTTGAAAGAGCCCACAGATGGCCTAGCATAATTAATGAAAGTACTACACCAAGGCAACCATCACTGAGAAATTATAGAACTCTGCAGATAAAGAGATCTTGTATCCTCATCTCCTTTGCCCCTCTTCATTCTTTCTCCTTGCTTGAGAAACCACAACTCTGGTTAAATCCAACTCAAAGCTCACTCTCTGTCTGTACCCAACCCCCACCAATAAGACTGCAAAAATACCATGCTGACTGGTTTCACTTTAATAACACTAACCCTAAGTGGGCCCTTCATGCTGCATTACTCATGCCATATTTCCATGATCCATTCTCTCTCCTAGTGACTACTTCATACCTTCCCCTCTCTCATTAAACTACAACCATCTGCCAGCATCCTCACTTTCACTTAACAATTTTGCTTTCTTTTGTTGAGAAAAGTTTGGAATCAATAAAAGATCATCCACAAACTCCTACCACCACAATATTCTCCCACCTGCATCATGAGGCCCATGCTCTACCTTCTGTTATTTTTTATGAATTCTCATGACAAAGGCCAACTTCTCCACTTGTGCATTAGATTTCATCCCCTCTTGTCTATTAAAGGTGATTGCTCCAGTAATTCTTGCCTTTCTCTCCTGAATCGTTGAATTTGCTCTCTGCATAGAATAATTTTTCACTGCAATGCAAATATGTTGTCTCTCTCTCTCTCTGTATAAAACCAACCTTTTCTTAACTTCGCTTCTCTAGCTACTGCTCTATTTTTCTCCTTCCCTTTTCAGCAACACTCCAGACATCTCCAGTTTCTCTCTGCCCATTCTCTCTTAAACCCACTCTAATCATTTTTTCATCCCCATTAAGCTGTTGAAACTGCTCTACCCAAAGTCTCTGATGATCTCCTTGATGCCAATCTATGGTCATCTGTTAAGCCTCATCTTCCTTGATCTATCAGCAGGATTTGACACAGGTGATCACTCTCTCCTCCTTGAGATACTTCTTTACTTGACCCACAGGGACACATGGCATTTACCTAGACTCCTCTTAATTTTCTCACTGCTCCTTTTCTATCTTCCCTACTGATTCCTTTTCATCTCTTCAACCTCTAACTGTTGGAGTTTCTCAGGGCTCAGTCCTCGGACTTTTGTATCTACTCACACTCTGTGGGTGATCTCATCCAGGCAGGTGACTTCAAATACCGTCTGTATTCTGATAGCTCTTAAATTTGTATCTCAGTTTGGACCTCTCCGTAGACTCTCTAATTGATATCTCCACTTGGTATTTCAAATTTAGTATGAACAAAACTGAGCTATTGATATAGACACTTCAACCTGTTCTTCCCACAGGCTTCCCCACCTCAGTTAAGAGCAACTCCTTTCTTCTATTTTTGCAGGTCAAAAACCTTGGAGCCATGCTTGGTTCCTCTCTTTCTCTTGCATTCCACATCCAGTAAGTCTGCAAATACTGTTAGCTGTACCCTTCAGGATTGTCCAGAATTTGACCATTTCTCACATCTCCACTATCATCACTCTGGTCCAAGCTACCCTTGTTGCTTCTCACCTGAATTATTGCAGTAGCATTCTAAGTGCTTGCCCTACGTCTGCCCTCAGGCAATTCTTTACCCAGCTACTAAAAGTCAGAGCAGCCATGTTTCTGCTCAAAACTCTCCAGTTGGGGCTGGCCCCATGGTGGAGTGGTTAAGTTTGTGCACTCTGCTTCAGTGGTGTCAGGGTTTTACCAGTTGGGATCCTGGGCATGGACCTAGCACTACTCATCAAGCCATGCTGAGACGGCATCCCGCATAGCAGAACTAGAAAGACCTACAACTAGAATACACAACTATGTACTTGGCGGCTTTGGGGAGAAGAAAAAAAACAAAAAAGAGGAAGATTGTCAACAGATAGCTCAGGGCCAATCTTGAAAAAAAAAAAAAAAAACAACCTCTCCAGTAGCATCTCATCTATTTTAGAATAAAAAGCCAATATAAGATCTGTCTCCATCTTACCTCTCTGAGCTCATTGCCTTATACTTTTTACCTTGTTCAGTTTGCTCCAACAATGCTGGCTTCCTAATTGTTCCTTAAACAAAACAGATACTCAGGCCCTGTGTACTTAGTGTTTTCTCTGTCCGGAACGATCATCCCCTGGATCTTGGCATGGCTTGCTCCCTCACTTCCTTTAAGTCTTCATTCAAAGTACCCTTCTAAGTAAGGCTTTTCTTATCTAAATTTCCACCCCTGACACTACATATTCTCCTTTATTGCTCAAGTACTTATCACTATCTAATATACTACATATTTTACTTATTTTGCTTATTATTTGTGCCCCCCACTAGAAGTGTAAGCTCCACAAAGGCAAGGATATATGAAATAATCCCTAGCCTCTAAAACAAAATCTGGCACAGTAATGGCTGCTCAACAAATATTTGTGAATGAATGAATGTATGTTTTATAAAAGCTCCCATAGAGAAAAAAACTGATTCAGGGATCAGAATGGTACCATGCTTCTCAACAGCAACACTGAAAGCTGGAAGACAAGAGACCAATGCCATAAAAAATGTAGGGGAAATGATCTCTAGCCTCCTGGATTCCAGTGCAAACTGTTAGGGTAAATTAAAGATGCTTTAAGATTTGCAAGATTTCAAAAATGTTGTTCTCATGAACTCTTTCTTAGGAAGCTATCAGATGATAGACTCTACTAAAATGAGGGGGAAACCCCCCAAGAACTAGGAAGATACAGGTTTCAGGAAACAAGAGCCTCAACATAAATGGAGAGGCAAAGGGAAAACTTAGGATAATAATTAGTAAAATTCTAGACTGTTGCCATGCAGAAGGTCTGGAGATTGATCAATCCAGACAGAAGCAGAAGGACCTGAACTCCAGGAACTATGCCTCTGAGAAAAAAAACCATGACTGATAGCTCACCTCATATGTTTATTCATAAGGAAAAGACTTCTGCAGTCCTGTTCAAGAGTTCATGACACAATTAGTAACAGATAAAGAGAAAACTAAACAACACTACATGGCTTAGTTATGAACAATATATATATATTTTTTTGAGGAAGACTGACCCTCAGCTAACATCCGTGCCCATCTTCCTCTATTTTATATGTGGGACACCTACCACAGCATGGCGTGCCAAATGGTGCCATGTCCACCCCTGGGATCAGAACCAGCGAACCCTGGGCCACTGAAGCGGGAATGAGGGAACTTAACTGCTGCGCACCCGGCCGGCCCCTGTGAACAACATTTTCATAGTAATAATAATGCAAAACAACAGTCAAGTGAGTTGAGCAAAAATTGTAAAGTGGGTAGAACAGAATGTGGTGAAGTTATGAACAGGAGCCAAATCCAGATTTTTCGTAGTAAGAAGTTGCTATATGAACATCTAAAATGGAATAGTAAAGGACCAGCCCCGTGGCCGAGTGGTTAAGTTCGTGCGCTCTGCTGTGGTGGCCCAGGGTTTTGCTGGTTCAGATCCTGGGCGTGGACACGGCACCGCTCATCAAGCCACGTTGAGGCAGTGTCCCAGATGCCACAACTAGAAGAACCCACAACTAAAAGTACACAACTATGTATGGGGGGCTTTGGGAAGAAAAAGGAAAAATAAAAAATAAAATATTTAAAATGGAACAGTAAAAATAATAGCATAAACATCTTCTTTAGTATTATTAATATAAATAGCTAAAGAAAGAGATAAAGGAGTTGAAAGAAGTGCTCTGGAGACTGGGCGTGAGAGACTGAGAGAGACAGGACCCTCCCAGCCTCGTATTCTTCACTATAAGCTTTGTAGTACTATTTGACTTTTTAGGTTATGTAAATACAATTTTGATGAAAGTAAAAATTAAAATTTAAGAAGTTCATGTAAAATGAAGAAATAGTATTGTAGAAATGTCATTTGAGTTATAGAAGTAATAAAAGGAATTAAACATAATGGTTACCTCTGAAAAGTGGGATTGGAGACTAACTTTTTATGACCATAGGCATGATTACTTGTAAAAAGACCAAACCGCAATACAAGTTGGCCCCATCAGACATCTGTGAGAATGGGATAGTACTGAAAAATAATTGTGAATTGGCTTGCTTTCATTGAGGTCACTTTGACAGAATATATACACTAACAGAAACTACTATTTTGAGGAAATGGACATGTTTGTGCTTTAATGTGACCATGTTACAATGATTCGTCATTCTAAAAATTCAATCTAGTACCTTAAAATCGAAGACAGGTGCCTCTTGGCTTACTAGGAGTTACCCAAACACTGAAATTCAAATTCAGAATTGTCTGCTTGAATCGAAATGACCTTCTTGGAAGAATTAATCCTCTTGGGAGTTTGCTCTAATCTTATTTTAGGAGCAGATTTTCTCTAATACCCAGAGGAGTCATTTGAGTTCTGACACAGAAACAGCAAAGAAACAGTAATGATAGATAAGTATACAGTCAAGACTTCTGTGTGTGCCATGATGGGCTGCATGGAACCTGCTCATTAATTACATTGAGGTTACCCGGGGAAAATATTGGTTTTTATTTTTTAAGATACCTAGACAAAGGTTTCACAAGAACCCTCAATAACTCATTTGTTTTAAAATTTCTTTTAAAATATTTTTATTACATAATATTTTAATACATAGTAAAAATGTAACACATGCATAAAGGGATAAAAGGGTGTTATAACGAGTGCCAGTCAACCCACCACTCAATTTAAGAACCGGAACATTACCAACACCATAGTAGTAACTCCCTGGGTGCTCCTTTCTGCATTCCATCCTCATTGCTTAAAACAGCATTCTCTACAGCTAACTTCAATACTTTCTATTATGATTCAAATTAATTTCCTCTGGCTCTATTCTCTGGAGATGAGTATCTATGAAACATTTTTGCTTTCACTCATAAACAAGTGAGCATAGTATTTGCAGTTGATAGATGTGGTTGCAAGTACAGCTCTGCCACAACCTTACTAGCTGTATAACTATAGACAAGTTATTTAACTCTTCTGAGCCACAATTTCCTCATCTGTAAAGCAAGGATAATAATTTCTGATTTCCAGGGTTACTGTAAGACTTAAATGAGCTAATATATATAAAGTACTCATTACCTATAGCTATTTTTATAGAAAATAAATCATTGTGATCTTATCTTAGAATCTTTTTGCAAAGTGTGAAGGAAAGATAATTAGATGTCTGGCTAACTTCTTCATTTGGTAATGTTTGCTTCAAAAATAACTAAACATAATCTATTTAAAAAGAAATATTTTACCATGTTTTCTTTCTGGATATTTTAATAACTGAATCCAATCAAGCTGTATGGATGGTTTTTGGTTGATTGTGCAGATATTGATTGTCAGGGTGGCAAAATGTCCTGTTTGTTAATGAATCCAATGCCTTAAAAAGACTAACATCATGACGAAGAAAACAACAGAAACTGTGCGTGAGAAATGTCTGTGGGGTATTAATTTAGTCTAGATCTTGTGTTCAGCTGAGACAGCATCAGAGATACACAGAAAAGGGGGCAATGACTTGAGAAACATTTCATTTCAGTTTGTTTTTTAAAATCTTGTTTTGCTTTAAGAAATAAGGGAACTAACTGTTACAATAAAGCAGTCCAGAATGTTGCCAGTTAGTCACCATGGTAGCAGCATCTGGGGAACATGTAAAATATATTATTCTAGAAATCCAGAGGTTGACTCCTACATTTGTACAAAGAGACTTGTTTATCTGGAGTGATATCAAATCAATTCTCTTTATATTCCTGAATTGTATGAAATATCTTCTTTTTTTTTTTTTTGAGCTAACATCCGTGCCCATCTTTCTCTATTTTATATGTGGGATGCCTGCCACAGCATGATTTGATAAGTGGTGCATAGCTCCACATCCAGGATCTTAACTGGCAAACCCCAGGCTACTGAAGTGGAATGTGTGAACTTAACCGCTGTGCCACTGGGCTGGCTCCTGAAATGTTATTTTCTTGAGAGAGAAGATACTAGAGTATAAAATTCGAGAACATCTTAAAGATGACCAATATCAAATAGGTGCAGAAATGAAATCAGTGTCAAAAAGAATAGGATGAAGAATTGACCCTTTGTGCTTAAAACTATTTAATGATGAGGCCAACTTCGTGGCCTAGTGGTTAAGTTCTGCACTCTCCACTTCGGTGGCCCAGGTTCAGATCCCAGGTGCAGACCTACACAACCCATTGGTGGCCATGCTGTGGTGGCGACCCACATACAAATTAGAGGAAGATTGGCACAGATGTTAGCTCAAGATGAATCTTCCTCAAGCAAAAAAAAAAAAAAAGATGAAGATTGGCAACAGATGTTAACTCAGGGTAAATCTCCCTCAGCAAACGAACAAACAAGCAAACTATTTGATGTTTGGGTATCACATATGATACTGATGCTAGAAGTGGTGATGGTGATGGTAATGAGGATGATGAACACATTATTGTGAGTGAATCAGAACAGAAGATTTAATGTTAGCGTTAAACACAAAGCTCAATCATTTTAGTACATATCTTGCACATTTTTATTAGACAGCAGTGCTATTTCATTTTTGTGATGTGCATCCTATGTTGTAGTCCTCCTTTTTGAGCCATATGTGGTGATGAAATATGTGACAGAGTTACACAACTAGGTTGATTTTAAAGGACTACTGTAAAGAAGTGTTTGTGCTGCCTTTTTCACTGTCATCTGAGAACAGCATTATAGCATGATAAATATTTGCGTGAAATATGAAAAATCCAGTGAAGTGACAGTTTATCCCTTATATAATGCCGAAAGACTGGTTTGACTGATTTCGTGTTTCACTGACTTGACTAGTAGTTGTTTGACCACATTGTTTTCTTCGGTATTTTATAGACACAACTTAAATGTGATAATTAGCTGTGTGGGACTTTGTCTTTAAAACTGCTTGTTCAGCCACTTCTAATCAAAGAGTTTCAATAATGAGTTTTCCCATTGAACTATCTGGTCCAATCTTTGTAATATGATCAGAAAAATGCACATAGTGGTATTGACTTTCAGTTGAGCATGAATTTTGAATGACAAAATGAATTTTGGATGACAAAAAGATGGTTGAGAATTATTTTCCTAATAAAGGGAACTTGATTTCTGTTTCTAATTTTTAAAATTATAATTTATATCACATTATGAAATTTTATAGGTCACTGATATGAATTCATCAATTCTTCATAAAAATACATTTTTATCTATTTACATCACAAATGTTTAGAAGTGACAATCTGAGCTGGTGACGATGCATAGCTTATTCTCCTTTTTATGGAATAATCAACTGGTACCCATAGAGACTTTACCAAGGGAAGAACTATCTGATTTTACATTCATATTCCTTAGGGCTTTTACCTGCAAAACTATGTGCTTAGATGTTTCTGTACCATTTGTACAAGTTTATAAAGTTTTTTTCATTTTATGAATAACATAGTATCTGTTCTTCTGGTCAGAATTTTTATAGTACTATTAAATATATCTTCAAGGGCTTGTTTTCCTAAAATAATTTTAAGATGTACTTTCAGAATAGCTATTAGTAAATTTTGGGGCTAATTTAGAGTATTATAACATTATGATAGCTATTATTGTAATACAGATTTTAAAAAGTCACAGTCCAATGATATATTTACTTGGTTTACGTATAATAAAAGTTTTATATATCCTATACAATATTGCCCCTATTGTTATCATTATTATTGGCAATAATTTTTATTACTTTTAATAATAGCATTATCAATAGAAATAGGAAGATTTAACAGTTTCCATGGTTTTGAAAAATATAATTCAAAATTCTCTCTTGTAACATGATGATGGTTTTCTTGCTTGTCAACAAACTATGAAATGGTTACTGTATACTGTCAGCTTTCTCTCTCTTACTTCATATTTTCCATCTCTCAAATGCAATTTCCTGACATTTATAATATGTAAAAAGAATATATTATTTTTTATGGTTTTGGAGTACAAATATGAAGTGAGTCCTGGTCAAAAACATTGCTTTCTTCTCATACATCACTGTTGGGAGTGAAAATTGGTACAACTTTCATGCAGGGCAATTTGGTTCTATTTGTCAGAATTGAAAATGCTCATACTCTTTGGCTCAATAATTTCAACTCCTAGGTTTTTATTCTATAGATACTTGTATATGTGTTAACACAAAATATGTGCAAATGAAATATTTGTTGCAGCCTATTTGTAATAGTAACAGATGGGGACCATTAGTAAATGCTCATTATTAAGAGACTGTTTAGATGAATTATAGTATACTCATACAGTGGATTACTATGCAGACAGTAGCTTGAATGATGACTTTTATATGTACTGATTTGGAACTTCAAGAGTGAAAACTCAAAGAACTGAACAGAGTAAATAGTATACTACCTTTTGTGTGAAAGGAGAGAAAGAGAGAGAGGGAACTTATACATGTATGATGACAAATGAATGGATTATCATTGGAAGAATCTCCGAGAAACTGGGTAGAGTGTTTGCTTTCAGAGAGGGTAACTGGGTAACTGAAGAAAAGGAGAGGCTTTTTATTGCATGTGCTTTAGTATCTTTGTATCATGTGTATGTAACCTTTCCTTACGCAGACATATACAAACACATGTATGTACACACACATATATAATTTTTTAAATTAAAAGAAATACAGCCTCATGTCCTAGAAGAAATACACGGTCTGATATTACTTTTCGTTTCCTCCTTCCCCTTCCGTCACCTGAAGAGGACTGAAGTTCTTTTGCTAGTTCACAAAGAACAGACATTTCTACCTTTACAACTAGCCTGCACAATCATTGCCAAGTAATTAGAGACTTGGACCTCTTAACCTTGACATTTTAAAAGTGTTTGGCTTTGTAAATATGCCAGTGTAGCTTGGTCTCTGCAATCTACAGAGAAGTTGAGATTCGATGGTTGCAGAGGAAGAAAAGAATCCCCTTTGGGGCTTGGAATTGTTTGTAACCAAGTAACTGCCAAATTACTTCAATGTACTATGTACACAGTCTCAGAACGATATTCTAGCATAATATTGTAATGAAATCTCTGAAGATGTTGAGTTTGCACCATATAAAATATGTAAAATGCTATAAAATATGTACCATGTATGTAAACTGTATTTAGAGATTATTGGCAATAGGTTTGAAAACTTATTTCAAAGTTTTAAAAGAAGGTTTTAAACTTTAGAACAATGACATAACATATCCACCAGAAAAAAATGTTATAATTTCAGTACAGAAAAAGTATTACAAAGATCCTTAAATGTTTTGTAAAATGCTATCTGGCTTATAGGTGAAGCCTGCCCAAATCCTATGTTTTGTGGTCATTCTAATGACTGTCAATGAAAAACAAGAAAAGTAATTTCCTCATAAGAAATCTCAAGGACACTGGAAAAAAATTCACATTGTCATACGCATTCTCACAACACAGGCACAAATGCATGCAGATCAGATCAGTGCCAATTCATTAATGTTTTCCCTTTACCGTCCCCAGGAATTCATATCTCTTTTCTCTGCTAAAGATGTTTAAATGACTGGACAGTCATATAGAGGGGCTGGCACTTGATTCCCTAGAATAACTATAATAATACATACCCCCAGGAGAAGAATGTCTTTGTTCCCTGGATCTTGGAGTCGTACAACATATGGTCTGACAGATTTTAAGCTCCAAGTATCTATTTTTAGACATGATGGTTCTCTACCCTTATCTTTTAATAAAAGAGAAAGAATTTGTTGAGCTGAGACTTGCTTTCACAATAGCACCTTAGCTAGAAGGCAAGCAGCTTTGTCAGTTTAGAGAGTTCGGCGAGATGAATAATTTAGTCTGTAGGAGTAAGATGTCTAGAGAAGAAATTTAAGTAGTGGTTTAGATAATGCAGGTAATTAATTAAATGATCTTAGGATATGTGATTCACAATGACTAATTTAAATATGTACTAAAAATACATACACATCATAAATCATGACTGTGATATTCTCAAGGGCAATACAGAACACATACTTCACTACATAACAGAGAAAAAGTTAATGGTTATATGTGCTTTAAAACATTTTAAAATTGTCTCTCTCTCTTTTTTTATCTGTTGCTAATGTTTACAGAAAATCACAGCGCCTGGTCAAAATAGAGAACAGAATGAAGCTTAGGTTTATTCTTAATGTCTGGAAAAACTAACATATTTTAGAGCACTTATCTTTAGACAAGTATTGAAATTTTAAAAGCACTTTTCTGAGAATAATTCTAGACATTGTATAACAGAGATTGCTTCTTCAGATTGTCGTAGTAATTAAGTGAGTACAAGGAGTGCTGTGTCTTGAGACTCCCCTTGGCACTAGGAAAATCATATATTCTCCTGGGCCAAAGAACAGAATAACTTCCTCCATCTCACTGATGGCTGGGAAGTCGTCAATTTTATCACAAACAGATGTCATTAAAGTCTGCCCTCATATTCATTCCTCTCCTTTGACAAACCTTAGGCACTGTCCCCTGTGACACTGGAAAAGCATTAGTTAAAGGAGGGCCCAGCATGGTGCTAGATATATTCAAGCAGTCCTCAATTTACAGATGAGTTGAATTCCAAAACTTTGGTACTCAGAGTAGAATTTCCAATTAAGACAATGTTATAGATGATGCCAATGGTCTGAGAATAATCCACAAAATGAAGTATTGTAAAAAATAGTGGTAGAAAAAATAGTAAAAAACAAAACTGTTGTGAAACAACTATCAAAGCAGAAAACAACAAAACGATTAAAAGTAACATTTATGTTGAATGCCGGTTTCTGAAGAAAAGGTTTCATTAGAGGAGAATAAAGAGAATATAGACTATTTAAGAAATTCTGAGGAGGTTTACTAGCACTTTTGCAGACTCTAGAGGTTGTTCTTTATTTTCACATCATTTCACTTTAAAAAATATCGCTTCCCTTTTCCCTGGTTGAAATACACCATTGATACTAGTCTTATGCTTAGGCATGATCAGTCATAGTGGGGAGGTTTGTAAAAATGGATCAAGGGAGAGTAGAAGATTCTGGTATTAAGTACAAGGTAAAAGAGGGAGAAGAAAGGGAAGGAGATAAAAGATGAGGTGTCTCTCGGAAAGACGTTATTAAGGTATCACTAACAGAGGTGTATGTAGTGAAATAAAGAGAAGCACCTGGCAGCTTGACACACATAGGCCTGGCTAAAGAGATGTTAGGTCAGATAATTTCCTATCCTTGCCTATCACCAAGTGACACTGTTTATTCAGGACAACTTTGTTACAATGGTTTGAATAGAAGATGGGAGGCAGAAGTAAGTGAGAGGGCTTTAGAGCAAACACCTGCTATTTTACCTGCCTAGCAACTGGTCACCCTTCTTTTACTCCCCATGTGCCTTTGAGGCAGGAACTTAATTACAAAGAAAATCAATAGCCTGTAATTACTGGAACTGGGAGTTCAGGCCACAGTAGGATTAGGCTCTGAGTGTTGAGCTGCTGAGTGGCTAGCCTAAGGCTCCTTGAATTCTTCCTGTCTGGGAACAGAATTGGTCCCAGAATCCAGAGTGGGACTTTAACCAGCAGGTGAAAATCAAGCAACTCCAGTTTCAAAGGTGTAGTAGTTGTCAGTCCTGACTGGACATTAGAATCATCTGGGGATTTACAAAAACAAAAACAAATCAGACCAATGTCTGGGCCTCATATCAAACCAACTAAATCAGAATCCCTGGAGGTGCAGCGCTGAGCTTCAGTATGTTTAGAAATCTCCCCAGGTGATGATGTGCGGCTAGGATTCACAGCCACAGGACATGAGGGATACAGAGGTGAAAAGGTGAAGTGTTCAGCTCACGGGTGCAGGTGCAGAGGGAAGCTCCACAGGCGGTTCTGAAGTAGGGGACACTTCGTGCTCAGCTGGCTTGCCTAGTGTCAGAGTGGGATTTGGGGGACTCAGACAGAAGCAGGGAAATGCGAGCTATCTAGCAGATACTGGAGTTCGGAGTTCAGTGAGGAAGGCTGGAGGCCTGAAAGGCAAGGCTTCTCACTCTTTGTTATTCTGCTTTGGGGCGGCCCCAAACACCCTCCTCAGTGGTTATTTGACAAGCATCACTGGTCTCTCCTTCTCAATTCCCAGCCAAGGGCAGCATTCATTTAAAATTGATCAGAATCTACATTTTTTGCACTGATTTGAGCACTTAGGATGGGAGGAAGAATGAACAATCTTCTTGTGATCATAAATCTACTACCTTGGTACAAGGAGAGCAATCCTCCCACTCAACAGAATCACAGAATTTTAGAGCTGGGAGGGACCTTCGATATCATCTGATTTAACACTTTTCTTTTGGACTGTGAATACCTCCACTAGACTTGTCAAAGGTGGGGAGTGTTCCTTGTGCTTCATTGTTTCTCTGGTGCCCACATGGTGGATGCATACATATTAAATGAACAACTGAATGAATGCATTTTCAGATGAAGCAGCTGAGTTGCAGTCAGTAAATTAGTTCATTCATTCCTTCATTTACTTAATACCAGTAAAAACAGAAAGCTTTAGGTATCCATGAGAATGAATATACAGTACAGTGACAATAGTTAATAATACTGTATTGTATACTTGAAATTTGCCAAGAGTAGATCTTAAGTGTTCTTGCCACACACACACACACACACACACACACACACACACACACACGGTAACTATGTGAGATGATGGATGTGTTAATTAGCTTGATTGTCATAATCACTTCACAATGTATAGGGGTATGAAATCACCACATTGTACACCTTAAATATATATAACTTATTTGCCAATTATACTTCAATAAAGATGAAAAAATAAAACTAGCAAACAGTTGCAATATACTCATAATTTTTACTTTAAGATAATGTAGTGTTTTCCTATAATGGATATCTTGGTATTTCACACAAAAAATACATTTTTGCAGCTGGAAAGAAAAGTATAAGAAGCTAGAGTATTTCTGATGATCTCAGAAATGCAAGTAGGGGCCAGCCCGGTGGCGCAGAGGTTAAGTGCGCACGTTCTGCTTCTCAGCGGCCCGGGGTCCACCGGTTCTGATCCCGGGTGTGGACATGGCACAGCTTGGCACACCATGCTGTGGTAGGTGTCCCATATATAAAGTAGAGGAAGATGGGCACGGATGTTAGCTCAAGGCCAGGCTTCCTCAGCAAAAAAAGAGGAGGACTGGCAGTGGTTAGTTCAGGGCTAATCTTCCTCGAAAAAAAAAAAAAGAAAAAAAAAGGAAATGCAAATAAATTTAATCCAAACAATATTTTGATGCATTTACTAGGAAAGGCATTATATTAGGGGCTGTAGAGATTAGTGGAGTTTAATTACTAAGGGCCCAGGCTCTGGGTTCAAATAGACTGGGTTTGATTTCTGTTTCCTACATCCTAGCTGTGCGATATGGATACTGGCCCTGATATCAGTTCCTCTACATTAAACCCAGCATATATGGGGTTAAAACCAAAGCATTCTTTCCCTGCTTACTCCCTGGCTCCCTGGCTCCAGAATCCATTATTTGCCATGGAGACAGACACAGCCAAGGACAACCACCTGGATTCCATACCATCTCCTCCTCCTCCTTGCAAGCCATGTCCCAAGGCTGAACATAGGCTAGTGGGAAAACTCTGACCAGCAAGGCCACTGACTCCCCCCGCCTCTCTACAAGCAGCCACATTTCTCATAAACTTTTAAAACCCCTCGCCTCCCCTCTTTTGGGGAGATGAGATGAAACAAGACAGATTTGAGGGCTCACTCTTGTCTCCTGGCTTATATCATCCAAAATAAAAACTCTTTCCTTGCCATAAGCCTGGCGTTCCAGTTTTTATTTGGCCCCTCTTGTGTGGTGGGTAAAGGACCTATGTTTGTAGGCAGTAAAAATATGGAGCTACTTATTTAACCTATTCATGCCTCCTTTTTCTTTTTTATTTATTTATTTATTTATTTATTTATTTATTTATTTATTTTTTATTGAGTTAATGAAAGGTTACAATCTTGTGAAATTTCAGTTGCACATTATTGTTTGTCAGTTGTGTTGTAGGTGCACCACTTCACCCTTTGTTCCCATCCCCACCCCACCTTTCCCCAGGTAGCCACTAATCTGTTCTCTTTGTCTACATTTTTAAGTTCCTCATATGAGTGGAGTCATACAGAGATTCTCCTTCTCTAACTGGCTTATTTCACTTAACATAATTCCCTCAAGGTCCATCCATGTTGTTGCAAATGGGATGATTTTGTTCTGTTTTATGGCTGAGTAGTATTCCATTGTATATATATACTACATCTTCTTTATCCAATCATCTGTTGATGGACACTTCAGTTGCTTCCATGTCTTGGTTATTGTAAATAATGCTGCAATAAACATTGGGGTGCATAGGTCTTTTGGAATTGCTGACTTCAATCTCTTTGGGTAGATACCCAGTAGTGGGATAGCTGGGTTGTATGGTAGTTCTATTTTTAATTTTTTGAGGAATCTCCATACTGTTTTCTATAGTGGCTGCAACAGTTTGCACTCCCACCAGCAGTGTATGAGGGTTCCTTTTTCTCCACAACCTCTCCAACATTTGCTAGTTTTAGTTTTAGATATTTTTGTCATTCTAATGGGTGTATAAGGTGATATGTTAGTGTAGTTTTGATTTGCATTTCCCTGATGATCAGCGATGATGAGCATCTTTTCATGTGTCTGTTGGCCATCCATATATCTTCTTCGGAGAAATGTCTGTTCATGTCTCCAGCCCATCTTTTGATTGGGTTGTTTGATATGCCTCCCTTTTCTTAACTGTAAAATGGGAATAATAAAACCTGCCTTGCAGGGATAATGGTACTTTACACATTATAAATACTCAATACATGTTAACTATTATAAGCACAATTTAATATCAACTGCTATTTTGAATCCCTCACTACTAAGAAGAATAGGACCTGTGACCTAGATGAGACTTTATTTTACTGAGCCTCATGCTGCATTGGATGTGCCAGTGTGGAGATGGGGCTGGAGCATAGTTGAATTCGGGCAAAATCACAGGGAGAGGAGTTTGAAGGACCATTTAGAAGGAAGAAAATATGAGCGGGTGAGTCTAATGAGGGATCTGAAAGTTGCTTTTCTGTGTGGTGTGGTATGTAACCTCCTTGACAAAACCTGCAGTAGAATCTACTTTGCTCACTAATGTTTTCAGGTAATATGGTTTACTTTAGCAGAACTCAAAGTGGTTCTGGGTTCTGGAGTTCTGGGGTTCTGGGTCTAGCAGGGAGCATGTGTAGCTGGCAAAGCCAGAGGATGGAAGAATAGTTGGCACTTGGATTCCACAAAGATAAATGAGACTCCGTCTGTGCCCTCAAGGAATTGCTGTCTAACATCAGAGATCAATATGTATGCACCAAATTCATTTCAACACAAGGTAGAATGAATTCAGTGTTAGAGTGTTTGAGTAAAGTGCTACAGAAATACAGAAGTGGGAAAGATTTATTCTGAATGGGAGTTTGGAAAGGCTTCAGAAAGAGCTGACATCACCCTCCCTGGGTTAAGTGATTATTGTAGACTGAATTTTTTGTGTCCCCTCAAAATTCATATGAAATCCTAACCTCCAATGAAATGATTAGGCAGTGGGGCCTTTGGAGTGATTAGGTTATGAGAGTGAGACTCTCATGAATGGGATTAGTGGCTTTATAAAAGAGACCACAGAGAGCTCTCTTGCTCCTTTCCTCTGTGTATACACAATGAGAAGATGGCCATCTACCAAGAAGTGGGTCTTCACCAGATGCTGAATCTGCTAGCATCTTGATCTTGAACTTCACAGCCTTCAGAACTGTGAGAAACAAATGTTTGTTGTTTCAACTACCCAGCCTACGGTATTTCTATTATAACAGCCCTAATGGACTAAGATAGTGACTAACAAGTTGAGATGGAGAGCAGAGGAGCAAGCAAAGGATCAAAGGCAAGGAGGTGCAATGTCGTCCTTTGAAACTTGTGAGACTATGTGGTATTAGAAAATGCCAACAGTTAAGTCCTGTCTCTAGACCTTTTGCTATATAAACCACTATTTATTGGGATTCTGTTACTTGCAGCTAAACACAATCCCGATAAAGTGCTCAGTACATATGTGTTAAATGAATAAATGGAGGAATGAGAAGAGGATTGGAATGGAAGATCAAAGATCTCAACTCTAATTCTGGCTCTCCAACTGTAGTAGTGGACAGAGATGTTTTGGCTGTCCAACTTCCCTTTCTTCACTCTAATAATAGTAACATCTCTTTTCCTTTGAGTAACTGCTTCTCCCCAACTCCAAATGGTTTTGCTGGGACTGCCAATCACACTATAGCCTGCCACCTTCACCCCTCCCTTGAAATGATGGGGGTGAGTACACGGCTCGAGGAAAGCCAATTGGAGTCTTTATTTTCTATTGTATGTTCAAGTCTAAGAGCTAGAATTTCTCTCTTTCCCCTTGAGTTTCAAGTTAAATGGACTTAACCTTAGAGATGCTTGCATCCATATATCTTGTGCCATGGAAAAGCCTGAGAGAATGAGGCCCATGTACAGAGAGAAGCTGAGATAAGATGCAGAGAGAGCTGTGGACTTCATTCAATTCCTGGATTTAGTCATGCCTGAGGAAGTCTCTGCCCATCTCCTTTCTATAAGAGACAAAAATCCCCCCACCCATTTTTTTTCTTGAATTAGTTTGAATTATGTTTCTGTCACTTGCAACTGAAAGAATTCAGTGTAATATAGTCACTAAAGAGCAACATTATTTGTTAGATATGTAATTTTGACCATTTGGGGCCTCAGTTTCCTTATCTATAAATAAGGGGATTGGTCAAGATAATCATTAATATTCTTTCAAGCTCAGTTTGAATTTTTCACACTTCTATAAAAACTGTAGAATTTGAGCTAAAATATGTTCATTTGAATCCTTAGCCTTTATTTTTTAAGGGGAAAATCATCTATAAAGGGAAATTCTCATAATACCAGGCTGAAACATACTTTCCTTTCTTTATATCAACCCTTAAGTTAGACCATCACAACAGAACTTTAAGAAATATCTTCCAAAAATGGAATGTAGTCATTCAAAAATGATAAGATTACTTCATAATTTAGTATATGATAAAGGTGGCATTCCAAAGTAGTGGGCAAAGAAAGTATTCATTAAATGATATTGGAACAATTGGCTGGCAATTTGGAAAAGAAATAGAACCAAGTCTCTACCTTGTTTCTTATTCCAAAATAAAATCCAGATGATTCAAAGATTTAAAGGAAAAACAAGAAAAATAATAAAATACTCAAAGAAAATATGGGTAATTGTTCTTTACAAACTTGAGATGGAAAAGGACTTTTTAAGTGTGACAAGTAAGTATAAACTCAAATACAGTATAGGCCAGGGGTGAGGAGCACAGTTTCTGGAAGCAACAACCTGGGTTGAAATCCTGATTCCAAACACATATTAGCTTATGATCTTGAAAAAGTCACTTAATCTGTCTAAGCCTCAGTTTTCTCATCTGCAAAATTGTGATACCTCCCTCATAGGTTGAATAAGGGAAAAATTTTATGTATAGGAATATTCTGGGATATAGCCAAAAGGACATAAATAAAATACAAATAGTGATTATTTCTAGGTGATGGAATTATGGATGAATTTTTTTGCCCTCTTTTTATATAGAAAAATATTTCTATTTTTATAGTTTCTATAGTGAATTAAAATATTGTTTCTCTCTGAGTGTGAGCACAGCATTGCAATTATGATCATAGACTCTGAAACCGCACTTCCTAGGTTCCAATGACTTATTAACTCTGTGAGCTTGGGCAAGTTACTTAGCCTTTATCTCAGTTTTCTCATTTATAAAATGGAGATAATATTATTTCCATCATAGACTTAAACGAATTGCTATAGATAAAGTGATCAGAATAGTACCTGGCAGATAGTGTTATATGAATGTTGTCATATATTAATAGTTTTCTCCTCTATGTTCTTTCTCTCAAAATTCCTGTTCTTTGAATGCCTTTAACTCAACAAACTAAGTTACAGGTATATATGATTATAGTTTAACGCAGGTGTCAGCAGACTATGGCCAGCGGCCAGGTGGCCCTTGACCTAAGGACAGTCTTTTACATTTTTAAAGAGTGGTAAAAAAAGAAAGAAAAAAGAACGTGCAACACAGACATTATGTGGCCCACAAAGCCTAAAATATTTACTATCTGGCCCCTTATAGAAAAAGTTTGCCGACTGTTGTGTTGTTTCCCCTTTTAAATATGTTTGCCATTAAAATCACCACGCTACAAATACCAAGGAATAAATCTGCAAACGTGGAATTTCAAGACATAGTGTAAACAGGAAGGGAGATCGTTTGGGACAAGGAAGATTTTTTTCCATCTTGTGAATATTTGCTCCCCTGCTCTGTGGTAAGGTAATGTTTTCTACTAGTGATTAAGAATTGCTTCATGGTAATTGAAGGCATAGTGCTGTAGGATCAAACAACCCAAAAAGTACTTAAACCCACCAGGCAGAATGGGATAGAGGCTGAATGGGGTCTCAAATGATTACTGTGTTTCTCTCTGCCAACTCTGTCCTGCTGATGCTGGCAATCCAACTACTATGGGAATCCAGGATCATATCAGGTCTGGAATCAGCAAATTTGCTAGGCTAAGTATCCATTTCCTTGCCACAGACCCTTGTGGTAATGAGTGTGGGAGTGGGAAAGCTGACTCAAGACGTCTCTCTAGATCCGGGTTAGGCACATCTCAGAGAAAGAAAGTTGCCAGCAGTAAAATCTTTAGAAATCTAAGGTTGTTAAAAAGCAATTGTTTTGAAAAGGGGGGAAATTAAGCTAGCTTTTTAAAGTTTGTTTGTTTGCAAACAAAAGAATGTTAGCCTGTAACTATTGGTGTAACTTTATCAACTCCTTTATTTGGCCTTAGCAATCTGTAGCCTTTTCATCTGTTTTCACCTGCAACCAAAACGACTGAAGACAAGAGAATGGGAGAAGAGACTTCATGTTCCTCTGAGGGCCTTCAGGTGAGACTGGTAGGAAGCTGAGGTCTGCCTAGGAAGTTGATGTGGGGTGGCAGTTGCATTTGTCTATTGAGTCCAGGAGTCTGTGGGTGTTGTTGCATTGGGTGGAGGGTGGGGGAACGGGGAGGGGGGGCACTTCCGTTCTGACTTTAATTGGGTCTGCTGAGATTCAAACATGAGAGGTCAACTGACGGGCTGTGGTTTGCCAGAAGTCCATTTACATGAAAAACTAAAGACACTTCCTAGGCAGAGTGGGTCAGGCAGGCACTTTTGGCACAGTAAGAAAACCTTAGTTATAAGAGGGCAGAGGTGCTTCTGAATATAGCACTGTATTCAGACTTGACTTTCAGCCTGTCCCCTGAGTGTCTAAGTCCAATTGGGAGAGCGAGGGCTCCAGAGTCTCTGTTCTCCCCTGCAAGAGATTTCTGCATTAAAAACAGGGTGAGGAGATGCTTCAATACAGATTTTGCAACTTTTTCTTTTCTTAAATAAGGTCATTTAAAAACACATATACCATCCAATGGTTTCAGAAAAGAAAGAGAATTGTAAAAGAGATATATGACAATGCAAATTTGACTTAAATATTGAATTACTTTAGCCTTTATAAAAAACCAAGAAAGATGAAAACTTTAGAACAGCTTCTAGGAAAATCTCCCCTCCACCATGATGCAGCTGCTTCATCTCATCCCTTTTCCTCTTTGTTCCTTCATCATCACTTACTCCCTGCTCTTCTTCCACTCACAGCCCCCAAGTGTTTCAAACCACACTTTCTCTTAATGACATCAATTTAGTAGAGTGTGAGCCAACTGTGGTCTTGGGGAGGGGAGATGAGGGGGAAGCATGTAGAGGAGCAGACATTCAGGCTGAGAGTGAGACCTACCACTGGAAATAAGGTCCAGGACGGCAGGGGTTTTGTGTTGTTTTCCACTATATCCCCCCATCCTGAAAACAGGGCCTGGAATACATAGGTGCTTAATAAATGTTCACTGAATCAATGAATAAAATACAGGCAAGGTATGTATATCTTCCACTGTAACACCACCAATGACAATGAGGCAGTAGTCATTTGTCTTATTGGAGGTAATGACAACATTTTGCAAATCATCAAAGATTAAACCTCTTTGCAGAAATATGAGAAGGAAAAAACTAATTGATAATATACCATCCTAACCCAACCATTATTATATTTTTGTTGTCATTCTTTTCTGTGTTTTATAATATGCATTTAAAATATACTTGTAATCAGAAAATTTTGGATAGAAAATATGGAACTTATTTTCAAAAGAACCAATCTCCTTTACCTACAAGATGTCACGAAGAAGGTGATGTTGCCCAAGTCAGTTAGAAATAACCTTTGATATCTAGTCAGTACAACAAAGCATGTGATACAAATGACAGAAGATTTACCGGTGAAGGAGGTATAAGACATGCATTCTTTTGCTGGCTCCTACTCTAAGGGTTTCAGTGTCTCATCTGTAAAATGAAAGGATTTGGGCTCCATGATCTCAAACGTCGTCTTAAAATCTGAAGTTTAATGATTCCCAAAAAAGATTTTATTGTTTTACATTTTTTTTTAAAGATTGGCACCTGCGCTAACATCTGTTGCCAATCTTTTTTTTTTCTTCTTCTTCTTCTCCCCAAAGCAGCCCGCTCCCCCAATCTAGTTGTATATTCTAGGTGTGAGTGCCTCTGGTTGTGCTATATGGGACGCCACCTCAGCATGGCCTGATGAGCAGTGCCATATCGGCGCCCAAGATCCAAAGCCAGGGAACCCTGGGCTGCCAAGCAGGAACTTAACCACTCGGCCATGGGGCCGGGCAGTTGTTTTACACTATGATTGTAAAGCAGTTTATAGATAAAATATTTACACGTTTATGTATGTAAATTTATATATTTATGAGCTCCTTCCATGCAGAAACAGATTTTAGAAATCACACAAAGAGACCATTTCTAATTTTTCAGGACTATTTTTTACGTGGGGGAACCACAGTAAGTGGTTTCACTTACCAGATAGACTGATTATTAGTAATTTGAAGTCCCAAAGGTAAATCTTTATCCCAAGAAACAAAACAAAGTTAATTCAAAACAAAGTGACAACAGTAAACCATCTAACAGTAATCTAGAGTCCAGAGTGAGGACAAAACATTAATTAGTTCATTGGTGCAAGAAATGGGATGAAAAAAATTCTACTATGCTCCTATACAGAGGAGGGTAACTCAAGAAATTCTTCCTTTGCAGTAGAATTCAAGATCAAGCCAGCCTGAAAACTGACACCGGACTTTGGACTAGCAGCGACACTCCAGGATTTCCAAGGTAGTTCAGGACTGATTATGAGCTTCGGATCGCACGCGTTTTCCTGCAACAAACGCTGAGGTGTTCGTCTGCATCGTGTTAACCACAATAATAAGCGTAATTACTCTATTAGGCTGCAAAATTTACGTATATAATCGCGACTTTCCTATTGCGTGTCGTCAGCAGGCAACTGGATCCCCGCAGCAATCTTACGTCCCTGGCTTTGGCTCGGCCCCTGGGCCCCGCCCTCCCAAACCAGCCCTCCCAAACCCACCCCAGACTGTGGTGTCCAGCGCTGGGTGCAGTCTCGTGCCTCCCCCTGCCGGTCCTTAGAGTCGGGCTATGGAGGATGGCCGCGTGACCGCCGGGGGGCGCAAGGCGGGCGACGCCATCTCTGCGCGCGCGGCCCGTGGCCGGAAGTTAGTCTTGTCCACTTCCGCCGCTCTGTTCCCCTCCACGCCGCAGAAGCGGAAGTAAAGCTATGTGTGGCGGTTGGGTACAGTCTGGGTTGAGGTGGGTGGGTAGCCGTTGCTGTGCTTTTATGTTTTCGGGAGCAGGTCTGGTATGGACTCTTGTTCCCGCGCAGCCTCTTGCAGCGTTGTCCTTGTGGGAGGGAGAGGGATGGGAAGAACCCATGGAATGGAACCCGTGGAATTACCTGGGTTTGAATTAAGAAGGACTCAGCTGGGTTTGAAACTTATGCTTCAACTAGCTAAGACAAACTAGTAAGGTAGCTTGGCTCTTTTTCCGATTTTATAATTTTAGAGATAATGCCTACCTTTTAAGTCGTGGGGTTTAAGTCAGTGTATGTGGAGCGCTTAGCTCCGGTTTTACAAATCATACGGTGATTCCTTTTCCCGTCATACTCAGGAGTGTACCTGCCGTTCTTTCTCAGTATCTGTGAGGCAGATGCTTCGTATGCAAGAAGTTATGCGTCTCACGAGAGCATTATGCAGTGTTAGCTGGGATCGATGTTTTTATTTTGTATTTCGAAGTCCTGATACTGTTTTGTCTTCCCCCCGATTTTTATTGCCATTTCCAGGGACAGCTATTTTCCGGTTTTTCTGGAGAAGTGCAAAGTCCTCTTTCTTTAAGACAAATGAGGTGAGAAATGCATTGCTGTAAAGGTATCTAAACTTAGCTTGTTTTGTCAAAAGAACACCAGCTGGAATGTAGTACCGTAGGCCCAGTGATGAACCATTTGTGTTAAAAGCTCCTTTATCAGGTGAATTGTGGAGCAGAAGGTACCGCAAATCCTTTTTTCTTTAGACCTCACATGTTACAAGTACACAGATTGTCAGTATGTTTGTTGATTTTGGACCTTAGCCCTTGGAATAATGATTTTAGTTAATTAAAAACGTCAGTTTGAGAGATAGATTGAAATAAGTTATGAAATATTATTTTTGAAATTTGTAGATTGAGGCAGTTGGTACTTCTTGTATTAGCCAGTTTAAATATTTATTCACTTTGCTACATGTCATAGGAATGTCTTGAATGGGGATTGGGTGTTAAGAGAGTGAAATATCATTGATATTTTTCAGGTTTAACTTTTTTTGTGTTGAAAACTGAAAAATTGATAAAGGTAACATATTTTCCATTACGTTTTTGCACCCCTCAGCCAGTTTAATTTGTTTTTAATTTCTTGTCTGATTGCAAAATAACACATATTCATTAAGTCATGTCACAATATTTCAGAAATAGTACATAGCCCCCATTAATCTCAGAGATAACTTTCATTTTTTCCTTCTGTATGTATTGATGCTCCTCCCACCCCCTTTTTATATAAGTGGCATTATCCATACTATCCATAATATTATGCAGTTTGCTACTGAGAATATCTTGGACTTCTTTCTTTTGTGTTAGATCTGCCTTTTTTTTTTTTTTTTTTTAAATATCAGGCTGTATATGTTATATTGCATAGACGTACCACAATTTGTCAATCATTCTACTATTGCTGGCCAATAGGGTTTCATCTTTTTTGCTATAGCACATGATGTTGTGATGATCATTCTTTTTCACAACAAATGTATATTCTTGTCCTTTTATTTCCTTTGGATAATCTCTAAGAAGTGGAAATGCTGGGTTAAAGGAAAGGATGGATGGTGCCAAGTTCCCTTCCAACAGTGATTTGAGAATTTCCCCCATTTCTTCATATGCTCACCAACAGTTGTTATTAGTTACCTTGTTTTTAGGCTTATACCATTTTTGGGGGCCAATTTATTGCATTTATAGTATTGTAATCAAAACCAAACTTTAGTTTCCAGTTCTACATCCAGTTCAGCTCTTTTTTCCTATATAAATAGAATACTTAGTTTTAGATTCCTCAGTAATAAATTATTATTAAACAAATGATTCTCTTCAATAGGAAGTATTTGTTAAGTTAAAGATTTGTGGGAAGAGGGTATTTGAATGAGACCTTGGACTGTGGATAGGTATTGGGAGGATGGGCTTTTCCAAAAGAGAGAACAGCTTACACAAAGGCAGGGAGACAACAATGGGCGAGGATGTTTAGGACCAGAGATTTGAGAAGCAGTGGTGCTTGGTTGTGAGGTTGTAGAATAGAAGAGATAGCTAGAAAGGTAGTTGGAACGGTGTGGTGAGAGCCTTGAAGGTCAGCCTGAAGATTTTGCTTTCTAAGGGAGAGCTGTAGAGGTCTTTAATCAGGGAATAAGGGACATAATCACATCTTTGTTTTACAAGTATACTGTGATGGCAATTTTGAGTGACATGTCAGAGAAGCCAATTGGGGGCTCTTATAGTCTGGGTAAGAGAGAATAACAAAGTAGAGAGGTTGGATTTCAGAGATGTTGAAGAAGCTAAATCCACATCATTATTGAGGAAGAGGAGGAAAGCAAAGCTCACTTTTAGCTTTTTAATGTGAGCAACTATTAGAATAGTGATAGTGATTTCATTAATCAGAGGAGTGCTACTTTGTTTGGGGGCTGGGAAAGATGTTCAGTTTGGTTTGGATGTGTTAGTTCATGTGAAAGATAATTCCATGGAGAGTGAATTATATACAAAGACAAAATCTACCTATGACAGATTCAAGAGAAACTTTAATAGATTTATTACTCTTTTCTTAATAAATTTGGCAAATACTTTCACTTTTAGTCTGTCATCAGTAGAATTTCTTTTGAACTTTCTCTGGCTTGTTCAGCTCTGTTTGTCATGGTGCTAAAAATCTCAAGAGAGTGTATTGTCTAGAGTAGTGGTCTTCAGACTTTTTTGATTGTGTACAATCTTAATAAAAAAGGTTTATACATGTACCTCCAATATATGTATATTTATATACTGGTTAGTTATATTTTCTGTTTTATAGTGCGATTATATTATATACATTATAAAACACATATAAAAATCAGATATTTTAAAAGGCCAAGACTAATAAAAGTTGGAGTTTTACTGTTTTCTTCTTACGTCCCATTGGATTATCTTGCACCTCTCTTTCCAAGGCACTAGTCTCATGTACAGCCGTCGGTGTTCTGTCCCATTATCCAGTAGAGGTCACTCTTGAGCATCTGTAAGAGAGAACAGATTGTTGAGCTGTGCAAGGTAGAGCCTTCTTTCTGTAGTTAGGAGTATCTTATTTTTAAGTTTCTAAATTCATGCGTTTTTGGAAGAGTATGTAGTTGCAGAGCAGTGTGTGGTATTATGGAGAAGTGAAGAATAGTGAACTCAGAGCATAACGCAATCTAAAATGTATTTTTGTTGTTTGATGACTACTTTGTGAGTGTCCTGCATTTTCATTTGAATGCTACTTCATTCTATAGTTTGGAATCTTTTTTCAATTCTTTGAGGGTCTGTAGATTATATGAGCTCCAAGAGTGCTCCCAACCTGTAGGCATAATCCAAGTTCTTGTTAAATTGGAGTAATTAAAAGGCAAGACACAGAGGATTTCTTTAATATCGATCTTGAAAGCAGTACCTCAAGCACAGAGATATTAGCAGTGAGTTGGAACCATCTATCTCAATTTTCTATTTTATGCTTAATTAGGAGAGAGGGAAAGGGAAATCCCTCCTTTAATCAGAGCCCATTGTAAGTAATTAGAAATCAAGAACTAAATTGTCACAGGTATATAGTCTGAAAGGAGAAACTATAGTTAAAAAAAAAAAAATGTGTTTTTGTGTGACTAAGACCACAAGTAGCTCAGGAACATAAGTCATCTGACACATTGAATAACAGAAGAACACTTTTCTGTTGCTTTCTTCATAAAATATTTCCTATAAATGGAAGTCTCATTTTAGTTGGGACCTATGACGATTATCATATATAAGCTCATACATTTCATGTCCATTTCTAGATGATCAGGAAAATGAGTTATAGAGGTGTTTGTTTTTTTCAAGGAATATTAGCCCTGAGCTAACATCCATGCCCATCTTCCTCTGCTTTATATGTGGGATGCCTACCACAGCATGGCTTGCCAAGTGGTGCCATGTCTGCACCCAGGCTCTGAACCTGCGAAACCTTGGCTGCCGCAGCAGAACATGCGCACTTAACTGCTGCCCCACTGGGCTGACCCTGAGTTATAGAGGTTTTAATCACTTGCTTGAAGTTGTATGTGTTGTGAAACAGATGCAGAGAGCTCTGGATCAGTCATTTGTAATATATGGAGGTGGGGTGGAGGAGAATGTTAAAAGTAACTTTTTAATGTTTATTTGCCATTTCACAGCACAGTTCCACATGTGATGGACTATATGGATTAAATATCCCAACTAGATCATTTTGAAGATGAAAATTGGTTTGGAGTTGTTGAGTTACGACCAAGGGGACATTAGGGTAAACTGAGTGAGATGGAGATGGGGATCAGGAACTGTTGACTAGAGTTCTATATAAGCTAAGAATTAAGACTCGATGATACCATGGGTTTAAAGAGTACAAGGTGAATCTAGAACAAGGTGTTTAAGGTGGAAATTAGGTAATCTGAAGTGTTGGTTTTCAAGGCTAGATTTAGAGTTTGATAATCAGGACTTGAAAACAGAGGCAAAGAAATCTGGTATCTGTGGGCAAGGGCAAGGCTAAAGATCTGGGAAGTTGGAAGACAAGGCAGAATTGAAAGCATCAATTAGCAGGAATAAGCCAAAGGTTTGGAAACCTGGAGGATAAAGCAGAGATGGAGAGGGGCAACTGGTTTTGGGTAGCCAAGGTAGGCAAGGCAAAATAAAAAGAGAAAGAGAAAGGCAGGAGTAATTCTGGGGCAGTGATGATGCTATTCTGCTTTTCTTTATGTTAAGAATGGAAGCAGCCCCAGGCCATAGGTAATCAGAAGGAGTGAACTAGGGAGTGGGAGTGCTGGGAGTGCGGTGACTGAAATTGTTACCAAAGCATCAGGAGAGCTAACACTACAGATATTTTCTCATAGAAATGATCCTGATGCCTATAGGATCATTTAGCTGTTTAACACATTCATTTGTATAATATTATATATGTTGTTTTACACAGCATTCCAAAAGGTTTGGCCTACCTGACCGTTATGGCACCAAGAAACCTCTTGTGTATGAGAAGTAACTTTCTCTTTGGTTCAAGATGTTGGATGATCCAATTTTCAGCAGAAATGCTCTTTAAATCAGTTTCATTTAGGCTTTTTGGTGTGAAGTATGGTAGTGCAGATGCTGAGCCTTTGAAGAATGAAGAACTACTGCATAACTTACTTACTATGGGAGTAGATGTTGACATGGCGAAGAGACGACAGCCTGGAGTTTTTAATAGGGTGGGTACTAATGAGCAGGACTTGAAGATGTTCCTTCTGTCCAAAGGAGCTAAAGAAGAAGTGATTGCTAGCATCATATCAAGATATCCACGAGCTATAACACGCACACATGAAAGTCTTTCAAAACGGTGGGATCTTTGGAGAAGAATTATGACATCAGACCTTGAAATTGTAAATATTTTGGAACGTTCTCCTGAATCCTTTTTTCGGTCCAATAACAACCTAAACTTAGAGAATAATATAAAGTTCCTCTACTCAGTTGGATTGACCCGTAAATGCCTTTGTCGATTGTTGACCAATGCCCCACGTACCTTTTCCAATAGTCTTGATCTGAATAAACAGATGGTTGAACTTTTGCAAGAAATCTGTTTGTCCTTGGGTCACAATGATCCCACAGATTTTGTCAGGAAGATAATTTTAAAAAACCCTTTCATCTTAAGTCAGAGCACCAAACGGGTAAAAGCTAACATTGAGTTTTTGCAGTCAACTTTCAACTTGAACAATGAGGAGCTGCTCATTCTGATACGTGGTCCAGGAGCTGAAATCCTAGACCTTTCCAATGACTATGCCAGAAGGAACTATACAAATATCAAAGAGAAGCTATTTTCTCTTGGGTGTACTGAAGAAGAGGTACAGAAGTTTGTCTTAAGCTATCCAGATGTGATCTTCTTGGGGGAGAGAAAGTTTAATGATAAAATAGACTGCCTCATAGAAGAAAAAATTAGCATCTCACAAATAATTGAAAATCCTCGGATTTTGGATTCAAGCATAAATACTTTAAAAAATCGAATCAAAGAATTGGTAAATGCTGGCTATAACTTGAGTACATCAAGCATCACTCTTCTATCTTGGAGTCAAAAAAGATATAAAGCTAAATTGAAAAAGTTAAACATTGGATAGAACATTGCTCTGGGGAGTTAAAAAAAAGTCTTATAATAATACAGCGATACTGCATTTTGAATTTGGACCTTTCAAAAAGGAGAGGTTTGATTTCTTAACCACATATATAATAATCCTTTCGATATTTTATTTATTTTTTCGCTGAGGAAGATTCACCCTGAGCTAACATCCACTGCCAATCTTCCTCTTTTTTTGTATGTGAGCTGCTGCCACAGCATGGCCACTGACACAAGAGTGGTGTAGGTCTGCGCCCGGGAACTGAACCTGGGCCAGTGAAGCAGAGTGTGCCAAACTTAACCACTAGGCCACCAGGGCTGGTCCTTGATATTTTAAAGGTTCATAAAAACTCTTGGTCAGTATGTTCAAGTATAGTCTTCCCAGCTACGTTTTCTCTAATTTGAATTAATACAACATCTGATTATGTGACATGGGTGTGGCTGCTGTGTGAATGGTAGTTCCTGAGTGCCAAGGGAGAACAATGTGTTGAAAGATAGAAAGTACCAAATAAGCTTTTCTGGTTTCTGTTTAGATTAAAAAGTTGACAGGTTCATTTAGATAGTTCTGTTTCCTCACGGTTTGGATGGCAACTTATTTCTCCTGTTATTCCCGTGTATCTAATTATGGCTTATCTTCAAAGCATAATGCCAATAAAATTCTGATGAAGACAAAAAGGAGGGATTTTTCATCCCAAATTCTCCATTCAAACCATTAGTATGCTCTGCCACCCGCCCCCCCTTAGGCTCAATTTTCTATGGGCATATCCTGATTTCTTTGAAAACAGGGGCAACTATGGTAGCCAGAATAATGGCCACTGAAAGACGTCAGTGTCTTAATTCCAAGAACCTGTGAATATGGTATGTTACATTGCAAAAGGACTTTGCAGTTAAATTTAGGTTAAGTGCCTTGAGATGGGTTGAGATTATCCTGTATTATCTGGGTGGGCCCAGGGTAATTATAAGGGTCCTTAAAAGTGGAAGAGGGAGGTAAGAGAGGTCAGAGTGATGCCATGTAAGAAGGACTTGACCCCCTTTTACTGGCTTTGAAGGAGGATGGGGCCATGAATCAAAGAATGCAGGTGGCCTTTAGAAAATGGAAAAGGCAAGGAAATGTCCTCCTCCAGGTCCCACAGAAAGGAGTGCAGCCCTGCTGGGACCTTGAATTTAGCCGAGTGAGACCTATGTCAAACTGCTGACCTACAGAACTGTAAGATAATGAATTTGTGGTGTTTTAAGCCACTGAGTTTGTGATAATTTGTTACAGCAGCAAATAGATTAATATGGCAACTAAATAGATGATTAGTTGCATTTTAGGTGAAGAAGTCACAAAATACGGTCCTTTTGGTATTATGTTTGTATTTCTTCATCTTACAATAACCTTTTGTATCCACCTCTGTTTTTGGAATGACTAATAAATTAGTATTTGTAAAGTCCTCTAAATGTATGGATAAAAAAGTAAATGTAAGTAATACAATCTAAATAAAGGAGTGTTTTCGCCTAATGACTGTAGCTTAAAGCCATGGTGATAGTTTCTATATATTTACATTTTGTTGGTATTTCAACTAATAAAGAACAAGGAATTTCTAGAAGCATTGACTTAAAAAATGACAAGTCAGATGATGTCTGTATCTTGAAGACACTCACAATCTAGCGTCTGAAATAAACTGAAAGAGAAAGGACACATATGACCTTAATTGCTTTAATTGTTTTCCAGAGGCATTTGTTGATGTCAATTTTGAATTAAATAACAATGGTGCTCATCTTTTAAGCCTTGTTTCCTATCAGCAATGCTACAAAAAAACTTATTCCCACCACTGATAGAAACAAAATTCCTGCTTTTTTTTTTTTTTAAGGCTGTGTGTATGTCAATGATACTCTTATAATTTTTTCCAGTCAGCTATTTAATGGCAGGCATAGCATAGTTTAGAAAACATCGGCTTTCAAGAGGCATTTTTTTAGAGTGGTATGTCTGTGCACCATTTCTGACTAGCTCTGCAACTTTGTGTAAATATTTTAATTTCACTGAACTTGTTTTCTCATCTATAAGATTAAAAATTGACCTCAGAGTTGGTGAGAATCAGATAATAAAGGGTCTCTAGAAGGTTTCTTGCACATAGTAACTGTTCAATGGTAGCTGTAATAAATAGTTGCAGTAATATTTTTAAATACAGCTTTATTGATATATAATTCACATACCATACAATTCACCAGTTTAAAGTACATAACTCAATGTATTTTTTAATATTCATAGGGCTATGGAGTCACCACTATCTAATTTTAGAGTCTGTTTGCACACCCTGAAAAAAACCCTATACCCATTAGCAGTTAATCTCTATGATCCCCCTCTTACTTCTCTAGCCCTAAGCAACCACTGATCTACTTTCTTTCTATAAATATGCTAATTCTGAATATTCCATGTAAGTCGAATCATACAATATGGTCATTTGTAATGGGCTTCTTTCAGTTAACATAATGTTTACAAGGTTCATCCATGTAGCACGTATCAGTATTTCATTCTCTATCTATCTATCTATCTATCTATCTATCTGTCTACCTACCTACCTACCTACCTATCTATCTATCCATCTATCTATATTTTTTGTGGGGAAGATTGTCTCTGAACTAACATCTGCCAATCTTCCTCTATTTTACGTGGGATGCCTCCACAGTGTGGCTTGACGAGTGGTGCTAGGTCAGCACCCAGGATCTGAACCTCTGAACTCCAGGGCACTGAAGTGGAGTGTGTGAACTTAACCACTATGCCACCAGGCTGGCCCCAGTATTTCATTCTTTTTTATTGCCAAATAATATTGCGTTGCATGGATACAGTAGTATTATTGGGAGTAAATTTTATTGTTATGACTTAAAGCACAAAGTATTAATTCCTTCAGTCTTCTGAATTGTATGTGAATATTTTCTGAAGTGTTGCTTTGGAACTAACAAGTCTGTAAGGAACTTGATGGAGGTAGACAGAGGAGATAAAAGTTTATTGGCATCAGCTGGTCATGAGGATTATGTCTGGGTTGATGAGATGATATAGCAGCAACAGTTGCCAGTGGCCAAGGAGAATGTGGGATGCACAGAAGTAGAATACAGCCCTCTTTTGGGGATTGAGGAAGGACAACTTCTTAGTAGAAACAAATGGATAATACCTGTTAGGCAAGATTAACATATTTTAAGGTTTGAATCTGATTAGGGGAGAGTCTTAAAAAAAAGTTGAATTATAAAAATTTTAAGTAATAGTTTTTCATGAGTAAAAAGAAAAATCCATGTTTATAATGTGGAAAAAATAGAAAATAAACCACACACACACAAAACAAACTATAATCTTATCTCCCAGAGATAAATAATGAACATTTTGGTCACTCTTGTTTTTCTTTGCAGAATATATCCACACATGGATGTAATATGAGTAGATATGTGGCATATATATTTAAATTGAGATCAAGCTGTCTATATTTATGTTTTTTAACCTAATAGATTCTGAACATATTAAGTATTCTTTAGTAATTAATTAATTACAGAATCAAGTATTCACCAGTAACATTGTTTTTAATGGTTGTATGAAATTCTGTTTGGATAAACCACAATTTCTCTAGTGAATCTCTCACCATTAGACAGATAGAGTAAATTTTAGTACATTAGTAATTTTTTGAAAACCCCACCTAGAGTAGTTCAGTATTCCACATACATTCTACCGTTTTTTCCACCATTAGTATAAGTTAAAATTTTGCTCTAGAAAATATGAACATTAAGATTACTGCATTTTGCTGTTCTCCAAATGTCAGCTGTTTCTGCAAAACTTCATTTTTTTAATGGAAACCATCTGTACATTCTAAATTGCTGGCATAAACTTGAGGACTTTCAAATAACTGTGTTAGGACGATATCAAAGATTAAAGGAAAAAAATGAATTTGTTCATCATGAACTTACAGGAAGGAATAAAACATGAGTAGTATTTATAAAAGGGTTTACTGGTCTATTAAACTAGTCATTTCTCTCCTTAAATCATCTAATTTCTAAGGCTTGCATAGGTACAAGGTTTGTAGCTAAAGATCCAATAAGATTGCTTTCATGTGCAAAACTTGACTGTTGGCTTCTTCCTTATGGACTGTAATGCCCCACAAACTTCACACCCAGAAGTACAATCTAGTGGAGATTGAAGGGAGAATCTGTTGATGGCAGAACTCTAGCCACAAACTTTAATAATAGGCAATCTTTACATAGTCCAAGAAGAGCTTGGCACAAACAAGATAGAATAGCAGGGCTATATTATTATTAGAGAGGTTTGGGGAAGAGATGATAGCAGAAGCCCAGTTGCCCAACATTGGAGACAGAAGAGAGGAGCTATGACTCAGTCATCATGGTCCTCTAGGGATCATCTCTGGAGGGACTAGGTCTTGGGTCTGATTGGCCACCAGGTAACTTGGGAGACAGGTGTTCTAAACTGGCCAAGAGGTCTTTGGACTGAGGGCATTCATTTATTCCTTAGTTTATTTACTGTTGACTCAGGAACCTGGTATAGGAAAGAGCTGCCAGCATCAGTTTTGAGGAGTTGAGGAAGGCACTCATGGCGAATGTTATAACCAGGTCCTATGTATCTTCTTGCTCATTTTCATGTTTCTGGTGTTCCCCAAATGGCACCCTTACCTCTTCACTTTCTTCTGGTCTTTTCAAGATAGATTATGTCTACACTTTTGCTTTCACACTTTTTTCCCCTCAATTCGTAGAGGTTGTTAGTTAAATAAAAGGAAAAAACAAAAATACTATAGTTTTTTTTTAGCCTTTTGACTAATTTCTGTGTGGAATTTGGTACAGACATAGAAGACATACTGATGGAATCTCATTTTGTGTCTCACTTCACTATTAGTCAGGTATATATATATATTTTATTGTGGTATTATTGGTTTATAACATATAAATTTCAAGTGTACATTATTATATTTCAATTTCTGTGTAGACTACATCATGTTCACCACCCAAATACTAATTACAATCCATCACCATACATGTGCATAATCACCCCTTTTGCCCTCCTGCCTCCCCCCTTCCCCTCTGGTAACCACCAATCCAATTTCTTTCTCTGTGTTTGCTTTTCTTTTTTTTTTTTTTAAAGATTTTATTTTTTCTTTTACTCCCTAAAGCCCCACTGGTACATAGTTGTGTATTTTCAATTGTGGATCCCTCTAGTTGTGGCATGTGGGATGCCGCCTCAGCATGGCCTGATGAGCAGTGCCATGTCTGCGCCCAGGATTCGAACCGGCAAAACCCTGGGCCACTGAAGCAGAGTGCGTGAACTTAACCACTCGGCCATGGGGCTGGCCCCTGTTTTTTGTTGTTTTTATCTTCTGTTTATGAGTGAGATCATATGACATTCGACTTTCTCCCTCTGACTTATTTTGCTTAGCATAATACCATGAATACCATCCATGTTGTCACAGATGGCCAGATCTCATCCTTTTTTATGGCTGAGTAGTATTCCATTGTGTCTATATACCAGATCTTCTTTATCCATTCGTCCCTTGATGGGCACCTAGGTTGCTTCCAAGTCTTGGTTATTGTGAATAATGCTGCAGTGAACATAGGGGTGCATATATCTTCATGCATTTATGTTTTCATGTTCTTTGGATCAATACCCAGCAGGGGAATGGCTGGCTCGTATGGTAGTTTTATTCTTAATTTTTTGAGGAATCTCCATACTGTTTTCCATAGTGGCTGCACCAGGTTGCTCTCCGACCAGCAGTGTATGAGAGTTGCCTTTTTTCCACATTCTCTCCAACACTTACTATTTCTTGCCTTGTTAATTATAGCCATTCTGATGGGCATGAGGTGATATCTCATTGTAGTTTTGATTTGCATTTCCCTAATAATTAGTGATGTTGAACATCTTTTTATGTGCCTGTTGGCCATCTATATATCTTCTTTGGAAAAATATCTGTTCAGATCTTTTGCCCATTTTTTAGTTGAGTTGTTAGTTTTCTTGTTGTTGAGATGTGTGAGTTCTTTATATATTTTAGCTTATTAACTCCTTATCAGATATAAGGTTTGGAAATGTCTTCTTCCAATTGTTAGGTTGTCTTTTCGTTTTTTTTGATGGTTTCCTTTGCTGTGCAGAAGGATTTTAGTTTGATGTAGTCCCATTTGTTTATTTTTTCTTTTGTTTCCCTTGCCCAGTCAGACATGGTACTTGAAAATATGCTGCTAAGACTGATGTCAAAGAGCATACTGCCTATGTTTTCTTCTAGAAGTTTCATGGTTTTGGGTCTTACATTCAACTCTTTAGTCCATTTTGAGTTGATTTTTGTGGATGGTGTAAGATATTCCATTCTTTTGCATGTGGCTGTCCAGTTTTCCCAACCCCATTTATTGAAGAGACTTCCCTTTGTTGATTGTATGTTCTTTCCTCCCTTGTCAAAAATTAGCTCTCTGGGGGCTGGCCCATTGGTGCAGTGGTTAAGTTCACATGTTCTGCTTTTGTGACCCAGGGTTCACTGGTTCAGATCCAAGGTGCGGACATGGCACCGCTTGGCAAGCCATGCTGTGGTAGGTGTCCCACATATAAAGTAGAGGAAGATGGGCATGGGTGTTAGCTGAGGGCCAGTCTTCCTCAGCAAAAAGAGGAGGATTGGCAGCAGATGTTAGCTCAGGGCTAATCTTCCTAAAAAAAAAAAAAATTAGCTCTCCATAGATGTGTGAGTTTATTTCTGGGCTCTTGATTCTGTTCCATTTATCTGTGTGTCTTTTTTTGTGCCAGTACCATGCTGTTTTGATTACTATGGCTTTATAGTATATTTTGAAATCAGGGAGTGTGATGCCTCCAGCTTTGTTCTTTTTTCTCAGGAGTCCTTTGGCTACTTGGGGTCTTTTGTTGTTCCATATAAATTTTAGGATTCTTTGTTCAATTTCTGTAAAAAATGTCATTGGAATTTGATAGGGATTGCATTGAATCTGTAGATGGCCTTCGGAAGTATGGACATTTTATCTATATTTATTCTTCCAATCCGTAAGCATGTAATATCTTTCCATTCCTTTGTGTCTTCTTCATTTTCTTTCAACAATGTTTTGTAGTTTTCAGTGTACAGGTCTTTCACCTCTTTCTTTAAATTTATTCCTAGATATTTTATTCTTTTTGTTGCAATTGTAAATGGAATTGTTGTCATAATTTCTCTTTCTGCTACTTTGTTGTTAGTGTATAGAAATGCAACTGATTTTTGTATGTTGATTTTGTATCCTGCAACTTTACCCTATTCATTTATTATTTCTTAAAGTTTTTTGGTGGATTCTTTAGGATTTTCTATATATAAAATCATGTCATCTGCAAATAGTGACAACCTCACCTCTTCCTTTCCAATTTGGATCCCTTTTCTTTCTTTTTCTTGCCTCATTGCTCTGGCTAGGACTTCCAATACTATGTTAAACAAGATTGGTGAAAGTGGGAATCTTTTGTCTGGTTCCTGTTCTTAGAGAGAGAGCTTTCAGTTTTTCTCCATTGAGAATGGTATGAGCTGTGGATTTGTCATATGTGGCCTTTATTATGTTGAGGATTTTCCTTCCATGCCCATTTTATTTAAAGTTTTTATCATAAATGGATGCTGTATCTTGTCAAATGCTTTCTCTGCATCTCTTGAGATGATCATGTGGTTTTTCTTCTTCATTTTGTTAATGTGGTGTATCACACTAATTTGTGGATGTTGAACCATCCCTGCATCCCTGGAATAAACTCCACTTGTTCATGGTGTATGATCTTTTTAATGTACTGTTGTATTTGATTTGCTAGTATTTTGTTGAGGATCTTTGCACTGATGTTCATCAGTGATATTGGCTTGTAATTTTCTTTTTTTTGTGTTGTCTGGTTTTGGTATCAGGGTAATGTTGGCTTCATGGAATGAATTAGGAAGCTTCCCCTCCTCTTCAATTTTTTGGAAGACTTTGAGAAGGATAGGTATTAAGTCTTCTTTGAGTGTTTGGTAGAATTTGCCAGGGGAGCCGTCTGGCCTTGGACTTTTGTTTTTTGGGAAGTTTTTTTATTACTTTTTCGATCTCCTTACTGTTGATTTGTCTAGTCAGATTCTTTGTTTCTTTTTGATTCAGTTTTGGAAGGTTGAATGATTCTAAGAATTTATCCATTTCTTATAGATTATCCAGTTTGTTGGTGTATAAGTTTTTGTTGTATTTTCTTATAATCTTTTGTATTTCTGAGTTGTCTGTTGTAATTTCTCTTCTTTCATTTCTGATTTTATTTATTTGAGCCTTCTCTCTTTTTTTCTTGGTGAGTCTAGCTAAAGGCTTGTCAATTTTGTTTATCTTTTCCAAGAACCACCCCTTAGTTTCATTGATTTTTTTCTGTTGTCTTTTTGTCTCTATTTCATTTATTTCTATTCTGATTTTTATTGTTGCCTTCCTCCTACTGATTTTGAGCTTTGTTTGTTCTTCTTTTTCCAGTTCCTTTAGGTGCACTGTTAGATTGTTTATTTGAGATTTTTCTTGTTTGTTGAGGTAGGCTCATATTGCTGTAAACTTCTCTCTTAGAACTGCTTTTGCCATATCCCATAGATTTTGACATGTTGTATTTTCGTTTTCATTTGTCTCCAGGTACTTTTTGATGTCTCCTTTGATTTCTTCATTGACCCAATTATTGTTCAGTAGCATTTTGTTTAATCTTCACATATTTGTGGCTTTTCAAACTTTCCTCCTGTAGTTGATTTCTAGTTTCATAGCATTGTGGTCAGAAAAGATGCTTGATATTATTTCAGTTTTCTTAAATTTGTTGAGACTTGTTTTGTGGCCTAATATTTGTTCTCTCCTGGAGAGTGTTCTACATGCATTGAAAAGAATGTGTATTCTGCAGTTTTTAGATGGAATGTTGTGTATATAATATTGTGTATATATATCTACTAAGTCCATCTGGTCTAATGTGTCATTTAAGGCCAATGTTTCCTTATTGATCTTATGTTAGGATGATCTATGTATTTGGTGTAAGTGGGGTGTTAAAGTCCCCTACTATTATTGTATTGCTATTTCTTCTATATCTGTTAATAATTGCTTTATATATTTAGGTGCTCCTATGTTGGGTGCATAGATATTTACCTGTGGTATATCCTCTTGTTGGATTGTTCCCTTTATCTTTATGTTGTGCCCTTCTTTGTCTCTTGTTACAGTTTTTGTTTTGAAGTCTATTTTGTCTGATATTAAGTATTGCTACCTCAGCTTTCTTTTCATTGCCATTTTCATGGAGTATCTTTTTCCATCCCTTCACTTTCAGTCTTTCAGTTTGTGATTGTCCTTAGGTCTGAAGAGTGTCTCTTGTATGCAGCATATATATGGGTCTTGTTTTTTTATCCATTTGGCCACACTATGCCTTTTCATTGGAGTATTTAGTCCATTGACTTTTAAAGTAGCTATTGATAAGAATATACTTATTGCTATTTTATTGCTTTCTTTCTGGGTGTTTTAGTAGTTTTTCTCTGTTCCTTTCTTCTTCTCTTGCTGTCTTCCCTTGTGGTTTGATGGCTTTCTTTAGTATTATGTTTGGGTTCCTTTCTCTTAGTTTTTTTGTGTATTTATTATAGGTTTCTGGTTTGTGATTACCATGAGGTTCGTATGTAATAACCTATATATATAGCAATCTATATTAAGTTGATGGTCTCTTAAATTTGACCTCTTGCTAAAAGCTCTACTCTTTTGCCCCCTTCTTCCCACATTTTATGTTTTTGATATCATATCTAACTTCTTGTTTGTGAGTGTGTTTCTCTTACTCTTCTATCATGGAAATAGGTAATTTTACTACTTTTGTCTTTTGACCTTCATATTAACTTCATAGGTAGTTGATCTACTACCTTAACTGTATATTTGCCTTTGCCAGTGATTTTATTGTTTTGATTTTTTTTGTGTGTGATAATTTTCTTATTCCTATTTGTGGTCTTTTCTTTTCCACTTAAATAAGTCCCTTTAACATTTCTTGTAATGCTGGTTTCTTGGTGATAAACTCCTTTAGTTTCTGCTTGTCTGGGAAACTCTTTATCTCTTTCCATTTTGAAGGATAACCTTGCTGGATAGAGTATCCTTGGCTGTAAAGGTTTTTTCCTTTCAGCACTTTAAATATACCATGCCACTCTCTTCTAGCCTGTAAGGTTTCTCCTGTGAAGTCAGCTGATAGTCTTATGGAGTTTCCTTTGTGTATAACTTGCTGTCACTCTCTGGCAGCTTTTAGGATTCTCTCTTTATCTTTAGTTCTTGAAATTTTAATTATAATGTGTCTTAGTGTGGGCTTCTTTTGGTTAATCTTGTTTGGTGCTCTCTGTTTTTCCTGTGCCTGGATGTCTGTTTCCTTCGTTAGGTTAGCAAAGCTGTCAGCTATTATTTCTTTACATAGATTCTCTGCTCCTTTGTCTCTCTCTTCTCCTTCTTGGACACCTATGATACAGATGTTAGTGCACTTGATCTTGTCTCAGAGGTCCCTTAGACTGTCCTCATTCTTTTAATTCTTTTTTCTTTTATCTGTTCAGCTTGGGTGATTTCCTCTAGTCATTCGTTCTGCCTGCTGATCCGTTCTTCTGTATCATCTACTCTGCTTTTGAGCCCCTCTAGTGAATTTTTCATTTCCTGTATTGTATCCTTAATTTCTGATTGGTTCTTTTTTATATTTTCCAATTATTTGTTTATGTTCTCACTGAGTTCATCCATTCCTCTCCCAAGATCAATGAGCATCCTTATGACTCTTAGTTTGTACTCTTTGTCAGGTAGATTGTTTACCTCTGTTTTGTTTAGTTCTTTTTCTGGGGTTTTGTCCTGTTCTCTTACTTGGAATGTATTCCTTTGTCTCCTCATTTGCCTCTTTCTCTGTGGTTATACCTATATATTAGGTAGATCAGCTGCATCTGCTGGTCTTGCAGAGGTCCCTTATGTAAGAGATTCCTTATGAAGCCCCGCACAGTTCTTCTCTCTCATCACCAGTTCCAAATGTTCCACGAGTGTCCCCTGTGTGGGCTACCTGTTTCCTGTTGTGGCAGGGTTGCTCTTGCTGCAGGTGCCTGGGGAGGCTTGGCTGTCCCACTGGCTGGCTGGTTGTAATACTCAGTGCCTGTGCCTACTATTGTCCCTTCAGTCACTTTATTGGGCATGGGGAGCCCCAGCACAGTTGGCTGCAAGGTCTATTGGCACATTTTTCTTGCAGTTTTTCTGTTAAGTGAGTAGGCCCCCAATGTGGCTTGTTGCTAGGTTCTGGGGTTTATAATTGCTATAGGCCTCTGGCCTGCAAGGCTGTTGTCAGCTCTCTCAAGAGTGCAGCTTGGTGGGGCTGGCCCCAGGCATGTGATTGCCCACTTGTTTTAGGCTTTGGAAGGTGGGACCAATCTCCTATTTGGCTGTTTGAGAAGCACAAGTCTGCTGCAGCTGACAAATCCCACTGCCCACAGGCCCACACACCCTGTCAACACAGTCTTGCCCCATGTACACACCCTGACCCACTGAAGAATGGGTCCAGTCACCCCACTGCAGAGGCCCCACATGCTCCACCAATGCAGGCCCACCCCTCGCACATGCTCTGCCCCGCAGGGGCGGACCCACTTGCCCTACTGCAGAGGTCCCAGGCACCCTGCCTTTGTGGGGCCACAAGTTGCCTGAGGGCTTGCTTTTGGGTGGGGCCAATCCCTAAGGGGTGCTGCCTGCCCTGGCTGAGCTGGATTAAATCAGTGTTCTAGTAGGTGGGGCAGACCCCTGCACTGACAAGTCAGGGGAAGAAATCCAATGGCATCTGCCAACATCCGTGTCAGCATGCCTGTGCTAATTCAGAATAATGGCTGTCACCAATGTCTCACAGTCCCTGGGGAAGTGGTCCCACCTTGCGGAGGTCTCACCTCTCACTGAGATGCATCCAGAGCCTATCAAGTGAGTCTCTTTTCACCAAAGGACTATGTACCTTTCTGGTGATTTTAGATTGCTTTCCTAAATGGGTGAATTTGTGCATGGGCCCTTTAAGAACAGGCTTCCCCCCCGCCCCTTATATCTGATAGCTTTTCTAGGGGGTATCCCTCGTTGTTGTTAATAACCAGCTAAGCCAGATATTATGACACTTGCTTCAGTTGTGCTGAGTCCAAGAACTGCTTATTGTGGTAACACTCCCCCACTCAGATCCCCCACTCTTCCAGGGAAGGCTTTGTACTTTAAGATTTCTCCTGGCTGTCCATGAAGTGCTGTGTGTAGAAGGTGGCCTTTTCCTTTCCAAAAAGGAGTTTCTGCCTCTTCCACCTCAGTCAGTACTGGCTCTTGTTGTGGGTGTTCTTTTTATCCAGTTTTCACTTCTCTCTTAGGGTAATTATTCCAAGAGTAATTGTAAATTTGTTGTGTCTGTCGGAGGAGGTGAGTTCAGAGTCTGCCTACACCACCATCTTGACACCAGATCTAATCAGATAGACATTTGGAACTTATTTTTCCTTAGTAGCAATACTGGGTGAAGATCAGTGAGTTTATGTACATGAACTGCTTTGTGTTAATTATGAAAAATTTTAGTATGATGGTATGGTAGTTCTTCCATCTCTATTTGAATATCCCAGTGCCACCTTCAGTAGCTGTCAAGATACCTTCAATTTATACCCAACATATTGTCTTTCTTTCTCCTTTTATTTTACAATGGAAGTGAGTTTATTCTCTGAAAATACACATTCATTGTCAAAGTCTCCAAATAATCAAAGAAACAAAGTCCCAGCTAACCTGTTTGTCATGAGGTTGAGGAAATATCCTTTTCTTCTTAGTTCGCAAAGAGGTTTGTTTATTTTAATCAGGGATGAATGATAATTTTTGAAAAATCCTTTTTAAAAATCATCTGTTTTTAATCCATTAGTGAATGTCAGTTGATTTCTTTATATCATCCTTTGTTTTACTGAAATAAAACCTAAGCCAAATTCAATTTACTAATATTTTACTTAAGAGTTTTTATTAGTATTCACAAGGGGAATTGGTATACAGGTTTCCCCTCCCCACTCACCTTGTTATTGTGGAAGTTTTGGTGGGTAGATTCTTTGTTTTTTTAGGAGGAGGGAGGTTGCCACTTTGTCAGGCTTTTGGATCAGAGTTGTACTAGCCTTATAAAATTAATTTGGAAGGTTTTTATTTTCTTCCCTATGCTATGGAACCAGTTGAAAATCATGGAAACTATCCATTCCTTTAAAACCTCGCAGAACTTTCCTGTAAAATCATCTGGTGTCTTGTTCAGGAGAGATCCTTAGCAACAATGGAAATTTGCTGTGAAGGCTTCTCTAAAGGCTTTGACCAAAATCTTTTTGGTAGTTATCAGGGTAGAGATCTCTCTTGTCCTAGTTAATGCATTTTGCTTTGAATACTACATTAATATTAACATTGCCACACTTCATGTTCTTACAAAGACTTGTACTTGCATCTTCATAACAGCTTTACTTGTAGTAACCAAAACCTGGAAGCAACCCAACAGGTTCATCAACAGACAAATGGAAATATAAATTGTGATATATTCGTGCAGTGGAATATTATTCAGCAATACAAAAGAATGACCTATTAATACATGCAACAACCTGGGTGAATCTCAAAATAATTGTTCTAAATGAAAGAAGCCAAACAAAGAGTACAATCTATGTGGTTCCATTTATATAAAATTCTAGGAAATGCTTACTAATCTGTAGTGACAGAAAGTAGATCATTTGTAGTCTGGGATGGAGGTGGGGTGGGATGGGGAAGGCCAGGGAGGAGGGATTACCAAGGGCCACAGGGAAACTTTTGGAGGTGATGTATATATTCATTATCTTCATTATCGTGATGGTTTTGTGAGTGTATAGATAAGTCAAAATGTGTCAAATTGTATATTTTAAATATGTGCGGTTTAGTATACTGCAGTTATACCTCAGTAAAATTGAAGAATCCATCCATTCAACATTGACTTGAAATGCCATCTTTATCTGATACTAAATTTTCACATGTGTGTGTTTCTAGACCCTCTTCAAAATACAAAATACAAGTACAAGAACAAATGTATCTAACTTTATATTTCTACTTATCAAGAATTAATATCAAGTATCTTTTTAGTAAAGATGTTGGGAGACCTGAGAAACCACCTGGAAAAAATATTGATGGATTCGTACTCATACACCAGGTATACTTCAAATGGAGCAGTCACGAGCCCTCTACCACTCAGTCCTTGCCTTGGCTTGATGACCTACATGAGGTCGGGCCATGGCATGTGTCAGACACTGGCAATAATACCAGCATCTTTGTTCTGGAGGGCTTCCTGAAGCCTACCTGGGACCCTTGGGCTAGAATTTGCCCCGAGGGCAGGTGCTCTTGCTTTCTTGCTATTCCAAAGTGCATATAAAATTAGACCTTGGTCTTTTTCCACACAAGAACCAGGCCTCTGATGAAATCCTATGCCCTGTGGAGAACTGGGGTGTTTCTTTGATTAGGAAGCTGACTGGATTTACTCCCAGCAGCCACACAAAGCCTCCTTTTCTAAGGAAAGTAGAGTGCATGGACCCAAGTTGGGCGCATTCCTTCCTTTTTGCTTTCCTGCAGTTAGGGAGTATGACTGTCATGTTATACTCTGAATATTAATTAAAATGTCTATGACAAAATTAGTGCAAAGGTCAGCATTATTCCACTCTGCATATTTGGATGTATCTCTCAGACCTTCTCAGCTTCTTTAGAATGCCTGTTTCTCCTGACCAAAGCTGTATGACTGCATTTCACATAAGGATATGTGGTTAAGGCTTACTAATTTAGCTAAATGTGATATTCACAGAATTAAAGTGTAACAGTGTTTATGATGAATAACTGATAAAACAACTATTTAAAAATTATATAAATTATATATAATTAATAATTATAAGTAATTAATAACTGTTAAAGAATTAAAATTGGGTCTTTATCCCCCTGTGTTTTCTTGTGCACAAAACTTCATGAACCACAGGGGGACATGTAGACAGAGGTTTGGCTATGCAGTTTTCTAAAGTCAGCTACCTGTAAATCTGGCTGATAGTTCAAACTAAATAAGGACTTATTTAAATACCAGAAGAGAGTTGGCTGGGGATCATTTTATCTGTAGGTTCTGTCAGCCTTAAGCTGGAAGAAAATAAATTGATACTCTTGTATACAACTTTTTTCCTAGTAGTTTAATGTCCGTTTAAAAGAATGAAAAAGCTGTTTTCCTTGAATGGTTATTCATTCCTTTTAAATAAATGCTACTGCTTAATTGTCTCAGACAGTTCTGAAATGATATAATTTGGGTACTTTTTGTATTTTTACCTAGGTTTGAAGCTCTCTTCTTGTTTGTTACACAATCTTAGCTTAAAAATATTTTGCAGCCGAGGTCTTTGCCCTTTCAGATCAGACTGCTAGATCGTCTACTCTTGTTTAATTTTCATCTTTAAACCTGCGTGGTGTTTGTTATGTCTGTATACAAAACTGAGCATAAGCTAGTACGGTCTCCATAGTATTGCAGTTGATCCAATTACTTTGTTAACTTTTTCATTCCTTTGTGGGCTTGAGGAGGTTTTATTTTAAATAAAGATTGTAATGGTGAGATCTGAAGTGAAGGAATCAGATTTTCTTATGAGAATAAATGTTATATATCAAATAGATAGATTATAAACTATCTGTGGTATCTCTATTATTTAGAAGACATTGTAAATACAAATGCATGTGCTCCTAGGTATCCCATGGCATCTAATATTGCTGCTTTGATGACCTCACCCATTTAACTATCTGTGGGTGAACAATTCTAGATTTGAGGATCAGTATGTAAGGGAGAATGATAGGATTGGAAATAAAAGTAAAATCCCTTTAGTATAAAGCACCATATGTACAAAGCATGCTCTAGATATTATGGTAGCTACAAAAGAGGTTGAAACCTCTGCAGTTAAATGATATCTTGTCATGTCTGTATTGTCTGCATAATGCCTTCATCAAGTTGAATTCTGGCTTACACTCTACCTGACATTTGAAGACTTGACAACAAACTCTGGAACAGAATTATCAATATAAAGACGATCCCTTCCCCTCACATTTCTGCTCCCTCCTTCCTCCTAAGCTGAAGTTAGTACACACTTAGAAAAGTTTTGCTTTGTGCTCTTCGACTTTCTTCCCTAGAGTCAGTGAGCCAGGGAGTCACCTTGGTAATGACTTGGCCAGCTGGGCCCTTCAGAGAAACTAAGTTCACCCCCTTCCCCTTTCATTTCCCAATCAAACTGATATTTATATAATCACCACAGTCTGAGTCACTGCCAAAATTGAGGCTGTTAGGAGCCTAGAAGAGCTCATAGTAGCTTTGATAGTTTATTGGTTTGTTTATAAAAATAATATTTTTTCCTGATTGCAAAATAATCTTTTAATTACACAATGTTGGAAAATATAGAAAAGCACGCATACAAAAAGTACTCATAATCCCAATACCCCAGAAATAGCACTTGTTAACATTTTGGTGTATTACTTTCTAGTCTTTTTTTCTTATGCATATATACTATGTGTGGAAAATAAATATAATCTCTTCTCTAGCAAAACTAATTTATTCAACACATGTTTGTTGAATACCGACTATGCACTATTGTGTTTGACACTGGATTATTAGTAATAACTGTTTTAATCCTATTTTTGTAAATATATTATGAGCATTCTCCTATATCACACATCATTTAATACCATTTTTTAGATAAAGTTGAGTCTTGACAGCCCTGATCCACTATGGTTAAGGGAATATGCCATTGAGAACAAAAGAGAGCAGGCCTCCCAGGAGGCCTGGTGTGGGCTCATCAGGTCACCGTATGGTATTGTGCTCAGAGCACAATACCCCCATCATGTTTCCACTCAGCATGACAGAAGTTCCTGGAAAGGTTATCAAGGACTGATAGGAAAGCAAGAGGAGTACTTGGGGAGGTCTAACTTGAGACTCATCACCAAATCATACAATAAAGTAATATTGTGATAAAAGGAATGATTGGGTCCTTTGGCCAATATTGGCCTGTTTAGAAACAAAAGATAGTAGAATGCTTCTGGATCACCTGTTTGAAGCTGTCCAATTTTCCCTAAGATGAACCAGAATTGGAGCTTCCTTCTAGTATCAATTAACTTTAATTCTGATATTCTTCTCTAGGCAATTCTTGGATCCATTTTTTTTACCTCTAACATTTTCAACCTCTAACCAATTCCTACTCTTAAATATTCTATACACTGCCCCTAGAATAATTTCCTTGACCAGTACTGAGTCTATACTGGTAGGCTGAGTAGACCTGGCCACTCCTATCATGGAGTTTATAGTGTAGCAGAGGAAGAGAGACAAACAGTTAAACCTACAAATAAATATGTAACTAAAAATTGAGGAAAGTGTTTGAAGGAAACAGAGTTCTGGGAAGGAGAGTAAAAGGCAGAAACTCTTAGATTGGCTGATCAGGGAGAACCTCTTAGGAAACTAATATGTAATCTGAGACTTGAAGGATGAGGAGGAGACACCAAAGAGCTAGGCAGAACATTGCAGACATGGTGTGGTTGGAGTGAAGGTCCTGGTGGGCATAAGCTTAATATGTCTTAGGAACTGAAGGATGCCAAGTGCTGCTGGAGAACAGTGCCTAGGGTAAAGTGGCTTTAGATGAGGTGATAGAGATGGCCAGGGATGTGGGGGTTGGGAATCATATCATATGCAGAGTGTCGAAGTCTGTAATAGGAAGTTTGGATTTTGAGGACAATGAGAAACCATTGAGAGATATTAAGCAAATAAGAAATATAATGAGATTTACATTTAAAAAAGATTCCTATAATTTGTGAGAATCAGTTAAAATGGGACAATTGAGGAAGCATGAAGATCAATAAAGAGGCCATTAGATTAGTCCAAGCAAGAAATGATGGTGACTTGGGTTAAGGTGGTGACAGTAGATTTGGGAGACATTGATGGATATACTGTATAGCAGTACTGTCCAATAGAAATATAATGTGAGCCACAAATACAAGCCAAATATATATTTAAAATTTCTCATAATTGCATTAAAAAGTAAAAGGAAATAGGTAAAATTGTTTTAATTTATTTAACCCAATATATCCAAAATATTATCACTTTAACACATAATCAATATAAAAATTATTAATGACATATTTGACATTATCTTTGTACTAAGTCTTCAAAATCTTATGAATATTTACTTAAAGCACATGTCTATTTGGACTATCCCCATTTTAAGTGCTCAATGTCCACATGTGTCTGACAGCAATATTGCACAGTGTAGCCTTATAGAATTTGGTGATGGATTGGATATGAGGAATTAGAGAGAAGGAAGATTCTAGGATAACCCCTTGGTTTCTAGCTTGAGCAATTGATATGTGGCAGTGCCTTTTGAGATGTAACAAATTGGTGGAGGGGAGAGAAGTGATTTAAGACACAGGGAATAAAGAATTCAGCTTTCGACATTTTAAAGTTAAGGTGTGGAGAGATAAGAAAGATGACTGCTGGTGACCTTGTCACCCCTGTCGACTGGCTGGCAATGAGCTGGCACTGATGCCTCCTTTTACCCCATGGTTGGGGAGGCTACACTCCATTACTCCTCCTCCAAAGATCTCCAGGTATCATCAATAGTGTTTCCAGCCCTGGCAGGCAATTTTCTTGAGAACCAGGTGCCCCAAATTTATAGTTTGTACCGAGAAACGTCTCTAAAAGCTGAGAGCAATAGTAGGAAAGGCCCAGGGTCCCTCTGTTGGAGAAGATACCCATGGCGTGTCCAATGGCACACTGGCCCAAGCATACCTCTCCACAGGATGGCTAGAGGAGAAGGGAACTATGCAACTTTCAGACCTTGTGCATGTGAGTTAGTTCCGCTTTGCCCCAAGTGATGCTTGTTGGTGTTTATCGGAAGCCCTTTACTGGACAAGATGCTGGTGAAACATCCCAGTAGGCATATCAGATAAGCCATTTGGATATATGAGTGCAGCTTGGAGAAGAATTTATTTTTTTCTTTTTTTTCCCCAGCTTTATTGAGCTATAATTGACATATAACATTCTGTTAAGTTTAAGGGGTACAACATGATTATTTGATACACTTACATATTGTGAAATGATTACCATAGTAGATTAACACCTTCATCACCTCACGTAAGTACCATTTCTTTTTTGTGGTGGGAACATTTAAGATTTACTCTCTTAGCAACTTTTATATATATAACATAGTGTTGTTAACTATAGTCCATCCCATACATTAGATCCCCAGAACTTACTCACCTTATTACTGGAAGTTTGTACCCTTTGACTGATATTTCCAGATTTTCCCCACACCTCAGCCCCTGGCAAGTACCCTTTTATAAACTCTGTGTTTCTATGAGTTTGACTTTTTTAATTCCACAAATAAATGATATCATACACTATTTGTCTTTCTCTGTCTCACTTATTTCACTTAGCATAACGCCCTCAAGTTTCTTCCATGTTGTCACAAATGGCAGGATTTCCTTCTTTCTCATGGCTGAGTAATATTTCATTATGTATATACAGTTGTGATATATGCATGTGGTATATATACATGGTATATATAATATATATGCAGTATATATATATATATATATATATATATTCATATGTTGGTTGTTGTGAATAATGCTGTTGTGAACATGGGAGTTCAGATATCTCTTCAAGATCTGATTTCATTTCCTTTGGATATATACCCAGAAGTGGGATTGCTAGATCATATGGTAGTTCTATTTTTAATTTTTGAAGAATTTTCATACTGTCTTCCATAGTGACTGTACCAGTTTACATTCCCAACAGTAGTGCGCAAGGGTTTCCTTTTCTTCATATCCTCACCAACACTTATCTCCTATCTTTTTTTTTTTTGAGGAAGATTGGCCCTGAGCTAACATCTGCTGCCAATCCTCCTCTTTTTGCTGAGGAAGACTGGCCATGAGCTAACATCTGTGCCCATCTTCCTCTACTTTATATGTGGGATGCCTACCAGAGCGTGGCTTGCTAAGTGGTGCCATATTCACACCTGGGATCTGAACCGGCGAACCCCGGACCGCCAAAGCAGAACATGTGCACTTAACCGCTGCGCCACCAGGCCGGCCCCATCCTATCTTTTTGATAAAGCTATTCTGATGGGTATGAGGTGATATCTCATCATGGTTTTGATTTGCGTTTCCCTGATGATTAGTGATGTTGAACATCTTTTTATGCACCTGTCAGCCATTTGTGTGTCTTCTTTAGAAAAATGTCTATTCAGATCCTCTGCCCATTTGTAAATCAAACTATTTGGGTTTTTTTGCTATTGAATTGTGTGAATTTCTTGTATATTTTGGATATTATCCCCTTATCAGATGGATGTTTTGCAAATATTTTCTCCCATTCCATAGATTGCCTCTTCATTTTGTTGATGCTACTTTTGCTGTGCAGAAGATTTTTAGTTTGATGTAGTCCTACTTGTTTATTTTTTCCTTTTGTTGCTTGTGCTTTTGGTGCCATATAAAAAAAAAATCATTGCCAAGACCAATGTCAAGGAGCTTTTTACCTATATTTTCTTCTAGGAGTTTTACAGTTTCAGGTCTTACATTTAAGTCTTTAATACATTTTGAGTTAATTTTTGTGAGTGGTGGAAGGTAGAGGTCCATTTTAACTCTTCTGCATGTGGATATCCAGTTTCCCCAGCACTGTTTATTGAAGACACTATCCTTTCCTCTTTGAATATTCTTTTTTTTTAAAGATTGGCAGCTGAGCTAACATCTGTTGCCAATCATCTTCTTCTTTTTTTTTTTTAAATTTCTTCCTCTTCCCAAAGCCCCCCAGTACATAGTTGTATATTCTAGGTGTGAGTGCCTCTGGTTGTGCTATGTGGGACACCACCTCAGCATGGCCTGATGAGTGGTGCCATGTCCACGCCCAGAATCCGAACTCACAAAACCCTGGGGCACTGAAGTGGAGCGTGTGAACTTAACCACTCAGCCATGGGGCGGCCCTGAATATTCTTGACTCTCTTGTTAACTATTAGTTGACCATATTTGTGTGGGCTTATTTCTGGACTCTTGATTCTGTTTCATTTGTCTATGTGTGTTTTTATGCCAGTACCTTACTGTTTTGATTACTAATGCTTTGCAATACAGTTTGAAATCAGGAAGTGTGATGCCTCCAGCTTTGTTCTTTTTTGTCAGGATTGCTTTAGCTATTTGGGATCTTTTGTGGTTTCTTATGAATTTTAGGCTTGTTTTTCTATTTCTGTGAAAAATGCCATTGGAATTTTGATACGGATTGCATTGAATCTATAGATAACTTTGGGTGGTATGGATATTTTAATAATATTAATTCTTACAATCCATGAACATGGGATATTTTTCCATTTATTTGTGTCTTATTCAATTTCTTCCATAACAATTTTATAGTTTTCAGTTTACAGCTTTTTTACCTCCTTGGTTAAATTTATTTCACTTATCGTTTTTGATACTATTGTGAATGAGCTTGTTTATTTTTCAGATATTTTGTTGTTAATGTATAGAAACACAACTGATTTTTGTGTGTTGATTTTGCATCCTGCAACTCTACTGAATTCATTGACTAGTTCTAACAGTTTTTTGGTGGAGTCTTTAGTATTTTCTATGTATAAGATCATATAATCTACAAACAGGACAATTTTTCTTCTTCCTTTCCAATTTGAATGCCTTTTCTTTCTGTTTCTCGCCTAATTGCTCTGATGAGGACAATCTGTACTAATTGAACAGTAGTACTGAGAGGGGACACCCTTGTCTTCTTCCTGATCTCAGGAGAAATGTTTTATTTTGTTAACTGTGGGTTTGTCATATATGGCTTTTATTATGTTGAGGTACTTTACTTGTATACCTATTTGTTGAGAGCTTTTGTTGTGAATGGATCTTGCATTTTGTAAAATGCTTCTTCTGCATCTATCAAAGAGGACCGTATGATTTTTTTCTATCATTCTATTAATGTGGTGTATCACATTTATTAATTTGCCTATGTTGAAGCATCCTTGCATCCCAGAGATAAATTCCACTTGATATGATCAAGTGTTTTATGATCTTTCTAATGTGCTGTTAAACTCAATTTGTTAATATTTTGTTGAGAATTTTTGCATCTATGTTCATTAGGGATATTGCCTGTAATTTTCTTTTCTTGTAGTGTCCTTATCTGGCTTTGGCATCAGGATAATTCTAGTCCAATAAAATGAGTTTGGGAGTGTTTCTTTTCAATTTTTTGGAAGAGTTTGTGAAGTATTGCATCAATTCTTCTTTAAATATTTGGTAGAATTCTATGAAGTCATCTGGTCCTGGGCTTTTTTTTGTTGGGCTTTTTTTTAAGATTGGCCTTGAGCTAACATCTGTTGCCAATCTTTTTTTTTTTCTTCTTCTTCTTTTCCCCAAAGTCCCCCAGTACATGGTTGTATATTCTAGTTGTAGGTCCTTCTAGTTCTGCTATGTGGGATGCCACCTCAGCATGGCTTGATGAGTCATGCTAGGTCCATGCCCAGGATCTGAACCTGTGAGACCCTGGGCCGCTGAAGCAGAGTGTGTAAATTTAACCACTTGGCCATAGATCCGGCCCTGTTGGGATGTTTTTGATTACTAATTCAATCTCCTTATGTGTTATTCATTTGTTCAGATTTTCTATTCTTCATGATTCAGTCTTGGTAAGTTGTATGTTTCTAGGAATTTATCTATTTCTTCTAAGTTATTCAATTTGTTAGTGTGTAATTATGCATAACAGTCTCTCATGATCTTTCATATTTCTGTGCTATCAAGTATAATGTCTACTCTTTCATTTCTGATTTTATTTATGAGTCTTCTCCAATTTTTCTTTTCTCTTTTTTTCTTAGTGTAGTTAAAGGTTTGTCAATTATTTTGTCTTTTAAAAAACAGCTCTTAATTTCATTGACCTTTTCTATTGTATTTCTGGTCTCTATTTTATTTATGTCTACTCTGATCTTTGTTATTTTCTTTCTTCTGCTAACTTTGGGCTTAGTTTGTTCTTCTTTTTTTAATTCCTTGAGGTATAAAGTTAGGTTGCTGATTTGAGGTTTTTATTTTTTCTTAATGTAGGCATTTATGTTATGTAATTATTATTATTATTAATGTAGGCATTACATGTAGGAACTTCCCTCTTAGAACTGCTTTTTGCTGCATCCCATAAGTTTTGGTATGTTGTGTTACATTTTTTTGTTTGTTTTAAGATGTTTTTGATTTGCCTTTTGATTTCTTCTTTGATCCATTGATTGTTCCAGAGTTTATTTTTAAATTTCCACATATTTGTGAATTTTCCAGTTTTCCTCCTATTATTTCTAGTTTCATATATTGTGGTCATAAAGATACTTGGTATGGTTTCAGTCTTCTTATATTTGCTAAAACTTGTTTTGTGCCCTATCTTATGATCTGTCCTGGAGAATGTGTACATGTGTACTTCAGAAGAATGTATATTCTTCTGCCATTGAATGAGTTGTTCTGTATATGTTAGTTAGGCCCATTTGGTGTAAAGTATAGTTCAAGTCCAGTGTTTTCTTATTGATTTTTTGTCTGAATGATCTATCCATTGTTGGAAGTGGGGTATTGAAGTCCCCTACTATTATTGTGTTGTTGTCTATTTCTTTCCTCAGACTTCTTAGTATTTGCTTAATGTAATTAGGTTCTCTGATGTTGGATGCATATATGTTTATGATTGTTAGTCTCTTGGGGAATTGAGTCCTTTATCATTATATAATGACTTTAAAAAAATCTCTGTTACAGCTTTTGAGTTAAAATCTATTTTGTCTGATGTAAGTATAGCTATCCCTGTTCTCTTTTGGTTTCCATTTGCATGGAATATCTTTTTTCATCCCTCCTCTCTGAGCCTATATGTGTTCTTAAATCTGAAGTGAGTCTCTTGTAGGTAGCATATAGTTAGGTCTTTTTTTTCAATCCATCCATCCACTCTCTGCCTTTTGACTGGAGAATTTAATCCGTTTACATTTAGAGTAGTTATTGATAGGTAAGGATTTACTAATGCCTTATTACTAGTTGTTTTCTGGCTGTTTTGTAGTTCCCTGGTTCCTATCTTCCTTCCTTACAGCTTTTTTTTTTCAGTGTAGAATGTTTTAATTGGACTTATCTTTTTTTTCTTTCATAGTTTAGAAAGACTTTACCCTTCTAATGTTATAAAATAATTTACTCGTTTTCTTCTGGTAGTTTTATGGTTAAAGAATTAAACTGATCCATCTCAACACCATTTGTTGAATAACCCTTTCTTTCTCTACTGAGAAATGTTTCATTTCTGTACCATATCTGTGGCATCACATTGTTTGCATTTATTCAAGTCTTCTTTTTGGGTGTGTGTGACCTGCAGTAGCATTTTAAGGTTTTTCTTTAAATAGTTCTGACATATTTCTTGCTAAATTTGTTATTAGGCATTTAATTTTATTGCTTTTATTTCATTATACTTTATAACTGGTTGTTGTTTGTGTACAAGAAGGCTATTTATTTATTTTCCATTTTATCTTAAATTTTTACCCATTCTTTTCTCTAATTATTTTGTCAGCTGATACTTCCATAACAATGTTAAATAATCATGCTAATAATAGGCATTTTTTCCTTGACTTTAATAGAAATGTGTGTACTATTTCTCAGTTAAGCATGATGCATGATTTTATAAAATTGTGTGAAGCAAGTATCTATCTATCCCTATTTTATTAGGAATTCTTTAATTAAAATGAAGAATAGATGTGAATTTGATCAATGCCAATTTTTATCTATGAGGATGATTAAGATTTTTCTTTTCAGCTTATTAATATCATTTGCTCCTAATGGGTATCCCACCATCCCTGGTATGAACTTATCTTGCCAGATTGTATTATTATTATTGTTATTTTTTGTTGAGGTCATACTGGCTTTTAACATTGTGTATTTTTCAGGTGTGCATTATTATATTTCAGTTTCTGCATAGATTGCATCATATTCACCAACAACAGTGGTTTTTATTGTCACTGAGAGTGTATTTTTTTTTTAATGTGCTGTTAAATTCCAATTGGTAATGATTTAATTCTGATTTGTAGGTAGATATTTATTATTAAATTGATCTGTAGTTTTCTTTTGTGCAACATATGTTGGGTTTTGGTATTAGTGTTTTGCTGGCTTCACTAAACAGAAAAGAAGTGTGGATGATTTTCTTAGTTTCCTATTACTTGAGATAGTTTAAATAGCATTTGCAAAAGTTTCTATTAAGGAAAATTTTAAACATATATGAAAGTAGGTAGAACAGCATAATGAAACCCCATGTACCTATCACCTAATTTCAGCAATTATAAATTCATGATTAAGCTCGTTTCAGTTATAGACCCTTGCCCCATTGTCTATTTCTCCTTCCATATTATTTTGAAGCAAATCTCAGACATTATATTTTTTATGCATACACATTTCACATATATCTTTACAAGTAATTAAAATACACAACACACACTCACACACAATACTTCAAATAGCATTTTGGTTACCTTAATGGTTTTACCTAGGAAACTACCTGGGCTTGGTGATTTTTGATGGGGGTAGATCTCTGACAACATTTCTTCAATGAGAATTGGTTTATTTACATTTTCTATCTTTTCTGAATTCAACTTTGATATTGGTATGGTTTCCTAAAGAATCATATTTTCAGTTTTCTTTCCACCAATTTGAGCAAAAGAGTCTATGCTCTTTTAATATCCTCTAATTCTGTGGTTATTTATATAATTTTACTTTAAAAAATAGAATTTTTCTTTCCTCAATTTTTTCTTGTTCAGAATCATGAATGTTTTTTCTAATATATTTATTTATCTTAAAGAATTGACATTTAAAAAATATGTTCTGCTGTTTTTCTATATTTAATTTTTTCCTGCTGTTATCTTCCTTTTGCTTTCCTTAGGTTTATTTTATTGTCCTTCTCTAAGATCTTGAGCTGAATGCTTAATTCATTCATTTTCTTTTTTTTGATCATTAATATAAATTTCTAAGACTAAGTATATACTTCTGAGCACTGCTTTAACTGCATCTTTTAGGTTTTGGTAGATATTACTTTTATCATTTTTATTTTATGGATCTTTGTCAAGAATGGTGAAAGATCTGAGATTTTATCCTACTTGCAAGGTAATAAGGTAGCCTGCCACAGTTTCATGGATGCTGGCAGAGGACATGAGACTCCTGGGTCAGAGACGAAGGACTGTTTATTACTCATGGCAATAATAGCAGTATAAGAATTAGCATTTGTGCCAGTTCTCTAAGGCACAATAATAATTCTCTAATAATGAATATTCATTATTCATAATAGGTACAAAAGGTGGAAGCAACCCAAAATGTCAATTGACAGAGGAATGGATAGACAAAATGTGGCTTATACATAGAATGGAATATGATTCAGCTTGAAAAAGGAAGTCTTGTCATATGCTACGTCATAGATGAACCTTGAGGACATTATATTAAGTGAAATAAACCCGTCACAAAAAGGCAAATATTCTATGATTCCAGTTATATGAGGTATCTAGAGTACTCAAATTTATGGAAATAGAAAGTTGAATGGTATTTTCCAGAGGCAGCAGGGAGAGGGAAATAGAGAGTTGTTTAATGGGTATAGAGTTTCAGTTTGCAAGATGAAAAAGTTCTGGAGATCTGTTGCACAACAATGTGAATATACTTAATACTACTGAACAGTACACTTAAAAATGGTTAAGATGGTAAATATGTGAATATACTTAATACTACTGAACAGTACACTTAAAAATGGTTAAGATGGTAAATAATATATATATTTTTTTGCTGGGGAAGATTTGCCCTGAGCTAACACCTGTGCCAATCTTCCTCTATTTTGTATGTAGGTTACTGCCACATCATGGCTGCTGATGGGTGGTGTAGGTCTGTGACTGGGAACTGAACCTGGGCTGCCGAAGTGGATTGTGCCAAACTTAACCACTAGACCATGGGGCTGGCCCCAATGTGTTTTCTTTTTTTTTTAACCACAATTAAAACAAAACAAAACCAGTTGGCTTTCTTCTTCACTTCAATTTCTATGTTGACTTACCCATTACTCAACTTCAGCAATTATCAACTCATGATAAGATTAGCAATTTGTTCTTGTTTATCTATATCCCTATTTACTCCTGCATCCCTTAATTATTTTGACATCATATAATTTCATCCATAAATCTGAGTATATATGTCCAAAAGATAAAGATTTCTAAAAACTTTTGTTATTTTATATCTTTGTAAAACCATCATCACATGTAAAAGAATGAATGATTTCTGGTTGCTGAGCCTAAGTGTGATCTTTTTCTTTATCATACTTTCAGTTTATAAGGATTCTTGATTCCATATCTTGATGTATTTCCTCAGTCTTGGAAAATAATTAGACATTATTTCTTCAGGTTTTCCTTCTGCCCTATTTACTCTTTGTTCTCCTTTTGGGAGTCCAATTACATGGATGTTAGACCTCCTCACTCTATCATTTATGTCTCTGGCCTTGTCCTCACAGAAAACCTATCATGAAAAAGCCAGAAAAACCTTAGCCTAGGAGTTCCTCTGAACTATATTTGGCAGGATAATTTATTGACAGAATATCTTGTTTTTTCCACCTTCCTCAGAGACTGTTATGTTTTGGTTCTGGGTTTCCTAGCTTTAGAATGTTATAAATAGCCTTTATATGGAAGGCCTGGAAAAAGAACATGGATGAAAATGGGAGTTTCTTGCCACCTGGGATAACACCCTACCACTCAAGTTTTTGTTTTGGGAATACAGGTATAGGAGGAGAGTGGCAGTGGGAGCATGGAGCTAGGGGGAAGGCGTTTGTTGAGGAGACCAGAGGATACAGAACTGGCAGGAGTGGGATTAACTTTTAGAAATTGGGATAGTGTGCCAATCTAGGTGACAGCTTTATGAGTAGTTGGAACCTGTTCCCCTTGCCCTTGAAGTGAGGTCTTCTGATGAGGAGTTGAGGTGGGGCATGTTGATGCTGTGGACAGTGAGCATTTGACTGTCTTGGAAGCTAACTTAGAAGATCCCTGGTGTGGAAGAATGGTGTGGCCCATTTTTGAGTGGACTGGTGGGCTTAAGCAATCAATGACTCATGTGTGACCATGATGGCGTAAGGCTCAGAAGAAGAGATTTACCCTGTTCTCAGGGCACTACCTTGCCCTCCATTCTGGGGGAGAGGAGGTGGGAAGAAGCAGTCTCCCAAACATGCGTTGGAATATCTCAATACCTCTGGCTGATGGGGCCTGAGCCAGATTTCTTTCTAAGTAGAACATATCCATTTAATGTGATCTGTCTTGCTCTTGAATGTTGAACAAATTCATACCTTGTTTTATCCCCCAAAACCTATTGTCATCCAGGTGTACTTTTGTCTTTCTCAACTTAGTCTAAACTAAAAAAAACACAGATGTGGAAAGTAAATTTAGGAGAGCTCTTTTATCCCATGACTTCCTTTGTTAGCAGCTATATAAATCTTTAGGAAACTTCAAAAGGACACACAGGAACAAAGGAGAAAAGTTGAGGTTGCTGATCTGTGGTACAACAGATCAGGAGGAAGAGAGAAACCTTGGTAGAAGCAACAGGTAGTAGCAATCGAAGGTGAATCAGAATGATCCTCAGGGTCAAAGACAAGAATGATAGTGCAGAGGCTAGACCAAGGAGTGTGGCCTAAAGTGTATGCTGGCAAGACTCTATACCACACCTTCACCACTTGCCCCTGTCTCTGTCTTCAGCTCCCTATGTGGTTCTTCTACTATGCTGAAATCCTGGCTCCAAATAATAGTGGCCACACTGCTGCCTTGTATTAAGGGCAAGAAAGTTCAACTCCTGTTGCCCAAGGGGAGGGAGGTCTGCAAGAGGAAGTGAAAAGGGTATTACTGGGAAGCTATGTTACAGGCATACAAACTTGGAACTCTCAGTGAATTTTCTCATAGAAACATTGTGCATAGTTCTATAGTGTTATTTAGCACAGGTGTATTTTGATAGTATTAAACTACTAGCACAACTATATGGTGGTTAAACAGGCTTTTATGACCTTTCTTAAGAATCTAACCACTGAATATAACATTGTTTCTATGGTAAAATGCTTTTACAGTCCCACAATAGGCTGACAAAAGAACCTTTGAATAGAATCTGTTTGTAAATTGGATTGGCCTGGCTGCGTTAGAGAGGCCCACTCTGCTCCTCAGCTTTAAGGTCTGCCCCTGTACAAAGAAGTCAAAGTCTTTTATAGTGACAGACAAGCCACGCACTCTGAGTTTAAATAAAGATAAAGATTGGCTTCTTGTAGGAGAGCCTGTCTTGTTTAAGACAGGCTGTATTTAATGAAATGTGGCATTAAATGGGCATGCTTTAAATGAGGTAGTTTATTCAAAGTTCTCTACTATTATCAGACCATCTGTGTTTACTTTTATGTGAAAGCAAAGGTTTCAGTTTTATTCCAGATTAAAAATGGCATTGCTCATTGTGACAAGGGGTGTGAATATCACTGAGTACAAAGTAAATCAAAATGGAGGTTTTTATTTTTTACTAGTGGCCATTTTCAATGGAGAATAAATTAAATATATAGTCAAAAGAAAGGTAAAGAGGAGGTGGTTGACAATTTAGTCATGTTTTATGTAACACTTGTTTTTCTTTTACATGGACACATTATACCATCCATCAGGACAAATTAATATGTCTTGGGCCTTTAAAAATGGTAAAAAATAATTTTAGTGGTTCTAATAACAGCTCCAGATGAATGTTGGAAAACAGATATTCCAAACTGTCAAATAGCGTATGTATTACTTGGCTCTGTTGTAATTGCAAGTAAATGCTGCTTTTGTATGAAGTTGCCTTGACTGCCAATAGAAGAACTGTAACACATTTATTGCGAACAAAATTGGCATGGGAATGAGACGTGTTACAACAGAGTGACACCTAATTCCTTCTTGCCAGTTGGATTGAATTAAAATAATAAATCATTAGGACGATAAAGGTTTTTGGTTAAAAGAAGGAATAGTTTAATTAAAGAGATTTAAAAAAATGGCAGGTTCATGCATATATCACTTATGATACAGAGAATTTATTTAAAAATGTGGTTTCTTATCATGTGGGGGAATAGATTTAAATCCCATATAAATGCATGTGTTAAATGGAAAAAACATCAGACATTCTTCAGAGGTGAATTTAACTATGGTATGGAGAATGTTTACAACAAAGGCCAGTTCCTCCTGCTGTTTACTGCAGGTAAGAGGCTTCAGGATTCTGTCCTATGTTTGAGAGTGATTATTTATTTGCCATTATTTATTGCAGTTAATTGCTAAGGTTTGTGAAGAGCACAGTGTGTTGCAAAGCACGACTGAGTAATCCGTGGTGACCTTTTGTGCTATCAAAGCTTTATCAATTAGAAGCCCCTGATTGTAAATTCAGAGAGTGCCCAGTGAGTGCCATCAAAGAAAGATTACACTTGGTTTCTTACACAATCCAATTTTTTGGGCTCCTTTTCCTTTAAGCTGAATCCTCTCTAGGGTACTGTTTCCAAATCTGCAAAGTGAGGCATATTCAAAATGTTTCCAAACTTCAAGGAGCGTTTGGTTTTTTTTTCTTTTTTTTTTTTTAAAGATTTTATTTTTTTCCTTTTTCTCCCTAAAGCCCCCCCGGTACATAGTTGTATATTCTTCATTGTGGGTCCTTCTAGTTGTGGCATGTGGGACGCTGCCTCAGCGTGGTTTGATGAGCAGTGCCATGTCTGCGCCCAGGACTCGAACCAACGAAACACTGGGCCGCCTGCAGCGGAGCGCGCGAACTTAACCACTCGGCCACGGGGCCAGCCCCAAGGAGTGTTTGGTTTTTATAAGCAATAGTGGGAATTTCAGAAAAATAGTGGTTATATTTTCCTGATAAATGTCTTTCTTCTTGAGGCCCCCACACTAGCTGCCCATCGACTTCATTCTGTTGACACTGGGCCTGTGTGACCTTTCAAAAACTTTGCTAAATGTTTCAAAATTGCAAATTAAAGCCCTTATTTTACTATACTTTTCACTGTGAGTCAGTCTTAAAATATTTGTTCATTCTCATTCACTGATCTCCAGATAGGATTTTTCAGTTCTTATTCTCCTTCATGTTGCTGGAGCTTTTGACATTGTTTAATACTCCCTGTCTTGAAATTCTCTGCTCTCATGTCTTCTATGACACCACGTTGTTCTGGATCTTTTTCTGTTTACTTTGTCTTTTTTCTCTTTATTTTAAACTGACTTATCTTTTTAATATTCTCTAATTTGGCCATTACCCAAGGCTAAGTCCTCAGCTTTCTTTTCCTTCTCCACTCTCTTGGCAAGCTCATCTACTCCCAACTATTTTCCAAGCTCCAGGTCTATATTTCCAACTGCTTTTGTACATCTCTACTATCTCCATCAAAAACATCTAAAATCAAACTCACAATCTTCCTCTGCCCAGATTCAGGATCCTGTTACTTGAATTACTCCCTTAAATCTCCTCACCAATTTCACTTTAGGGATTACTGCTGCTGAGTCCCCATGTCAGCGCTCAGTTGTAGTTCCCCTTTCCTCCACCTCCCGCCATCATGGGCTAGTCTACAGGACTGCACTTCTTGTTTTGTTGCTATTTATAATTGCTGGGGACTTTACAGATCAGTGGGGTAGTTCTTCTGGTCTCAGCTGGGCTCACTCATGTGTCTGAAGTCAGCTGTGTGTTGGGTAGGTGGCTCTGCTGACCTTTGTTGGGCCCGCTCACATGTTTGGATGTCTGCTGGCTGTAGGCTGACCTTTTATCCTCTTATTTTTCTGCTCAAAAGGCAGCCCAGGTTTGTTTTCAAGGCAGGGACAGGCGTCAAGGTTATAAGCCTGCTACTACTCATCTGAACAATAGTGGGAAACCTGGTGGTCCCTTCAAGGCAATAGGAATTGGAGAGAGGGAAGTGGACCCATTATAAGAGCCGGTATAGGAGGCAGGACAGATGCTGAGAGGAGTGATCAAGTTGCAGAGATTAACTCCAGAATGGCAGCCTCCACTGAGGAAGCAGAGCAAGTCAGGAGTCTGTACACAGAGGTGATAGCTAATGGAATGTGAATGGCACACTCAAGTGTATTTTGAGTATATTGATGGCATATTAATGGCCTCCCTGTACCTATGGCCTTCTCAGTGTGACTTTGCAGCTCTTTCCATTCAGAGGTGGAGTATATTTCCCCACCCCTTGACTCTAGGCTTGCCTTTTGGCTTGCTTTGGTCAATATAGTGTAGATAAAACCATAAAGTCTGGACACTTAAATCTTGAAAGTCTCTGTGGCCTTCCCTTTCTGTATTCCCACTGAAAGGTGAATTGGTTTCACTGAATGTTAAGTGGTTAGTCAAGATGGACTGTTCACTCATTTGATCAGGCCTGCCTCAGTATTGCCCCAGAAAAAAAAAATGCAGATATCCTGAAACTGCCTATAGAGAGAAACAGAAGGATTTTTTTTAAAGCCTCAAATTGAATTGTTTAATTATATTGGTGTCATCCTAACCTCTCTCAATTCGGAGTTCTTTCAGTTCTTTAACTGAGCCATGTTTTTCCTACCTCAGGGCCTATGAATTACCTGTTTCTCATGCAGGCTCCTATTCATTCTTTATATCTCTTGCTGAAATATCAACTCTTCATTATATCTCCTCTAAACACCCTATCTAAGGTTGGTTTCACTTTTTAAATTTTCTTTTTTCTATTTTCAGTCCTTTGATTTTTTTTATAATTCATCATAATTGATAATTATTTTAACTTTTTTTCTATTTTTGTCTCTCTGGTTAAATTGTGAGACCCATGAGGGTAGGGGCTGTTACTTTCCTAATGACTAACGTAGTGTCTGGCACATAATTAAGTACTCAAGAAATATTTATTGAATTAATAACTTGGAGGGAGACATGTTGGAGGAGAGGACCAGGCTGGGTCTAGGCAGGGTCAGAGCTCAAGGTCAGGCTATCTGGAAAAATCTCACACTAGTGGCGAACAGGCAAAATATAGTGTCCAAAGGAGAGTGATTGACTCAGGTCCAGTCTGGACTGTTGTCTAAGGGGTCTGTTCTCGTGATCAAAGAAAAAGCAGTAGGAGTCTACTCTTACTCATACTCATGGGATCCTCATATGCAGATGGTAGTGTCCTACGGGAACTGCCTAAGTTGTTACTGGTCCTCAGTCATTGTCTGGGGAAATAGGTTAGAAAGCCTGGAAAAGGCTAGGCATGTTGTTGTCAGTCATCTGCCTTTCATCTAGGGCAAGAAGGAACCTGAGTTTAGGACATGGGTTTAGTTCAGTTATTTTCATTCTAAGGAAGAGAAACTTTCGAGTTACTTCTGACAAATTGAAATGGCAAGCAATAGGATATATTGGAGTATATGAGGAAGCCATTTGGAATAAACCTAATTCGGCCTGACTTTGTTTTTCCAAAAGGGCCTGACTGTGGCTGTTGAGCACGCACTGCGTATCTGCTTTAAAACATTTACTATGGCAAGAACAAATGGCCTTAAGATAAAGGTGCAACGTCCCCCCACATTGGCATTTCCTTAAGGATAAGCATCTTTCCTTAGGCTGGGAACTGATTGCTGTGCTCACCTTTGACCACCCAGCTCACCTGTGACCACCCAGCTCCAGACAGCAGACCTGCCACCCTGCTGTGTCCACCTAGACAGCAGACCTACCTGCTGTGTCCATCAATAGCGGTGCCGACAGAGCAGTCTTGCAACTATTGCAAAAGGGACATTTCAATCCTATGTGAAACATCCTCTCTGGGGGTATATAACCACTCTGTAAACCCCACTTCTTTGCTGCCCCTTCTTCCTTTGGGAAGAAAGGCCCTGGGCCATGGTCCTCAGATTTTAGCTCAGAATAAACTCACCCAAATTTTCATTTATAGACTGGTTATGGATTATTTTCGTCAACATTTCAAATAATGAAGAGGGAGGTAAACAAAACAGGAACCTCAACTGAGTGGGCAGGCCTCAGAGGAGTCTGGGACAACCTAAGCCTCATGGGAAAGCAGAAAGGACACTACAACTGAGTTTCACCGACGCTGGAACAAAATCTCAGGTGGCTCTCTAGACTTCAGTACCAGGAATTCACAGATTTTTAGACCAGATCTCCGCCTTAGATGACTCAGTGAGTCTCTGTTTCTCTTCTTTTGCTGTGTCATTTCTCTTTTTCCACTTCTAACTCACTCTTCCTTTTCAGTGGTTCTTGAGTCTGAGTCAGACTCACCCATGGAGCTTTAAATATTGTTTTTGTTAGTTTTAGCTGCTAAAACAAAGTACCACAAACTGGGTGGCTCATAGACGACAGAAATTTATTTCTTACAGTTCTAGAGGTTGGAAGCCTGAGATCGGGGTGCCAACATGATGGAGTTCTGGTGAGCACTCTCTTCTGGCTTCTTTTATAAAGGCACTAATCCCATTCATGAGGGCGCTTCTCTCATGATCTATCACTTCCCAAAGGTCCTACCTCCTAATACCATCATTTTGGGGATTAAGATTTTAATATATGAATGTTGGGGGGACACAAACATTTAATCTATAGCAAATATATACATGTCTAGCGCCCATCCCTATAGATTCTGACTGAGAACATAAGCTCAATAATGTTAAGGGTTTTCATCCATTTTCTTCACAACTGTATCCTGTGCCTAGAACAGTGCTTGGTACATAGTAGATGTAAACAAATACATGTTGAGTAAATAATAGTCTATGGGATGGGACCCAGATGACTGAGTTTTAAAGTTTCTCAAGTTATTTAGATTTCTAGTCAGGTTGATAACTACTACAGTATATTTGGTCTCTTTTATCTACCTCACAGATTCATCTTCAGAATGTCATCTTATTCATGGTTCCTGCTGTATTCCATGGCCTTTTTCTTTGCATCATTTCAGTTCATATCTCTGTTAACTGCCTATTTCTCTATATTTTGCAATTTAAGTTTCTATTTGCAAGATACTGATTGGTCTAGCTTGTCTCTGTTTGAACAGATTTTCCCGTATCAGAGCCCTTTATATAGTTAGATGGGCAGCTTGAGGATTGGATGCCTTTGCTTCTCTCTAGCCTAATAATATGCAGCCAAGAAGGAGAGCGGTAGAAAGAATAGAACCACGTGGTACAAAATATGACAGCCCAACAGGCTGGGAGTGTGGCAGGCAATATGATTGATTTGTCTAGTACAGAAGACAGTTGTACCTCCACATTTTACTAATTATAATCAATTTATTAAATATTTTTGAGTGCTTTAAGTGCTAGGTGTTGAGTGCCTTTCAGGCACAGGAAATAAAGTAGTAAGTGAGAGAAACATGTAGTCTTCCCTCATTGAACTTATTCTGTAGTAGGAAAGATAGACAATTAATAAAGTGTGATATAAAACAAAAGTAAATTGGACTCCATCAAAATTAAAATCTTTTGGTTTTCAACAGACACTGTTAAGAAAATGAAAAGGTAAGTCTTGGAGTGGGAGAAAATATTTTCAAAACATATATTTAATAAAGAACTTTTATCAGAATATATAGAGAACCTTATAATTCAATAATAAAATGTCAAAGAACCCATTACAAAAATGGGCAAAAGCTTTGAACAGAAACTTTACTAAAGAAGATATATGAATGGCAAATAAGTATATGAAAAGATGTTCAACATCATTAATTATTAGAGAAATGCAAACCAAAACCACACTGTAGGGGCCGGCCTGGTGGCGCAACAGTTAAGTTTCCATGTTCCACTTCAGTGGCCTGGGGTTCGCTGGTTTGGATACCAAGTGTGGACCTACGCACTGCTTGTCAAGCCATGCAGTGACAGGTGTCCCGCATATAAAGTAGAGGAAGATGGGCACAGATGTTAGCTCAGGGCCAGTCTTCCTCAGCAAAAAGAGGAGGATTGGCAGCAGATCTTAGCTCAGGGCTAATCTTCCTCAAAAAAAAAAAAAAAAACACCCCACCACACTGTGTTACCACTATACAACTCACTTGAATGACTAAAATTAATATAACTGACCATACCAAGTGTTGTCAAGAACATAGAACAACAAGAACTGTCCTGTATTGGTGGGAATGCAAAGTGAAACAGCCACTTTGGGAAGCAATTTGGCAACTTCTTATAAAGTTTAACATGTACTTACTATATGATCCAACAATCCTACTCGGAGGTCTTTGCCTAGGAAAAATGAAAATATATGTCCAGACAGAGACTTGTAAGCAAATATTCATAGCAGCTGTACTCCTAATAGATCCAAACTAGAAACAAGCATTTTGGAAACAACAGGTGAATGGATAAACAACTGGTACATCCATGCAATGGAAAGCTACACAGCAGGAAAAGAAAAAAAAAAAAAAAAACGAGAGAGAAAAGGAAAAAAAGAAAAAGAAATTAACTACTCTTCCATGCAACAGTAAGAATGAATGTCAGAAGCATTATGTTAAGTGAAAGAAGCTAGCTACAAATGACTGCCTATGTATGTATGTATGATTCCATTTATATGATATTCTGGAGAAGGTTGAACTATAGTGACAGAGCAGATCAGTGGCTAATCTGAAGCCAGAGGTGTGGTGAGAGGATTGACTGGAAAAAAGCACAATAGAACTTTTTGGGCTGGTAGAACTGTTTCGTATCTTGATTGTGGTGGTTGTTACGCAACTGATACATTTGTTAAAATGTATTAAATTATACACTTAAATTGGCTAATTTAATTGTATGTAAATTAAACCTCAACAAAGCTGATTTTAAAAAAAGTAAACAAAAGTGAAATGTGATCCATGCTTAGATTGGGAGAAGTATAGGGTGCTTTAGGAGCCCTTCATAGTCCAGGGGAGTCTGAGGAAGCTTTTCCTGGGAGGAGTCACTTAATCTCAGCATGAGTAGAAATAGGCCAAGTGCACAGGGCTAGGTGGAAGGGAAGAGGGTTCTACAGAATCAGCAGCATGCACAGAAGCTCAGAGACAAGAGAAAACAAGAGACTTGGGATGTGTTGGTGAAGGAGGAGGGAGGAAAAATGAATGTGGAGAGATAGGCTGGGCAAGTAAGGACTTTTAAAGTCATGTAGTGTAAGTTTGGACTTTATCCTAAGAGTGACTAAAGGGTTTTAAGCCCTTCTTATCATGGAGTTATGGGATGTGATTTCTGATTTATAAGAATGTCTCTGGCTTCTGTGTGGAGAATGGGTTGGATGAAAAGACTTTACTAAGAGGGTGTAAGATGATAGTGCCATGAATTAGGGGAGTTGCCTGGGTTTGGGAGAGGTGGGTGAACTTCAGAAATATTTAGGAAGTAGAATTCCCTGTGGGAGTTGAAGGGGAAGGAGGAACCAAGAATGGTTTCTAGGTTACTAGCTTGGATAACTGGATGTATGGTGGTGCCATTCACTGAGATAAAGAATAAAGGAGCAAGAAAAGGTTTGGGGGCAAGGTGATGACTTAGTTTTGTACATGTTGGTTTTGAAGTACCTGGGAGGCATTCATATTTTGTTTATAGGCAGTTGGATATTTAGATCTGTTGCTTAGAAGACAGGTCGATGCTGCAGAAACATATTTATGTCATTTCCACATAGGTGGTCATTGAAACCATGGGATTGATGACTGAGGAGATGAAAGGGTAGGGTGATGAAAGAAGAGGCCTATAGCAGAACCCCAGAAACTCCACTGCTTAAGGGAGAGAAGTATGAGGAAAATCAGGAGAGCATTGTATTATGGAAGCCACTAGAAGGAGTGAATTGTTAACAATATATAATTGAATTGCTTCATTAAAGAATAGGATGATTTATAATATGTTTGTAGAATTTTTGAGAGGTGCTCTTACAGTAAAAGATACAGTAAAAGAGCTCTTACACAACCATTAAAAAGAAAAAGAAAGTTAATGGTTTGATGGCTTGTGAAAAAGGCAGTGTATTTCGTACATAGATGGAAGAACTCAGAGTTTTCCATCATTTTGTTTTGTTCTTCCTCCTTTGGACTTTCCTCCTCCATTAGAGACTTTTAGAACATTAAACATTAAACATTAAAAAGCTTCCAGAAATCCACTTATATACATTTTGGGTGGAGAAGCTTGCACCAGATATTCCCTTATTTACAAACCTATGAGCAAGAACATACTTCTTGCAATGTTTGCTTACTAAGTGCTATCCACCTTAATTCCCCCTTTCCCTTTGGTCTCTTTCATTTTCTGAATGGGTGTGACTCGCTTGAAGAGATCAATGGGAAAAGGTTTTTGATCCCCCTACCTTAAGCAAAAAGTGTTTGTCAAGTGGGCAAGAGGATCAGTCACTGATGGATAGAGAAGTTGTTTTTAACTGAAGTTCCAGTTGCTTTCAAATTGATCTTATTACCATGATCAGCTTTAGTGGTCCATGGCAGAATACTGGAACAAGTTTCTACTTCTCTAGATCCCATCTTTTCCTTTCCTTTTTTCTAATTGCCTTCTCTTAAAAAAGGAAGATGTAGAAATCTTTTGGAGAGCTAGAATTTTACATTAGAATCATCATTAAATATGCAATAGGAGAAAAGAAAATATACGTATTTTTTGGTGAGGCATTTGCTCTAAACTAATGTCTGTTGCCAATCTTTCTTATTTTTGCTTGAGGGAGAGTAGCACTGAGCTAACATCAGTGCCAATCCTCCTCTATTTTGTATGTGGATTGCTGCCACAGCATGGCTTGATGAGTGGGGTAGGTCTGTGCCTCGGGTCTGAATCCATGAACCTGGGCCGCCTAAGCAGAACGCGCTGGACATAACTGCTACGCCATGGGGCCAGCTCAAGTAAGAGAATATTTTTAAGGAACCAATTGAAGATCAATGTTACAAGAACGCAGATAGAATAGACTGAGAAATGGCTGTAGGACCATTACTAAATCATGGTTCCAATCAATGGCAATTTCTGTTGTCGTTACTGTGGTTCAGCTTGGAGGGGAGGAGAACTTCCAAGCTATCTGTGTCAGTTATCAATTTATTGTCTCTCAGCTCCAAATTTACTTTTCAATATCTGCTTGGTATAATGAATTGGACTCTTGAAGCGTCCCTCTGTCACAGTGAGCATGATTTTAAGCTTTGTCACTAGATGTTGCTGGAGTGACATTGCAGGAAGATAAGAATTTTTCTTCCTAGTTCCATGTGCTACATTTTGCTTTTCCATGTGCCTGCTTCAGGGTCCATCAGAGCTGTGTGTGTTTGGGCCATCTATTGGTGCTCTACCGCAAATGTGCCCCAGAATGTATAGACCCTTGCTGACCTCAAAGGCCTGGCCTGGACTTGGTGACTACCTTGCTATGACCCTGCCAAGGTAGACAGTGGTGTGGTCTAGGTCTCATGCTGGCAGTGCCACCCTGATTTTTTCTGTGTGTCTGCCCACTAGTCTTTCTTGCTTGCACCCCAGAATGTTGTTTCCTCTAACTCTCCCACCATGGATACCATGTGCTTCAGGCCTTGTATCAGCAGTAGTGCCCTGATTCCCTCTGTGTGCTCATCTCAGCTTGCCTACTCCTGGGAGGATTATCTCTTGCTGTGCAGTGACTATGGACCAAGTCTGACCTGGCCAATCCAGCCAACATCTCCACTATCCATTGGGCTGCAACTATACCTTCTCCAGTGAGGTCTTTACCCCAGCCTTGAGGAGGTCTAAATTTAGTCTTCTTTGTTAGTCTCCATCAACCATAATGTTCTCCTTAGAATTCTCTTACATCTTTGTGGTTACTCCTCTATCATAGATAAATAATTTTTTAATTTATAATTTTCTATTCAAATACTGTGTGGTTTCTATCTCTTGATTGCACCCAGGCTGATACACCATCTTTTCCTTAATCTATTATACATCCATCTTCTAGATTAGTCTTCCTATAGCTCAGCTCTAATTTAAAACACAAACCAAAAAAATCCCCCAAGACACAAAAAACAACAGCAATCCTTGAGTGATTTGGCATTTCCTGGCATTCAAGATCCTCCATAATCTGGCCCCTGCCTGCTTTTCCAATCTTATTTTCTAATCTTCCTGAAATAACCAAGGCAAGCGGCACTGTGCAACACAGAGAGCCCAGTCCTAGGTTTGACTTTTAACTCTACCAGTTATTACTAAGCAGTCAAGGGCGTGTCCTTAGGCTCCTCTGAGTTTCAGTTAACTCACCTAGGAAATGAGGATATTAATAGCTTCTCTGCCTACCTCATAGGGTTGTTGTGAGGCTAGATTAAATAGTGTATGTGAAAACTCTAAGAATTTTAAGTTTCTGTCTAACTGTAATGTATAACCATACTTGTAGTAGTGTTTTTTAACTTTTTTTTAAAAAAGCAGTCCCATATGAAAAATAATGAAAATTACTGTTAAGCATTCATCTAGTCCTTCTGGATTGGTAAAAGGGATTAAGGCAATACCTTTTTTCAGAACTCAAAATTATATCTTATTTTTCTATTTTATGTTTTCGTTTGTTTTAGGATGGGTGAAATAAGACATTAAAAATATTTTAGCTTGATTATTTTCTTTTCTTTGCCATCACAAACAAAATACAATGACTGTAAAATTAGGGGCGGGGTAGAACATTCATCTTTCATCACCTTGTCCTGAGGGCATCCATTCGTTACTTGGGTGGATAGATAATTTTATAAGTATATGTGAATTCATTCAAGTAGTACTCCTCCCCCATGTGTTTTGGTTGTATGTGTGCTAAAATATGCAGAAGTGCTTTGTAAACTAAAACAGAAGGAAATGAATTATTTTTAGAAAATAAACTAGAGAAGGAAAAGCTCATAAGCTGATGAGAAATTCAATCTACTCAAAATTCAAATCCCTTGGTAGAGGTATTCCTATTCTATGAGAATTTGATAAAGGGCTGTAGGGACCCAACTACTTGTGTAGAAAGAGGCAGATGTCTCTAGTTGCTTATGGATTGTACTCATCTTTGTTGGGCATCAGGCCAGCATGTGGATGTTTTCATCAGCAGATAGTTCTTCTGAATTCCTCATTATCTTGGATATATAGTGCTGGAGGAAAAAAGCCAATTCCAGGAGAACTTGAAACATGAATACAAAAGGCATTTAAAAGTTTATTTAAAAATACTTCCTTAGGGAGGCCTGAAGAGAAAGGTAAGTTCAACAGAGGGTACAAATGAGAAGAAACCATTCCAATCCTGCTTAGACAAAACCTTTATTATCTAACCTTTCTATAGCTCTTTGTATTTTCCAAAGACCTTTACAAATGCATTTTTTCCCTCATGTAACAAGCCTCTGATCAAAGCAGGCTAGTATTCATCTTTCCATTTTCTAGATGAGAAAAAAGAGTTCCAGAGAAGTGAAGTCACTTTCACAGGTCCCAGGGTGAGTCAAGGTAGAATGAGGTTTTGAACCTTTGACACAAAGTTCTTGGCTCAATTACTCTGCAACATGTTATTTCATGCCTTGACTAAAGCTCTACAAATTGGTTAAAAAGAATTCTTAATCTAAGAAGCCAAGTCTAGAATTCTAAATAGAGGTACTCTGTGGGGAGGCTTGAGGTTTTATTAAAACTGAGATTCCTTTGGGCCACCCTGTTTAGATGGCTGTGGAGAAGAGCTGAAGTCCTAGACTTCAGAGGAGGTGCTTCTTCAGGTCTCGTGGGGATTATAGTTGTGCTTCTTTATAGAAGAAATCTGACAGTGATGTTTGTAGGACTGGTGTCTGAGAAAGTAGTTTAGCTCAGCCATTGAGATTTGTGTCCAGTTCTCATGTACCCAGTTAACTCTTCATGTATTTGAATTCTTTTTTCCCAGAGGAGAACCTGGCCAGTCTCCAATTCCTGAAACTCTAATTTAGGTTATATATTTCTCTGCAATGTGAATCTATTTCAAATTGAATGTAAGGTCTCTGACTAGTACATTGCCGAATACCCTATAGGCTCCTCAATAAATATTTATTAGTATTAACCATGAGAACGATTTTTTTTCAATATTTATTTTTGAAATAAGTACTCTATGAATAGAGCAACAGGGAAAACTTCCAGGATAATTACATTTTGCTTTATATCCAGTGATTTATTTCTTAGATTCTCAAATTTTGTCAGAGACATAATTATGCTCTTTTTTTTCAATCTTAAGTTATTAGCAAGTGTTAATCCTATTTTATAGATGAGGAGTGTAAAAAGGAAAAGGGAGTGATTTGCAAAACGTCTCACAGTGGATTGAAGTGAAGTGGGGAATGAAAACCTAGGTCTGTTTCCAAATTTCACTAAAAATGCTCTAGTTCTGGGAACTGAACTAATAGTCAAGAAGTTATAATGGAGCATTGGTAGTTCATATATATGGAACTATCCTCTGGACCAAAATTTAATTTTGAAAAATGAATTTTTCTTTGGACTCTGTGAGATTGTAGCCTCTACTGGCCGTTGGAGGCTGTTTTTTTCCCACTGGATTTAATATGTGACTGTTTATTTCTCATGATTCAGACGGCAATATTACCTGTTTATATTACTGCTATCTATTTGTTTTTTCTTCTCCCCAAAGTCCACTGTACACAGTTGTATATTCTAGTTGCAGGTCCCTCTAGTTCTGCTGTGTGGGACAGTGCCTTGTCTGCGCCTGGGATCTGAACCGGTGAAACCCTGGGCTGCTGAAGCAGAGCGAGAGAACTTAACCACTTGGTCACAGTGCCAGCCCCTGCTATTTTTTTAAATCAGCCTAATCAAAATAGAAATTAATCCAATATTTTGTTTTATAATATATGGTCATGATTTAAAGAACATAGCAGTTGAAGTTAGAATAGTTGTTAATACTTTTCTTAATCAAAGTGGAAAATGGCTTTAATAGTTTAGTTATTTTAGAAATAAATTCAGTAGATATTTTAGAAATGTACTACCTAGTTATTTTTATAACTTCATTTATGAATAAAATCAGTAACCGGTCTATATGTTTAAAAATAATAGAAATAAATGCATTTTGTAGCATTTTTTCTTGCTAAAATTCTGTAAAACATCTTAAAGTGTTATGTATTTTTATCATTTGTTTTAAATAATTTCTCAACAGATGATTTATAATTCCTGCATCAGAGTCACCTGAGATGTTTATTGAAATTCAGAACCCAGGGTCTTACCCCAAACCTAGTGAACATGACTCTTAACAGTGGGGTCCAAAAATCTACATTTTAAATGTGCTTTTTAGATGACTTGTACAAATTACAAGTAATTCAGCATTGCTTAAATGTGAGAGGATGGGGATGTGGGGACCCAGTCAAGGGAGATGAGCAAGGACATGAAGGGCACGATGTGCTGTGGCATTCGGATCTTATCCTGGAGGTAATGGAGACTTAAGATAGACAGCAGCATAAGTTAACTGGGTTCATCTGAGTCACTTTTGTAAATTATTTATTTAGAGAGTTAATCCTACTATCAAGAAAGATAGATGAGGCTAAATGCACATAGGATTGTAGTCCTATATAAGATTATTTTGAAGGGTATCAGATGTATATAATTTATTCCTCACTATCCTGGCATTAATGGTTCCAATTTTTTTGCCTGTGAATGACAAACATATAAATAACCATAATTTTCCTATTATGATTCATATAAAAATCAATGTATGGAAAAAGAAACTCAAGGATCAAACTGGTAATATTGGTAATTCACAATTACAAAACCATTGGTAAGTAAATGCCATCATTATGCTAATAAAATGGAAAACATTCCTGAAGCAACTGGTTCAAGGCTGGTACACTTTTATAGAGTCCATTTGTGTAGCAATTTATACTGGCTTGAGTATATTTGCAATTTTAAGTTATCTGCCTTCTGTATAAATAAGAATATAACTGTGGCAGTCAGGTTAGTCTGCTAAAATAAACAACCCAAAATGTGGCTCAACATAATAAAGCCAATGCAGGTTGTTAGGGGTAGGTTGGCGCTTTGGTCCAATGCTGGGATGCAGACCTTTTTCAACGAATCATTCCACCATCTTCTAAGACCTTGAAATCTAGCCTGTGTCCAGCCTTCAGACAAGGTGGGGAGAGAGTGTGGAAAAGTTGTACATGCTCTTAACCACCTCACTAGAGGTGACACACATCATCCCCTCTCCCACATTCTGCTGATGAGAACCAGTCTCATGATTTTAGTGAGCTGCAAGACATTTGGAAGATGTGGTCTGATGTTTCATCAGGAAAGAGGAGGACAGAGGCAGTCTTTGCTACAATAGACTATTATTCCAGATCACTCACATCAAAGATATGTGCTAGGGAGTAGGAACTGCTCAAATAAATAGGCTAACATACTATGGATATTTCCCAACTTACATATATTCCTTTCAGTCAGGTGTTCACAGAGGGTACCTGCCTTTGCTAGATGGCCCAGGGCAGTCTTTATCAAACTATTTTGACTGCACTCCAATAAGAAATGTATTTTACATGGTGACCCAATACCAGTACATATGTACCAATACAAAAATTTCATACCTGTTGTTAAGGAAACAATAATTACTCTTACTATATGTGGTGCAGTCTGATATTTTCTATAGTTTTCTACACTGTTCTATTCTGTTCTCTAGTCTTGCCTGCCTCAACACTAGGCTCATCCATAGTCTTGGAGGGCTTCATTCCATCTCTAGCACTCTCTGCTTCTGAGGGGAGCTGCCCAGAGGAGATTGAATCTGGGATTCCTAACATGTACATGATTCTCGCTGCAGTCCTTTAGGCACGTAAAGACTTTCATCATCACTTGTGATCACCTCTGTGTACTTTCTTCTTCCCCTACAGCTAGGGTTGTCAGATTTCACAAATAAAAACTACACGATGTCCAGTGAAGTCTGAATTTCAGACAATGAATAATGTTTTGGTATAACAATGTTCCATGAAATATTTGGGATATAGTTATACTAAAAAAATTACTCATTGAAATTTAAATTAATTGGGTGTCCTATCTTTTATCTGGCAACCCTACCTACAGTGAATGAGACAATGCAGAGGGGAGATTCTTTTTAGTTGCTATTTATTTCTCTTGGTTGCTGATAATAAGGAAATCACACAGGCATTAGATACTGCCTTTAGGGACAGCAGGGGAGAGGGTGTGAGTTTGGGCCCTGTTTTGAGGTAAGGCAAGGAGAAGAGAGAAATCACAGTCAAAGTCAGTGGGGGATAGCAGAGAAATGGGTAGCTGGGGATGGGGTGACACTGACTTGAGAGAGAGAGAGGACTTGCAAGGAAGTGTGTGTGCAGGGAGTGTTCCTGTAGACTTATAGTGGCAGGAGGTCCCACCGATGCCTTTATCCCTTTATCCATACCTCTTGAGATCCCATCCCTCTTCATCAGTTTCCCTTATTATCACCTGAGCTTTGTTGGAGGCTCTCTCTCAGGTGACAGACCACCAATGGGAACTTGGAGCATAGTAGGAATGGGGCATCTCTAATGTAATAAGAAAGTGCTTCAGCAGGGGTTGGGAGGGAGGGAGGGAAGATTCATTCTTTGAATCTTTAGTTGAAATTATGAATGACTTTCCCATAGGAATGTGGTCTTAATTGGTGATATTTTCTATGGAAAAGATTCTGCAAGAAATTCCCTGGGAGCTTACTAAAATGCATATTCCTAGGCCCCATGCAAAGATTTGGATTTAGTGGTTCTCTGATAAGGCCCTGGATTCTTCTTCTTCTTCTTTTTTTTTTAAAGATGGTACCTGAGCTAACATCTGTTGCCAGTCTTCTTTTTCTCTCCTTCTTCTCCCCAAAGCCCCCCAGTACATAGCTGTATATTCTAGTTGTAGGTCCTTCTGGCTCTGCTATGTGGGATGCCACCTTGACATGGCCTGATGAGCGGTGCTAGGTCTGTGCTCAGGATCCAAACTGGGGAAACCCTGGGCTGCTGAAGTGGAGTATGAGAACTTAACCACTCAGCCACAGGGCTGGCCCCTGCCCCAGATTCTATATTTATGTTTTACAAGTTCCCAGAACCACACTTTGGAAAATATTGTAATGAAGTACAGTAGCCCCCCTTATCCGTGGGAGGATACATTCCAAGACCCCCAGTGGATGCTTGAAACTGTAGATCGTACTGAACCCTATCTATCCTATGTTTTTCCCTATACATACATAGCTCTGATAAAGTTTAATTTATCAATTAGGCACAGTGAGAAGTTAAACAACAATAACTAATAATAAAATAGAACAATTATCACAATATACTGAAATAAAATTTATGTGTATGTGCGTTCTCTCTCTCTCAAAATATCTTATTGTACTGTACTCACCCTTCTTGTGATGATATGAGATGATAAAATGCCTATGTGATTAGGTGAAGTGAGGTGAATGATGTAGGTGTTGTGACAGAGTTAGGCTATTATTGACCTCACAATATGTCAGAAGGAGGAAAATCTGCCTCCTTACTGTGGTTGACCACGGGTAACTGAAACCGTGGACAGTGAAACTGCAGGTTAGGGGGAACTACTGTATACTATAGTATGTCTAGTCTAGCTAGTCTAATGTAGTTTAGTACTAAGATTATATAGTATTAGTAAATTACAGTACTATAGACATACTATAAATTTAGTTAGCCCATTTATAAGTTTTCTGTGGATCTCTTATTTTTATTTATTTTTTTAAATGAATGCTCTCAGAGTTACAAGCTATATACTTACCAAAGGACTGTTGGAACAGACCCCCTTCCCAAATTGGAGACATGGCTAATACAAGTGCCCTCTAGTGGCCAAACTAGTTGTAACTGGTAGGGAATTTGATTTTCCATCTTACAGCTTGAGGGACTAGCTCTAGGACATGAATGTTACGTGTTATTCTAAATTCTGCTGGGAATGGGCCCAGCTATGTTGAAGTTACTGCAGCAGAGATAGTTCTGATTTCCCATCTCTGAAGCAGGCAGCTGACATAGGAGGGCTTGGACCACAAAGGTGCTCTGTTGTATAGAAGTTATTCCTGGAGGTCACTTATCATGGGATTGTAGAGTATTTGATATTCATTTGTTCATTCATTATTCAATCATTCATTCAGCATTGAGCCAACATTTATTTATTTATTCAGTGCCAATAGGTTTAAGGCACTGTGCTAGCGAATACAAGATGAATTAGACTGGGTTTTTAATTCTTTCAAGGGCTTGTTGTTTAATAGGGAATATATATGTCCATGCCTTTAATGAAACTAGTTGTGTGAGATTTAGAAAGGTGAATTAGACATGGTCCAACCTTAAGGAACATGGTCAATGGAGGAAACAGGAAACTCCCAGCACTGCTCTAGGTGCAGTGTTTGGCGAGATGAGACACATGCTCACAAAACGGAGTAACAGCAGTTGGTGGTTGAACTGTGCAGCTACATCCACAAGTGCTACAAGAAGGCAGAAAGCTGCCTCGCTCAGCTCATTACTCTCTGCCTTCCCTACTTAGCTCTGCACATTTTGGATACAAGAGACAATGGTTAGCATATAAGGAACCACAAATCAGCTGTTTTTCACATCCATGGTTATCAACTGCAATGCAGCAGCTTTAAAAAAAAAAGGTGACCTTGTCACTGTAGTTGGTATTCAAGTCAACTAATTTGTCTTGGAACTTTTATATAGATTTTAGCTAGCTTATGCAGCTAATAAATCCAAATGAAAAAATTCTACTAGCTATTTCTTGGTCAATTTTGATGATGAAAAAAAAAATGACACCACAAGTTGAATAACAAAGAAAAGCCTGTATTTGAATTTAACTATGGTGAATTAACAGAAATCCCCAAAGTCCCTTCCCTTATAGCAACGTTAAAGTCTGCAGTGTTTTCCAGGTCCCCTCTCCCCCATTTTCCTCCTTCAGGGTCATGAGTGATTAATTTTATTGACTTAATCTCAACCTGATATATATTTTTTCAAACTGACATTTTTAAGGCAAATCCTTTCAAACATTCAGAGACAGATTTCATTTTAATGGTTTAAATTTGGAGAGTTTTTCAGTGGTTTGCTCAGTTTTTATGAGTGTTGAGATGGAAGAGGGAACTTAAAAAATGATTTATAAAGCAGGTAATATATGTGACATTCATACTACCTACCTAAGCCTACAAAGGGAAAATTGATCTTGCTTTTTTTTCCTTCAAAAAAATTCCCAAACCACTACTCAATTAAAATCTCTAACCCAACACCCTAAATTGTAATGTATTAAAGATATAGATCTACATAATTTAATGCTGTCTTTAAAAATAGATCTAAGAAAACACTTTGAGTGATTTATGGTACAATAAAATTTCATTATATTTATATATTGATAAAATACCTTATTAATATGTTCTTTTTGCATTGCCTACACATGCCACTTTTGCTACTTAAAAAGCACTTTTGTAGTGAGCTGAGTAGTAGTGTTTAATGTGAATGAGACTTATGCAGATTTCATGGGCATAGTATAATTTTTGTGAATTTTATGATTTTTTTAAAAAGAGAAAAAGCAGCTTTGAGTTACAAGCCATTATTTCTGAGATATCTGCTGAAAATGGACTACAGCAGCTCCTTTTTTCTGGGCAAAGAAAACTGATCCCAGATGCTCCTGCTAGGCACAGAACTGGGCACAGCTGCTCTACCCTGGCAGGGTAAGATGATGATGATTATTATTATTTTGTCAATTTTTTTAAATGAGGTTATGATAGCTTACAACCTTGTGAAATTTCAGTTGTACATTATTATTTGTCAGTCATGTTACAGGTGCACCACTTCACCCTTTGTGCCCATCCCCCACCCCCCTGGTAACCACTAATCTGTACTCTTTGTCTTTGTGTTTGTTTATCTTCCACATATGAGTGGAGTCATACAGAGTTTGTCTTTCTCTATCTGGCTTATTTCGCTTAACATAATACCCTTAAGGTCAATCCATGTTGTTGTGAATGGGATGATTGTCTCCTTTTTTATGGCTGAGTAGTATTCCATTGTATATATATATATATATATATATATATATATATATATATATACACACACACACACACACACTGCATCTTCTTTATCCAGTCATCAGTCGATGGAAACTTAGGTTGCTTCCATGTCTTAGCTATTGTAAATAATGCTGCAATGAACATAGGGGTGCATGGGTCTCTTTGAATTGCCGATTTCAAGTTCTTTGGATAGATACACAGTAGTGGGATGGCTGGGTCATATGGTATTTCTATTTTTATTTTTTTGAGAAATCTCCATACTGTTTTCCATAGTGGCTGCACCAGTTTGCATTCCCACCAGCAGTGTATGAGGGTTCCTTTTTTCTCCACAGCCTCCCCAATATTTTTTGTCTTGGTTATTTTAGCCATTCTAATGGGTGTAAGGTGATATCTTAGTGTAGCTTTGATTTGCATTTCCCTGATGATCAGTGATGATGAGCATCTTTTCATGTGCCTATTGGCCATCCATATATCTTCTTTGGAGAAATGTCTGTTCATATCCCCTGCTTAGTTTTTGATTGGGTTGCTTGATTTTTTGTTGTTGAGTTGTGTGAGTTCTTTATATATTATGGAGATTAACCCCTTGTTGGATATTTGGTTTGCAAATATTTTTTCCCAGTTGGTGGTTGTGTTTTTGTTTCAATCCTGTTTTCCCTTGCCTTGTAGAAGCTCTTTAGTCTGATGAAGTCCCATTTGTTTATTCTTTCTGTTGTTTCCCTTGTCAGAGAAGACATGGTATCTGAAAAGATCCTTTTAAGACTGATGTCAAAGAGTGTCCTGCCTATATTTTCTTCTAGAAGTCTTATGGTTTCAGGTCTTACCTTTAAGTCTTTGATCCATTTTGAGTTTATTTTTGTGAATGGCGTAAAAGAATGGTCTATTTTCATTCTTTTACATGTGGCCGTCCAGTTTTCCCAACACCATTTGTTGAAGAGACTTTCTTTTCCCCATTGTATGTTCTCAGCTCCTTGTTGAAGATTAGCTGTCCATAGATGTGTGGTTTTATTTCTGGGCTTTCAATTCTGTTCCATTGATCTGTGTGCCTGTATTTGTAGCAGTACCATGCCGTTTTGATTATGATGGCTTGTAGTATATTTTGAAGTCAGGGATTGTGATGCCTCCAGGTTTGTTCTTTTTTCTCAGGATTGCTTTAGCAATTCAAGGTCTTTTCTTGCCCCATATGATGTTCAGGATTCTTTTTTCTATTTCTGTGAAGAATGTCATTGGGATTCTGATTGGGACTGCACTGAATCTGTAGATTGCTTTAGGTAGTACGGGCATTTTAACTATGTTTATTCTTCCAATCCATGTGCATGGAATGTCTTTCCATCTCTTTATGTCGTCATTGGTTTCTTTTAGGAAAGTCTTGTAGTTTTCATTTTATAGGTCTTTCACTTCTTTGGTTAAATTTATTCCAAGATATTTTATTCTTTTTGTTGTGATTATGAATGGGATCGTGTTTGAGTTCTCTATTAGTTTGTTATTAGAGTATAGAAATGCTACTGATTTATATAAGTTGATTTTGTGCCCTGCAACTTTGTAATTGTTGCTTACTTCTAGTAGCTCTCTGATGGATTTTTTTAGGGGTTTCTGTATATAAGATCATGTTGTCTGCAAACAGCAAGAGTTTCCCTTCTTCATTGCCTATTTGGATTCCTTTAACTTTGTTTCCTGCCTAATTTCTCTGGCCCAAACCTCCAGCACTATGTTGAATAAGAGTGGAGAGAGTGGGCATCCTTGTCTTATTCCTGTTCTCAGAGGGATGGCTTTCAGTTTTTCCCCATTAAGTATGATGTTGGCTTTGGGTTTGTAATATATGGGCTTTATTATGTTGAGGTACTTTCATTCTATACTCATTTTATTGAGAGTTTTTTTTTTCAGATTTTATTTTTCCTTTTTCTCCCCAAAGCCCCCTAGTACATAGTTGTATATTTCTAGTTGTGGGTCCTTCTAGTTGTGGCATGTGGGATGCTGCCTCAGTGTGGCCTGATGAGTGGTGCCATATCCTTGCCCAGGATTTGAACTGGTGAAACCCTGGGCTGCTGAAGCAGAGTGCGCAAACTTAACCACTCGGCCATGGGGCCAGCCCCTTATTGAGAGTTTTTATCATAAATGGATGTTGGATCTTGTCAAATGCTTTTTCTGCATCTATTGAGAAGATCATTTGGTTTTTGTTCCTCATTTTGTTAATGTGGTATATCATATTGATTGAATGTGGCTGTGGAACCGTCCCTTTGTCCCTGGTATAAATCCCACTTGGTCATGGCGTATGATCTTTTTAATGTATTGCTGTATTCGGTTTGCCAATATGTTGTTGAGGATTTTTGCATCTATGTTCATCAGTGATATTGGCCTTAGTTTTGTGTTGTCCTTGTCTGGTTTTGGGATCAGGGTGATGTTGGCCTTGTAGAATATGTTAGGAAGTGCTCCATGTTCCTCAATTTTCTGGAATAGTTTGAGAAGGATAGGTATTAAGCCTTCTTTGAATGTTTGGTAGAATTCTCCAGAGAAGTGGTCTGGTCCTGGACTTTTATTTTTTGGGAAGTTTTTGATTACTGTTTCAATCTCTTTGCTTGTGATTGATCTATTCACGTTCTCTGTTTCTTCTTGATTCAGTTTTGGGAGGTTGTAAGAGTCTAAGAATTTACCCATTTCTTCTAGGTTGTCCAGTTTGTTGGCATATAGTTTTTCATGGTATTCTCTTATAATCTTATGTATTTCTGTGGTATCCATTGTGATTTCTCCTCTTTCATTTCTGATTTTATTTATTGAGTCTTCTCTCTTTTTTTCTTAATGAGCCTGGCTAAGGGTTTGTCAATTTTGTTTGTTTAATTTCACATCTTTACCCCTTTCTCAGCTTTATTCTTGTAATTAGTGTCCAGTTTCTTAGCATTATGGTCAGAAAAGATGCTTGATATTATTTCAATCCTCTTAAATTTGTTGAGGCTTTCTTTGTTTCCTAACATGTGGTCTGTCCTTGAGAAGGTTCCATGAGTACTTGAGAAGAATGTGTAACCTGCTGTTTTTGGATGGAGTGTTCTATATATATCTATTAAGTCCATCTGGTCTAGTTTTTCATTTAATTCTACAATTTCCTTGTTGACTTTCTGTCTAGATGATCTATCTATTGGTGTTGGTGGGGTGTTGAGGTCCCCTACTATTATTGTATTGTTGTTGATATCTCCTTTTAGTTTTGTTAACAGTTGCTTACATATTTTGGTGCTCCTGTGTTTGGTGCATATATATTTATAAGTGTTATGTCTTCTTGGTGGAGTGTCCCTTTTATCATTCTATACTGTCCCTCTTTGTCTCTCTTTACCTGTTTTGCCTTGAAGTCTACTTTGTCTGATATAAGTATGGCGACACCTGCTTTCTTATGTTTGCTATTAGCTTGGAGTATCGTCTTCCATCCCTTCACTCTGAGTCTGTGTTTGACTTTGGGGCTGAGGTGTAATTCCTGGAGGCAGCATATTGGTTGGGTCTTGTTTTTTAATCCATCCTGACACTTCATGTCTTTTGATTGGAGAATTCAATCTATTTACATTTAGAGTGGTTACTGAAATTTTGGGGACTAATGCTGCCATTTTATCACTCATTTTCCAGTTCTCGTGCCTTTCCTTTGTATCCCATGTATTTCGGACTACCCATTCAGTTAGGTACTTTTCTATGCTGGTTTTCTTAGTTTTCTCCTTATTTTTAATTTGTGTCTCTGTTTTAATTATTTGTTTAGTGGTTACCATATGGTTTGTATAAAACATCTCATAGATGAGATAGTCCATTTTCTGATAGCCTCTTATTTCCTTGGACTAACCCGGTTCCATCTCTTCCCTCTTCCTCTTCTAGGTTGTTATTGTTACATCTTTTTTCTTTCTTGTGTTGTGAGTTTGTGTTTAAAATGACAAGATTATATTTATTCTTAGTGTTTCCCTTCCCTTTAGCTTTAAAGTTATACTTAAGCATTTGCTAGCTTGTTCCAATGGAAAGCTGCAATTTTCTGATTTTTTTCTTTCTACTTATCTCCCTGCTAAGGGTTTTGTAACCCCTTTCCTTTTTTTTTTTTCGGTATGAAGGCCTTCCTGAGCATTTCTTGTAGGGAGCATCTTGTGGCGATGAATTCCCTTAACTTTTGTTTATCTGGGAAAGTTTTTATTTCTCCATCATATTAGGAGGATATTTTCACTGCATAGAGTATTCTTGCCTGAAAGTTTTTGTCTTTCAGAATTTTGAATATATCATTCCACTCTCTCCCAGCCTGTAAGGTTTCTGCTGAGAAATATCCTGACAGCCTGATAGAGGTTCCTTTGTAGGTTATTTTCTTCTGCCTTGCTGCCCTTAATATTTTCTCTTTGTTGTTAACTTTTGCAACTTTCACTACTATATGCCTTAGGGTTAGCTTTTTACATTGATAAAGTTTGGAGATCTATTGGCTTCCATCACATGGATTTCCAGCTCCCTCCCTAGGTTTGGGAAATTCTCAGCTATTATTTCTTTGAACAAGCTTTCTTCTCCATTCTCCTTCTCTTCTCCCTCTGGGATACCTATAATCTTTATGTTGCATTTCCTAATTGAGTCGGATATTTCTCAGAGAGTTTCTTCATTTCTTTTTAGTCTTAGTTCTTTTTCCTCCTCTATCTGATGCATTTCTTTATTCCTATCTTCCAGACTGCTAATTCTGTCCTCCATATTATCAGCTCTACTCTTCAGGGAGTCCAGATTTTTCTTAATCTCCTCCATTGTGCTTTTCATCTCCAACATTTCTGATTGGTTCTTCTTTATAGTATCAAGCTCTTTTGTGAAACAGCTCCTGAAGTCATTGAGTTGTCTCTCTGTATTCTCTTTTAACCCATTGAGTTTTAAAATCATAGCTGTTTTTAATTCTTTGTCATTTAGGTTATAGATTCTGTGTCTTCGGGATTGTTTTCTGGGTACTTGTCATTTTCCTTCTGTTCCAGAGATTTAACATATTTTTTTCATACTGCTTGGTGGACTGGATTTGTGCCCCTACATAGGGATAGAGTTTGGTCACTGCTTCCACTGGGGGGGAGGGGCAGCAGCCATGTAATCTGTGCCAACCAGGATCCCTGTCAGTGGTTCCTGACCAAGGCTGTGATCCTTGGGATCACAGTGGCCCTGTGGGGTCGCCTGTAAACTGTAGGAACAATCACACAGGGCCTTTGGTTGCTGCTGCCTGATCCCACAGACTGCCTAGACATGCTCCCTCCTTAGGGACTGCAGTGGTGTTATGGGCTTTCACAGCAGCTGGGAGCTGGGTCACCCAGACTTGCAGCTCTGCTGCTGTCTGGTCCCACTGGATCTCACTTGCCCGCTCTGGGCTATAGCAGAGCTATGGACATCTAATGCAGCTTGCGGTTAGCTAGCCCTGCTGTGCCACTTCTGCTCTTAGGTCGCCCAGCATTTACGCTTGGTGGGTGGGGCCTCTCCACTAGGGCTGAGCAGAGACTCTCCCTGGGGCTTGTGTGGGTCAATGAATTTTCCCACTGGTCCACAGGGCAATCACAGGGGGGTTAGAGCTGTAGTCACCTGTTTCCACAGTTGTGCTGATGCGCATGCCCACCCTCAGGGCTGTGGCAGTGCTATGAGCATGTCAGCTGGGAGAGAGTTGCTAGTAGCTGCTAGGCTATCTGGGGGCCAGAGAGTTTTCACCTATCTCCACTTCCTCCCCAGGGGTAGTCCATCCACTTTCTGATGTATAGCAGTATAGATCTCTCAGGCATCCTGAGGTGCTGTGTGAGTATCCTCCATTGATCAATGAATGTCCATTTAGTTGTAGTTCAAAGGGGGAGAGAAAATGAAAACTGCTTGCTTTGCCATGTTGCTGACATCTGGTGAGATTATTTTTGTGATTCTTCAACTTCTTTTTGCCAATCAAACATAAATTTGGATTTAAGTGTTCTTTGCTAATGACTACAGAGGCAGCAACCTGATATAAACTACCAAGCAATAGGTAAGGTTTAGACACAAATCCTTTAATAAAGATGCCTCATTCATTCATTCACTCATTCATTCATTCCTTCAAAAAATATTTATTAAGCATCCACTATGTATCAGGTACTATTCTAGGTGTTGGGGCTTCAGCAGTGGACAAAATAGGTCACCATCCAGGCTGTAGGCCCAAGCTTACATTCTACTGGGTGGATATAGACAATAAACAAAACAAGTAAAATATATAGTGTGCAGATGGTGATAAGTGCTATGGGGAAGAATGAAGTAGGAAAGGGGTAGAGGGCATTCTAGGGTGAAGGAGGGATTCAAATTTAAATAAAAAGGTCAGAGAAGGCTCACTGGGAAAAAAGACAAACGAGGCAAAGGGGTGAACCATGTAAATATATCTGGGGGAAGAGTGTTCTAGGCAGAGGAAACAGCTAGTGCCATGGCCCTGAGGTAAGAAAGTGCTTGTTGTGTTAACTGAACAACAAGGAGGCCAGTAAGGCAGGAGCAGTAATGGAGGGGAGAACACAGGAGATGAGGTTAGAGAGGTAATAGACCCAGATCACATAGGGCTTTATAAGTCATTGTAAGGACTTTGGTGTTTACTATGAGGGAGAAGGAAAGCCACTGGAGGGTTTTGAGCAGAGAAATAACACTATTTGATTTATTTTAAAAGAATCATTATGGCTCCTTCATTGAAATAGGAACCAAGGTCATCAACTGGAAGAGATTATGATTCAGTTGCCTAGGAGAATGGGACAATGATTGGTTTAGGGAAATAGCTTACCAGGCAGCATAGAGGGCCCACTTGGGGTTAGTGGTCATGAATTTAAAGTGAGATCAGTCAGCTACGTGGAGCAGGCAGAGTAGGATTTAATAAGGGTTGAGGTTATTGCCAACCAACTAAGAGAAGGGAGGGTGAGAAAAGGGAGTGGAGGGTGGGTGAGTGAGAGAAGTGTGTACATGAGGGGCAAGGACAGTGAAAAGGTGGTAGGATCAATGGACTGAAGACGTCCTAATGCAGGATTGTTGGGTATAGGACAGAGTGAGCTGGTCAGAGAATGATATGCTTGAAATTAAGATCATGGAACCCAAACTTGTTTCATTTAGGGTGAGGTAAGAAAGTTATCTTTCTCAAATGAAGTATGAAAATCCCAAGGAAAAATGTTCAGTATAATTGGATCCCTTTGAACCATGACGTTCGTTCTAGATTTTCCCCCCAAATATTTGCACTTTTAGAACATTAGGAGTAGATATCCACAACGGCTGACTTAGAAGATTAGGTACTCAGTTTGTAGATTTCATTAAGAAAAAAATTTGCAACCTAGTAGAATCCATCTTTCCGAGATTATTTGCTTTATCCTACCTAAAAAATTAAACAAACAAAAACTAAACAGAACTGAGATCAAGGAGACAAAATATTCACTGTTCAGTTGGAAATAGTCAATGCACAAATGAAAATCATATTTATATTTTCCATTGTCCCAGGCGCTGTCTGTATAGTAGGAAAACACTTTTGAATGATTACATTCACAAGTAATGATTACAGTAATGATTACATTAAAACCAAAACACAAGATTACCCGATACTTACTGTTGGAACACACGGCTCATTTACAGAATCATGATGTTTCTCTGTTGCTTTTGAAGAGAGACTATTAGACTCTAAGCACATAAAACTTGAAAGAAGTGTAAACATAAATTATTTAGTGCTTTTTCTTAAATACAGATTAAAATGCCAACATTTGGAATTTCATAACACAGAAGTGGTAGTTAGGCTCCTTGAGTTAAAATTGCATCAGGATGTGTAAGGATCCCTTAAGTTAAACTGGAACAAATATTTGAGAACGTCTGCTTTTTTTTTATTGTTGTTTTGAATAAGCCTATCCAGGTACAGATAATATTAAAAAAATGGACATTTCCAGCTCTGCAGGTGGTTAAAATCAAAGATAATTAGCTATGCAAGTATTTTGAAGAAAGAAATTAAAAGTGACTTAAGAACAAACTTTTTTTAAACACGGCAAGCCCACAACAAACATAGGTTTTGTTGTTATAGTTTCCAAAATTCAAACACTTAAAAAAATTTTTTTGTGCATTATAGGTAGAAATATAGATAGGAACATATATATATTTAAACGGAGTTTGTGAGAGAATTAAACTGGCTTAAACATCTGCCGTAAGTCCGTACATTTTAACAAAGTATAGATTTTTCCATTGCCTGTGGCTTAATTGAGAAATTAGACAAGGACACATGTCAGGAATCTTTATGCCCTGTTGCTTTGCCACAATGCAGTGTCAAGTATTACCATCAGTACTAGAAGTACATTATTATTATTATTATTTTTTAAAGATTTTATTTTTTCCTTTTTCTCCCCAAAGCCCCCCGGTACATAGTTGTGTATTCTTCGTTGTGGGTTCTTCTAGTTGTGGCATGTGGGACGCTGCCTCTGCATGGTCTGACGAGCAGTGCCATGTCCGCGCCCAGGATTCGAACCAACGAAACACTGGGCCGCCTGCAGTGGAGCGCGCGAACTTAACCACTCGGCCATGGGGCCAGCCCCTAGAAGTACATTATTTTTAAGATAAATTAAGGTCATATACAACACATTAGTTTGGATTTTCTCAAAATTAGAAATCACGGTGTTCTGGTTCCCTGCCTGCCCTTTGCTCAAACACTGGAAGAATTTACATCATTTTCATTTTTAATCTGTATTTGAGTCTTTGGCTTCGAGCTTTATCAAGTTAGGAAGGCAAGATGCTTTGTAAAGAGCCAGAGTAACTAACCCATTAATTGAAAATATTTCTGTAAGCGAAAGTCACAAAGAAGGTTTGTTATTAAAAAGCCAAGGGATACAGTAATCTAGCAACCAATTACATTTAAGAATCCCCTCAATCTTTAAAAGCTCCAAAATTTTTCAATTAATATATATTAAAAAAGCTGGATGAAAAATAACCCTAAACTTATAATAATAAAGCTGACAGTTGTGGTGAAGGTGTATGACATCGCAACTAGTTAAATCAATTAGTGACCATTCAACACTTGCTAGATTTGGTTGAGGCCTGCAAGAAAAGTAGATCTCAAGGAGTTTATAATCTCAAATGATCTCAAGGAGCTTACAGTTTCTTAGAGGAGATAAGACTAATATACACCCAAGACAACGGAATACAACGTGTGATGAATGAGTTTAGAGAAGGGGCAGTACCAATGCTTTTCCTTTCAAAAGACATCTTTTCCTCCTAGGAGACTTAATTGCTTTTCCACTTAGTATTACTCATATAGCACTTATTACACTCTTAACTGCCTTATAAAATATTTATCAATTTTTTTGGCTGCCTAGCATCTGAGTTATCCTAGATTTAGAGGATTCTTTTCATACATGTTTTGGCTGGAGGAAGACTGAAAAAGTCAGATAATCACTTTCTCAACCTCCTTTGCAGCTAGTGGGTAGGCACATGACCTAGGCTCAATCAATGAATTTTAAAAATTATAACAGTCTTATTGAGATATAATTCACATACAATTCAATTCACCCACTTAAAGTGTACAATTCAGTTGTTCTTAGTTTATTCACAGAATTGTGTAACCACTACAACAATCAATTTTAAAACATTTTCATTACCTCAAAAAGAAATCCCATACCCATTAGCAACCACTCCCCATTTCTCCTAACCTCCTCAGCCCTAGGTAACTCTAATCTATTTTTGGTCTCTGTGGATTTGCCTATTCTGGACATTTCATATAAATGGGATCATATAATAAGTGGTCTTTTGTAATTGCCTTCTCTCACTTAGCATAATGTTTTCAAGCTTTGTCCATGCTGTAGCATGCATCAGAACTTTATTCCTTTATATCGCTGAATAATATTCCATTGTATGGATATACGACATTTTATTTATCTATTCATCAGTTGATGGACATTTGGGTTGTTTACAGTTTTTAGTCATGAATAATGCTGCTATGAACATTCAGGTACAAGTTGTGTGGACATATGTTTTAATTTCTCTTGGGTATATAACTAGGAATACAATTGCTGGATCATATGACAACTCTATGTTTAACACTTTAAGGAGTGGCTAGATTATTTTCCAAAGTGGCTGAAAAATTTTACATTGGGCCATCCATGGATGAGGAGTCCAAGCTTTCCACATCTTTGCCAACATTTATTATCTTTTTGATTATAGTTACCCTAACAAGTGTGAGGTTCATTGTGATTTTGATTTGAATTTCCATGATGGCTACTGGTGCCGAGAATCCTTTCATGTCTTATTCGGCATTTGTATATCTTCTTAGGAGATATGTCTATTCACATCCTTTTGCCCATTTTTTTCTTTTCTTTTCTTTTTTTTTTTTCTGAGGAAGATTTGCCCAGAGCTAACATCTGTGACAATCTTCCCCTATTTTGTATGTGGGATGCTGCCACAGGATGGCTTGATGAGTGGTGTGTAGGTTCACATCCAGACTCTACACCTGAGTGATATAGATCTGAACCCATGAACCTGGGTCACTGAAGTGTAGCGTGCTGAACTTAACCACTATGCCACAGGTCTGGCCTGTTTGCTTATTTTTTAATTGGGTTATTTGTCTTTTTATTATTGAGTTGTAAGTGTCCTTTATATAGTCTAGATACAAATTGCTTATCAGACATGTGATTGCAGAAATTTTCTCCATTATATGGTGTTTCTTTTTTTTTGGTGAAGGAGATTGGCCCTGAGTAACATCTGTAGCCAATCTTCCTCTTTTTGCCTGAGGAAGAATGGCCCTGAGCTAACATCTGTGTTAGTCTTCCTCTATTTTGTTTTTGTTTTTTATATTTAAATTTTATTATTTGATGAGTTTTGACACCTGTGAAACAATCACTACAATAAAAATAATGAACATATTCCTCACCCCACCAAATTTTGTTGTGTCCTTTTGTAATTCATAACCTCCCCTTTCTTTTCTATTTATTTTAAAATCTATTTTACTATTTATTTATTTATTTTTTAATTGCAGTAACATTGGATTATAATATTATGTAACTTTCAGGTGTACATTGTAATATATTTCAAGTTCTGTGTATATTATCATGTTCACCAAGCAAAGACTAATTATAATTCATGACCACCCGTGAGCCTAATCACCCCTTTGCCCACCTCCCTCCACCCTTCCCCTCTGGTAACCACCAATCCAATCTCTGTTGCTATGTGTTTGTTTGTTGTTGTTTTTATCTTCTACTTATGCGTGAGATCATACAGTATTTGACTTTCTCCCTCTGACTTATCTCACTTAGTATAATACCCTCAAGGTCCATCCATGTTGTCACAAATGGCCAGAATTCATCATCTCTTATGGCTGAGTAGTATTCTATTGAGTATATATACCACTTCTTCTTTATCCATTTGTCCCTTGATGGGCACCTAGGTTGCTTCCAAGTCTTGGTTATTGGGAATAATGCTGTGATGAACATAGGGGTGCATGTATCTTTATGCATTTGTGTTTTCAAGTTCTTTGGATAAATACCCAGCAGCGGAATGGCTGGAACATATGGTAGAGCTATTCTTAATTTTCTGAGGATACTCCATGCTCCTTTCCATAGTGGCTGCACCAGTTTGCACTCCCACCAGCAGTGTACAAGGGTTCCCTTCTCTCTACATCCTCTCCAACACTTGTTGTTTCCTGTTTTGTTAGCCATCCTGACCAGAGTGAGGTGATATCTCATTGTAGTTTTGATTTGCATTTCCCTAATAATTAGTGATGTTGAACATCTTTTCATGTGCCTGTTGGCCATCGTGTATCTTCCTTGGAGAAATCTCTGTTCAGATCTTTTGCCCATTTTTTAGTTGGGTTGTTGGGTTTTTTTTGTTGTTGAGACATATGAGTTCTTTGTATATTTTGATATTAACTCCTTCTCTGATATATAGTTTGAAAATATCTTCTCCCAATTGTTAGGTTGCCTTTTCGTTTTTTTGATGGTTTCCTTTGCTGTGCAGAAGCTTTTTAGTTTGATGTAGTCCCATTTGTTCATTTTTTCTTTTGTTTCCCTTGCCAGGTCAGACATGGTACTTGAAAATAGGCTGCTAAGACTGACGTTGAAGAGCATACTCCCTATGCTTTCTTCTAGAAGTTTCATGGTTTTTGGTCTTACATTCAAGTTTTTAATCCATTTTGAGTTGATTTTTGTACATGGTGTAAGGTAATGGTCTACTTTCATTCTTTTGCATGTGGCTGTCTGGTTTTCCCAACACCATTTATTGAAGAGACTCTGCTTTCTCCTTTGTATGCTCTGGGCTCTCTTGTTGAAAATTAGCTCTCCATAAATTTGTGGATTTATTTCTGGGCTCTTGATTCTGTTCCATTGATCTGTGTGTCTGTTTTTGTGCCAGTACCATGCTGTTTTGATTATTATAGCTTCGTAGCATATTTTGAAATCAGAGACTGTGATGCCTCCAGCTTTGTTATTTTACCTCAGGATTCCTTTAGCTATTTGGGGTCTTGTTGTTTCATATAAATTTTAAGATTCTTTTTTGTATTTCTGTGAAAAATGTTGTTGGAACTTTGATAGGGATTGCATTGAAGCTATAGATTGCTTTAGGGAGTATGGCATTTTAACATGTTAATTCTTGCAATCCATGAGCATGGAACATCTTCCATTTCTTTCTGTCTTGTTCAATTTCTTTCAGCAATGTTTTATAGTTTTCAGTGTACAAATCTTTCACCTCTTTTGTTAAGTTTATTCCTAGATATTTTATTCCTTTTGTTTCAATTGTAAATGGGATTGTATTCTTAATTATCTTTCTGCTACTTCATCATTAGTGTATAGAAACACAACAGATTTTTGCATGTTGATTTTGTGTCCTGAGACTTGACTGTAGTCATTTATTGTTTCTGAAAGTGTTTTAGTGAATTCATTAGGGTTTTCTATATATAAAATCATGTCATCTGCAAATAGTGACAGTTGCACTTCTCTTTTCCAAATTGGATACCTTTTATTTCTTTTTCTTGCCTGATTGCTCTGTCTAGGACTTCTAATACTATGTTAAATAAGAGGTGACAGTGGGCATCCCTGTCTGGTTCCTGTTCCTAGAGGGATAGCTTTCAGTTTTTCTGCATTGAGAATGATATTGGCTGTGGGTTTGTCATATATGGCCTTTATTATCTTGAGGTGTTTTCCCTCTACACTCATTTTATTTAGAGTTTTTATCATAAATGGATGTTGTATCTTGTCAAATGCTTTCTCAGTATCTATTGAGATGATCATGTGATTTTTATTCTTCGTTAATGTGGTTTATCACATTGATTGATTTCTGGATGTTGAACCATCCCTGCATCCCTGCAATGAAACCCACTTGATCATGATGTATGATCTTTTTAACATATTGTATTTGGTTTGCTCGTATTTTGTTGAGGATTTTTGCATCGATGTTTGTCAGTGATATTGACCCTTAATTTTCTCTTTTTGTTTTGTTCTTGTCTGGTTTTGGTATCAGGGTAATATAGTTAGGACGCTTCCCCTCTTCAGTTTTTTGTAAGAGTTTGAGAAGGATAGGTATGAATTCTTCTGTGAATGTTTGGTAGAATTCACCAGGAAAGCCATCTGGTCCTGGACTTTTATTTTTTGGGAGGTTTTTGATTACTGTTTCAATCTCCTTACTGGGGATTGGTCTATTCAAATTCTCTACTTCTTCTTAGTCCAGTTTTGGAAAGTTGTATGATTCTAAGAATTTATCCATTTCTTCCAGATTATCCAATTTGTTGGGGTATAGCTTTTAGCTTTTCGTAGTATTTTCTTATAATTTTTTGTATTTCTGAGGTGTCTGTTGTAATTTCTCCTCTTTCATTTCTGATTTTATTTATTTGAGGCTGCTCTCTTTTTTTCTTGGTGAGTCTAGCTAAAAGTTTGTCAATTTTGTTTATCTTTTCAATGCACCAGCCTTTGGTTTCATTCGTTTTTTTCTCTTGTTTTTTTTTTTTTTTTTTTTTGCCTCTATTTAGTTTATTTCTGCTGTGATTTTTATTATTTCCTTCCTTCTGCTGACTTGGGGCTTTGTTCTTTTTTGTCCAGTTCCTTTAGGTGCACTGTTAGATTGTTTATTTGGGATTTTTCTTGTTTGTTGATGTAGACCTGACTTGCTATAACCTTCCCTCTTATAACCACTTTTTTTAAACAGAATGTTTATTATTATTATTATTTTCAAGATTGGCACCTGAGCTAAGAAATGTTGCCAATCTTTTCTTGTTTCTTTTTTTTTGCTCCTTCTCCCCAAATCCCCCCAGTACATAGCTATATATTATTAGTTGTGGGTCCTTCTAGTTGTGTCATGTGGGATGCTGCCTCAACATGCCTGGATGAGTGGTGCCATGTCCATGCCTAGGATGTGAACTGGGGAAACCCTGGACCACCAAAGCAGAGTGTGCGAACTTAACCACTCACTCACGGGGTTGGCCCCATAGGACCACTTTTGCTGTATTCCATATATTTTTGCGTGTAGTATTTTCATTTTCATTTGTCTCCTGGAATTTTTTGATTTCTGTTTTGATTTCTTCATTGACCCAGTCGTTGTTCCATAGCATCTTTTTTAATCCCCGCATTTTTGTAGGTTTTCTGATTTTCTTCCTGTAGTTGATTTCTAGTTTCACACCTTTGTGGTCAGAAAAGATGCTTGGTATTATTTTGATCTTCTTAAATTTATTGAGACTTGTTTTGTGGCCTAATATGTGATCAGTCCTGGAGAATCTTCCATGTGCATGGGAAAAGAATGTGTATTCTGTGGTTTTTGGATGGAATGTTCTAGATATATCTACTAAGTCCATCTGGTCTAATGTTTCATTTAAGGCCAGTGTTTCCTTATTGATCTTCTGTTTGGATGATGTGTCCATTGGTGTAAGTGGAGTGTTAAAGTCCCCTACTGTTACTGTATTACTGTCCATTTCTCCTTTTATGTCTGTTAATAATTTCTTTATCTATTTAGGTGCTCCTTTGTTGGGTGCATAGATACTTACAAGTGTTATATCCTCTTGTTAGATTGTTCCCTTTATCATTATGTAGTGCCCTTCTTTGTCTCTTGTTACAGTTTTTGTTTTGAATTCTATTTTGTCTAAGTATTGCTACTCTGCTTTCTTTTCATTGCCATTTGCATGGAGTATCTTTTTCCTTCCTTCCCTTTCAGTTTGTGAGTGTCTTTACGTCTGAACAGTGTCTCTTGTATGCAGCATATGTATGGGTCTTGTTTTTTTTATCCAGTTGGCCACCCTATGCCTTTTGATTGGAGTATTTAGTCCATTGATGTTTAAAGTAGCTATTGGTAAATATGCACTTATTGCTATTTTGTTACTTTTTCTGGGTCTTTTAGTAGTTCTCTGTTCCTTTCTTCTTCTCTTGCTGTCTTCCTTTGTGGTTTGATGGCTTTCTTTAGTAATATGTTTTCTTTCTTTCCTCTTACTTATTTGTTTACTCATTTTAGGTTTCTGGTTTGTGATTATCATGAGGTTCCTATATAATGTTCTACATATATAGCAATCTATATTGAGTTGATAGTCTCTTTAGCTTGGCCTCTTCTAAAAGCTCTACTGTTTTACTACCTTCCTCCCATATTTTATGTTTTTGAAATCATATATAATCGCTTGGTTTGTGTTTGTCTATCCATTATCCTCTTATTATTGAAATAGGTAATATATTACTTTTGTCTTTTAACTTTCATATTATCTTCATAAGTGTTTGATCTGCTACCTTTACTATATTTTTGACTTTACCAGTAATTTTATTGCCTGTTTTGTTTTGTTGATAATTTTCTTATCCCTATTTGTGGGCTTCTCTTTCCCACTTAAGTCCCTTCATCATTTCTTGTAGAACTGATTTCTTGGCAATAAACTCCTTTCATTTTTGCTTGTCTGGGAAGCTGTTTATCTCTCCTTCCATTCTGAATGATAACCTTGCTGGATAGAGTATTCTTGGATATAGGTTTTTTCGTTTCAGTAATTTAAATATGTCATGCCACTCTCTTCTAGCCTGTAGGGTTTTGGCTGAGAAGGCTGCCAATAGCCTTATGTGCTTTCCTTTGTATGTCACTTGTTACCTTTCTCTTGCTGCTTTTAGGATTGTCTCTATATCTTTAATTTTGTGCATTTTAATTGTAATGTGTCTTGGTGTGGGCCTCTTTGGGCTTATCTTGTTTTGTGCTCTCTGTGCTTCCTGTACTTTGATGTCTGTTTCCTTCCTTAGATTTGGAAAATTTTCAGCTATTATTTCTACAAATATATTCTCTACCTCTTTGTCTCTCTCTTCTCCTTCTGGGACACATATAATATGAATTTTAGTGCACTTGATATTGTCCCAGAGTTCCCTTAGACTGTTCTCATTCTGTCTAATTCTTTTTTCTATCCAGCTTGGGTGATTTACTCTAGTCTTTCTTCCAGCTTGCTGATGTGTTCTTCTGTATCATCTACTCTACTAGTGAGTCCCTCTAGTGAATTTTTCATTTCCAGTATCGAATTCTTAATTTCTGATTGTTTCTTTTTTACATTTTCCAATTCTTTGTTGATGTTCTCACTCTGTTCATCCAGTCTTCTCCCAATATCAGTTAACATCCTTATGAGTTTTTGTTTGAACTCTTTGTCAGGTAGATTGCTTATTTCTGTTTAATTTAGTTCTTTTTCTGAGGTTTTGTCCTATTCCCTTTCTTTGAATGAATTCCTTTGCCTCCTCATTATGCCTCTTTCTCTCTGCTTATATCTATGTCGGCTATGTTTCCTGATCTTGGAGAAATGGCCTTATGTAAGAGATGCCTTCTGTGGCCCAGCAGTGTGCTTCCCTCTTGTCACGAGTCCAAATGATCCAGGAGTGACCTCTGTGTGGGCTACTTCTGTCCTTCTGCTGTGGCAGAGTTTCTCTTACTGCAGGTACTCAGGGAGTCTAGTCTTTCACTCCCTGGCTGGCTGTTTGTAAATCAGGTTTGGGGAGCCCCAGCACCATTGGCTATGTGGTCTAATAGCATACTCCTGTTTCAGTTTTCCTGTTAAATGAGTAGGCACCCAGTGTAGCTGGTTGCTTGGCTTAGGGGCTTACAGTTGCTATAGGCCTCAGGCCTGCAAGACTGTTTTCAGCTCTCTCAGGATTGTAGATGATTGGGGCTGGCCCTAGGCATGGAGCACCCAATTGTTTCAGGCTTTGGTAGGTGGGGCTCATACTCTTTGTGGCTGTTTGTGAAACACATGTCTTCTGCCACTGATAAGCCCCCACAGGTCCACACAAACCATCAACAGTGTCCTGGCCCGTCCAGACTTCCTGACCCCCTGGAGCATATCTGGTTGCTCCACTGCAGAGGCCCCTACCTCTCCACCAATGTCCCCTACAGTTCAGCTGGTCCTCACACAAGCCCTGCCCCACAGAGGGGGACACGCTCTTCTGCCTATAGAGGATCAAGGCACCCAGTCAGTGGAGGCTGTCAAGTAGCCTGAGGGCTTGCTGTTGGGTGGGGCTGGTCCCTAGGGCTGGCTGGCTGACATGGCTGAACTGGATTAAATCTGCACTCTAGTGGGTGTGGCAGACTCCTCGGCTAATAGGCCAGGGGAAGAACTTAAATGTTGTCTGCCAGCATCTGTGTCAGCTCGCCTGTACTAGGTCACAACAATGGCCACCACCAATGTCTCAGTCTCTAGAGAGGTCTCACCTCTCACCAAGATGCACCCAGAGCCTACCAGGTAAGTCTCTTTTCACCAAAGAACTATGCAGCCCTCTTCCTGGTGATTTTAGGCTGCCCTCTGAGACAGGTGAATTTGTGCATGGGCCCTTTAAGAGCCAGGTTTTTTTCAGCTTTCATCCATTAGCTTTTCTGGGGGTATCCCTCGTTGCAGTTAATAGCCAGTGAAGCTAGATATTAGGGCACTCCTCTCAGTTGTGCAGATAGAATAGAGGTCAGAACCTTGGAAAACACACATTTGGGTACTAGGAGATGAAACTTAAGCCAGTGAAGGAGATGGAGAAGAAGTAGTGACAGAACGGAACACCTGGATAGGATAGTGTCACAATCGAAGGGAGAAAATAATTTTGAAAACAGGAGGTCATTAACTATGCCAAATGCTGAAAAAAGATGAAGAATAATGAGGACTGAGGAAAGTTCACCAGTTTTAGCTTTAGATTTAGTCATATGTGACCTTTGAGAGCAATATTTCATGCAGTGTTGGCAGTTAAATCTAATCTCAGGTATTTAGAAAAGATTTGTTGACAATTTGGTGACAATAAGAGAGGTGGTGTTGTGTAGATGATATAGTTAAATTTGGCAAGAAAAGGAGAGAAACTGGATAGTAACTTGGAAGGTCAGTAGGATCAGCAGAGACTTATTGCTGTGTGTTTGAAATGAGATGCTTTTTTTTGCCATTGCAAATAATATTTTATTATTAATGATTTATCTAAATTTTAATGTATTTATATATTTTTGATCAGTTATGTACTAATATCATGACAATGATTATTCAATTCATTAATATTAACATTTGGAGTCTAGGGGTCACAGTAAATTTAGATGAAGACTTACTGAGAACTAAGGTAAGATAGTCAATAGAAGAATTTCAAGAATAAAATATATTACATTCATCTAAGAGAAAATTTGATGTCAAGGAAAAAAATAAGTTATTTACAATTTCTGACTGTTACAAATAAGCTTGATCATTTATTTATTTATTTTTTACAAGATATTTATTTTCTTTTTTTAATTGCAGTAACGTTTACATCGTAATATATTTCATATTCTGTGTAGATTACATCATGTTCACCACCCAAAAAGTAATTATAGTCCATCCCCTCACATGTAAGCCTAATCACCCCTTTGGCTCTCCCCCTCCCTTCCCCTATGGTAACCACGAATCCATTCTCCATTGCTATGTGTTTGTTTGTCGTTGTTTTTATCTTCTACTTATGAGTGAGATATACAGTATTTGACTTTCTCTCTCTGACTTATCTCACTTAGCATAATACCCTCAAGGTCCATCCATGTTGTCACAAATGGCCAGATTTCATCATCTCTTATGGCTGAGTAGTATTCTATTGAGTATATATACCACTTCTTCTTTATCCGTTTGTCCCTTGATGGGCACCTAGGTTGCTTTCAAGTCTTGGCTATTGTGTATAGTTCTGCAGTGAACAGAGGGGTGCATGTATCTTTATGCCTTTGCATTTTCAAGTTCGTTAGATAAATACCCAGCAGTGGGATAGCTGGATCATATGGTAGATCTATTCTTAATTATCTGAGGATACTCCATACTCCTTTCCATAGTGGCTGCACCAATTTGCACTCCCACCAGCAGTGTACGAGGGTTCCCTTCTCTCTACATCCTCTCCAACACTTGTTTCCTGTCTTGTTGATTATAGCCATTCTGACCGGAGTGAGGTGATACCTCATTGTAGTTTTGATTTGCATTTCCCTAATAATTAGTGATGTTGAACATCTTTTCATATGCCTGTTGGCCATCCGTATATCTTCTTTTGAGAAATCTCTGTTCGGATCTTTTGCCCATTTTTTTTGTTGGGATGTTGGTTTTCTTGTTGTTGAGCTGTATGTGTTCTTTGTATATTTTGGATATTAACCCCTTCTCTGATGTATGGTTTGCAAATATCTTCTCCCAATTGTTAGATTGTCTTTTCATTTTTTTGATGGTTTCCTTTGCTGTGCAGAAGCTTTTTAGTTTGATGTAGTCCCATTTGTTCATTTTTTCTTTTGTTTCCCTTGCCAGGTCAGACATGGTACTTGAAAATATGCTGCTAAGACTGACGTTGAAGAGCATACTCCCTATGCTTTCTTCTAGAAGTTTCATGGTTTTGGGTCTTACATTCAAGTTTTTAATCCATTTTGAGTTGATTTTTGTGCATGATGTAAGGTAATGGTCTACTTTCATTCTTTTGCATGTGGCTGTCCAGTTCTCCCATCATCATTTATTGAAGAGACTCTGCTTTCTTCATTGTATGCTCTTGGCTCCCGTGTTGAATATTAGCTGTTCATAAATGTGTAGGATTTATTTCTGGGCTCTTGATTCGGTTCCATTGATCTATGTGTCTGTTTTTATGCCAGTACCATGCTGCTTTGGTTACTCTCGCTTTGTGGTATATTTTGAAATCAGGGAGTGTGATACCTCCAGCTTTGTTCTTTTTTCTCAGGAATCCTTTGGCTATTCAGGGTCTTTTGTTGTTCCATATAAATTTTAGGATTCATTGTTCTGCTTCTGTGAAAAATGTTGTTGGAACTTTGATAGGGATTGCATTGAATCTATAGATTGCTTTAGGAAGTACGGACATTTTAACGATGTTAATACTTCCAATCCAAGAGCATGAAATATCTTTCCCTTTCTTTGTGTCTTTGATTTCTTTCAACAATGTTTTATAGTTTTTGGTGTACAGATCCTTCACCTCTTTGGTTAGGTTTATTCCTGGGCATTTTATTCTTTTTGTTGCAATTGTAAATGGGATTGTATTGTTAATTTCTCTTTCTGCTACTTCATTGTTAGTGTATAGAAACGCAACCGATTTTTGTATGTTGATTTTGTATCCCGCAACTTGACTGTAGTCATTTATTGTTTCTAAAACTTTTTTAGTGGATTCATTAGGGTTTTCTATATATAAAATCATGTCCTTTACAAAGAGTGACAGTTTCTCTTTCTCTTTTCCTATATGAATCCCTTTTCTTTCTTTTTCTTGCCTGGTTGCTCTGGCTGGGACTTCCAATACTATGTTAAATAAGAGGTGACAGTGGGCATCCTTGTCTGGTTCTTGTTCTTAGAGGGATAGCTTTCAGTTTTTCTCTGTTGAGAATGATATTTTCTGTGGGTTTGTCATATATTGCCTTTATTATGTTGAGGCATTTTCCTTCTATGCCCATTTTAGGGAGAGTTTTTATTATAAATGGATGCTGTATCTTGTCAAATGCTTTCTTAGCATCTATTGAGATGACCATGTGATTTTTATTCTTCATTTTGTTAATTTGGTGTATCATGTTGATAGACTTGCGGATGTGGAACCATTCCTGCATCCCTGAAATGAAACCCACTTGATCATGATGTATTATATTTTTAATATATTGTTGTATTTGATTTGCTAGTATTTTGTTGAGGACCTTTGCATCAATGTTCATCAGTGATATTGGACTGTAATTTTCTTTTTTTGTGTTGTCCTTGTCTGGTTTTGGTATCAGGATAATTTTGGCTTTGTAGAAGTAGTTAGGAAGCCTCCCCTCCTCTTCAATTTTTTGGAAGAGTTTGAGAAGGATAGGTATTAAGTCTTCTTTGAATGTTTGGTAGAATTCACCAGGGAAGCCATCTGGTCCTGGACTTTTATTTTTTGGGAAGTTTTTGATCTTCTTACTGGTGATTGGTCTATGCAAATTCTCTACTTCTTCTTGGTCCAGTTTTGGAAGGTTGTATGTTTCTAAGAATTTATCCATTTCTTCTAGATTATCCAATTTGTTGGCATATAGCTTTCATAGTATTGTCTTACTATCTTTTGTATTTCTGAGGTGTGCATTGTAATTGCTCCTCTTTCATTTCTAATTTTATTTATTTGAGCCTTCTCTCTCTTTTTCTTGGTGAGTCTACCTAAGGGTTTGTCATGTTTGTTTATCTTTTCATAGAACCAGCTCTTAGTTTCATTAATTTTTTCTCTTGATTTTTTTTAGTCTCTATTTTGTTTATTTCTGCTCTGATTTTTGTTATTTCCTTCCTTCTCCTGACTTGGGACTTGTTTGTTCTTATTTTTCCAGTACCTTTAGATGCACTTTTAGATTGTCTATTTGGGATTTTTCTCCTTTGTTGAGGTAGGCCTGAATTGCTATAAACTTCCCTCTTAGAACCACTTTTGCTGTATCCCACAGATTTTGGCATGTCTTATTTTCATTTTCATTTGTCTCCAGGAATTTTTTGATTTCTCCTTTGATTTCTTCATTGACCCAATTGTTGTTCAATAGCATTTTGTTTACTCTCCACATTTTTGTGGGTTTTCTGATTTTCTTCCTGTAGTTGATTTCTGGTTTCATACCTTTGTGGTCAGAAAAGATGCATGGTGTTATTTCAATCTTCTTAAATTTATTGAAACTTGTTTTATGGTCTAATATGTGATCAATCCTGGAGAATCTTCCATGTGCATTTGAAAAGAATGTGTATTCTGTGGTTTTTGGATGGAATGTTCTATATATATCTACTAAGTCCATCTGGTCTAATATGTCATTTAAGGGCAGTTGTTCCTTCTTGATCTTCTGTTTGGATGATCTATCCATTGGTCTAAGTGGAGTGTTAAATTCTCCTACTATTATTGTGTTCCTGTCTATTTCTCCTTTTATGTCTGTTAATAATTGCTTTATATATTTAGGTTCTCCTATGTTGGGTGCATAAGTATTCTCAAGTGTTGTATTTTCTTTTTGGATTGTTCCCTTTCTCATTATGTAGTGCCCTTGTTTGTCTCTTGTTACAGTTTTTGTTTTAAAGTCTATTTTGTCTGATATAAGTATTGATACCCCCGCTTTCTTTTCTTTGCCATTTGCATGGAATATCTTTTTCCATCCTTTCACTTTCAGTTTGTGATTGTCTTTAGGTCTGAAGTGTGTCTCTTGTATGCAGCATATACATGGGTCTTGTTTTTTTCTCCAAATTGGCCACCCTGTGGCATTTGATTGGCACATTTAGGCCATTGACGTTTAAAGTAGCTATTGGTAAATATGCATTTGTTGCCATTTTGTTACTTTCTTTTTCTGGGTGTTTTAGTAGTTCTCTGTTCCTTTCTTTCTCTCTTGCTGTCTTCCCTTGTGGTTTGATGGCTTTCTTTAGTAATATGTCTGATTTCTTTTGTCTTACCTTTTTGCTTACTTATTATAGTTTTCTGATTTGTGATTACCTTGAGGATCCTATTTAATATGCGATGTACGTAACAGTCTATATTGAGTTGATAGTCTCTTTAGCTGGACCTCTTTCTAAAAGCTCCACTTTTTCACTCCCCTCCTTCCACAGTTTATGTTTTTGAAATCGTAGTCTCTTGTTTAGTGTGTGTCCATCCATTACCCTCTTATCATTGAAACAGGTGATTTTAGTACTTTTGTCTTTTAACCTTCATATTATCTTCACAGGTAGTGATCTGTTACCTTTACTATATTTTTACCTTTACAAATGATTTTATTACCTGTTTTTTTTTGGATAATTATCTCTATTTGTGGTCGTCGCTTTCCCACTTAAATAAGTCCCTTCAGCATTTCTTATAGAACTGGTTTCTTGGTGATAAACTCCTTTCATTTTTGCTTGTCTGGAAGCTGTTTATCTCTCCTTCCATTCTGAGTGACAACCTTGATGGACAGAGTATTCTTGGCTGTCGGTTTTTTCCTTTTAGCACTTTAAATATGTAGTGCCATTCGCTTCTCACCTGTAGGGTCTCGGCTGAGAAGTCCGCTGATAGACTTATGGGCTTTTCTTTGTATCTCACTTGTGGCCTTTCTCTTGCTGCTTTTAGGATTCTCTATCTTTAATTTTGGACATTTTAATTATAATATGTCTTGGTGTGGGCCTCTTTGGGTTTATCTTGTTTGGAGCTCTCTGTGCTTCCTGTACTTGGATGTCTGATTTCTCCCTTAGGTTAGGAAAATTTTCATCTGTTATTTCTTGAAATGAATTTTCTGCCCCTTTTTTCTCTCTCTCCTCCTTCTAGGACACCTATAATCTGAATGTTAGCACACTTGATATTGTCCCAGAGTTCCCTTAGACTGTTCTCATTCTGTCTAATTCTTTTTTCTTATTTCTATTCAGCTTGGTGATTTCCTCTACTCTTTCGTCTAGCTCACTGATCCATTCTTCTGCATCCTCTACTCTGCTATTAAATCCCTCCAGTGAATTTGTCATTTCCAGTATTGTATTCTTCATTTCTGATTGGTTCTTTTTTATATCTTTCAGTTCTTTGCTGTTGAGCTCACTGTGTTCATCCAGTCTTCTCCCAATATCTGTGAGCATCCTTATGATATTTTGTTTGAACTCTTTGTTGAGTAGGTCACTTATTTCTGTTTTCATTTAGTCCTTTTTCTGGGGTTTTGTCCTGTTCCCTTGCTTGGAAAGTATTACTTTGTCTCCTCATTATGCCTCTTCCTCTGTGCTTATTTCTATGTGTTAGGTGAGTCAGCTACATCTCCGTATCTTGGAAAAGTGGCCTTATATATGAGGTGCCTTATGGGGTCCAGCAGTGTACTTCCCTCTTGTCACCAGTCCAAATGATCCAGGAGTGACCCTTTTGTGGACTACTTATGTCTCTCTGCTGTGGCAGTGTTGCTGTTACTGCAGGTACCCAGGGAGTCTAGTCTTTCCTTCCTTGGCATTCTGTTTTTAAATCCGGTTTGGGGAGCCCCAGCACCCTTGGCTCCAAAGTCTATCACCACACTCCTATTGCAGTTTTCCTCTTAATTGGGTTGGTACCCAGTGTAGCTGGTTGCTAGGCTCAGGGGCATACAGTTGTGATAGCCTCAGGCCTACATGGCTGTTGTCAGTTCTCTTAGGAGTGCAGCTGAGTGGGGCTGGCCCTAGTCACAGGAGCACTCAATTGTTTCAGGCTTTGGAAGGTGGGGCTGATCCTTTTTATGGCTATTTGTGAAGCCAGGTCTTCTGCCGCTGATAAGCCTTATCCCCCACAGGACCACACACACTGTCAACAGAGTCCTGGTCCGTGCACACTTCCCACCCCCATGGAGTGTATCCTGATGTCACACTGCAGAGGTCCCCACCTCTCCACCAATGCCCCCCACAGTTCTCCTAGTCCTCACACAGGCCCTGCCCCACAGAGGTGGACACCCTCGCCTGCCTGTAGAGGATCGAGGCACCCAGTCAATGCAGGCTGAAAAGTAGCCTGAGGGCTTGGTGTTGGATAGCGCTGGTCCCCAGGGCAGGTTGCCTGCCCTGGCTGAACTGGATTAAATCTGTGCTCTAGTGAGTGTGGCAGACCCCTGGGCTAACAGGCCAAGGGGAGAACCTCAGTGGTGCCTATAGGGGTCTGTGTCAGCATGTCAGCATACCTGGACCAGGTCAGAACAATGGCCCCCACCAATGTCTCATTCTCTGGAGAGGTCCCTCCTCTCACCAAGATGCCCCCAGAGCCTACCAGGTGAGTCTCATTTCACCAAAGGACTGTCAGCCTTCTCTCTGGTAATTTTAGGTTGCTGCAATGAGTAGGTTTGTGCCTGGGCCCTTTAAGATGTAGGTCTTTTGGGCTTTTGGCTGATAGCTTTTTTGGGGGTATCCTCGCTGCAGTTGATAGCCAGTGAAGCCAGAGAGTAAGACCCTTGTCTCAGTTAGGCTGAATCTGAAGTATGCTTATAGCAGTATTGGCCCCCACTCTGGACCTCACTCCTCCAGGGAGGGCTGTGTACCTTAGGGTGGCTCCCGCCTGGCCAGCTGACAAGCTCTGCTGCTCCCAAAGGTGGCTTTTTTCCTCTCCAGCAGGAATTTCTGCCTCTTCCACTTTAGTCAGGACTGTCCCTTGTTGTGGGGGTTCTTTTTATCCAGTTTTCAGTTTTCTCTCCAGGGTAATTTTTCCAAAAATAGTTGTATCCTGGTTGTGTTCATGGGAGGGGATGAGTTCATTCTGCTTATGCTGCCGTCTTGATGAGATGTCTCGAGATGCATTTTTGACAAATTTAGTGTTCTTTTTTTTTTTTTGAGGAAGATTAGCCCTGAGTGAACATCTGCCACCAATCTTCCTCTTTCTGCTGAGGAAGACTGGCCCTGAGCTAACATCCATGCCCATTTTCCTCTACTTTATATGTGGGACACCTGCCACAGCATGGCTTGACAAGCAGTGCATAGGTCCGCACCTGGGATCTGAACTGGCAAACCCTGTGTGGCCAAAGTGGAACATGTGAACTTAACTGCTGTGCCACTGGGCTGGCCCAAATTTAGTGTTCTATAGCTTGAGTGTTTGGTTCCTAATCAGGCTAGAGCTAAAAGAGTGCATTACAAAGGTGGATAAATCCTATGGCTTTTGCTTTAATAAGCCAGCAGGGTATCCTTTTGGGTACTAGGACTTGGTTTTGTGGCCAACATTGGGAAAGAGAAATGGGAGAGAAGAGTTCATGAGAAGTGTTTATGGTGGAACAGAAATTGTTAGGTCGGGAAGTAGGATCTAAGCATGTTGGAACAGAAGAGACTGAGTAAACCTTTCTGTTTACAGATGAGGCAGCTGAGGTTCTGAAAGAAACCCTGGAACTTCTGAGTGTTAATGAAAAACCACCTGAGTTGTTTGATAGGGCCATGGATTTGTTTTCCCTTCCCCTCAGTCTGAGGGGAATTCCATGGCCCTATTACTGCTCCCTAAGAGAGTATTGGGTTGTAGAGAAACCCAGAATTCTTTTTTTTTGAGGAAGATTAGCCCTGAGCTAACTACTGCCAGTCTTCCTCTTTTTGCTGAGGGGGCCTGGCCCTGAGCTAACATCCATGCCCATCTCCCTCTACTTTATATGTGGGACGCCTACCACAGCATGGCGTGTCAAGCAGTGCCATGTCCGCATCTGGGATCTGAACTGGAGAACCCCGGGCCGCCGAGAAGCGGAACATGTGAACTTAACTGCTGTGCCACTGGGCTGGCCCCAAACCCAGAATTCTGTCTGTCCCTTTTATTGAGGATATTACTGATCAGAAAGCCATGTATTTTCCTCTCTGGGGAAAGAGTCTCCTCAGACAACTTCTAGAACCAATTTGGCTGCATTTTGCAAATAGAGATGGAGAAATAAAGACCCATGTTGTTGCCTCCCCAGCATCATCATTAACCAAACCAGCTGGGTGACAAGCCTGTGGCTATGGAAACCAACCTTACTGAGGAAAGATGGATTATAAAAATAAGCCTCTTTTCTTTTCAACTTGATTGACTGGAATGATGCCTTGGCCTTTTGAATTAGATCTTGCAGAAATATCAGATTGGATCATTTAATCTTCTCAGTCAATAGCTTATCATAGTTTTCTTAAATATCCTGTCCTATGTGACCTTTTTGGTTCTGTTGAAGACAATGATGAATACTGAACTTTCCTACACATGGAGGTTTTAAATTGTGAACTCATGATATCCTTTGCTTTTCACTTGTGGAAACTCAGAATTCCTGAGATGGAGAAAAAATAGCACGCGGTGCTGGGCACACCCTTGCTGCAGGGCTGCAGGATGAGAAAGGAACAGTAAGCTCGGAGCTTGAGGTATCGGCATCTATCTATATGTAAATATTAGTTTTCATCTCCAAAATATTTTTTTCTTCTTCATTGAGGTTTGGAGGAGAGATGATACGTCTTATGTGCCACCAACTCTTATGTATGTTATGTATATATGTAAATGTCACACACACATACACACACACACACTCACACACACAGATGACAGAATTCCTTAACCACACTTGGAAACTCCATATGCAAGGATAATATACACTAGGGTTGCAGGGCAGGGGGAGAATATTTGTGACAAAAACATAGAAGCGTTTATTAAAAAAGTTCTTTGGGGGGCTGGCCCCGTGGCCGAGTGGTTAAGTTCGCGCGCTCCGCTGCAGGCGGCCCAGTGTTTCGTTGGTTCGAATCCTGGGCGCGGACATGGCACTGCTCATCAGACCACGCTGAGGCAGCGTCCCACATGCCACAACTAGAAGGACCCACAACGAAGAATACACAACTATGTACTGGGGGGCTTTGGGGAGAAAAAGGAAAAAATAAAATCTTTAAAAAAAAAAAAAAAAAAAAAAAAAAAAAAAAGTTCTTTGGGTTACTTGAACTATTTTCTTCTGATCTTATCTTTTTTGTCCCACAGTACTGTGCAGTTTTTACATCATTATTCTAGATAGCACTGAAAGGCCTGAGGTAGCCTATTTAGAAATGTTTCAACATATTAAACTGAACAGCAAGTAAATAATTTCAATTATAACTTGCAGCCGATAAAATCCTTCCAGAAACTGTCAGAATCTTAAAATCTTTGAAGTCTTCCTCTCCAACTGCAGAATTCTATAGGATACTAAAACCAAGTTCAGACTTTAGAGGGAAATTCTGTGATGGCAGAAGTGAGAAAACATCTCAAGGCCTTTCAAAACCATAAATCTAGGCATAGTGTTATGTTTCAGTTATGGATGGAGAATTTGTCTTCACTTCTTCTAAACTGAGACAGTTGTCAGAAGCTAACCAGAAACTGCCTTGCACAGAATGTTGAGAAACAGGAAATATCAAAGATAAAAGCAAGGAGATTAGAGCAAAGGGCACCAGTAAGGGACCCAAAGAGACTAGAGTGGGAGAACCAGCAATGGCCACACATGCAAAATGTTCATGGTATGTTAAAGAGGCCACGCCCTGTTTTAGAGCAAGACTTCGGCTCAGCTATTTTAAAGAGAGGCTTTTCTATTTTTGAGGCTTCTAAAGAAGGACCTATGGCCTCCATTGGTAACATCTTAAAATATTTAATAACTTCTGCCAGGATTTAGGTTCATCTGTTCTGTTGTAGCCAAGTCAAACTTGCTATGAGTTTAGATAAACTAGCCTGACACGCTTCCCTGGGGTGTAGACATTCTTATATGTGAGGATTATAGTTAGGTATTTACTTTTAGGAAACCATGATTCCTTTATCCTTAACTTTTATATTCCTTAATCATCTTGATTGCTTTTCTCTAAATTCTTCAAAGTTCTCTGAATACCAAAAATATGAGCTTGGTTCTTGCTATGATTATCTCAGGGTCAGACTTCTCATTTTGGACTCTGTAGGAAATGTAAAAACATTGAAGCAGTTTTCAACTTTTTTCCTTTGCAAAATAGGTGATGGATGATGTTCAAATGTGTACCAGAATATTAAAATCGATGTTTCTGCCGAGATCCAAAGATACAATTAATGCTGCATTCTAAAGGAGGAGGTAGTTCCTGTGCAGAATTTCCAAAGGAGTAAATTGAGAACTGGTTACATGATTCCTAAATCCCTCACCTACATGAAGGTCATCCATCCAGTATATCAGGCTGAGAGTGGAGAAGGAGTAGATCCCCAGATGAATGTTAAGGGTCATGCCGGAGAAAGGGGGTTTAGGTGCCAGGTAGACCAGCTGTAAGTGTGTTACATACCTAGCATTTCTGCAGCTATTATGCATTTTTCCTTTTCTTAATTTTTTTTATGTGTGTGTGTGTGTGTATGTGTGTGAGAAGAGTAAAAAAAGAAAGGATTTAGGTCTATAGTGGGTGGTGAAATCTTTTCCAAGATTAAATGTGAGGCCAGCTCTAGAAAAAGTGAGATGAGAATGTTTCTGCTGAGGATTTGGAGCATTTAGTGGAGTCATACGAAAGCTGAGAAGTTAGGGAAGTACATGGTTCTGTACTTGGAAGACTTACAGCAAGGTTTTATTGTAAATCTTTGTGAATGAGCTGAATGGACATTTACAGCTCACACTGTCCCCAACATTTTCATGTTAACAAATAACCCTCAGAGAGTGCTTGATGTGTGCTACATATTTGAGCAAAAATGGTTCTTCATATAAATTAAGTCCTCCAATAATATTCTTTCATAGCACTCTGTATTTCCTTTCATAGTAGGAACATAATTTTCTACTATATATATTGGTGGGATTATTTATGTCTTTCACTAGGCTGTAAATTCCATGAGGGCAAGAGACATGTCCATTTTGCTCACCACTGGATCGCCAGCATTTTGCAGAGTGCCTGCCACCTGGTTGATGTTCAGTAAATGTTTGCTGAATGGATGATTCAATAAAGATTGTCCTCTTAGACCCACAGCATGACTTGGGAAAAGAAGCACGTGTTGCTATGTGGGGGGAGGGCATGCTTGCCTCACCAGCCAGTTTGCCTGCCAGATGACCCTCATATCTGATGTGGGTCAGGTTGTGCTGTTATTCAAAGCATTTACTCTAACTCTGTGTCAAGAGTCTGTTTTCAAGATATGGTTCATGGAGGAAAAGAACACTGCTTGGTGTGTAATACGTATTTATAAATAAAGACATCCTAAAGGAGGGGGAGTTATTTATGATTAATAATCTGGACCCTTTGGTCATAGACAATAGTTACATTTATATACTATGTAAATTTTTGTGTTTTGATTTAAAAGCACCCATCTTAATCATAAGTATGCTACCATAAACTTTCTCCCTCCTGTAACATAATCTTTATAATCACCATTTAATGGCTATAAAATGTTTCAGTGAATAGATTGTCCATAAGATAATTAATCATACTCCTATTGCTGAACACTTAGTTGCTTCTAATTTTTTCAATGTTGTAAATAATACAGGGAGCAACAACTCTGTGCATATAGCTTTTACCATCCCTTGAATATTTTTCTTTTTTAAAATTTTTAAATTTTCATTAATTTTACTTTTTTTATTGCAGTAACATTGGTTTATAACATTATATAAATTTCAGGTATACATCATTATATTTCGATTTCTGTGTGGATTACATCATGTTCACCACTCAAAGACTAATTATAATCTATCACCACACACATGTGCCTAATTACCCCTTTTGACCTCCTGCCGCCCCTCTTCCCCTCTGGTAACCACCAATCCAATCTCTGTCTCTATGTGATTGTTGTTGTTTTTCTCTTGTATTTATGAGTGAGATCATACGGTATTTGACTTTCTCCCTCTGACTTATTTCACTTAGCATAATACCCTTAAGATCCATCCATTTTGTCACAAATGGCCAGATATCATCCTTTTTTATGGTTGAGTAGTATTCTATTGTGTCTATATATCACATCTTCTTTATCTATTTGTCCCTGCTTCCAGTTCTTGACTATTGTGAATAATGCTGCAATGAACATAGGGGTGTATATACCTTTACATATTTATGTTTTCATGTTCTTTGGATAAAGACCCAGCAGTGGAATAGCTGGATTGTATGGTACTTCTATTAATTTTTTGAGGCATCTCCATACTGTTTTTCGTAGTGGCTGCACCAGTTTGCACTCCCACCAGCAGTGTACAAGTGTTCCTTTCTCTCCACATCCTCTCCAACACTTGTTGTTTCCTGTTTTGTTAATTATAGCCATTTTGATGGGCGTGAGGTGATATCTCATTGTAGTTTTGATTTGCATTTCCCTGATAGTTAGTGATGTTGAACATCTTTTCATGTGTCTGTTGGTCATCTGTATATATTCTGTGGAGAAATGTCTGTTCATCTCCTCTGCCCATTTTTTGATTGGGTTGTTTGTTTTTTTTTTGTTGAGTTGTATGAGTTCGATATATATTTTTGATATTAATCCCTTATCAGATATATGGTTTGCAAATATCTTCTCCCAATTGTTAGGTTGTCTTTTCGTTTTTTTGATGGTTTCCTTTGCTGTGCAGAAGCTTTTTAGTTTGATGTAGTCCCATTTGTTTAGTTTTTCTATTGTTTCCCTTGCCCAGTCAGACACGGTACTTGAAAATATGCTGCTAGGACTGATGTTGAAGAGTGTACTGCCTATGTTTTCTTCTAGAAGTTTCATGGTTTTGGGTCTTACATCCAAGTCTTTAATCCATTTTGAGTTAATTTTTGTGTGTGGTGTAAGATAGTTGTCTACTTTCATTCTTTTGCTTGTGGCTGTCCAGTTTTCCCAACACCATTTATTGAAGAGACTTTCCTTTCTCCATTGTATGTTCTTGGCTCCCTTGTCAAAAATTAGCTGTCTATAGATATGTGGGTTTATATCTGGGCTCTTGATTTGGTTCCATTTATCTGTGTCTGTTTTGTGCCAGTACCATGCTGTTTTGATATAACTTTGTAGTATATTTTGAAATCAGGGAGTGTGATACTCCAGCTTTGTTCTTTTTTCTCGGGATTCCTTTGGCTATTTGGGGTCTTTTGTTATTCTGTATAAATTTTAGGATTCATTGTTCTGCTTCTGTGAAAAGTGTCATTGGAACTTTGATAGGGATTGCATTGAATCTGTAGATTGCTTTAGGAAGTATGGACATTTTAACGATGTTAATTCTTCCAATCCAAGAGCACGGAATATCTTCCATTTCTTTGTGTCTTCTTTAATTTGTTTCAACAATGTTTTATAGTTTTCGGTGTACAGATCTTTCACCTCTTTGGTTAAGCTTATTCCTAGGTATTTTGTTCTTTTTGTTTTGATTGTAAATGGGATTGTATTCTTAATTTCTCTGTCTACTACTTTGTTGTTAGTGTATAGAAATGCAGCTGAGTTTTGTATGTCGATTTTGTATCCTGCAACTTTACCCTATTCATTTATTATTTCTAAAAGTCTTTTGGCGGATTGATTAGCATTTTCTATATAGAAAATCATCTCATCTGCAAATAGTGACAGCCTCACTTCTCCTTTCCAAATTGGATCCCTTTTATTTCTTTTTCTTGTCTGATTTCTCTGGCTAGGACTTCCAATACAGTGTTAAATAAGAGTGTTGAAAGTGGGGATCCTTGTCTGGTTCCTGTTTTAAGAGGGATAGCTTTCAGTTTTTCTCCTTTGAGAATGATATCAGCTGTGGGTTTGTCATATATGGCCTTTTTTATGTTGAGGTACTTTCCTTCCATACCCATTTTATGGAGAGTTTTTATCCTAAATGGATGCTTTATCTTGTCAAATACTTTCTCAGCATCTATTGAGATGACCATGTGATTTTTATTCTTCATTTTGTTAATGTGGTGCATCACACTGATTGATTTGTGGGTGTTCAACCATCCCTGCATCCCTAGAATAAATCCCACTTGATCATGGTGTATGATCTTTTTAATTATTGTTGTTTTCGATTTGCTAGTATTTTGTTGAGGATCTTTGCATTGATATTCATCAGTGATATTGGCCTGTAATTTTCATTTTTGTGTTCTTTCTGGTTTTGGTATCAGGGTAATGTTGGCTTCATAGAATGAGTTAGGAAGCTTCCCCTCCTCTTCAATTTTTGGAAGAGTTTGAGAAGGATAGGTATTAAGTCTTTGAATGTTTGGTAGACTTCACCAGGGAAGCTGTTTGGCCATAGACTTTTATTTTTTGGAAGGTTTTTGATTACTGTTTCAATCTCCTTACTGGTGATTTGTCTATTCAGATTCTCTGTTCCTTCTTGATTCAGTTTTGGAAGGCTGAATGATTCTAAGAATTTATCCATTTCTTCTAGATTATCTAATTTGTTGGGGTATATAGCTTTTAGCTTTTCACAGTATTCTCTTATAATCTTTTGTATTTCTGAGGTGTCTGTTGTAATTTCTCCTCTTTCATTTCTGATTTTATTTATTTGAGCCTTCTCTCTTTTTTTCTTGGTGAGTCTAGCTAAAGGTTCATCAATTTTGTGTTTCTTTTCAAAGAACCGTCTCTTAGTTTCATTGATTTTTTTCTGTTTTCTCTTTAGTCTCTCATTTGTTTCTGATCTGATTTTTGTTATTTCCTTCCTTCTACTGATTTTGGACTTTGTTTCTTCTTCTTTTTCTAGTGCACTGTTAGATTGTTTATTTGAGATTTTTCTTATTTGTTGAGGTAGGCCTATATTGCTATAAATTTCTCTCTTAGAACCATTTTTGCTGTATCCCATATATTTTGGCATGTCATATTTTCATTTTCATTTGTCTCCAGGTATTTTATATTTCTCCTTTGATTTCTTCATTGACCCACTGATTTCTCAGTAGCATTTTGTTTAATCTCTACATATTTATGGCTTTTCCAATTTTCTTCTGTAGTTGATTTCTAGTTTCATACTGTTGTATTCCAAAAAGATGCTTGCTCTTATTTTGATCTTCTAAAATTTTTTGAGGCTTGTTTTGTGACCTAATATTTGATCTCTCCTGGAGAAGGTTCCATGAGCATTGGAAAAGAATGTGTATTCTGCAGTTTTTATATGGAATGTTGTGTATATCTCCACCAAGTCTGTCTGGTCTAATCTGTCATTTGAGGCCAATGTTTCCTTATTGATCTTCTGTTTGGGTGATCTAACCATTGGTGTAAGTGGAGTGTTAAAATCTCCTACTATTATTGTGTTGCTATCTGTTTCTCCTTTTATGTCTGTTAATAATTGCTTTATATATTTAGGTGCTCCTAAGTTGGGTGCATAGATATTTACAAGTGTTATATCCTCTTGTTGGATTGTTCCCTTTATCATTATGTAGTACCCTTCTTTGTCTCTTGTTATAATTTTTGTTTTGAAGTCTATTTTGTCTGATATAGGTATTGCTACCCCAGCTTTCTTTTCATTGCCATTTGCATGGGGTATCTTTTTCCATCCCTTCCCTTTCAGTTTGTGAGGTTTAGGTTTGAAGTTTGTCTCTTGTAGGTGGCATATGTATGGGTCTTGTTGTTTTTATCCAGTTGGCCACCCTATGTCTTTTGATTGGAGCATTTAGTCCATTGACTTTTAAAGTAATTATTGATAAGAATGTACTTATTGCCATTTTGGTACTTTTTTTCTGGGTGTTTTAGAAGTTCTTCTCTGTTCCTTTCTTCTTCTCTTGCTATCTTCCCTTGTGGTTTGATGGCTTTCTTTAGTATTAGTCTTTAGTTTGGGTTCCTTTCTCTTAATTTTTTGTGTATTTATTATAGGTTTCTGGCTTTTGATTACCATAAGGTTCATATATAATAACCTACATATATAGCAATCTATATTAAACTGATGGTTTCTTTAGTTTGACCTCTTGCTAAAAGCTCTACTATTCAACTCCCCTCCTCCCACATTTTATGTTTTTGCTATCATATCTAATTTTTTTTTTTCTGCATGTGTATCCATTACTCTCTTATCATGGAAAAAGGTAATTTTAGTACTTTTGTCTTCTGAACTTCATTTTAGCTTCATAGGTTGTTGATCTGCTACCTTTGCTGTTTGTTTGCCTTTGCCAGTGATTTTATTGTTTTTTTTTTTGATAATTTTCTTATTCCTATTTGTGGTCTTTTCTTTTCCACTTAAATAAGTCCCTTTAGCATTTCTTGTAAGGCTTGTTTCTTGGTGATAAACTCCTTTAGTTTGTGCTTGTCTGGGAAACTCTTTATCTCACCTTCCATTCTGAATGATCACCTTGCCAGGTAGAGTGTTCTTGGCTGTAGGTTTTTTCCCTTCAGCACTTTAAATGAATCATGCCCCTCCCTTCTAGCCTGTAAGGTTTCTTCTGAGAAGTTGGCTGATAGCCTTATGGGGTTGCCTTTGTATGTAACTTGTTGCCTTTCTCTTGTGGCAGTTAGGATTCTTTCTTTATCTTCAATTATTGACATTTTAATTATAATGTGTCTTGGTGTGGGCCTCGTGGGTTTATCTTGTTTCGTGCTCTCTGTGCTTCCCGTACCTAGATATCTTTCCTTCCTTAGGTTAGGAAAGTTTTGAGCTATTATTTCTTCAAATAGATTCTCTGCCCCTTTGTCTCTCTCTTCTCCTTCTGGGACACCTATAATATGGATGTTAGTGCACTTGACATTGTCCCAGAGGTCCCTTAGACTGTCCTCATTAGTTTTAATTCTCTTTTCTTTTATCTGTTCAGCTTGGGTGATTTCCTGTAGTCTTTTGTCCAGCTTGCTGATCCATTCTTCTATATCATCTACTGTGCTTTTGAGTCCCTCTAGTGAATTTTTCATTTCCTGTATTGTATTCTTCATTTCTGATTTATTTTTTGATATTTTCCAATTCTTTGTTGAAGTTCTTGCTGAGTTTGTGCATTCTTCTCCCAAGATCAGTGAGCTTCCTTATGACTTTTAGTTTGTGCTCTTTGTCCAGTAGATTGTTTATCGCTGTTTTGTTTAGTTCTTTTTCTAGGGTTTTGTCCTGTTCCTTTACTTGGAATGTATTCCTTTGTCTCCTCATTTTGCCTTTTTCTTTGTGCTTATATCTATGTATCAGGTAGATCAGCTACATCTCCCGATCTTGGAGAGGTGACCTTGTGTATGAGATGCCTTATAAGGTCCAGCAGTTTGCTTCCTCCTTGTTACCAGTTCCAAATTTCCAGGAGTATCCTCTGTGTGGGCTATGTGTGTCCTTCTGTTGTGGCAAGGTTACTCCTGCTGCAGGTGCCTGAGGAGGCTAGGCTGTCCCTCTGGCCAGCTGGTTGTAATACTCAGTGCCTGTGGCTGCTATGGTCCCTTCAATCACTTTATTAGGCATAGGGAACCCCAGCACAGTTGGCTGCAAGGTCTCTTAGCACACTCCTCTTGCAGTTTTCCTGTTAAGTGAGTAGGTCCACAGTGTGGCTGGTTGCTAAGCTCAGGGGCTTACAATTGCTATAGGCCTCTGGCCTGCAAGGCTGTTGTCAGCTCTCTGTGTTGCAGCTGAGTGGGACCAGCCCCAGGCATGGATCCCCCACTTGTTTCAGGCTTTGGAATATGGGGCCAATCCTCTATATGGCTGTTTGAGAAGCACAAGTCTGCTGCAGCTGACAAGCCCCACTACTATGGGACTACACACCTGTCAAAGCAGTCCTGCCCTGTATGTGGTCCCTGACCCACTTAAGTGGGCCCAGTCACCTCACTGCAGAGGCCCTACATAGTCCACCAACATGGGTCCACCCCTTGTGCATGCCCTGCCCCACAGGGGCAGACCCACTTGCCCCCTGCAGAGTTTCCAGGCACCCTGCCTATGCAGGCCCACAGGTTGCCCAAGGGCTTGTTGGGTGGGGCCAGTCCCTAGGGCAGACTGCCTGTCCTAACTGAGCTGGATTAAATCAGTGCTCTAGTGGGTGGGGCAGACCCCTGGGCTAATAGGCCAGAGGAAGAAGTCCCATGGTGTCTGCCAGCGTCTGTATCAGCATGCCTGTGCTAGATCATAGTAATGGCTGCCGCTAATGTCTCAGTCCCTGGGGAGGTCTCACCTCTTGCTGAGATGTGTGCAGAACCTATCAAATGAGTCTCTTTTCACCAAAGGACTGTGCACATTTCTTTCTGGTGATTTTAGGTTGCTTTCCAAAATGGGTGAATTTGTGTGTGGGCCGTTTAAGATCAGGCTTTTCCCCCCTTATGTCTGATGGCTTTCCTGGGGTATTCCCTGTTGTACTTAATAGCCAGCAAAGCCAGGTATTATGACCCTTGTCTCGGTTGTACTGAATCCAAAAGCTGCTTATTGTGGTACCACTCCCTTGCTCAGATCCTCTACTCCTCCAAGGAAGGCTTGTACCTTAGGATTGCTCTTGGCTGGCTGTGAAGCACTGTGGCTTGAAGATGGCTTTTTTTTCCTCCAGAAAGGCATTTCTGCCTCTTTCACCTTAGTCAGCACCATCCCTTGTTGTGGGGTTCTTTTTATCTAGTTTTCAGTTCTCTCTCAGGGGTAATTGTTCAAAGAGTAGCTGTAAATTTGTTGCATCCATGAGAGGAGGTAAGTCCAGAGTCTGCTTATGCCACCATCTTGACACTGTCCTATCCCCTGTGGATATTTTTCTAGGAAGGTTTCCCTTGGATATTATTCCAGACTGCTGGCTTAGAGAATGAGGAGTTAAACTGATTTTTAACATGGGGTATTTTTTCAGATATTTGGAGCTGAGTCTGTGTTCTGGCACTGAGGATCCTACTGCAGGTGAAGTCCCATAGCAGGAGTCCCTGAAACATCAAGGTACCTGGGCACCTACTCCAAAGCTGTGAAGAGTCTTTGCCAATATAAGGATAGGAAATTAGAGGGTTTGAGTTACCTAATTTTTTTTTCATTTCCATTAACATGTTTATTTTAGGATTTGTGTTTTTTAAATATAAAAATTATTTTTAAGAATAGTTTTAGAATTACAGAAAAATTATGAAGATACTACAGAAAGTTTCCATATACCCCACACCCAGTTTGCATGATCGTTATCATCTTATATGAGTATGGTACATTTATTATGACTAAGGAACCAACATTGATATAATATAGTATAATTAGATTTGTCTACTTTTGTTTATTTTTCAAAGTTGAAATTATAAGGCTTTTATTCCATACACCAGCACTCAAGTAATCCTAAAGTTAAAGAAATGAGGGGCTGGCCCGCTGGTGCAGCAGTTAAGTGCGTGCGTTCCACTTTTCAGTGGCCCAGGGTTTGCTGGTTTGGATCCTGGGTGTGGACGTGGCACCACTTGGCACACCATGCTGTGGTAGGCATCCCACCTATAAAGTAGAGGAAGATGGGCATGGATGTTAGCTCAGGGCCAGGCTTCCTCAGCAAAAAAAGAGGAGGATTGGCAGTAGTTAGCTCAGGGCTAATCTTCCTCAAAAAAAAAAAAAAAAGAAAGAAAGAAATTAAAAGAGAAAGGAAAAAAGGAAGACCAAGATCATAGTCACAGATGCTCCTTGAGAAGACAGGAATGTGGCCCTTGCCCTTATTTCTACTTAAAAAAAAAATCAATGTAGGATAATATACAAGATGGGAAAATTTGGAAGCATTCTATTTTTAAGAAATTTCCATTAGTAATTGCTTGCTGTATTTTTCAGTGTTATTGCTGAGAACTGACTAGTGTGTTTTACAAAATATTATTGTTCTTTTCTTCCTGATGTTTACTCCAATTCTGCTAAAAGTCTTATTTTTTAGTAAATTAATTTTGAATTAAAAATATTAAAAAAAAACTTGTTTTAATCTTTTTTTTTTCCTGCTATAATCTTTAGAAGTTATTGTTAGACTGACTTGCAGTCCTTCTTGGGGTATCCTTTTCTGTGTCGGAACTAGTTTCCTAATTACCTCTCTTGAGGGTAATTGTCCGACTGTCTGAAGGATACCGTTTAGGACTGCTATCCTAAAAAAGTTGAGAAGATGAAGATTGCCTTTCTCACTTTTCCTTTTGACTTTCACTTTTACTTTTTTTCTTCTTTGGTTTCTTCAATCCCCAAGTGTGGTCTGTAGTCTCTGTGATGCACCCAATGATCCCTGCCTCCCCTTTTGTGTGATTTCCACCCCTTAAGTAACTTGCTTCTAACCAATAGGATATAGAAACATTGAGGAGATATCATTTCCATGATTAAGTTATAAAAGATTGTGACTTCCTGGCAGACTTTGTCTTTCTTGCTAGGTTTGATGAAGTAAATTGCAATGGTGAAGAGGCCCATGTGGCAAGGAGCTGAGGGTGGCCTCTGATCAGCAGTCAGTGATAATCAGGTCCCTCAGAACAACACTCAAGGAACTGACTTCTGCCGATAACCACGTAAGTGAGCTTGGAATTGAATCCTTCCCTGGTAGAGCCTTCAGTTGAGACCACAGCCCTAACTGTCTTGATTACAGCCTCATGAGAGACTATGAAGCAGACCCAGCTAATCCTGTCTGGATTCCTGACCCACAGAAATGGTGTTGCTTTAAGTTGCTAAATTTTGGGGCAAGTTTATACACAGTAATAGATAACTAACATACCAAGGTTCCCTCCACTCCAAAGAATGTGATGAATCACAAAGAAGTCACCTTTGAATATATATTTCTCAAGATAATAGGAATGATGCTTTATTATAAAAATTATATGACCTTTGAATAGGAGAGATATTTTTAGAGATTTCTTAGAGTGTTAAAGTAGTAAGAAATCTCACAGGTGATCTGGTTAATGTTTCTCTAGGGATGTTCCACAGAAAACAGAACTCTTGAATTTTCTTCTACAATTGGTTTCATTCGCACCCTCCTTTATTTTATGAAAGATATCCCCTGGCACTTAACTGATAAGTCTGAAAGACCAGGAATTTAGCAGTCAGCCTTGATTCCCTTCTCTTGTAGCCACCCTTCCACCCATATAACCAATCGCCACCAAGCCTATTAATTCTGTCTTCAAAATATACCTTAAATCTGTTTACCTTTTCCATTGCCATCACACTGGTCTAATTTGCCTTATCTCTCACTTGGAACCGCTACCACAGCTTTTGTGGTAGGCAAAATAATGCCTTTCCTCCTATACCCCCAAAGATGTGCACTCTGTAATTCCTGGAATCTGAACATGTTACCTTACACAGCAAAAGGGACTTTGCCAGTGTGATTAAGGGTATAGGCCTTCAGATGGTGAGATTATCCTGGATTAGCTGAGTGGGCCCAACCTAATCACATGCATTCTTAAAAGTAAGGAATATTTCTTGGCTGAGTCAGAGAGATGAAATGGAAGAAGAAGGAGGAGAGATTTTAAGTATGAGAAAGACTTGACCCACCATTGCTGGCTTTGAAGAGAGAAGAAGGAGGCCACAAGCCAAGGATTGTGAGTGGCTTCTAGAAGCTGAGAATGGCCCAAGCTTGCAGCCAGCAAGAAAACAGGGACCTCAGTTCTACAACCATAGGGAACTGAATTCTGCCAACAACCCAAATAAGCAAGAAATTAATTCTTCTCTAGAGCCTCCAGAAAGGAATGCAGACCTGCAGATTTTAGCTCAGTGAGACCCATGTCAGACATCAGACCTACAGACCTGGATGATATAAATTTGTATTGTTTCAGCCACAAGGTTGTGGTAATTTATTACAGCAGCAGTTGAAAACTAATGCCGCCTTTTATTATTCTTCCTAAGTATTCTTCCTGGTGCTTCAAACTGTGCTTGACTGGACAGCCAGAATGACCTTTTAAAAAACAAATTCTATCAGAGCACTTCCCTGTTTAAACTCCTTTCCATTGTGCTTAGAATAAAACCCAAGCTGTTTTCTGTGACCCAGAAGTCCTGCAGGATCAGGCCCCTTTCAATCTCTCCAGTCTCTCCTGAAGTCATTCCTCCTTTCTCACCTCACTGGCCTTTCAATTCTCTGAGCTTGTTAAGCAGTTTCACACCACGGGTTTTCACAGATGCTGGTCTTTTGCCTGGAATGCCTTCCTCTGCTCTTTACATGTAGTCCACTTCTCATTCGTCAAATATCATCTTAAATGATACTAATTATATGAATATCTCATAGATTATATTAGTATTATTTAAGATACTATGATATCTTGATATATTACGCTGTTAGAGACTTTTTCGTATTATCTTATCTAAATATGCCCCCTTTGTCATTATTTTATATTAAAAAACCTATTTATTTCCTTCATAGCACTTTTTTCAACTTGGAATCATATATTTATTTGTTGCTTATTTATTGCCTATCTTCCCAACTAAACTCTAGGCTTTAGGAGAACAGGGATTGTTTATTCTTGTATCCCCAATACCCAGTGCACTGTCTGGCATATAAGAGATGATCAATAAACAGTTTTTTGAGTGAATGAATGGATACTACTTTCATGGGATGTTTGTAGACATTTTTCCAGGGAAATGGTTTTATGGTCAAATAAGTTTGAGAAATTAGGAACTAAACAAAGTTACACAGATTTCTTTACTGCAGGACTTTTCTGAGGCTTTAATTTCCCAACACATTATCCGTTGCTAGTGAATCCTGAGTCTCTAAATGCGGCTATTGTTTGTAGCTTTCCTCCCTGTCATTTGACATGGAACTTCTTTTTCGAGGGAGGTATCTCTTAGGACTGGTGGATGCCAATGTAATTCAAGGTCCTCATTTTCTAGACAAGGAAACTGTAGCCCAGGAAGATTCACTGACTTGCATAGGGTTATACTGTGAGTTTTGGTAGCAGTCAGGTCTTTCATGAAAGTCTGAACATTTAAGAATGTCTATACCATCTTTAAATGATTAGCCCAACCAATAGGGAAAGTTATGTTTAGAGTAAAATTATATATGAGAGCTTAGAGCAGACTATATCAAGGAATTTGGCCTCCTTTGGAAATTGCCATTTTGGATAAAAATACCACAACTGAGAAAAAGTTATTCAGACCCCATAATTTAAAAATTTACCACACCCCTTCACCCATGCTCAGATCAAAACAAAAATTCATACAATTTAGTTGGCCCCAGCTGCCTGGAATAGGAAGGAATTAGGCAAGAGGCATAAGGGAAAGTCTGGATTTTATTTACTTACCTGATTACTATGTTTTTGTGGAAATTTTTGTGTGGGAATTCTAAGAGGATCTGAGAGTGGAATCCATATGTTCACTTTCAACATAGGGAATCAGTTGAGTGTATGATTAAGTGCCTGGCTTTGGAATCCTACAGCTGTGGGTTAGAGACCTTGCTCCATCACTTACCACCTGTGTGACATTTAGCATATTATACCAAACCTCTCTAGCCTTTGTTTTCTCATCTGCAAATAGGAGTAATATTAATTCCACCTCATAGGGTCGTGGAGATGAAATGACGCATGTAAAGAGCTCAGTACCAACAAACATTGTAAAAGTTAGTATTTTTAGAGAAAGGAGTTTAGGTGTGCCATTGATGAGCATCTGAGGGATTGGTGAAAATACTGAGATAGGTTTTAAGGTTCCTCAGTGAGCTCCATTGATTGATTTAGAATCTCCTTGTAAGACTGTGCTGACTTTGCAAACTGTGCCTTCTACCTTGGTTTTGAAAAATACCAAATAAGAAAAAACAGAGTCCACATATAATTTCCATTAGGCTCACTTCTTGATCCTTTAGGATTTTGCCTGTAGATCTGGAACAGTAAGATTGTCTGACCTAATGCAGCATAAACACACACTGGCCATGATTTAACAACAGCAGCATAGTCAACACCTTTTATTACTAAGAGGTTTATGTGGTGTGCTTGGAAAAACAGCCGTTAGTCTGATATTTTGAGGCCTGTTTTTCAGCTTTGTTAGGGTAGATGGAGAGTACCTTTACCAGAGCTAGAGTGGTCTTCTTCCTAAGGCATGGTCTTTCTAGGGTCTGTTGAATGCTTGGGGTGTTTAGTGAGGTCTGTCTACTTTGGCTGGTTGAAACCCGAACAATTCCAAATCCTGTGGAGGCTCTGGCAGTTGCTCAGCCCCAAGCTCCCCTGTAGTTGTTCTTTGTCTGGCTTTGAGGAGTATTGTTCTGTGGATCTATTGCCTAGTATCCAGCCAAAGACTCAAGGGGGCCCCTGTGCAGATTTCTGGAACTCCTATTTATTCCTTTATAGCACTTTTCTCAACTTGGAATTATGTATTTGTACAAACAAATTACACAGCCCCTTTCTCTCTGGTAGCATGCCCCATCAATTCCAGCTGCCTCAGTGGCCCTGAATTCTGATCTGTTTCCTCAGCACCCTACACTGAGATCTGTAAAGTACTTCTGGGATCACCTTGTTTATTTCCCTTCTCTCAAGGATGAGATTTTACCTGTTATCCAACATGGGCAAACAGTTATTTCATATGTCTTGTCAAGTTTTATCATTGTTGAAGAGGAAAGGTTTCTCTGTTGTGGTCGGAAGTGGAAGTCCTTTCCCTCTTTTAGGCTTCACTACTTTACCATAGGGCCTGTACCTTGAAGAATCTCCCCCTCAGTTCTGTAGTGGTGAGGGATTTGCTCTTACACTATACGCTCTTGCCAAGTTTCTCTTATGACTAAGGGTCTGAGTAGGACAGATGGCGGGTATGGATCAGAGAATCAGTCTATCATCAGAGGGCAGAACAAAATTAACCCATCAGTAACTAAAACAGTATTTGTAGCTGTGTGCTTGATATATTTAAGAATCTAGAATGTACAAACGATGGCATGTTGGCTTATGTGATGGGTTTATTTCTGAACTCATTTCTAATCAAGCTTGATTTTAAACAACTTATTAGTGTTTAAATTGGTTATGATTGAAATCATTGGAATCTATGCTCATTTCTATATTCTTAAGCTGGAAAGACCTGACTGTATTAGAAAAGGACATGGCTTTCCTAGGTGCAAAGACTCCTTCTAGGCTCAGGGTCATGCAAGAACGCTTATTTTCTTTAGTCACCATGCGCACGTTAATTATGATAATATAAGCTAATAAGCTATTTCTATACCAATTTCTTCAATATAATTTGAGGTAAGAAGTAATCACATATTGATATCTTTCATAAATAAGTACTGACAAGATTGGGCTCTTTCTTCTCATAACATGAGTAGGTGAAGAAAAATGCAATAAAATATGATTTAAAGGACCCAAAGGCTTTCAGTCATCTTTTTGCTTATTATATAAAAGATAATATAAAAATAGAAAAAAGTTCAAGAAAAATAATTAGTTTGTTTTTCTTCTTGGTAGGTGGTAGGGAGCCACTGGTGAGAAGATGTTCGTTAGTAAGTTTTTGCTACAAAGAATGTTTGCTGGCATCAGTGAAGAATGTTTATCTTTGCTTGCAAATGATATTGCCTGTATCATGAATAACTATGAGGAGAACACAAAAGGAAAATTCCAAAATTTAAATTTGCACATTTATTGCAGTTCCATGTTTCAAGTGTCTAATGCCTATTAATTCAGATGCCATGATTTTCTTTTCTTCTCCATGATCATTTTGACTTGGATAACTTTGGAAAAGCACTTGAAAGAAGATAAAATGTCTGTTTTATGACTACTCTGTAGATTTAGTGACTCCAGCCTTCTTTACGGCCTTGAACTTTGATAATTTCCTATCCATTCGTAACTTTAAATAACCTTAGAAAATGAACTACTCTGATGTTTCCTTTTCATTCTTTTGAGTGTGTAACTTTATCATGCTAATTGTGTATATAATAATATTGTACAATCGTCTTATGAAGACAATGGAGTGGTTGATATTATCCTGCTTTTATGGAGGAGAAATCAGAGCTGTGGAAGGATTTTATGATTTGCCAAGTGTCACCTATGGACAATTAAGTGCCATGGCCAGAACTGGGACTAAAGACTACAGTCTAGTAGAATGAGCTCAGGTTGACTAGGGGGAGGGACTTAATTGTGCTTCCAACCCTGTCCTTGATTTAGGCTCATTCCTTCTCTGGGTCTCATTTTCCTCATTTGTAAAGTGCTAGGGGTAGAAGAGGTGAGTTCTCACATCCTTCCAGCTCTGAAATTTTATGGTCATTTGATTCCCTTTGGCTTTTCTCCTAGAGTGCATTGCTTCCTTTAGCTTTTATCTGGATATACCTGGATAACATTTGGTTTGCATTTCTCCACTTCTGCTTGTGCCCTGAGATGTATTATTTTGCCTTTAAGTAGTTTTTCTGAAGAAATTCTGAAAAAAAAAAAATTTAGCCACCTAGAATACTCAGTGATTTAGAAACAGTCTGGTTGACTTTCTCATTGCTCTCTTAATATTTTATTATTGTGTTATATGGTACCGTTATTACAAATTTACCTATGCTTATGTAGTACAACTAACATGCGGAAAAAGCCATCACTATATTTTCAAATAAGGTGGTTTTCATGTCCCCAAATACTCACCATTGTTTGGCTTCATTACTAATCACTTGTGTGATTTTGGGTCTCATACTAGACTTAGTATAATGTAATGAGGGAGGGTTATCAATAACTTACCTTCCTCACAAAGATGTGGTGATCAAACAGAAAACTAGATAATAGTTACTCCCATGATTATTTTCCATTCCTGAATTTAAGGACATTAAGGTTGAAGCATTTCAAGATAAAATATGTGCTTCAAAGTCTTCAATATAATTTAAAAACAGAATTTCAATAAAGTGAGGAAATGCAAAGACTATGGACCTTTCAACTGAGTTATGAAATGCATACCAACGTTTGGACTTTTTGGAGCCCACTTCCGGACTTTTCCATGACTAAGTCTATAATTTGCTATTAAAATGTTGTGATTTCAGTTTCAGACAGTTGAGCTATAAATTGCTGAGATCTGGGATAAGTGGCCAATTATATTAGAACAAATGTCTATTGTTTTATTTGGGGAGGGGGAGAGTTCACTGTACTTCTAACTTATAGTGGTTATTTCAAATTTTCCCCCAGAAGAAAAAGTCCATGCCACGTTTGTGGAAATGGTTAAGTGACCACAGGAACGAAGAATTCGGGGATGATTGACTGCAGATCGTCATGCAGGCTTCCCCGCATGTGCATTTGAAACAGTGCTGTGTTGTCTCCAAGTTTGCTAAGGTGTAATCTGTGAGCAATTGAGGCAAAATCAAAATCAGAAACTTAGGAGAGTAACGTTGTTTTGGAATTGTCAAGCAAAAGACCTTGGTTTGGGTTGTTACGTCTGGAACCAAAATGTCACATGTGGCATACATCATTTGAAGTTTATTATTTTAACCTTAGACCTCCTTGTTGAAAATTTATGCTATTCAATGCCTTGCATCCCCGTATAAGCATTTCTAGTCTATTATACGTGAGTCTGTGCCAGCTACATGGTGGGCATGGTGAAAGCATAGCTTGGATGGCTGGAAGGCCCCCTCCATGGTTTCAGTCTTGTTGGAGCTGCCAAACCCAATGGGTTCAAGGGGGTGCTCAAAAATTGAGGCATGACACCAGGTAATTGAAACCATTCCCTACACATCTGGAAAAAACCCCAATCTACTCACACTGTCTGCTGCAAAAGAAATTATCCCATGCTATTGCCAGGAGTTGCAGGAGAGTAAAAGTGGTATCATTTTATGTTACAGAAGCATTTAGCATTTTCACAGACAGATTCAAAAGCTTGTGGTCACAAAGTGTGAAATTGTTATTAAAATTCCTCATGAAATCAACAGAACACCTATCTAGTGATTGTTCCAAGGCCTCCTTTCCTTCCATTTGTACGTTGTAGCAATGATCCCACTGATCCATTCTATTCTCCATAACAAACATATTTATTCCACTTTTCCATTCATTGATTAACTTGCCCTGGCAAGGAAATTTTTAATCATTTGTCATTCAAGGTAAGTTCACCCTCAGTGCTATGGCCTTCTTAATGCTGGCACGAGACAAATTGTCCTCTGGGATTAAGATGTAGTGAACTTGGGCTTGCTGTGGCCCCGATAAAAGAGATAGGGGTGATCACAGGGAGTGTGTATTTTTGCTTTTAAATATAAACAAAGATTTATAAATTGAGTATTTGATATCATTCCTTGTGCAGAATTTGAATCTTCCACACGCAGTTCAAAATTTACTTGCCAGCAATGGATTTATGTGTCCTTCAAAGTTTTATATCCCTTTTGGTGATAATAATAATAATACAGTGTTCTACTGTTTCTGAAGTGCTTTCATTGTCATGTTTATTCTTGCAGTATTAGCTTATGAGGCAGATAGGGTAAGAATTAGGCTCAGAGAAGTTAAGTGGCTTACCCAAGGTCACATGGCTTGTAAGAATAGGGCTAGCTCTTGAACCGGTCTTAGGACTCCAATCCTGTCTTCTTTTCATTAGAGTTTGGTGCCTCTTATGTTTCTTATGTCTTCTTCTCACCAAAGAAAATTTTATTTTGGACAAGTGTTCAAAGCAGTTTTGATGGAATGCATTCAAATGCTGTTTACATGGAGCTGACAGCATGGAAATGTGCAGCTTCTCAATCAAGGCAGTGCTTGTTATCTTGGAATCCTGGGACTGCCGAAGATCAGTATGAAGTGGTTTCATCCTTCTCTACTTTTCTAAGCACAGCAATTTGCTTGTACTTCTGCTATAGTATATATTTCTGTCTTATATTATAGGTAGTTATTTACATGTATATTTCTAAATCTCAACTGTAAGCTCCTACCCAGTTACCATGATATTCATTGTTGTATGCTCCACTGCACTTTGTCCAATGTCTTGCGGGAATTAAATGTTCAATGAATGTTTATTAAAAGGAATTAAAGAGGATATAGGAGAGTTTGAAGAGTTCAGATGTACTTCTCTATACTATCTATATCAGTGTTGTGTGAAATAACTTTCTGCAATGATGGAAATGCTTCATATTTGGTCTGTCTACCACAAAAGCCTCTAGTGGCTAGTGTGACTAGGGAGTGGAATTTTCAATTTTATTCAATTTAAAGTAATTTAAATTTAAATAGCTGCATGTTGTTGATGGTTACCATATTAGACAGCACAGCTCTAAATTTTCATATATTTGAACTTTGTCAGATCCCTAAAATCTGATTGTATTTAGGTCCTTCCATACACTGATGGTTCTCGCTATGTTTTTGATGAGGTTGCACAGCCAACCTCGGGCAAGGTGATGAAGGGATGCACAGAGACTTTCTTTTGCAGGTAAGGGAGGAGGCCCTCTCTGCTCCTTGAGCCTCTGGGGAGGAGGGTGCCTGTTCCGGAGTGTTTTCTGGGAAGCAGAAGTGCCTTGTCTTTTGGAGTTGCAAAGCATTGGAGGGGGGGGGCTCTAGAAGGTGACACAGTGGAAGATTTCTCAGTTCTTGAGACTCAGTGATATTCAGTCTGGGCCTGTAGGAAAGAAAAGTTTCATCATTTCCTAAGAAAAGCAAATCTGCAGTCAGAAGAAAGAGGAGGACAGGCAACTAACATTTGTTAAATAGATTTCCTCACACAGTCTGATAGGTGTTGCAGTGGGTAAGAATCTTTAGGCTCTGTGTCTCTCCTTAACACAGAAGGCTGTATACATCACCCATAATGTAAATTATGCATTTCTTCTAGTGGTGAAACTTCTAAATTCCTACTCTGAATTTGTCAGCTTGGAGTTAATAAAAAATTTCTCTCTCTCCTCCTTTCCCCCCCAGATAGCAGTAGCAGAAACTGCCCAGTGTTGACAAAAATAATCCATAACCAATATATAAATGAAAATTTGGGAGAGTTTATTCTGAGCTAAAATCTGAGGACCATGGCCCAGGGCCTTTCTTCCCAAAGGAAGAAAGGGCACCAAAGAAGTGAAGTGTACAGAGTGGTTATATACCCCCAAACAGGTTGTTTCACATATGATTGAAATGTTCCTCCCACAGTAGTCACAAGATTGCCCTGTCGGCACAGCACTCGATGGACACAGCAGGTAGAGGGCGTAGCAGGAGGCAAGTCTATTGTCTCGAGCTGGGTGGTCACAGGTGAGCGCAATTGGTTCTCAGCCTAAGAAAAGATGCTAAATCCTTAAGGAAATGCCGAGGTTGGGAGGGGGAGGGAAGTTGCACCTTTATTTCAAAGGCCTTTGTTCTTGCCATAGGGAATATCTAAAGCAGATATACAATGCATGCTCAACGGCCTCTGTCAGGCACTTTTGGAAAGACAAGGTCAGGCCGAATTAGGTTTACACCGAATGGCTTCCTCATATACTCCAATATAGCCTATTACTTGCCATTTTTATTTGTCACCAGGAAAAGAGAAATGCTGTTCACGCAGTGAGGACCCCTCTGATCTCAGCAGCTTCTAAGAACCCCCATTCCTTATACTGTGGCTTCTGCTAATTCCTCTGGGGAAGGCAAAAAGTTAAACAGAGAGAGAGGCAGGAGTGAAATGGCAGCCAAATGGGAGAGTCCAAGTGGGTCCTTGAATAGATGTCTATGTGTTATTATGTGATGCTGGGCACAAGTCCTTTCTTAGGATGTAAACAATGTTATAAAAGCAGATTTTTGAGATCCTTGTGCTCTACTAGAAGTAAAACAAATATTTAGAAATGAAAATGGGTGCATTATTAACATTGATGTACTCATGGGTAACTGTAAAAGCTACTATAAATGAATCCTAAATTTCAGCATTGTAGAGTGAAGGATTGGCATCATTATTTGTGAAGGGACTCAAGAGTATCTATTGTGATTCAAAGAGCAGGATCTGCCCCAAGGAGCTCACTCTCTAAGGCTGACAAAAACAGTAGATATTAATATTCTGTATTGTATATGAAACTAACACTTAAAAGTATGTTCTTCCTCTTTAAAAAATATGTTCAGATTAACATTTTAACTTTCTTTCCTTTTCTGGGAGAGGTGAGAGGTAAGAATTATTCGTCTCCTTAGACATAAGACAAAAGGAAAGTGCAGAGAGAGAAGTGACCTGGCTAAGCTTACAGAGCAATCATGTCTCTATCTACTTTGGCATTTCAATAGGGAACTTCAAAGCAGGAGCCACCAAACTGGCCTTTCTCCTCAGGAGTAAGACGACAGCTCCAATCTCTTAGTGGGTGTAAGGAAACTTGTGTATATAAAATACATATGTGTGCAAAGGATGAAAAGAGACCCCAGTCTGGTAAGGCTGATGGAGAGAAGACAAATGACTTGTGACCTGATTCTGATTCCCCAAACTATTTTTTTTTAAATAAATTTTTTGTTTTGGCATAATTTTAAGTGTATGGAAAAGTTGTAAGGATAGTTCCCAGATAATCTTCATCCATTTTCCCTTGATATTAACCTTTTATGGTTGATTTCTTGAATTTTGCAATAATTTTATATGCATGAGTGCCCTTAAACAGTGCCTTGTCTACAAGTGGGTTTGATGAGGATTTTTAGGCTGCTTAATTTTAAAACGGCTTATGATGAGGATTTTTAGGCTGGTTAGTTTTAAAACTACAGATGAGATTCAGGCTCCAAGGAGTGAAATTTGCTTGTCCCTTTATTGGGAAAGATTTACATTTCTAAGGAAAACCTCTATCTGTGAAGATGCTTCCCTCTCTGTACCAGGAAGAAGAAGAGAGATGACCTTATCCCTAGAAACTCTTAATGGGGAAGGCAAGAACTTAAGTTGGTTGCTGTCTGGCAATCTCATGTAACTGATTTAGGGTGGTGGCTTCTGACCTTTACTTAATCCGATTTGATTCTTGTCTAAAAGTCATGGGATCACCCAACGACCAGACCCCACCTGCACTGATACCATTTTAACTTTTATTCATGTTCTTTCCTTTGTCTTGTAAAGAAATGACTCACATACCCATGCCTTATAAAATTAGCCCTAACCCTCAACTTGGGGCAGCAGCAGGAGCTCTGTCTGCCCATGGGTCCTGTCCCCACGCACCAGCTCTGCCTGCCCATGGGTCCTGTCCCCATGCCAGCGGAGGCAGCAGCAGCAGCGGCAGCAGAAGCAGCAGCAGAGGCAGCAGAAGTGGCAGCAGCAACATGCCAGCAGCAGCCCTGCCTGCCCATGGGTCCTGTCCTCCTGCCAGTGGCGGCGGCAGCAGCTCCCCATGCCAGCAGCATCTCTGACTGCCCGGGCCCTGTCCCCACGCAGAAGCTCTGACTGCCCATGGATCCTGTCCCCTTGCAGGCAGCAGAAGCTCTGACTGCCCATGGGTCCTGTCCCCATGCTATTCTATTCTCTAAATAAAAGAGCACTACTGCCAGATCTTAAGAGTCTAAGAAATCTTTCTTTCGACTCCTTGGCTCACCGACCCCGCATCAGGTTTGTTTCTATCACTTTCCTAAAATGTTTTCCACCACTTTGCTGCTAAGGTAGAATAATCTACATATCTAATAAGGATTTGACAGTTCAGCACTGAAAATTTCAGTTATAAAGTCAGTGGAGAATTTAGCCACAGCTACCATTGCTGGAGAAAAGGGAAGGAAGAAGAATATTTGGTAAGTGTGACAAGAGAAATAACTTTGAAATAAGGGAGAGCCTTATCAGGTAGCTCTCAGGCTGGAAGGTACTTTTTCTTCTCAGGAACCATTGATTCTTTGTAGCGATACTGAGATGACAGAATTTTACAAACAGCACTTTATAAAATAAGCATTGAAGGAGAGCTGCATTTCCCAAAATTCTTGGATTTATTCAGTAGTAAATAGGAACAGAATTAACTAGGACTACAAAAATTTAATCGATAATGATGCTCAACTTTAAAGTTGGAACTTTGAGCAATTGCAGACTGAGTGAGAAATTTCTGCAGTGCTTACAAGGAAGTGAATCATAGGTTAGTGGAGGATACGGAAGTACATGGGGCCCATGAAGATCAGTATGCCACAGAGAAGTGCCGTTGATGAAGAACACTTGGTAAGGACTAAGCCAGGTTTCTCCAGTCATTCAGTGAGGAGGGATTGACATTTAATATTGGACTAATACTACAGTTATATTTGTTTATTATTTGAGTTTGTTAAATTTGCATTTATGCTTAAGTATACTATAGAAGGAACTATATGAAATTTCCAATATTTGACTATTTTTGATCCACAAAAATGGCACTTTCATGTCATACCTAATACTAGCAAACTGTATGTGGTTAATTCCAAAAATTTTCACTTGGTTTCACCTTATATATATATATTTTTTTGAGGAAGATTAGCTCTGAGTTAACATTTGCCACCAGTTCTCCTTTTTTTTTTGCTGAGGAAGACTGGCCCTGAGCTAACATCCATGCCCATCTTCCTCTATTTCACGTGGGATGCCTGCCACAGCATGGCATGACAAGTTGTGTGTAGGTCCACGCCCAGGATCCAAACCAGTGAACCCCGGGCCACTGAAGTGGGACATGTGAACTTAACTGCTGCACCACTGGGCCGGCCCCTCACCTTATAGTTTTCTTCTTTTTTTGAACTTGGAAGTGAAGAACAGCTATTTGAACCAGGAAAACCTGACTGACATTTGCTATGAAAATGCCTAGAATGTGCAGACAGATGAGCAGAACTCTTGACAAAATGCACCTGTCCTGTGTGCCAGATATTGCATAATTGCATTGTAACTGCGTTATACTTTCTTCCCAGGATTAAGTTGGTTCTGTGTATTTAGATGTGTGATTTTTACAGATTTAGCAGTACATACTCACCATTTTTCCCCCCCAGGTCTCTAAGAAGGTATAGCTGAAAATGGTTGTTTATCATCATATTTAATTTTCAACCATAAGGTGGCATCATATCACATTTTATGCCAAAGCAGCAGGCTGTTTTTCTGTTCAGTGAAATGACTAATGCTCTGCGCATGTCTTTAAGTTAGTGTAACACATTATTGAATTTTGAAGTTTATAAACAAATATTAGAAGCTGGCATCTTCGTACAGGGGTTTGACATTTTTTTCTTATATTTGATCTTTTTGTATTATGGCTGAGAAGTTAGTAATAGAATAGTCTATTTCTATATTAACTGACACTATGTTTTATCTCATTAAAATATGTAAGGCAGTTTCTTGCATATATAGAAGCTTCTCAAAAATATTCATTGCATGATAAAATTAAAATATTCCTTTAATGGGCCTTACCCTCAGGAATTCATTTTCTCTTTTGTCAAGTTGAATTTACAGCACACTTTTATTGCTATGACCCATTTCTTACCAGAATAAGAAGCTTATTTTCAAGAAGTTAAACCCAACTGAACACATTTAATTTCCCTACTACCCTTTAAAAATACGTTATTATTATTTTTTTAGCATGCCACTTTTCTTTGCTTGATTAGAAATGTCCAGGACTTGCAAGTTACATAAATGTGCTGGTTTACTTTCTCTAGTTGCTTGATTGAAAATTCTGGTTTATTTTTGAAAAGCTGAGTAAAAATTTTGCTTCATTTTTCTCTGCAGAAACATTTTGTACCTTTGTAGAAAACATAGTAAACGTTTTCCATATAAAACCTCCCTTTCTTCAGATGAAGTGATTTTGTCGTTGGAACTCTTTGTTTATAGTTATGTGGGAAGTTGGTGCCACTTGGTCTACAGGGAACACTCCCGCAAGGTGTGTTGCAGGGCACCTTAGAGTCCAGTTAGGAATTTGGAGATTGCAATATTAAGAATTTGGTCTCAACATTTCTCTAGTTGTGGACCACTTGGAGCACTTAATTCTCCTACTGACTGGCTATGAGGCCAAAGCAACAGATTAAAAAGTGAAAAATTATTAACCATTAAAAAGCAACAACTCTATATTGTATCACTAGCTAGAATGATGTTTGTATTAAATTCTTAAAATGATTTCATGAATTGAGGTTTGGCTGTAATCTAGATATTGAATCTCCTTTTTTTTTTCCCCCCTTGGTGGACCTTTGCTTTAAAAATAAATGAATTGTATTTTTCTCTGCTATAAATAATGTAGGCTTTTTATCCTTAATATTTTCCTCTCAGTGCCAAAGTGAAAAGTCAAGGTTAAATAAAGTGAAAAGTTGAAGTGGAACAAGCAGGGTGGTGTGAAATAGAGTAAGGGGGTAGTCCAAGGAAGAAGGTTCAGGAAGGCATGTCTGAGAAGATGATCTTGGTTTAAGTTGAAGCATGAGTCAGAGCCAGCCCTCTAAATTTGGCCTTGATTTGAGCGGGTAGAGGATGGGATGGTAGTGACCACAGAGAACATTCCAGAAAGTGACTAGCCTATGTAAAGGCTCTATATTGGGAAGGAGCTTAGCATGTAAGAGAGAGATGAGGACTGTGTGGCTAGAGCATAGGGGCAGGGAGAGGGTGCTGGGACTGTGGTAAGGTGAGGTGGAGAGGTAGGCTAGTGCCATGGTAAGGACTTTGGATCCTTTAAAAGCAGTGGGAAGCAAGTGAAGAGTTTTAACTAGGGAAATTACCTGAGCTTATTTACATTTTAAAAAGATCACTCTGGTTCAACAATAGTGGAATAGATAAATAAGTTGTGGTATATTCATACAATGGAATGTTCTATAGCATGGAGAATGGATGATTTGTTGCTACACACAATACCATGAAACAACCTGCCAACTCAAATATGGTATTGAGTGAGAAAAGCCAAATGCAAAAAAGGACGTATTGTATGAGTCCATTTATGTGAATATTCTGTTTCTCAAACTGGGCATTGATTACATGGATATGTTCAGTTTGTGAAAATTCATCAAGTTGTACATTCATGATTTGTGCACTTTTGTGTATGTATGTTAAATTTAAATAAAAAGTTAAAAAATGGTTACTTTGGCTGCAGAAGAAAGAATCAGTTATAGAAGAGAGTGGAAGCAGGGGTACCAGTTAGAAGGCTATTGCAATTTTCCAGGTGAAAGATGATGACTTCAACTAGGGTGGCGGTAGAAATGGGGAGAAGTGGGTAGGTTCTGGGTCTAATATGTATTATAGTACAGTTTTAAGTATTATATGGAAACATGAAATTGTTAATATTTGACCACTTTTGGTCTTCAAAAGTGACAATCTTTCCTTGTGATGTTAAGATAAAAACTTAGGGTTTTACTTGAGAACAGATACTGAGTTAGAGTGATTCCCTTCCATTCAAATAACTATATTACTTTCTCTATAATGAATTATTTATAGTTTTTTTCTACTTTCCCTATACTAAAATTCATGTATCAAAACTAGGAGTAATTCTTAATGTAACTGACTATTTAATTAACATACTGGTATTATGTCCTACTTTGCTGTAAAGATTGTGAAAACAGGTAAAACCTGTTTTGTTTTCAAAGTCGAGAGTTAAGTGTTTGTGCCTTCATATACAGTATAAATTGCATTTTAGCATATGGATGTTAAACAGCAGGTTTATCAGCTTCTTTTCCTCCCAGAACTAAGGTAGTTTTTGTGTCTATTTAGGAAGCCTTTTGTGGGTTGTCAGATTTCTGAAGCGAAGCATGGGATCAAGAGGCCCCTGACTGGTGTAGCAGGGGTTCTTTACATTGTGAGCACTGAGGGTCTTAACTAGGCTGCTGAGATGTACAAAGAAAGCTGTACAGTGAATTCTAACCCTGTAGCCCTTTCTATTGTAACTGAATCTTCAGATTCATATCCATCAAATTGACATGTGATAGTCTAAGGAGAAAACAACCTTGGAAATGGTCTATTAAAAGTAATTTACTCTCTCATCTATCACATTCTCAAATGGTCTACATTTGAGCAAAGCAGTGGGAGTATAATACCCATATTCTGAAAGCTGAGAGGGTCTAGGGAAAGGTATTTTAATTTTATTCTTTTTCTCTCAACATGCATATTTTGTCACACAAACATATATAAAGTAAAAGTGGAAGAGGCAGATGACATTTGATATATATATATATATATTTTTTTTTTTTTAACAGCTTTGAATTCATTTCCTCATATCAGAAAAGCAGCCTCCTGGTTATTATTAGATTTTCAGAATGTACAGATGGAAAATAGTTAACGGAAATCACCCCAACTAGATTTATTTTACATGGTGCTTCACTGAGTATGGAAGTCATCTAGAAGGTTCTAATTTTTTCCCTGGAGACCATCACAAAACACGGCCCCCAGAAGAGGGGTAGGATGGGTGGAGGAAACAATCTGCAAATGTTTGCTTGAAAGATGACCTTTCCTGCCTAGTTATGGAATGAAATCGATACTGACCTCCAGATTTGTTGACCTGTTCGTGAGATGGAAACTAAAATGTGAAAAAAATGAAAGTTTTCCCTGATGATAGATTTTTTTTCCTCCTTCAGATGCAGCTAGTGTGAATAATCTAGTGACTAGAAAGATCTTCAGACCTCTATATAGTGCTGAAGAATATCAAGTTGAGAAAGGGCATGCTTTCTCTATATCATTGTGCCTTAATCTTCTTAGATTTTTCTACAAAGAAATCATATTAATCAAATCTCCTTTCTGCTATGTGAAAGGTGCAGGCTGACTAATGCTTGACTTTGGGTGAAATTGGATATGGAAGAAAATCCTGACTTGAAACAATACCAGACTTTCCATAATCCTGTGTTGCTGGAGTCTTAGTTCAGGACTGTAATTTCCAGCTCAGGTTCTGTGAAATCCCAGAGTCCTGCCAGTGAGCTCAAGAAGTACTGCACACTTTTTAGAGGCAAAACAAAATCAAAAACCCCCCAAAACAAAAACCAATGTAAAACAAAAACAAAACACCAATTTATTTATTTATTTATTTATTTATTTATTGCGGTAACATTGGTTTATAACATATAAATTTCAGGTGTACATTGTTATATATTTTGATTTCTATGTGGATTACATCATGTTCACTACCCAAAGACTAATTACAATCCATCACCAAACACGTGTACTTTTGCCTTCCTCCCTCCCCCCTTCTTCCCCTCTGGTAACCACCAATCTAATCTCTGTTTCTATGTGAGTGTTTGTCATTGTTTTTACCTTCTGCTTCTGAGTGAGATCATATGGTATTTGACTTTCTCCCTCTGACTTATTTCATTTAACATAATACCCTCAAGGTCCATCCATGTTGTCACAAATGGCCAGATTTCATCATTTCTTATGGCTGAGTAGTATTCCATTGTGTATATACCACTTCTTCTTTATCCATTCATCCCTTGAGGGCCACCAGGTTGCTTCCAAGTTTTGGCTATTGTGAATAATGCTATGATGAACATAGGGGTGCATGTATCTTTATGCATTCGTGTTTTCATGTTCTTTGAATAAATACCCAGCAGTGGGATAGCTGGATCATTTAAATGTATTTAAACATAGGAAGAAATATTTGCTTTGAAAATGTTTAGGAGTAGGTTTTACATATGTATCTTCAAATCAAAGAGCAGCAATTCTATGTTGCAAGGACAAAAAGGCAGAAACTGCTATTCATCTGGTTCATAAACTTTGCTGGTTATAATAATAAAATGTGTCTAAAATGTAAGCTGATTTTTAAAAAACTTAATTCAGAATGTATATATCTAAAATATGGTTGCTTTTTCAAAATGCTTTTCTTGGGAAGCTATCTACTTATTTCAAAATTTCCTCTGTTAAAATATTTTTGGAACGCCTTGGAAACTTTTTACTTTTGAGTCTGTAGCATATCTCTTTGAATATCTTTTGGGTGGAGGCTGAATTTTTGGAAAAATATGAAGTTGTTAAGAATAGAGAGCCCAGAAATAAACCCATACATATATGGTCAACTGATCTTAGACAAGGCTGCCAAGCATACAGAGTGGGGAAAGGATAGTCTCTTCAATAAACGGTATTAGGAAAAGTGAAATCCACATGCAAAAGAATGAAATTGCATTCTTATTTTACACAATACACAAAAGTTAATTCAAAATGGATTAAAGACTTAAATGTAAGACCTAAAGCCATAAAACCCCTAGAAGAAAACGTAGGAGAAAAGTTTCTTGACACTGGTCTTGGCAATAATTTTTTGGATATGATGCCAAAAGCATAGGCAACAAAAGCAAAAATAGACAAGTGGGACTACTTCAAACTGAAAAGCTTCTGTACAGCAAAGGAAACAATCAACAAAACAAAAAGGTAATCTTTCAAATGGGAGAAAATATTTGCAAACCGTCTATCTGGTAAGAGGTTAATATTTAAAAAATATAAGCAACTCATACAACTCAATAATAAAAAAACAAGTAACCCAAATTAAAAATTGGGCGTAAGTACTGAATAAACATTTTTCCAAAGAAGACATACAAATGGCCAACAGATATATGAAAAAATGCTCAACATCACTAATCATCAGGGAAATGCAAATCAAAACCACAGTGAAATACTACCTTACATTTGTTAGAATGGCTTCATTAAGAAGACAAGAAATAACAAGTGTTGAAGATAAGGAGAAAAGGGAAATCTTGAACACTGTTGGTGGGAAGGTAAATTGGTGTAACCACTATTGGAAAAGAGTATGAAGTTTCCTTAAAAAAAATAAAAAAGAGAGCTAACATATGATCCAGCGATTTGACTTGTGGGTATATATTCAAAGGAATTGAAATCAGGATCTTGAAGAGCTATCTCACTCTCATGTTCATTGCAGCATTATTTAATATGCCAAGACATAGAAGCAACTTAAATGTTCATCAACCAATGAATAGAGAAGACGTGATGTAAATAGGCAAACAAATAAAGGAGTAGTATTCAGCCACGAGAAAGAAGAATATCCTGCTATTTGCAACAAGATGGATGAACCTGGAGGATATTATGCTAAGTGAAATAAGCCAGACACAGAAGGATAAATACTACATGATACCACTTATTTGAGGAATCTAACATAGTCAAACTCATAGAAGCATTTAGTTGTAGTGTCTCCTTAGTCTCTTCTAATCTAGGAAGTTCCTCACCTTTTTTTTTTTTTGGCCTTTCATGATCATGACACTTTTTAAGAGTATTGACCAATTATTTCATTGAATGTCCTTAAATTTGGTTTTGTCTGATATTTCTCTATGACTAAATTCAGTTTTGCATTTTTTGCCAAAATACTATAGAAATGATATTGTGTTCTCCTCAGTGCATCATATCAGAGGCACATGATTTTAATTTGTTTATCACGGATGATGTTAACTCTGATCATTTTGTTAAGGTGGTATCTGCCAGGTTTCTCCACTGCAAATATACCATTTTTGCCTTTGACATTTGAAAATTTAGTTAAAAAAATGTACTGAACAAGGGGCTGGCCTGGTGGCATAGTGGTTAAGTTCACGTGCTCCTCTCTGGCAGCCTGGGGTTCATGGTTTGGATCCCAGGCATGGACCTAGCACCACTCATCAAGCCATGCTGTGGTGGTATCCCATATAAAATAGAGGAAGATTGACACAGATGTTAGCTCAGAGCCAATCTTCTTCACACACACACACACACACACACAAAAGTACTGAACAAGAGTAAGTATATACAGTCTCTCAAAACAAGGTTGCAGGACCACTCACTGGCTGTAGAGTTTTATTTACTAAAGAAGTCTCATTTATTTGCTGTCAAATGACATTTTGAGACAATATAAATTTCCTATTTCTCATCATACTTTTGCCCTGAATTTTAGCATCTATTAATGATACTTGCCTGAAACAGTTATAACAGCAATGTTTACTGTATGGTGATTTTCTATTTCCACCATTTCTTCTAAATTATTAGTGGAATTCTAATGCAAGGAAGAGCTGTCATTATTTATTTCAGTAGAGACTGCATGATTTCTTATTTTAGTCTATGGGTTATAATCTATTACTATAATTATTTCTTTTCTTGCCCAAATATACCCCAAATTGGCTACTGGGAGACCCTTTAAGTTTAGAGCTTACATCCTTAACCACAACTGTAAACTCCTTCTTGATAGTTGTACCCATTTATTTCAGGAAGACCCCATGCATTCTTGTTTTAATAGGTTCTCATTCACATGGATATAGGGGGCTTATCTTGGCTTCTGAATAAGATAGTATGTCCTTCTTAAAAAAAAAAAAGAAGCAATTCCTAATCTGTCGTACCCCAGGTTCATTTGCCACTCTCTCACAATTTTTGCTACAAACTTTCCATATGGACATTTTTCAACTGCAGAGACTATTCATGATAAATATCCTATACAGGCAGGAGGGATTCAACTATTTTCAGTACTTTTAATTATCTTCAATTTGATTTAATTGAACAAACATTTATTTCAAGGCACATTGGAGGAAAAAAAGTAGAATGAAACCTACTCTCTGATCTCAACCAACTTGCTATCCAGTGGGGGAGACCAGACATATATGCAATTATGATATAGCTATAGCAGGGTGTGGTAAGTATTTGAACAAAATGTTATGGGAACATAAAGAAGGATGAGTTTCATTCCAACTTGGGGGTGGGGTAGGGTGATAGAGAGGGACAAGGCAGGGAAGAGGGGGTATGTGAAATCTTCTTTGAGGCTTACCAAACAAGGACAAAGGTATGACTGTAATCTGAAGAAAATGTTTGCTGGACAACTCATTTCTTTGCCATTTGCTTTTTATCTTCATTCTTTTGAGACTAAGTTTTCTTTTTCATTTCAAAAATCATGAAAACCAAAGGTCAGAGAGGGTTACATTTTTACAACTAATTGCTGAGACATGGAACCGATGGTGACCTAGAGGTGATAGCCTAGAAGTGTAATGAGAATGGATTAAGTGCACATCGCTTTACATTGTAGTGTAGTTCAGTCTTGAGAATGGGGAATCAGAGCAAGCCTGGGTTGGGAATGTCTTATATAATCTCCTGTTCCCTGTTGCTTTTCATTTCTCTCGGCAAAAGTAAAACCAACTCTCCATGTTATCTAACTGGGTTCAGAAAAAGCTCCTGTCATGATGTCCCTTTTGGAGTTATCTAAGCAAGGAAGAGGATGATGACTTCCAGGACAGTGATTGCATACTTGAGCAATAAGCAAATATTAAGAGACAGTTTTTGGAAGGTGATGGTGGTGGCAGTGAGGGACTGTCACTGTGCTTCATGTAAAATGTTGCTCTTTTTTGAAGTGGCTTTTCTCTTTTAGCATGCAATGCAACTGCTGCTGGAATCTCTCTTTCTCTGCTGCTTTTGGTAGCCAAGGCATTTGTAGCTTCTGAGCAGTAGGGTTGAGGCCATTTGGCTCCTAGAGGTTCTCTGCTAAAGTTTTTGATGCCTTGAAATTCTTTGGGCCTGAGGCCTGCCAGAGAGGAGGACAGAAAACATAGTAGACTGAATGAATGAATACTCGTGTGAGCTTCAGAAGGAGTGAGATCTTCATAATCTGTTGGAGAGTAAGACAGAGAAAATGCCATGTACTTTTGTGCAGAAAATAAGAGTGAAACCAGTTAGCATCACAGAGAACTTTTCTTGGTACGTAGGTATAAGGTTCCTAATTTAAAACTGAATGAAAGGTGAACTTAATGCACATAAAATACTTGGAAAAGGATTGGTTCTGAAAAACTTCTGAAAGTTATTTATCTATTACTAAATGATTTCAATGCTGCTAACACCCGGAGATATGGGTATGTCCCTTCTTATAGTCTTCTTATGAGGAACAGAAACACCCAGAAATATGCATATATATGTATATAATGGCTTTTCTATGCGTATGCTCACATGTATAATTTATATTCCAACCAGGAGTGTTTGTCTGGATGGCTTATTTGTGATTTGATATATGTGAGAAATCTTAAAAATATTTTTTAAGAGAATTTATTCTCATCCTCTACTATTTGCCTTCTTTCATCTAAGCTTATTCAAAAACATGGAGAATTAAATATATACTTGATTTGTGGAACAAAAGAAATCAAAGACAAAGTTTCTCTCAAACTTTCCATCACGAGGTTTAAAAATTGTCATCGATTATAAGTTCTGAATTGAACTTCTTTTATTATCCATATGTGGGTATATGTACACACACACATATACAAATATACACTAACCCTAAAGGTGAGATGGAAATGAGCCTACAAGAAAATAACAACTCAAAAGTGACAACATTATGACTATCAAAAATAGTGTTGCATGTGTAGAGTAGTTTTGCATTCTATTTATATCACAATCACCTTTGGGAAGTCCTTGTTAATTGGGGGTTACATCTAGAGCAAGAGGTTGCTCAACTCTTGGTTCCTTAGAGAGTTAGACTGTTTGGCCTGAGTTATGGAAAAGGAATTGTGTCACAAGCAGAGTTATGGTTTCAGGACTGCTTCCAAATATTCTTTCTTTGGTTATAGGGGTAAAGAGCTGAGGATTCTTGCAGCAGTCTTTTTGGTCAAACAATTTAACAGGCAATGGGTCTGGTGCCAGTGATTCCATTTCTACAGGATTTTTTTTTGAAGTGTTTGTCCCTCAATATGTTTTTCAAGCCAAGCATATGCCTGTGATTTGAAATCAGCTTAAGAATTTTCTTTCACACTTTAGTGTTCATGTTTAGTTTACTGGCATTAAAAGATGCAAAATAAACTTGTCTGGCTCCTCAATCCCCTATAGTGATTTTGCCACTAAGGGTAATTCTCATGGGTGGAATTTAGTTATCTCTGACTCTAGATAAACACTTGAAAATTATTCTTTCAATAGATTTATTTCTGGGAAAGGGTTAAAAGAAAATTTGCTCAATCTTGCATATTCTTTGCATCTTCTCTCTGAAGTTTATTAGAAAATTATTTCTTATTTGTTAATGATTGTCTCAGTAGTTTAAAGTTTTTACTCTCCTAAGGATATAGGTGTTATTCTCGACCAGCATTGTGTTTGGCTGGTGGCTCGAAACTCTGTTCATTATACAGTAGTTCCCCTTGAGAATTCATTGAACATGTGGGAGCAAAAGATTGAAAATACTGAGATCTGTATGTTTTTTGCCTTGTTCTAGAGAGATAAGACTTGCATTTGATAAGACATTGTGTCCAGAGTGGGTAAATTGCCTTTGTTTCTGTTGATTTTGTGAACAGCCCTTGGGATTCAAATGTTGCAGGCTGGAGAAGGAGGCCAAAGTGAGAGTATTAGCTCATTAGAATAAATGTGATGGGATCTCTTGGGAAGGAACTAGGGGGAGTGGTATGTTCTACACCCTTGGCTTCAAAAGTAGGTCTTTTCTCTTCCAGGGAAGTGGTTTTCAGATCCTGAAGGACCAATTTTGACCAATAGAGATCTTTCTAAAGCCCTTCTTTTTTGATGACCACATATGGAAAATTCTTTAATTTAGTCACTCACTGCTATGGACTGAATGTGTCACCCCCCTCCCCCCCAATTCAAATGTTGAAGCTCTAATCCTCAATGTGATGGTATTTGGAGGTGGGGCTTTGGTAGGTAATTAGGTCATGAGGGTGGAGCCCTCATGAATGAGATTAATGCCTTTATAAGAAGAGACAGGAGAGAAATGATCTCTCTCTGCCATGTGAGGATTCAGCAAGAAGGTGGCATCTGCAAACCAGGAAGAGGGCTCTCATCAGACACTGAATCTGTTAGCACCTTGATTGTCGACTTCCCAGTCTCCAGAACTGTGAGAAATAAATATTTATTGTTTAAGCCACCTAGTGTGTGGTATTTTGTTACAGCAGCCTGATTTCAGATGAATTCAATCCTCAAATAACAAAAGCACCAATCAGTCAGAATTTACAGATAAAAAAAAGGTTATGAATTGTTTGGGTACTACATGTTTTGAAATCCAGACCTGATTGTTTTAGTTGGTGCTGTTTCTTGGATTAAGGTGACTTCTCAGCATACCTCTTTGTCCAGGTTCTTTTTTTACACTCACCTAAATGAGGTGATTGTGATGCCTTGTGGTTCTCATGATAGGTGGCACCTTGTTTCTTCCCTGCCATGAAATCGCCATTGGTCTTGTGAATCGTGATTTGGATTCAAATGCTGGAAGCTGGAGAAAGAGGCCAAGGCAGGAGCAGGTACTTCTCACCCAGGAGACTGACTTATCTTGAGAAGTCTATTAGGTTTTCATTTCCCCTCAGTGGATCCTCACTATGCTCAGTGGGCCCATTGACGTATGAAACCCAGATGAGAAATGGACTATTATGGATTCCTCTAGTTCATCACACCTGTTGGCTCAAATTAGTAGCTCTGTTCACTTCTCCAGGCCCAAGCCTGGAAGGCCAGGATTTCAGAGTTATCACATACATGATGGGTATTAAACATACAGTGTGTGCCTACACATATGAGTTTCATTAAGTTGTAAAGCTGATATTTGAGAAAAAAAATGGTATTTGTTTTCTCCATTTTCTTCTTTTTTGATTTCACATTATCTCAACTTTCTTTTCAGCTAAATCAGATCTCCACACCAACTACCCTCTTTTCAAAAGACAGACAGTTGCCATTATTGTCAAATTTGGTGTAGAGGCTCCTTCTACAAGAGGTTGTCTTCATTTATGACCTTCATTCAGTCAACACACTCATTTTTGATAACTTGTGTGCTAAGCTTTGTGTGAAGAGGTAATCAGATAATGATAAATATGTTATGCATTTTGCCCTCAGATAGCTCGTGATCTAGGCACGTGGCATATTAATAATTAACTAATATAATATATAAAATCATATATTGATAGCACAAATAAAACGCTATAGGGGCACAGAGGAGCTTTATTCTGCTGGGAGACTAGAACTGGGCACCACTACCCACAGGAGATAACATATGAAGCGTATCCAGATTGTGGCATGTCACTATGGTAACTATAGTCTCAACTGTCAAAGATCAAAGGTTAGTCCTTCCTGGTGAATGTGACCCATCCTGGTAAGTATATTTTTGTTCTCTGTCTACTAATTGCAACCTCAGAGTCACTATGTGGCATTATATTATAATAGTAATGGAAGTATTATATTATATCTTTGTATTGCGTGGTATTGTATTGTATCACATCCAAAGAAGAAAATAGGAAGGAAAGAAGATATTAATTGAGGTTTAAGGGTGTGGCCACTAAACAAATTAAACTAACTTTTCCTTTCTCTACTAATACCTACCTCTTTATAGCAGAGATTTTGAGGAAAACTAGTTATGGTTTTCTATTTGGAATGATAAAATTTTGAGAAAGATGGAGATGAAGAAAGAAAAGAAATAGGACATTATAGTTCCAGAATTTCCATATAGGACATGCTTGGGGTGGCTGTCAGAAAAGGGGAACAGGGGAATTTCCTGTAGTATTTGAGCAATGAACCCAGTGATTTTACTTAGGATTGTATGTTGATTTGGGGAGGCTTGGAAGAGGCTCTTAGACATTGGAAGGGGAAGCTCTCAAGTCATTCCTTGGTATTTCCACTGGTAATAAGGTGCTCAGAAAAAAATGCAAACATTTTTATTGGTAGGTAATTTATTAAAAAGCATTTTCATACAAAGGAACTTTTCCCAATTTTAGAATTGAAGCCCTGGATGTTCTGACATGATTTGTCAAAAGGAACTTCTCTAGACTCCAAAAGAACACAATTTCTTATCCTTGATGTAACTTAAATCGATGAGTTTATGTAGTCCAAGGAAACAATTTCTCTAACCTCAGGGGAACAGAATAAGGTAGTGTCCAAATAACAGCACAATTGCCGTCTTGTCTTAGTAGCCTACTCCCTGCTCCATGCTTTTTGTCTCAGTACCTTCAGTGCTGGGGGAAAAAAAACCTATTCAAGTGTGCTAGGGGCCGGTGCCTTTAGAACCCTCCTGAAAGCCCACTGGTTGGATGAGTCATTAAATATCTCTCCACTCAGTCTGTTCAGCACTGCTTTGCCTGGATCATATCCACATTCCTACCTTTGACTCTAAACCAAAGTTAGGACTTGCTTATTCCTTTTGGCACATTTTCATATCATGAGCACATTTTGTGATATGTCCATCTGCACAGCTATCTAAATAAGCACAGACTTATGGGGAGTGTGGCTGAGAGTTCACTTAAGATCCTTTACAGGCTCCTGCCTGCCTTTTCTAGATTGGCAGCCGCAAATGAGGTTAATCATGACTGTGTTAAATACTGTAGAGTGGTCTGGTCATATGTTACACCTGAGAGTGTTGAGTCCGTCTCTGAATTGAATGCCTAGTACTGTTTTGGTGACTTGGGCTTTGAGCTGTGTTGACTTGTCAGGGGGACAAGTCAATAAATCTTAGCTAGATAGTTTGTGATATATTATTAGGAATGTTAGATAAGGCAGTTCCATGTAACTTCTATCATTGTGCATTCTTGGATTGAAAATAAGTCAGTCTCTCAACAGTTTGGAGAGGAAGCCTTAGAACTGGCCCTTTGAACACCATGAGAAATGAAAATGATATGTGGAGACACTTTGAAGAGCAACTCTGTACCCTCTGAGTTGCTAATGTACAAAATATGAAGGATCTAGATGCTTGCTATGAAAATACAAATAGGAAATAAACCACCGTTTCTAACAACTGAAGAACTTTCTGCCATTTTGCAGATGGTTACCTAAGTAACTGAAATCATAACTGCTTTAATTTGATGCATTAATGTATACTCTGTAAGCCATTATGGAACCGTGACATTCTCAGTCTGCAATCAATAGCAATATTAAGAAAGGAGAAAACAAGGATTAATTGTTAGCATTGGTAAACATTTAATTAATGCCCATAAAAAAGCAAATGCTTGCATGGACATGATTCATTATTGGATTTTCAGAGGGCAAATCTCCAGAGAACCACATGTCAGTTACAAACTAAACTTAGAAAGTTTTCCAAGGACCAGTCATCTATTTAATATCTTGCATAAAAGCAATGATGATTTCATTTGAACTGTTGGAGAACACAAAATGATGTGTTATAAGTAATCTTAATCCTTACTTAATAATGAAAGGGTAACAGTCAAATGGTTTAGCTCTTATTCAACTATTATGATATCGCCAGTTAATTGCAACTTACAAACGGAGGTAAAATTTTCAGCCTTAAGTTATGAATGACGTTGAAATGTGGCTTCATTATTTAATTCTGGTCACTGTTATGCTTTGCCAGCAGCAGAGCTCAACTTTGAGTTCCCAAGGAAGAACAAACATACCCATTATGCAGTGCCATGTTTTGGAGGTTTTTGGATGCAGGTTTTTGCAAATTCTATTCTTAAGTTTTCAAGTGCTGGCTGATATGTCTACTCACATGGTAAGGGTTAGTTGTTTGGCTTTACTTCATGGGAATGGGAATTTGGTTATCAAGCACATCCTTATGGTTTATAATTTTGTTCCACAGCAGAAAGAGATAGATAAGCAGGTTGTGTATTTCACTTGATGGTGTGTATTTACCCTTTGGAGGTAGATCTATTCATAGGAGAATAATTTCACTTTAGTAACAAAAAATAAATGGCCTTCTCTCCAATAACTGGATAATTAACAATAATGGGATACCCCAAAGCACTTCTCATTTTTACATTTTACTTCTTTTTGGGAATTTGTATACCTCCAGGTGTTGTCCAGGTGGAATCTTGTAATAAGAAATTTCTACCATGCTTCTAATCAAGCTTCCTCAGAATTTAGGAGTATATGATACTATTTGGACATGGTTTTGCCTTCCCAGAAAGACAACCATTGAGACTTAAATGAGACTTCATGCTTGAAGTATCTCTCCTCTCCCTACTCCTGTAGAATCTATTTTGTAATCAAATATGTGATATGAAATTCACTATCATAACCTCAGAACATTGGAATGGCTTGTCAAGGGAGATTGTGAAGAAATTCAAGAGCTTAGATAACTTTTGGTCCTAGATGACTTAGATGTTCAGTTGCTTAAAAGCAGATGATCTCTCGAGATTCTTTCTTGTGCAATGATATTAACATTATACATGAAGCTATTCTTCAGAGATAAGAAAAGTTAAGATAATTAACTAAAATATTATAGCATTGCTCAACAACACTCAGATTCTCCCTAGCCCTGAAATATTTTATCCACTTTCTTGATCATTCTGTTTCTGGATTGTGTTAAGCTGAACTGTTATTTTCATTGCTGAATTCCCCGCTGGCACCCTGGTTTTAGACAATGACATACACCAGAGCATTCTATCTAATATTGTAACATTTTTTTTTGAAGGGTAGTTCAGAGTGGGAAGGGAAGTCAGCAAAAAAAGGTGTAGATTTTTCTAATTGAAAACGTAATATATATTGATTGTATAAGACTTCAAAAAGATAAAAAAGTATTAGTAAGAAAAAAACTTTCACGTCTAAAACTTGTGTATGGCTAGATTTCTCTTAGACAAAATTGTTTGAAATGTATGGACAATCTCTGACTTAGCTCACATTATGAGTGTTGCATTACATATATATTTTAACCTAGGTATCACCTCAGTTGGGTGGCCCTGGGGAGATAGAATATACTCTTTCCTCTCCTAATTCTTGGGTTACCCTTCTATTCCTTATCTTCTTCTCTTTGTTCATGAAGTCACAGACTTAATTGTTGCTTTTGCAATTATCCCTTCCCAAGCCTGCTCCTGTCTGGCATGGCAGGTAGGGACTATTAGCTAGTGCTTTGGGCAAAGTCTGTGGAAGAAGAATTGGTGGGGTGGAGAGGCAAGTGGAATGAAAAGAGGGGAGTACAACCTCTTTAGATACTCTTTTCCATTACCTTCCATTCTTATATTCCTTTTTAGCTACATTTTCAATTAGTACCTCTAGTGAATGTCTCTCAGACCTGTATTTTTATCTCTAATCTCTCTGAAACTTCCAGTTGTCTTCTGGGCATTTCCACTAAATACCCAAGCTCCTTAAATAGAGTATGCAATATTTTCTCCTCCTTGCCAACCTCAGCTTCTCCTCTCAACTTCCCACTTGTGTCAATAATAGCACAGTTAAATTAGTTACTGACCTTGAAGTCTGGAAGCCATTTTTTACCAGCCATTTTCTCTTGCTTGTCCATATCCAAATATTTCTTAAATCACATCTATTCTTCCTTATCAATATCTCTTTAAATTGTTCTCTTCTATCTGTTCCTGTTGTGACCCCTCAAGGTTTGGGTCTTTACTATATCTTTCAGTAGCCTTCCAATTAGTCTCTCCATTTCTAATTTCTCTTCCCTCTAAATGATCTGGCACACTGCCACAAAGCTCATTGTATGATTCATTTAGTGGTTCTTCATTACCTGTTCAATAAAGTGTTTACCCTTTAGCCTAGCACTCATGATTGTCTAAAGTCTGACCCACACCCATAGTATCAATGTAATTTTCCTATACTGGAGACTGATAGTGAAACAAAGACTTCCAAAAAGAAAAACAAACTCAGAGAATTCGTAATTTGTATCTGCACAATAAAAAACACAAGAAGGAAAATGATCCATGATGAAACACAAAATTATAGGAAGGAATGAAGATCACCAGAATAAGTAAATATAAAGAATACTGACCAGGGGTTGGCCCAGTGGTGCAGCAGTTAAGTGTGTACCATTCTGCTTTGGCGGCCTGGGGTTCACTGGTTCTGATCCTGAGTGTGGACATGGCACCGCTTGGCAAAAGCCATGCTGTGGTAGACATCCCACGTATAAAGTAGAGGAAGATGGGCATGGATGTAAGCTCAGGGCCAGTCTTCCTCAGCAAAACGAGGAGGATTCGTAGTGGTTAGCTCAGGGCTAATCTTGCTCAGAAAAAAAAAAAAAAAAAGAATACTGACCATTTAAAGTAATGATAATAAATATGTTTCTTGGGTTTTATAACATGTAAAAGTAAAATATATGGCAAGAGTAGCACAAAGGGCAGGAAAAAGGAAAGGAGTTAAACTATTCTAATGTTGGTGTGTTATTAAGAAAATAGTAAAAATATGAATTTAACTCATAATAATTCAAGAATTCTGAAGATTATGTCCAGAAGGCTGATGTATCTTCTATAGGACAGGGAGTCAACGATGAAGACTCCTTAGGACTGCTTTTACTTCAGGTATTGGATGGTTTCCTGTTTGTAGTGAATCATGATGGAAACATTGTATCTGTGTTAGAAAATGTCACACAGTAGCTACAATATAAGCAAGAGGACCTGGTTAATTAAGTGTCTACAATATCTTGCATGAAGAAGACAGAAAGGATTTTCTTAAAAACTTATCGAAATCTACAGTTAATGGTGTTGCCTGGACCAATGAGACCCAGAGACAAAAAAGCTGTACATTTAATTGCTGTATGTTGGTGAAAACATCATGTGATATTCTGGAAGACATAAACACTAGTCCTGAAATGCTCCAGAGATCTGAGACCATGCAGTGCCTTGCCCTATCTCAGCCCTGAGCTATGATAGAGGAAGGGGAAGAGGTATTGCAATCTCCAGGGCAACCAGAATAATACGTAAAGCCAATAGAGGAGCTAAATATGGTGGAGCACCCTTTTCAGTATAAATCACATCCTGTCGCTCCTCCTCTGCTGAAAGCCTTCCTCTTGCATTTAAGGCAAAATCTAAACTTCTTATCACGGTCAACAGGGATGCATTATCTGACCTCCACCCACATCTTTAGCCTTACCTCCTTCGCTTTCCACACAATGCTCCAGATACTTACCCTCGCAGAGTCTTTGCACTGGCTGTTTTCCTCAGCAACTTGCATGGCAAATTTCTTCTTTTTTCAGGAATCAGGAAATGTCACCTTTCCAGAGAGGACTTACCTGACCACCCTATCTGTAGTTGGATTTCCTCTGCCCTGTGTTATTCTCTATCCCAGCATCTGTTGATTTCCTTCATAGACTATCTTCCCTCATAGGAAGGAAGACTTCCTTCATAGACCTCACAGACTATCAAAATCTGTAATTATTCATGTGTTTACTTGTGCTTGTCTCACTCATTAGACTGTTATCTTCATGAGGTTAGGGTCCTTGCCTATTTTGTTCAGAAGGCATTGATAGAGTCTGATATAGTGGCTGTACATAGTAGGTACTCAAAATATTTGTTGAATGAATGACTGAATCTGTTAGGGTTGCTCTCTCTCTCTTTTTTTCGCTGAGTAAGACTTGCCATGAACTATCATCTGTGCCAATCTTCCTCAATTTTGTATGTGAGCTGCCATCACAGCATGGCCACTGATAGATGAGTAGTATAGGTCCTCACCCAGGAACCGAATCTGGGCTGCCAAAGTGGAGCACACCAAACTTAACCACTAGGCCACTGGGGCAGGCTCTAGGGTTGCTGTCTTGAGTGGGAAGTTGTACTCAGTGTCATCTGCTGTTTTATTTTTACTCTAAGACCCTGAATCTGTGCTGCAACTACTCCAAGTTGCTTGACCTAGGGAGAAAAGTGGTAAACTCCAGTAAGAATTAGGCAAGTTCCTCCACATGGGTGAATTTGTGATGCCGTAGGATCCCCTTCTTAGTGGTGCGGTGGGATAATAACATGCAATCATTTTCCTTGAACACTTACTGTGATTCTTTGATTCCTCTCCCCAGCTCCTTGAGTTTACCCTACCTAATGCTACTAGCCAGCACTGGTGGTCTAGTGGTTATGATTCAGTGCTCTCACTGCCATGGCTCAGGTTCATTTCCCAGTCAAGGAGTCATATCACCCATCTGTCCTTTGTCATATTGTGGCAGCTGCATGTTGCTGTGATGCTGAAAGCTATGCCACAAGTATTTCAAATACCAGCAGGGTCACCCATGGTGGACAGGTCTCAGCAGAGCTTCCAGACTAAGACAGACTAGGAGAAAAGATCTGGTCATCCACTTCCAGAAAAATTGGCCGTGAACCCTATGAATAGCAGCAGAACATTGTCTATTATAATGCTGGGAGGTGAGAGGATGGCGCAAAAAGACCAGGCAGGGTTGTGCTTTGCTGTACACAGGGTCACTAGGAGTTGGAATCAACTTGACCACACTAAGTATGACATGCTACACTAAAGGAGTTTTAGCGGGCCCAAGATAAAAACAATGCATTAATTAAAATGATGCTCTCTCTCACATTTTAACTTTGGCAAATAACAGACTTATGGTTGTCACTAAGCAACATTGTTAGCACTAAATTAGATGTCTCTTATGGTTGTTCAGGCAAGTTGTTTCATTGATCTTAGCAGTGGTTCTGGAAAATAGAAATCATTGCTGAGAAAGATGGTGTTTCTTTTATAAATCCTCCTGATACCAGCCTCAGGCTGTGAGATGTGGACAGAGAATTGTGCTCTTCCAGCAGAGATCTCTTCCTCCTGTTGTGCCTGAGGTTTTCACACCCCACCAGCCTTGTCATCCTCATCAAGCACAGACACTTCTGGATAAGTGTACCCTGTGGTACCTGACTCTTATTTTGGTGATTCAATCTCCTTTTTTGTAAAGGAGGACTCCATATAACTGTTTGAGCTTGGGTAGATGCTTTAATCTCTATGGGAACATATACTTTGCTAATACCAGGGCATTCCTTTTTAGAGCAACGTTACCTTCAGGAGTCATATTTATGATGACTGATTTAAAACAGATGCTTGTTTACCCAGGAGAGGTTTAGATACTATTAAAATCTGGTCTGTATCAGGTATGATACATGTTAGTCAGTTTGAGTGAGCAAAGGAAAGCAAAGTGAAATTTTTGGGGCCACAAAATAGTATGCCTTATGCATTCGGATAAATAGAGGTCAACACTGGTTTAAAATTAGGCAAGCTACTTAATATATTTCTCGTCTCCAGACTTCCTCAGTCCCCTAGCTGCATTGATCTGGTATTTGAAGGTAAGTGATCCTGGCACTTGTGGAAAAGACTGTCTTGCTTACATTGTGCAGTGAGTCCTGGGGCCTTCCCACATTGTTTTATTGAGGGCAGCCGTTCCTCTGGCTGCTTCCTCCTGCCAAAAGTAGCTTTAGATTAGGGAAATTGAAAATAGGATCGACTCAGGTCCAGAAAGTCCTATGATTTTTAGAATACCCTTAATTATTAAATAAGCATGAAGGTAAATTCCATATTTGAAGAAATTAATTTTATTCTATAGCACTGAGCTCCAAATGTAGGAGAAACAAATTCAAAAGGAAACAGCAACTTTTGTTTGAAAACGATTCTTATGAATCTGCTTGTGAACTCATTAAAAACTGTGAATCTCATTTCTGGAAGGAGACCATCTCTTTCACATATCACTCAGGATGTGATTGCCTATCAGCTTTTAGACGTGCATCTGCTCATGTTTCTGATTTTATTAATGGCAATTTTGATTCATCAATTAATCTTAAAAAATCTTCCCAACAGAAACTGCCTCTTTGTAGTTGGTTTCCATCCTTAAGAGAGAATGTGATTCTGAGGGAAGCTTTATTACTGTTCTGTCAGTGAGAGTTCGTATAGGAAAGATCTATAGAGAGGTGTCCATGCATGACCCTCCCAGTCATGTGACAGATAGAATGGAGAGCACAAAGCCTTGCCCTTGGAGAAGAAGGAGAAGTAGTCCTGCACCTCGCTTCTCTTACCGAAGAGCGCATGGCTTTCCCGGAACTGCAGCGAGGCGGCTGGGTTTGCAGCTAGGACGCGTGAGTTCAAGTCTTGACTGTGCTATTGACCAGCTCTGTGGTTTGGGTCAACTCACCAAGTTGCCCTAAGTTTCAGTGTCATTACTGTGAAATTTTTTACTATTAACCACCTCACAAGGTTGTTTTGAGCATTAGATGAGACCGTGCATAAAAGATTGATGCAAATGAAAGTGATTATTACTACACGCTCTTAATAGCGTTAGTTGGTTTTCTACCTCAGGTTCAATGTTGTTGGATATTAGTTGTCTTCCCTTATTTTGCTGGTGGTAGCAGAAATAGTCAATGGATGAGCAGGTCTTCAATTACAGTCTTTTCTTGGGACTAACCCAAACCTAAATCCCTGCAATATATCTCTACACTACAGGCATTAGAAAAGATATAAAAAATGCTACCCATAAACCACAGCATCCCCTGGCATGTATAACCCTTGGTCTGCCGAATCTAGACTTAGGACTCTGAATAACATTCCTTTTAGACTTAAAGAATAGACAAATCTAAAAGAAAAAATAGAATTCTGTCAGTTGGAGCCTATGTTGAATCAGTTCTTTATTTTATAAAAATGTTTTCTTTTTCAAGTTATTTCTAAAAAGAGGCAAGTGATACTTAATAAAGCTTCCCACTCTTGCTCAATAACTTAGCTACAGGTCCAGGTCTGTGACTATAATCTTTAATTGATGGATGTTTGGTTTCCATCTATCAATAGCTTGTCTAAGGGAAATTATATTTAGGAACAGTTATCTAAGAGGCATGCTCCCTGCCTACCCACTTGGGTATTTTATCTTTGGATTTAGTTAGATGACTAAAGGCATATGTTCCTTTAGCTTCTAAAGAATGAATGCCCTTCCCTGAAGTGTACTAATACATTGTGTCCTCAGCTGTTTTTTTTTTTAAGTTGTTGCAAGAAAAAGCATATGAAATCAACTTTTGATTTTAGTTAAAATGCTCTTGAGGCCATTGTCCATGTTAGTGTCCCCAATATAAAGTCATACATGAGAGATATCTTTGAGAATTTGATTCCAGAAAAAACTGTCTTCCCCAAGGTACTCTCCCCCCCCATTTTTTTTTTGCTGAGGAAGATTTGCCCCTAGCTAACATCCGTGCCAGTCTTCCTCTGTTTTTTAGTATGTTGGCCCCCAGCACAGCATGGCCGCTAACAGAGCAGTGTAGGTCTGTGCCCAGGAATTGAACCCTGGCTGCTGAAGCAGAGCATGCCTAACTCAACCACTAGGCCACTGGGGCTGGCCCCCCAAAGTACCCTTTTTAAAAATGAGATCTATGTAATTGCTTGGTGTGCTTGTTTGTCGTTCCAGCTTCAAAGAAGTTTGGAGCAAAATTTGAAGCTCAATTGTGCCATTAATGTTTACTTTAATAGCTAGCCTATTTACATACCACTTTATTTTAACCTTGTTAGATTGTTATTCATATCTTTTGTTGTTGGCCGTATCAAATGATTTTTGGAAAGAAGCATGATATAAAGAGAAACAAAATAGTACCTGTTAATAATAATAGAACTTACAGAAGAAAAAGAGGAGAAGAGGAGGGAAAAGAACCATCATCCTCATCATTGTTATCATAGAGGGGAGTTTAAGTACTTATTAATGCAGGAAAAGAAACTGAGTTATTTTTACTTGTATTAAAATGCTTTTTAAAAATTATGAACCATTTTAAACATTAGAAAAATACAGAGAAAAATATAACATGCACCTCTGTACCTGTTACCTAAATGGAACAAATATCAATATTTGTCATATTTTCTTAGTAAAAAAATCTTAAAGTAATAAAAGTTACAGATACAATCAAAGCCCTGCTTTTAGCCTTCGTATTCCTTCCATCTCCTCCCTGTCTTGAGATTATCCTTACTCTGAAGTGAACTTTCCTCTCTGGGTGTTTATACATTACTGCATGTTATCTGTCTGCAATTTGTTTTTTCTTCCAGCAAAGGTTTTGATTTTTATCCATGCAAATCAATTTAATGCATGTTAATTGCTAAATTCCCTTGTAGGATCACACTTCAATGTATTTCGTTCTTTTACTGAGGACATTTAGGATTTTTCCAGTTTTCTTTCTATGGCAAACAATACTGCGTGCTCATGTTTCTGTCTACACAAGTGAGAGAATTTCTCTAGGGGACATGCTTAGAAGAGGAATGCTGGATCATAGGTCTTCATTAATTAATTAATTCAGCAAATAAGCCAGCGCCTATTACGTGTCACATACCATTCTAGGCAACTGAAGATGCTGCAATGAGTAAGACGGTCAAAATTCCTGTTTTCTTGGAGCTTACATTCTGGAGGTGCAGTGCGGGAAAAGATAGACAATAAACATAATAAGTAAATGAAATACAAGTATGTTAGACAGTGACAAGTGCTCTGGAGAAATAGGTGATAGGAAGTATGTTTGTGAAGAGGTTTACAATTTTATATAAGATGGTGAAGGGTATCTCATTATGGTTTTAATTTTCATATCTCACGAGTGATGAGGAGCATTTTTTCATATGCTTAAAACTGTTCATATTTTATGCACCCTTTAAAAATTCCTGTATTGTCCATTGTCGATTTAAATCCTTTTTTTTTTTTGAGGAAGATAAGCCCTGAGCTAACTACTGCCAACCCTCCTCTTTTTGCTGAGGAAGACTGGCCCTGAGCTAACATCCGTGCCCATCTTCCTCTTCTTTATACATGGGATGCCTAGCACAGCATGGCTTTTGCCAAGCGGTGCCATGTCCACACCTGGGATCTGAACTGGCGAACCCAGACCGCCGAGAAGCAGAACGTGCGAACTTAACCGCTGCACCACTGGGCTGGCCCGATTTAAACTCTTTAAATTCTAATGCTCCTTAAATATCTACAAACTAAAACTAGGCATAAACTACATAGCTTGTAGTTCTTATCAAAAAAATGTACAAGTTACATACAACCCTCTCCTCTGCAAAACCAATAAACTTTAAGAATTAGCACAAGTAATTTAATGTGACACACCGTGTTAGCAACTGTGGCTCAGGTTCTTTTGGGTTTGATCTGCCTTTCCCATTGGGTGCCACAAGATGATGCAATTCTCTCACCACTCTTCTTTCTAAAGCACTGAAACACCTTTGTTCCTCCAGTACACTGTGAAGTCATCTGGCCCACACTTGGTGCAAAAGCCTCATTTACCTCTGAAGTCTACTTCTGTTCCTTGCTAATTAGCTAGAGACACTTAAAGTGGGACTACTTGGCACCAATCTGATTGCAAACACAAAGACGATCGGTCTGTGAGGCAGCATTTGGTTATCAGATGTTCACTCAGACAATTGAAAATATACTTACTTTAGATTATCAGTCAAATTAGAAAAATTCTCAATAATATATTCCAATTGAGAATATGCAAATCTCCCGACATGGATCAGCCTATCCCAGTTTGAGAAACTCTGATCTAAACAGATTTAGAGCCCAAGGTGGATCATGAGCACGAACATGGTTTCTGGAATAGACTGATTTTTTTAGGGCAAATAGTTTCCCAGATGGCTGAGCCACATGTATTAGAATTCTTTGGAGTCTGTTTCCTTGGTTTTCCTAGTTTGGAATTATGCATTGTGTGAACGTCCCAATGGGCTGCTCTTTGTTATGGAGAAGATCAGGCAAAGTTTGCTGTGCTATCCTTCATTTGATGCTCACTTCATTGCTAGACTTCCTTGTACTTCTCTCTGAGTCCAGATGCAACGGTAGTCTTTTTTATTTTATTTTATTTTATTTTATTTTATTTTAGGTTCATTAGCTGAAACTCTCATATCTGTTTGTGCTTTTGTCATGTGGGTGATGTTCAGTGGAGAGATGACTCAAGACCTCCAATTTCTTTCATTCCTGATTACTGGTAGATTTAGGTGTGGATTTTTAGGGGTGAAGGGCTAATGCAACTGCCCATCCAAATATGAATCAAAGTCTTTGTTTCATTATTCATAACTTGAATCATCAAATATTCTTTTTGGCAAGTCAGGGTCATTACATAGGTACTGAGAACAGACTTTATAGTAATACATATTAATATTGTTGATAGAAATGGCTTTATTGAGAATTTATTACTTGCCTGCTTAATGTTAATACAACTAAAAATTAGCACAGTTATGTAATTTTGCTTAAATAAAGTTGAGAAGTTTTACACTGAACATACACATGTATGTATGTTTGTGTGTGCTCACACACATGTGTATGTATATGATCGAATCATGTGAAATTGCAGCTAAGTCAAAAATGAATATAAGCAATATCATGTGGTTCATATATGTATTTATATATATTTGAGATTTCAGCTGCCTTACCAAAGCAGTAACAAAAATAATAATGTCTAGTTTTCTTTGCTTAAAAACAGCAATCAAGCCATTTAGTTGGGTCCTAAAACCAAATATTCTTTACAGAAAATATTTAGTCTTGGGGCGTGAGGTGGGCAAAACACTGCAATAAGAATGTCCTGTCTTACAGAAAACTTGGAATGCCTTTGTCCTTAATCTAGCTAAATTCATCCAGGGCCCGGGGCTAATCTACCTATAAAGGCTGCAATCACCATTCTAGCCCACAGTGAAGGTTCTTTCCTGAACTCAGTGATTTTTCCTTTGCTACCGTTATTTTAGTAAACAATTCTGTATTACCTTTTTTCTATGAATGAATTGTAAACTCCTTGAGGACAGAGACCATGCCTTGACTTTCTATGGCCCGATGCTATCTGTTGATTTGGCTGAGCATTTGACTTGGAGAGCATTCTGAACAGGATTTTATTAAAGTTGGTGGAGTAACAAGGAAATACTTTCAGAGGACTGGGAATGTTGCCTCTTGGGAAATCAATCAGGGATTGTCCTTCTTTTAAGGAATTTACAGTCTCCTTTGGGAGACAGTGCAGAAACACATGAAGGGTTTAATGAGGCAAAAATCATCTGTGTTTTTGATTCTCTCAACTGTTCTATTCCAAGCAGAATAGTAAAAGGAAGCTTAATCCAACAATTGGATCTGTGTTGGCTAAATTGAGCATGGAGATCTTCACATATTGATTTTAGTATGGCAGTGATATACATTCAGCTGGTAAATAATTAAAGTCAGCCAGTTATCTGCTTTGTGCACTTATATTGATAATAGGGTGGCATTTTCCTCAATGGAAGAATTTAAACATATGTGAATAACCTACAAGTGTAAAAATCTGATTTTTAATATGTCCCAATGTTCACCACCACCATCTTCAACAAAAATGCCCCCATATCTCAAAAGTCAATAGCAATTTTTATCACAGCTCAGAAAAAACCTTCAGGTAATTAATGACAACACTTCAGATAACAATTATTTCCCTTTTGTCTTTTTTATCTTTGTAAGAGAATCTAGTGCCCTAAAGGAGAAGAAAAGATAATGGTATACAATCAATGCTCATGGACCAGACACCTAATCCTAACTTAACCAAAAAGTCAATATTTAGCTGTACTTTGTCAGTGTGGAAATGTCAAGCATAGGAAGAGACATAAAAAAATTTCCAACTGATTTCTCATTCCTGTCCTTTGGTGTTCAAAGCTGTGTGGAAGAGTTTCAACATCAGATAAGACAAAATGGCCTTTGGGGAAAAAAAGACAACAAATGACAATGCTTGCAGCTGCTGAGACCACAGTTTATGAGAGGAAAACAGACACAGGAGATGCATTCTAATCTTTCGTAGCACATTCTCTTGGTCACCTTCCCACCTGGGTGATCATTGCTCACAGCAGGCAGCCTTTAGGAGGCAGCAACTTGCTGAGGAAAGTCATAATTTGTTGCCATCCAAGACAATTAACACAAATTGTTTGCATTTGAAATTTGCCATGACTGGAAGAAGATGCATCAAGCTTAACCAGATGGGCTGTGGGTCTTCAAACCAGGAGTTCCACTAGGGCTGCCTTGAAATTACAGCCAATTAGTATAAAGAACAAAGGTTTTCAGTCTTTTAAGAACTTCAGAACCCTTTCAGGACTCCATCTCACTCCACAGAACTCCAGCTCACCTCACCCATGTAATTGCTGTTAAAAGTTGTATTTTGTTAAAAAACAAGGTTACGTTGGAAAAACCTGTAATGATACGTTTAATGAGATGGTTGGCCTGTCTGTCAGCATTGAAACATTTGGTTAGGGAAAAAAGGAAATAGTGTAAGAAAGAAAGATTATGACTTAAGTGGCTAAATATGCAATGTTACTGAGTTTTTAAGGAATTGTGAGTGAGCTTGGCATTTCGTGGAACATGCAGATCTGTAAATTGCTGATAGGGAAAACATCATTTCATTTAGAAATCCAACTAGAAAGAACCGGCATGAACTAGATTCACAGAATAATGAGGCCTAAGTTCTGCACCAAGTGCAGGGACCAACCATTCCAAACTATTCATAAGACAAGAGTCACCTAGGTGCTTGTTAAAAATACAGATTCCCATGACCTTCCACCTAAAGATTCGAATTCAGGGAGACTGTAGTGAGACCTGGGAACCTGTATTTTTTTTTTTTTTTTTTTTTTTTGCAGGGAAGGATTTGCTCTGAGCTAACATCTGTTGCCAATCTTCCCCCTTTTTAATTTTTTTTCTCCCCAAAGCCCCAGTGTATGGTTGTATATCCTAGTTGTAAGTCCTTCTATGTGAGGCGCCACCACAGCATGGCAACTGACAAATGGGTGGTGTGGTTCTGCAACCGGGAAATGAACCCGGGCTGCCAAAGCAGTAAGAGCGCTGAACTTTAACTGCCAGAACATCAAGGCTGGCTCAGGAACCTGTATTTTAACAAGAGTTCAGGGAGATTTTATCATCAGACATATCTGGAAACATTGCTCTACAATGTCCTAGCAAAATGCAGGTTACAGAGTACGTATCAATAATGGAAAGAACAAATGAAGGGAAGAAACTGTAATGAGCATGCTGGAAAAGCAGTCTCAGCCCCTGATTTTGCTGCATGCTCAAACAGTGTGCTGGGGCTCCTGGCCTTGCACAGCTAACTCCCAGTCTTGGAAAGAATGACCTTCAGAGGCAGCTGATAAAGGTTAGGTTTTTGAATGTCACATGGAATCGTACTCCCGTTCCCCTGTTTTTTGTTGCAATGCCATAGTGATGCGCACACAAAAAGACTATGTCCTAAAGAAGGAATAAATGCTAAGTGTTATAAACAGAAGGAAACTTGTTTAGGTCTCCCTTAGGAAGAAATCTTTTTCCTGAGTGTTTCCTGCCATAATAGGTCCTACCAGGCATAAACCATCCTCCCTCTTTAACCTGTGCATACAGGCACAAAGGAGAAGTGGTGTCGAGAGCAGTATTCTGATTTACATGTAAACAATGCAGCTAATAATTTCTGTGCTATCCAACAGCAGCCTAGTTCTTCCTGTTCTGAAGCTGCATGTCGCATTAGCTTTACTCCAGTCCCCAGGGGAAACATTTGTAAACTCCATGGCAAATAGGGAGGATCTCCCTCCACACAATTTATAATACCTTGTTATAATAAAAGCCTCAAAAATATGGGAGCTGAGGACATGCACTAGAAGTTAGAGAAGGAAGGTGGAACCTGTGCCTTTATTCCACTGTGGGGACCTCTGGCAGAGCTTGGGCATGCAGAAGTTTGTGGGACTGGACTGAGAAGACCCAATCATTCCTTTTGTTCAATTTCTATGGCTGCTTCTCATCATCATGGGGCTAATTTAGGCTCATCTAATTTCTATTAAGGCGGGGATAGACAACACACAGGACAAAAAGAGCTCCAGTGAATTTGTTGAAACGTCATGCTTTATCTTTGTGACCGAAAGATTTAGTGAGTGTTGTTGGGTCAAAAGGCAACAAGGCAGAATTAACAAAGTTTGCAGGATGGTCTAGTAGTGGTTCCTAAACTTTGCTGCATATTAGAATCACTTGGGCAGTTTAAAAAATTCAAGTACCTAGGTCTTACCCCATACCAATTCAAGGTTTCTGGGGGTGTGACTCAGGTGTCACTTAAAAAGAAAATTTCTTAGGTAATTCCAACGTGCAGCCCAATTCGAGAAATAGTGATTTCTAGACTAAGCGTATACTCTATATCTTTTCTAGTTATGGTATTCCCTCTGCCTGGAATGGCCCTTCATCCCTTCTTCTGGGGAAGACCTGCTCATCTTTAAAAATTCACTAAAAATATACCTTCCATTGAAAGGATTAGTTTATTCATTTATTCAACAAATATTTATTGAAATTCTTCCTCCTCCATGGCAATCACACTCAGTGACACCACTTAGTACATTTTGCTTATTTTAATTATTTATTATTATTTTTTTCCTCCACAGACTTTGAGTTCTTTGAAGCCAGGGATTACAAACTATTCATCTTTAACTTTTGTAACACATTTCCCTTTATTTCCTCCATTTCCCCAGATTCCCAGCTGAGTGATGCTTGTCCCACAGACACTCAATGTTGAATAATGGTTTTTGGAAGGTATGGTTACTACATCCAGTGGATTCAAAATTGCTATAGTTCAACTTTTAAAATTAAAATTTTTGTTTTGGTAATGCTCAGATTTGCTTGTAATGCTCTTCTCAAAGATGCCTATTATTTTGTGAGTCTTTTGCTTGCAGTAGCATTGCGTGATGCTTTCATGGAATGATTATGTGATGACTCCAAGATCCAGTTCCCAGGCAATATTTGGCATCATGAAATTTTATATTTTACAAACTTTTTTTTACTCTTAATCATTCTCAAGTTCACCTGCCTCATTTTTAGTTGACTTGCTCCTGTACCTACATTTAAGGCCCCCTAGACTCTGGCTCCTAACTAACCTTCATCTGCCCACATCAATCTTGCAGGCTAGTCAGGCTGGTCTCCTCAATGTTCCCCAAGTGTGTCGGGGTCATTTTCCTTCCTGCCTACTATTATTCTGAATTGTTCTGGTCTTCCAAGGCTCACTTCCTCCAGAGTTTTTAGCTGACTTCTCCAGCTTTTTCATGAAATCTGGACCATAAAATTTAGCACTAGTCTTTATTCAGTTTTTTTCTATTTTTTTGTTGCCTAGTCTTTTCCCTCACAGATGACCTGTCTCCTTACCTGACTGTAGGGATTGTGTCACGTGTATCTTTCATAGGACCTGTGACACCTAACTCAAGAAAGGCCATACTCTGGGTACTTAATAAATATTTGATTCTTTAGGGATTTAATTGAATCATATCTGCCATCTGGTAAAACAAATGTGTTTAACAGACAATTTAGAAGGTTTGGAAAGATTTTCTGTGCAACGATTTTCTATAGGATGTAATCTGAGAAAAGTGCAACCCCAGATCTGGAGCCCTGTTATGGGCTGAACTGTGTCCCCTCAAAATTCCTGTGTTGAAGTCCTTACTCCTGTTCCCCCTCCCAGTACCTCTGAATGTGACTGTATTTGGTGACAGATCCTTTAAAGAGGTGATTAAGTTAAAATGAGGCCATTAGGGCAGGCCCTAATCCAATCTGACTGGTGTCTTATAAGAAGAGGAAATTTGGACACACAAAGAGATACCACACACCGAGGAAAGAACATGTGAGCACACAGCAAGAAGGTGGTCATCTGCAAGCCAAAGAGAGAGGCTGCAGAAACCAAACCTGATGGCACCTTGATCTTGAACTTCTAGCCTCAAGGACTGTGAGGAAATACACTTCTGTTGTCTCAGCTGTGCCGTCTGTGGTATTGCGTTATGGCGGTCTGTGCACACTAACACAGATCCTGTGTGCTACCTGTCCAGAGTGACTAGGAGCCTCTCAGGGATAGATTTTCCAGTCCCTCTTCTTCTGCCTCACTTGAGGCATTCTAGATCACGCCTCCCTGAGAGAGAGGATAAAACTGAGAAGCAAAGAGAGAGATTCCTCCTTCTCTCCCTTTACCTTCCCTGACAAACTCAAGTTCGGTTCTGTGCAAAGGGATCCTGACCAGAAATGTTTTTCTTTTCTTTAGCTGTGGACTCAAGTTCCTTCTCAAGTGACGAGGCTGGGTAAAGGTAAGGTCCTTAAGCCTCTGAAATTAGGTTTTTTTCCCCTTCAAAATTCTTTGCTTTCTTGTGCTTAAATATAGTGGGTTAATTTGTATTTGAGAGAATTCTTATCTGAAAGAAGGTGTTTTAGTTTGGGTTTTCTCTAAATCAGATCCTGAAACAAGGATTTGGGGGCAGGTAGTTTATTTTTGAAGTGGTCCCAGGCAGCACCTTGAGGGAGTAAGATATGAAACAAAGATGGGAGGAAGATGAGTAGAGAAAGCTTTCAGGAGTGGTTACCTTGTGGGCACCTGGGACTCAATCTTGCCAGGGACCCTCTAAGAGACTATGTAGTCTCAGCAAAGGGCAAGGAAGCTTGGGCATTTATCCACCATCCTCTGCCACTCATGGTGCAGGGTTCGTCCTGGAGGAATGAACTCCCCGCCACTTTTGGCTTATGCTGAGAGTGGGCAGAGCATGCTCCTGCAGGCAGGGGAAGTCCGCAGGCAAAGAGGCACAGATTCTTGAGGTAGGAACCCATTGGCTCGTGAAGGGAACTGTCCGTCAATGATATAGGCAACCAAACTGTATACTGCACAAGTCTGTAGTTTTCAGATTTGAGAAAGCTGAATTTATGTTCTCTAAAGTATAACTCACTCTGTTAGGTACCATAAAAACAGATCTTTAGTGCTTTGGGCTTTTTGTGGCTAATTCCTGCTTGTCCTCCAAATTCCCATTTTAGGGCCACTCTACCAGAACTTAATTTATTCTTGCAGTTCTACAGCAGCTGTTCTTGGGTTGACCCTGATCATTGTCTCCTGGTGGCCTACTAGGAGTGTACTTGAAAGCACACTCTATCTTGCCAGTCCCCCAAATCTCCCAAATAAGCCATGTCAGAAAGCAGGGATAATTTTTATCCCTTTAGCATCCCTACCTCCACTCCCACCTCAAGGTACTTATGTTCCAGTAGGGGATGTGTGTGTGTGTGTGTAGAGGGGAGGGAGTGTGTTTGAACATGGCCATGAGCCTACACAGTGGCTACCATTGAAGTTCAGCCATATCCTGAGCATGTTAAAATTACTGGTGGGCAGGGCCTGTCAGAGTCGTTTTTTAAAAGGTCTGAAGAGCATCCTGGGAGATAATTATTACAAGGGATAAGAAAGCCAGGGGTGATAGCTTGATTCAATAACAAGCCTTAAGTCATCAGAGGAGAGGGGCCATTCTGAGAATGGTGTGGTGTCTATGACTCAAATTTATCTCTAGTCCTGGCCTCCTTTTAGATCATGTCTCAGTCCTTCAGAGAGTTGAGGTGAAAGCTATAAATGAAAATAAAAAGATTGTTTTGCTAAAACTCTGTTGGACACTGGAGGTACAAGCAAGATTACCTAGGGACCCCTTTAACAGAATGTAATACGGTCAAGAGAGAGGGCTTCTTGTCCAGTTCCAACAGTGTCCATAGGGAGGACTGGAAAGGGGCAGCAAGAATTAGAAGCCACATGGTATCTGGCAAGGCTTGTTCCTTAGCACAGGTAAGGTGCCCCCAGGGATTTACAAGAGTTAATTGGGCAGTGCTTGATTGATAGATGTGTCCTGGTGAGTTGAGGAGGGAAGCCATGAAATCTGGGTTAGCTGATTAATGCAACCCCATTTGTTTCCATTGACTTACAGGGACAGAGCAAACTCCATTTACAGATGAAACATTCTGGTTGATAGGGATAAATTCTTTCATTTCTTTCTACAACCAAATTTAAGATAGTCATGTACTGCCTGGTCCATTGTAGGTGCTCAATAATTTTCATTGAATGAATGAAGTTTATGCACATATAAATATCAAGTGAGCAAGAATTGGGAAACTTATCCATGACAAATTTCTAAGCCCCTTGGAGTGAGGAAGCCACTGATATCTTATTTTCTATGTCTTACAGAAATAAATACATGTGATAAGAAAACATTTATAGATGTCTAAATGACTTTGTCACTGTGAAAACTTCAGAGAAATCAAGTTACTGCTGAATAGTACTTTAACCAATTACCCTTAGTTTAGCATCATTTGCTAGCAGTGTGTCTTTGGGCAAGTTATTTAATATCTCTGAGCCTTGGTTATTCTATAAAATTGAGATAATATTAGCTACCTAGTGATGCTCTTGAGAGTATTGGAGAAGATAATGCTCATGAAATGTTTAGTACAGTGCCTGGGACAAGGCAAGCATGCAATAATAATAGTTATCATTATGATCATATTTTAGATAATCTATGACTATGCTAAATAATATCCAACTAAGGAATTGCATCTACTATGTTCTTTGTTTTTTAGTTGGTTTTCCAAGACCACATATTTAATGTAACCTTTATAACTTAACTTTTTAAATAAAGCCTTTGGTGTGGACTCTTGTAAAAAGTTTCTGGAAGTTTGCATATATTCTCTGTGTCCAGTGGTTTTGTCTTATCCATTTTTGACTCCCTCAAAGAGTATAAACAGATTAATGAGGCCTCATTTCCTCTTATATCAACTGAATTGTCTTTTCTGATTTTAGGCATCAGCTTTTGCTTGTTTATGTTTCTTTCAGCTAAACCTGTACCTAAAACTAGGGTCTCTGTGTCCTTCTCCTAGGATCTCCTTTGTAAGCTGCTTGAAGAAGGTTTGCTGGAGCCGTGTGAAAGTGCTTACTGTCTAGAAGACAGAGCTATTTTTAGCTTGAAGGTAGAGCTGTGTTTTTCCTTCTTGGCAAGTTCCTTTTCTTTTGATGAAAGCCAAAACTTGAAGCTAGTGGTGACAGGTCAGGGTCCTAATTGCTGTGCTGTTGGAAATAAGGAGAGATATTTATTGCTAATCAAGTAAATACCAAACCAAATTTCATCAGTGAGAAAGATGAGCCCACTTAGTGGGCTGTCTTATACAACCCTTTTTTTAGTGAGCCTGGGAAATATTGTGAAGTGGTAATAATAAAAACAGCATATGGTCTTTGCAAGAACTTTGTCATACATAAGCAATGTGCTGTGGGTGTGGTAATGAACATCAGGTGTATTTGGTGCAAGACTTCAAACTTGAGGAAGAAGAATTTTGCTTTTTTGCACACACTGGAATGTGTTTTTGCATTTCTAGTATTTTAAAAAAATAAAAACTACATGATTTTTTTATTCCTTATTTGGAAGCTATACTGGTCAGCATAAGAAAATAACTTAAGATCTTCAAAGGCATGCTGTAGAGGTTTGGAAAGCATTTGGTTTGGCTTGAAGCGAGTTTGGCTAGTGAAGTGATGGCACGCAAGAAAGAAGAACAGGTGAAAAAATGTGGAGTTACTTTTATCTTTCAAAAGATTTTCTTGATGAATTGAAACAGCCATGAAAATAAGCACTGGCCTTCTTGCCCAATGGCCTAAAAGTACTTAGAGTGGGCCAAATCAGAATCAGGCAGGGGCCTAATGAAAATCAGGCAACAAGCCTAGGCCTAATTAAATATGTGCTCCCTCCTCCCACTTTTTTATTCCCTTTGGCTCGAGTTTTAGCAAAATAATCTGGTTTTGTGGTAGAGAGATATTTCTCTTCTTCGACTCAGATAGAGCTGGTAATTATTAGCAAAGGCAAACAGTGGCATTAGTTACTCAGCAGAACCTATGAAAATGTTTTTTGGCTAAATAGATTTTCTTGCTGGCCTATTTCGTTTTAGAACTGCTTATAAAAATTAACTAGTATATTTCTGTACTAAAGTAAATAATATCTCTTGAAGTGATTGAATGCAAGTAAGAGACAAAATTTTTCATTTCGTTTGGGAAAAATATTACATTTGCTTCTAGTGTTCTAGGACAACTTTTAAAGATGCTGGTTGAGCTTCAGCAGTTTCTCAAACTTGTTTAAAGGAGTCTTTGGGATCTATGAGTCATGAATAATTTTCTGATTAGGATCACAAGACAGATGTCTCCATAGACTTCTGCAGAACTTTAAAACATCTTTGAACAATGTGAAATTGACATAAGAGTAGATCATTTTCTCCAATGTCCTAGTTTTATAGAGTGGGTACACAGAGGACCCAGGACTGGATCACAGACACCCAGACTCTCAATCGGAGACTTCTTCCTTGCCAGTACCTCCCATGAAGAAGTTGCTGCTTAGTTTAGCGTTTGAATAGGAATAAAACTTGTACGTGACTCAGGGAGATAACATCCTTAATTTATTACAGCATGTTTATGAAATCCTAGGAGATGCCTGAATTATAATAATTGGTGAGTCTGTTTTGCGTCTTTCTCCAAAGCCTTTGTTTAGGGAGCAACTTTTGAAGTCGATGATGATGCCAGATTTGGAAGAATTTTGGAGGCCTGTGTTTGGGGAGCAGCGCAGATGAGAATCAGATTGGATCTGCAGACGGTGGGACGTTACAAATATGTATTGAGCACACGTTATATAGAAGGACGACGAGACAGTGGAATCCTGTGACAAATCACTCCTTTTAAAGAGAAATATAAATACAGTAAGTACTCAGCCACCGTCAAAGGCTAGTTACAAACAACAGCAACAAACCATACAGCTTCAAAAGAAGGCTGGTACCCTATTTTCCTTTGGAAATGCTTAATGAAAAGCTGCATGAAAAATTTTTGTGGATTTGAAGATTTTGGAATAAGCAAGAGGCAGAAACAGAAGTCCACGTGTTCTTGCTTTACTGGCTTTAATTGTTTTGGTTTCAAGCTTAACAGCAAAATGTTCTTGCCAAGTGACTATGCATGTGCATGGGGTCTTTCCTGCTTCGCTTCACTCAGGCGTCCGTTGGAAGAAAGTCCCTGGTTTGTATCAGTCAGACATCATTTTAATGTAAGAGAAAACACGTCCCTTGGAACCATTAAGGGATTGCAACTTATCATTAGAGTGAATAATAGGCTGCAATGTCTGTTTAGAATAGGATTTGAGAAATTAATTACTGGGGTAGGTCACAAAATGCTTCACTGTTTTCTAATGATCATAAACTGCAATTTCACAATCAGATGGTGAAAAATTTGTCAGGGCAATATATTTATCATTTATCACTTTAGAAAGAGGTCAGCAAACTTTCTCTGTAAAGAGCCAGACAGTAGATAGTTTAGGATTTGTGCCTTTGTAGCGTGAAAGCAGCCATAGACAATAAGTAAATGAATGAGCATACCTATATGCCAAGAAAACTTTAAGTATTATATTTCATATAATTTTAACGTGTCTTAATACCTTATTCTTCCTTTGATTTTTTTTTCAACCATTTAAAAATGCAAAAGCCATTTTTAGCCCTGGGTTGTACTAAACCGGGCAGAGAATCAAATTTAGCCTAAAGGCTGTAGTTTGCTGACTCGCTTTAGAAGAAAAGACCCTTTTATTATTTACACTGAGATGTCTGAGTATTATTTTAAAAAGCAATGCATTTTTTTTCAACTCACAATTTTTATATGTTTCTGGTCCAATGATTATTGTTTTTGAAATGCATTGAAAGGTCAGTTTGAGGACTACAGTATGAGGGCTAGCTCAGTGGCACAAGGTTTGACAAATTAAACTCTGACTGTGTTCCTCTCATTATGTTCCAATTCTGTTCATCAGTAAAAGGAACTTCTGTCGTTGCCTCACTTGTTGCAATGAATAAATCTGTATATTTTTACAAAAGAACAACTGTGTGGATTCTTTTGCTGCCGGATGACTTGAGTGTTGGGCTCCTCTTTATAAAAGTTTCCATGACAGTCTGGCCTGAGAGAATGACAGGTTTGCCCTCATGGAGAATTTCTCATTAAGGAAGCTTTTCTTTCACCAGGAAGCTTTATGGGGCCTTAATAATGGCTCAAACAGAAACCACCAAATAGAACCCTTTCATAAACCATACCTTATACCCACCCTGGCCTGAAAGAGAACTTGTTTCCTCCTGTGCGTGGTGATAGGGTGATGTTCAGAAGCTGAGAGGTTAGAGAGGACCACCATGCTACCCTGGGGCTGTTGCTTCCTAGTGGTAACCAAGAGACACAGACACAAGCATGTACTTTTAAATATGAGCTAAGCCAGGAGTTACAGTCCTCTAGCTTTCTTTCTTTTATTTTATTTTTTGGAGGAAAATTAGCCCTGAGCTAACATCTGCTGCCAGTCCTCTTTTTGCTGAGGAAGATTGGCCCTGAGCTAACATCCGTGCCCATCTTCCTGTATTTTATATGTGGGATGCCTGCCACAGCATGGCTTGATGAGCGGTGCTAGGTCTGTGCCTGGGATCGGAACTGGTCAATGCCAGGCTGCCAAAGTGGAGCCCACGAACTTAACTGCTATGCCACCAGACCGGCCCCCTGGCTTTCTCTTTTGAAAGGCAGTATGTGGAATGGTGAGGCGAGTGAGCTCTGAGCTCTACTATCTGAGTCTTTAACCTGGTTTTGCCATTTGCTAGCTGTGTGACTTTTACCTCTCTGTGCCTCAGTTCCCTCCTCTGAAAAAGGGGCATGAAAAACATGTCTATCTCATAGAGTTCTTGTGGGGATTAGGTAGATTAATATATGTAACGCATTTTCAAACAGCACCTGGCATGTGGTAGTGAATAATAGATGATAGCTGTTGTGATGATTTTCTTTCTTTTTAGCCTTGAAAGCAATGCAACATTTGCAAACTCTTATTTAAAGGGAGATTCCTTCCCTCAGGCATAATCACTATGACAATATCCTTTAATCTCTACTTTTTTCTTTCTCATGCGTTATCACTCCTACGTTCTACTGATCTATACCTTCCAAACACCTCAGCCACCCTCTCCTAATACCTGTTTTGGATCTGGTCCTTTATTTTCTTCCCACCCACTGTGCTTGTTATAAACTCAGTGATCTCCTGGACCTAAACAGTGAAACACATGGCTCATATATAAGAGGGAAGTTTAGTTCATCAGGTGTAACCTAATATATTACCGTGTAGTTGTAGGACAGCCCAGTCTGGATTTGATTGGAAATCTATAGGTTTTGAGGCAGGTTTGTAGTAAGCTGCTCACCACGTGCCTAGAGCTGAGGAGTTGAAGAGATAGCGCCCAATGGAGGGAAACTGGGAATGTTCTGAACATGGGCTTCATTCTTTGATGGGGTCCTCCAGTGGCCTAGTAGAATGTTCTGTGTTTAAGGACCTTCACTAAATACTTTGTGCTTGGCTATAATATTGGGTTTGCTTTCCTTTTCCTGACAATTCTTTTCTGGGCTGGAGAAAGAAGAAGGCTTAAACGTTGCTGTGCACTATTTTCAATCCAGCTTGAGCTTTGCTATCTTTGCTCTTGGCCCTGTTTTGCCTGTGCTCTGGAGCAGGGTGGGTGCAGACAGTTGTTGAGGGAAGCTTTTATTTTGGTTAATTATTATCCTAGATTGTCTATTCCTGTTTTCTTGGAGTAAAAATGAGATGCTATTTTTTTGGACGACTCAATATACAGATAGTAGATTTATTTTTTTCCTAGAGAGCATGCATTTATAAGTTATGGACAAAGCAATTCTGAAACATTTTAATAGGCTTGCATAAGGAAAAACTACATTGCATAAGGGTTACATAAGGTCTTTGGGTTTTGCTCTTTTGACAACTCTAGAAAAGCAGTTCTCAGCCTTATGAGAAACAATGTCTGCATTAAAATATCTGCACATCCCTTTAAAAAACCAATACAGGCCTAGTTTTTTCCTCATATTTCTTTACTCCCTAGGTATCTCATCCATATGAGATACTCTTCCTGACTTCAAACAGCACTTTCTATATGCAAGAAATACCCAGAGAGTCAAGGAGAATGAGACTATGCCCCATCCATATTTTTATTTGATTGAAACAATTTATCGGATCAACATTCGCTGTTGTGTTAATCGCTTATGCTCTAGGCTCATGTAGAGTTTACATTCATCTGTTGATGCATCTTTCTCCAGCATGCTTGGTTTCTACTCTTTGAAAAGGGCAAAACCAAATGACATATTTGGGTGAAAAGGCAAGCAATTCCTGTTTCTGTCGTTCATTTCAAAGGCAAAATATTCTCTAGTATTTTTACTGTAGATTTTCTGGAGGACAACCAGTGGTGTTCATGATGATTCTGTGTTTATTTTTCTAAGGAAAAGAGAAAGACGAAAACTAGCGTTCTTGGTGCTTACTACATGCCAGGCATTGTACACACATGATTTCATTTAATGCTTGCATTAACCCTTCAGCAGAGGTATTATTATTCTTTTACTAGAGATGAGAAAACTGAGGTTTGGAGAGTAAGTCACTTACCTGAAGCCACAAAGCTGGTAGGTTGTAGAAAGCTAGGATTCATAACTAGGTATATCTCTTTTCCCTAACTCCAAGTGCCTCCCTTCAAGCAGAGATGGTCTTTGTTGACCACCTGGCAGAAAATGCTCACTTGGAATATTGAAAAGTATCCTCCAAACAGATTTAACTTTAAAAAACTGTTATAGAATTAGGTGGAAAAAATATGTTGCTTTTCCAGATTTTAAAAGGTAAAAGTTTGAAGCTTAAATTACTGAAAAGTGGGCACAATTACATGGTTAAAATGAACTGGATATATAGGTCTATACTCAGAAGATTAAACATTTAGAATTATTATTCCACGTAACTAATCAAATCCACAATTTTTGTCAGAGTAAGATATTAGTTTAATAAGAATAATATAGACCAAGAAAATGAACAGCTGCTTGTTTGGTTCTAAATATAACAGTAATGATCATATTTTAAAATATTTTTTAATTATAAAAGAATTGCCAACAAAGGAATAAGAACTCAGAGGTTCTTGCAAATGCTTAAAAGCAGCCACATGTTCTTGCTACAAAGCAGAGACAAAACAGTCTTCATTTTTGTGCCAGAATTTCCTTTTGGCTCAGATGACCAGATCTACAAAAGAGAGAATGGGGAGATTTTGCTATTCGAAAAAGGTTTCCTGATATACTTGGGGGAAAAGTTGTAAAAGACATATGAATTCTTCTAAAATAGGTTATCTGTGGGTTATCTATCTTATTACTGTACAAAATGCATTCACTTTTGTCAGTCACGGTTTCTATTTTTGTCTACAAATGGTAACAACTTCTCTGTCTAGGTTTTGAGAAGGTCAAATGATATGTAAAAGTACTTTGGAATGGTTAAAGTGTTATTTGTATGGAATAGTAAATGCATGCAGACAGTATTTTTCAGAATTATCTAATATATTTTCCCCTTGTTGTAATACAGTTTCCTCCTCTATCACCTTCCCTCCGTTATTGTCCCAGGGAAGAACAGGGAGAATGTCACATAGATGCTGGGGAGGATCAGAAAGGGAGACAAGTCTCGTCAGTCAAAAGGGAGAAGTTGAAAACACTTCAAATTCTTGGAGGCACAGGGAGAAGAAACAGAAAGGAAGGAAAGGGGAGAAGGAGGGAGGGAGAAGGGCAAGAACTCAGCTCCTGTGTACTGGCTCCATGCATGAAAACTCCCATAGGGTGGGTAGAAACATCCAGAAAGATTTTAGGAGAACTCAGAATTCCCTTCTCTCCTGAGAGGAGAATGAAAGCCTTTTAGAGAAGTTCTGAGATCAGCGTAGCCCTCCATGATGGGGAAACAGTAGAGCAGGATTGTGAGAGAAGAGCCTACATAGATGGTCCTGAGGTAGTATTTCTGGTTGCCCAAGGCCTGTGCAAGGCATGCACAGGATCCAGAAGTCCTCAACCAAAGAGAGAAGATTCAAACATTTGAGAGAAGTAGTGGACTAGATTGGTCCAAAACACTCTACCACCCATTAGACAGACGAACATCAGAACGTCCAATAATACCAACTATTGGTGAGGGAGTTGGGAAACCCTCTTGTACTGTTAGTGGAAGTGTAACCTGGTACAGCTATCTTGGGGAGTTCTCTAGCAGTGCTTAGAGAAATCTGGTCATATACATATACTAAAGATTCCCACTCCAGGGTGTATATTCTAGAGCCACTCTCACATAGGCCTATAAGGGAACGTGTTTGAACATGTTTATTGATGCTCTATTTGGGAAGACAGAAAGTTGGAGGCAATTGAGGTGTCCACTGCTAGGGGAACAAATTAGTCAATTGCAGAATATACATATGTGGTGGAATTCTATGTACCACTCAAAATTAATTATCTAGATGTGCATAAAGCAACATGAATAGATCTTAAAAACATATGTTGAATGAAAAAACAAAAAAGTTTCATAGCACAATTACATGTATATAAGTTAAACACATACAAGAACACAAACAGCATTACGTATTTCTCAAAGATACAAACATACCTAAATACATTTATGTTTTATAAACATTAGTGTGGATACCTTTAGCAGAGAGGAGAATGGAAGTTAGGATGAGAGGTTAAGAGAAAAACAATAAAATTAGTAAAACATGATATAGGCCTTATGAGTTTGGATGACGGTGTACCCTGAGCTAAGAGATATGATTAACTCAACTCAGAACCTTAGGTTAAAAAGAAAAAAGCTGAAGTTTTCATATCTGAATCATGATGAAAAAATATGGTGTTATATTGTGACATTTATATTCAGGAGAGGTGGTCCTGCAGGGAGTGACCAGCCTCTATGAGTAAGCTACTGATCCGTATCACATAAACAGATGATTTCAGGACCAGGAGAAGGAATTTAGTAAATTGCTTGTTATTTAGTTCTCCGATGCCCTGGAAGATGAAACATTTACCCCCTGAGACTAATTTTTCACTGACTGATCAAACTCAATGTACTGTTTATGTTCTCTGTAACAGGAATTTTAAAGTACATAAATTTTTAAGCAATAGTCTGATATCCAAAAAGATACATTACTTTCATCTGAAGTAATTTGAAGTTCAACTGGGTGAAATACTGCTACCATTTAAGCTCCTTATTTATTAAATATGGATCCAGTTAATCAGATTTATAGTATGAAGTTGGAACTCTCTCTGATGGCTGGAGAAGGAAGTCTAATGTTCTTAAAATATTATCCTCTGTGGTCTTCATTATTCACTAGCTGCGTGTTGGCTATCACTTTACCTTCCTAGATCTCGGCTTCCTCATCTGTGAAGTGATTGGACCAGTTCATTACTCCCTGCATATGCAATGATTTCACAATGACAAAACTGAAAAAGGCGATTGAAATTCTACTGAACAGAAAGACCTCCCTGCCGTATCACCGACAGTCTGTCAGGGGTTGCCTCAGGGCCAGAAGTTGAGAAGCACTAACTCCAAAGGTAGGGGTGAGTCAAAGTCCATTTCCACACTATTGCCTTTGAATTACTCAGTGCTTTTCAGAATCAGGCATTTTTAAAATGTCAGTGGATTATTCTTTTTTTTGTGTGTGTGTGCTGAGGAAGATTCACCCTGAGCTAACATCTGCTGCCAATCTTCCTCTTTTTGTATGTGAACCACTGCCACAGCATGGCCACTGACTGACAAATTGGTGTAGGTCTGCACCCTGGCCTGGGCCACTAAAGTGGAGTGCACCAAACTTAACCACTAGGCAACTGGGGCTGGCCTCCAGTGAATTATTCTTTGAATTATTCTTAGAAGTAGAATTGGAGCAATAGATTTATATGCAGGTGCCTCATTTATATCCCATTATCAGAGTCCATGATTCTGGATGGTGTTAGAAGTAAAATTATTACTATAAGTTTCTTTGGATTCTTCTAGTATAAAAATATCTTGGATGGTGTGCAAGATGGTCCTGTAATATAATAATAATAATACCTAATATTTTGTAACCCTTGCACAGACACTGTGCTTACGTGCTTTCCACTTAGCACAACTAACTCAATTCATTTTCACAACAACCATGTGAGAGAAGTACTATTATTATCCACTTTTATGGAGCAGGAAAATGAGGCACTGAGACGTTAAGTAGGTTGCTTACAGTTTCATAGCCAGAAAGAGGGAGAGATGGGATTTGAACCCAGGCTGTTTAGCTTAAGAGTTCATACTTTTAACCACTAGGCTTACTGTCTCTCTAACATGCAGTGAAGTTCCAGTTCACATCAAACTTTTGATATTATACTAGGGATTTTTCTGGACTGTATGTTTTGAATAACGTTCCCATGACTCCAGCAGTGGTCAATTCTTGAGGAAAATAATCAGAAAAAAATCCATTGGATTGGCTTCTTTACTCTGATTCTTCCTTCAGCCCTATCTCGTACAATAAGTGTGTATCTAATATTTGTTCAGTTCCTCCTCCATACCAGATTAAGTGCTTTATGTTTATTAATGTGTTCATTCCTCATGACCCATATGAGATTTGCATGATTATTAGCTCCATTTTACTGATGAGCAAGCTGAGGCTTATAGAGGTTATGTGTTTTTCTTGTGGTCATAAGTCTAGCTAGGATCCAAAGGAGCAGCCTCTGGCACTAGTGCTAAGCCCTTTGTAGGATTGCTTCTAAAGATGCTTATCATTTGTAGGCCTGGGTTTCTCCATCCCTAAACAGTCGTTCAGATGTCTCCTAATGTAATGTCCAGCTTTAATTCTTTAGGAGTCTATTATTCATAGGGGTCATGGCTCCCCACTTAGTACTGGCTAAAGTAGAATTTCAAACCAGGCTCAAAAATTGGCACCCTCATCTCTTGTTGGCTTTGGAAAATCACAAATCTTGAGCATATTAACCAACAAAACAAAATAATACTCGGAAAACTATATTTTTATTTATTTGCCCAGAAACTATTTTAAATCGAGCATTGTTAGTATTTATATTACGCAGGCTTTCCTTTAATTAATGAAGCGTTTTTTTAAATAATAAAATTTTCTTTAAAAGAGACAATATTTGGGGGCTGGCCCAGTGGCACAGTGGTTAAGTTCGTGTGCTCTACTTCAGTGGCCCAGGATTCGGAAGTTCAGATCCCCGGTGTGGATGCAGCACTGCTTGTCAAGCCACACTGTGTCAGCATCTCACATAAAATAGAGGAAGATTGCACAGATATTAGCTCAGTGACAATCTTCCTCAAGCAAAAAGAGGAAGATTGGCAACAGATGTTAGCTCAGGGTCAATCTTCCTTACACACACACACACAAAGACAATATTTTTTTTTAAAGGTATGTTTTTCTTAGCGAGGAAGATTGGCCCTGAGCTAACGTCTGTTGCCAATCTTCCTCTTTTTTTTCCTCCCCAAAGCCCCAGTACATAGTTGTATATCCTAGTTGTAAGTCATTCTAGTTCTTCTATGTGGGATGCCACCACAGCATGGCCTGATAAACGATGTGTAGGTCTGTGCCCAGGATCCGAACCAGTGAACCCTGGGCCACCAAAGTGGAGCATGCAAACTCAACCACTTGGCTATGGGGCTGGCCCCCAAAAAGACAATATTTTATGTTAATGGAGGAATTGTTGCATTAAAGCAAATGCAGTTTTGCTGGCATTCACATGTTTAAAAAAATCTTCCAAAAGTTGACCATAAATTTCTAAAGCCTCTGAAGCAAACTTTCTTAGTAAAAACTAGCAAGAGAGAGACTGAAGTAGAAAAGAAGTCATGACTAATTGCCTGGGAATGTTTCCTCACCCTTGAAAAGAGGTGGAAGAGTGGGATGAGGAAGTGGGGTGGTGTGACCTTGTGATCCTGGATGTCTTGTTTATGTTTCCTTATCATGAATCTTCTTGCTAAAAGTAAAGTGTCGGTAAAGTGGCTTTAGTCTGCCAGAGAGACTCTTGGCCTTGGTCCAAACTTAACTGAAATATTATCAGAAATACATTCTTTACCATGTATAGCACTTTCAAGTTCTTCTAATGAGGTCCACACGTGGTCGCCGAGTAGGCAGGATAATCCAGTGCCTTGGGCAGGGAAGAGCGTGCCCTCTCACTATCTGTCATGTAGGAGTTATCCACCGTATGTGGCTTTGCCTGGCATGTCCAGGGGACTGATGCCAAAGGGTTGTTATGTGGGACAGAAGTAAGTAGCATTATGTATTCGAGAGCCTCAAAGAGACCATCTAGTTTTTAGACTTTTATTCCAGAAAAAAAAAAGAGATTTAAAGCTCATTTTATTCTGGGACAAAACTATAATCTACTTAGAATTAAATATCTAAATTACTTAAGGATAAATGATAAGGATAAATGTTCTAAATGGCTACAAGGGAAACTTTATGGAGTATGCCTCTGGAAGGAGGCTATACATGGCAATTTTAGGAGAGATAAGGTAATGGATAGTTAATAGGGCAGGAAGACAGGGTTAGTGGAGGTGACAGAGTGGAGGTAACAAGTTCATGACACATAAGAAGCTCACAATATACACACATTCAAAGAATGTTTAGAATCAAGGTGGCAAAATACACAAGGTCCAGAATATACTTTAAAACATCAGTTGTTCTATGCCTTTTATTTATACAGTACTTAACTCTAAAGAGCTCTAAAGAACTCTAAGAATTTTACTTAGATTAGCCTATACAAAAGCCAAATTGGTTAGGAAATCAAAATTTCTATTTAGAAGTGAGGAAGTTAGGATATGGAGGGTTTTCATAATTTGCTCAAAATCGCTTTGTTTGGATTATGACCCAGGTCTTCTCTGACTTAGCAACTGAGCAGGTGACGTTCTTCCTCTCCACCATCAGAAGTTACCACGTTCCAGCTGAGTGCTGCCGTTTGGCTTGGAATCGTAAAGCTGTAGGTTCTGAAAAGATGTCATCTCATTGAACCCTAGAGCCTTTTGCTTGAATCTGTTCCATATAAACTTTCTCGCCATATTTCTCCCCCCCCAAAAAAAGCAGCTGGAGAGAAAGCCAAGGATTGCCCAAAGTGACTCTCTTAGTTAAAGATAATCGCAGCAAAACCCTTCCCTCAACTGCTTTACATTGGTGGTGAATAAAAATGGTACCACTTTAGCCACATCTAATGTTCAGACAGTGTGATTTTTGACTAAGGTTAAAGCTCTTAGACAATTATAGCTCCCTTTTTTTGTTTTTTTTTTTGAGGAAGATTGCCGCTGAGCCAACATCTGTGCCAATCTTCCTCTATTTTGTATGTGGGATGCCACCACAGCATGGCTTGATGAGCAGTGTGTAAGTCTGTGCCCAGGATCCAAATCCATGAACCCCGGATGGAAGGAGCAGAGCACATGAGCTTAACCACTACGTCACTGGGCCCACCCTGCTCCCATTTTTTTAAAATTGAAATATAATTGACACACAATATCCTGTTAGTTTCAGGTGTACATTACAGTGTTCGATATTTATATGCATTATGAAATCATCACCATAGTAAGTCTAGTTACTGTACAAAGTTGCTGCAATATTAATGATTATATTCTCTGTGCTGCACAAATACATTCCCGTGACTTATTTGTTTTATAACTGGAAGTTTGTACCTCTTAATCCCCTTCACCTATTTCACAGCCCACCCCCAAACCTGATCCCACTTTGGTAACAACTAGTTTGTTTCCTGTATCTATGTCTGTTTCAGTTTTGTTTTGTTTGTTCATTTGTTTTGTTTTTTAGATTCCACATATAAGTGAAATCATATGGTATTTGTCTTTCTCTGTCTGACTTATTTCACTTAGCATAATACCCTCTAGAGGCCTTCTCTGAATGGCTGAGTTAATGTGCCATTCAGGCAAGATTCAGGATTAGGATCTGGAATTCCATAATCACAAACTGACTATTTAACATTGTTTTTCTAATTATAAAAATAATTTACACAATTATCAAAAATATAAGAAAATAAAAATCACTCATATTTCTGTGATTAAGAGATACTGTTAAAATTTTGGACTATTTCCTTCCATTATTAACTCTATGCATTAGTAATTTACTTTACAACGCAGGGATCACACTATATATGTTTTAAAAATTCTGTTTCTTTTACTTATCACTAAATCAGAAATGTTTTCTTGTGCTATTAAATATTATTTAAATTGTGCTATTTACTAATTGCATATATTTCATTGTGAGGATATATTATAACATATTTAAGTGATCCTTTATGGTGATGGCTTAAATTACCTTGGCCTTTCGTGCACCTGCCTTCTGCTGATGTGCCGTTAACTTTTATGAGAGTTGCTGTTAAAAACATAGGCTTATTGTGATAGTTAATTTAATGTGTCAACTTGGCTAGGCTGTGGTGCCAGTTGTTTCGTCAACTAGTCTAGATGTTGCTGTGAAGATATTTTGTAGATGTGATTGACATTTATAAGAGTTGAGTGTAAGTAAAGGAGATTACCCCGCATATAATGTGTGTGGGCTAATCCAATCAGTTGAAGGCCTTATGAGCAAAAAATGAAGTTTCCTAGAAAAGAAAGAAATCTGCCCCAAAACTGTAAAAGAAATTCCGTCTTGAATTTCTAGCCTGTTGACCTGCCCTACAGATTTCAGACTTAGAAGCCTCCACAATCCCATGAGCCAATCCTTGAAATGTATCTTCTATTAGATCTGCTTTTTTCTGGAGAGCCCCAACTGATAGACCTGTGAAATCTATTGCCACATTTGTCTTGAGAGTGCCATCAGAGACCTTACCTACCACATAAATTAGAGTGCCCACAGAGGTCTCACATAAAATTTTCTTAAAAATTTGTAGAAGGAAAATATCGCTTCTATTGAATACTAGTATATTTCCTATCTCTGACAGGAGAATTTCTCTACTATCCTACTCCTCTTTTGGTTTAGTTGAAAGAGGCATGGAGCTCAGCCATGGTGGGTCAATTTATATTCTTTCTTCTTGGTCATAACTTAGCACTTCACTTGACTTTTCCTCCATACTTTTCTTTACTTGTATCTGTATGATGTCTCAATTGTTTATGGAAAAGGATAAGATATAAAGAACTAAGGTCCACCCTCTCTTTTTCTTCCTTTGATTTTAGGGTGAATGTTTCCTTTTCCTCTCTGGCTGAATAAAAATTATATTCACTTTTGCCCTCTTCCTAAAGACTTGAGAAAAACCATTAAACAAAATCTGTTTTCTTTTCTCTGGCCTATGTGTGAGCATATTATGTGCCACTATAGTAATGGCTTCCTACTGAGTTATATCCAGCAGAGCCAACCCTTGGCTTATAGCCTGGGCAGGTTTACTGCACCACCTCTCAGGTGGTGGAAGTTGGCTAGATCTGATCAGTGGATGAACCTAGAGACTAGAAGATGGGATTTAATTGACTCAATTAATTGTATGTATTAGAATGCTTTGCTCAACAATTTTTCCTAGTGCAATTCCTATTACTTCAATTTGAAGAACTACTTCAATAAAAGTCATTTTATTGTCCATATCAAAATTTTCTGCATAGAAATCTGGCCCAATGGTGACCATTGGCGGTTTAGTAAGATTCAGATGGCATACAAGCCATCTGAAAGATGTAAAACTCTTAGACATGCAATAACAGCTGCCAATCCTGGTGCCACAAAATATCAGCAAACCCCAGGTCTGCTTTTTACTTCAGTAGATGCTTTTGATTTACAGATATATTAAAATTGCATAGGAAATATAAATATCCAAAGTAAAAGGCATGGGACAGACTATTTTACCTGTCCAGGAATATTTATACTTTGATGAGAAGAAGATGTGGCAGCCTGGCATATTTGAAATTCTAGACGGGAAAGAGAGCCAGAAAGCCCTTAAAGAAAGATATACTGAATAGAGTCATCTGCAATGACTGGCAAATATGGTTAGCACAGTATATTAGGAAACAGAATACTCTCATTTCCTTCTTCTGGGAGTACAAAGTATAGAGGAATCTAATATCTTTTGTAAAAATATTTCTGTATTTATTGTTTATTCTCCCAAATGGCTATTCTCCCAAAAGGCAAATAGTGTAGTCTCAGAGTTTGGATTTAGCCTTAGAGTTTCTCTAAATACTACTTGTCTGATGTTTCTTTAATATGGAGATTAAACGCAAACATGAAATTAGCTTCCTTGAAACATTCACTTTGAACTTTGCTTTTCTGCTACCAAGGAGATGATCTTTTGAACGGATGCCCTGTCACATTGACAGTGTGTTCAGAGCTTGGATGTGGGCCAACTTCGCTTAGCCATTTTTCCTTATTTAGCTCGCTCAATATTATTGGCAGTTTGCTTCCACCAAAACCCCTGTTTTCTAAAGGATTTTTGACAACTTCAAGTGGGTTCAATATCTTTCATGGGAGGTTGTGCTAACTGGTCAGAAAACCTGAAGTGCCAATTATAGCAGCAGCAGAAGTTGAGTTGCTTTTATTTTACTGGGAATATAAGGGAATCCTGTGCAGGCCAATATATAGAGACTATGATGTAACTTTTCAAGTATAACACAACTGAGAAACTATTTAAATTACATAGCGTTCCTTTTTTGAATGGTCTTAGAGGGACTTTTTGGATAATTTCAAAATTCTCTCATTAGTTTTATAGCTTGGTGATTAACATTATCATTTCTCTTTGAAAAGGAGCATTTAGTTTTATGATGAGCATGACTGTTTCCCTCTGTTTTGTTGATATATGAAAGTAATTGAATCAGCACCATTCTTTTCTCAATTTTTGGAAACTCAGGCTAGTTGATGGGATAACTCTTTAAGTTAAACTACCTATTTGATGCATTTGCTGAAATGTAAAGACTGAAAAATCCACAGCTCTTAACTTGTCATTTTGGTAGCATCATTCATTGGTGAAAATAGAATATTTGCTAATGAGGAACATTGTGTTTGTGTGTGTGTGTATGTGTGTGTGTGTGTGTACGTTTTAATACAGAATTTTTTTTTTAAAAAAAAAGCCTGGCAGCCATTGGGAACACCACTGACTAGACAGAGAGAAAATGTTCTTCAATTCACACTTCTCAAATACATTTTATGATGATCCTGGCTGTATAAGGAAAGCTTTATGAATTCAATGAGGCCCTTTTTACAATATTTTTGTATGTTATATGTAGTATGAATACTCCTCTTTTTAAGTAAACACAGCATGCAATACTCTAAGCCTAATAAAGCAGGGAAATAATTCATTTTATGTATTCTCCATCCTCAAAGTTAAAGTGCCACGTGTTAAACTGTGAGGAGTGAAAGTATTGTCCAGCTTTATTAGGCAATGAAGGAAGGCAAAGCCACAAAGATAGAGGTAGTGGTGTAAAGTTGGGAACTATGGGAAATTCTGTGGTTCAGGAAGGAAAATGGGTAGCCAATAGTAGACAAAAGATGCTCAGGTTGCTGCTGCGTGGGAAATATAAACTGTTAGTGTTCAATTGTTTGATTTCAACAATCAGCATTTTAATGGCCTTAGACAAAAAAATTTTTAGGCTGGCATATTATTTCTCGTACTCCCCATCATTTATAATAGAGAATGATGGGAAATTAAGAAGAAAGTAATTTTAGCAGTCACTTTATTAAAAAATTAATTTTTCCATAAAGTAAGATATACATACACAGTCTTTGGAAATATCTATTTTATCAGATTTTTAATTTTAGTATCAGATTTTATTTGAATTTATGTACTATGTTCTGTTTAGAAATTTTTTATATTTGTATTAATTCACTTGATTAAATGCTTGATCAGTGTCGAAATATCCTATTTATAGATCGGGCAAAATAAACAACAATAACAATAACTGCAAATCCTCATTGGCAAGGACATAATTTCATGGCTTGCAGATAGCCGTCTTCCAAGAGTCATTGTTTTACACTGATCTCATCGGTAGCTGTCATTTGTTGAGTGTTTATTATGTGTTAGATATACTAGAAATATTATTTTATTAAGTCATTACAACTGGCAGAGGCTCACCGAGTTCAGGTAATATGCCAGAGGTCATATAGTGAGTTAGAAGCCAAACTGGGTTTATGTCCAGGTCAACCTGGCTCCATATTCTACATGTGTTACCACTATAGTACTCTTCTTCTAGCAGTTTTCATTACAGACATTTTCTTGACATTTCCTACCACTTTTCCTTACAATGCCTTGGCTACAGGTCAAGTACTACTGCTGAAATAAGCAACACATTTCATTTTTGCCTTCCTTGAATATTCTCTTGGCTGTGTCAGACAGGACCAACTGTTTGTTCTTGGGTCCTGAGGAGGCTGTGATAGAACTGTGCTTGGAAGCTCTTAGGTATATTCTCAGACTCTGTCTTCTGACTTGGTGATAGTGGCAGGAAAGGAGAACAATGTCAGAGGGTCAGCCACGTCTGGGAGAAAGATTCCGGGCAGAGTAGAGCTGTGCAAGCTTCCCTCCCACGCCCTTCTCTTTGCCGGTCAGCAGTGTCTTCTGAGATTTGGAGACGAGACGGCAGAACAATCTTGCTTAGCTGACACTCAGAAGCATTCCAGAGGAAAGAATGAGCAGGATGCTTCAATTTTACAGTGGGGGTGGGGGAACGGGGAAGTCTGTGTTCTAACCTTGAGCCATGGAACTGACACAAACCATAAGGAGAGTCCACAGGGAAAAGGAACAGAAAAAACTCTTTGACAGTTCTGCTGCTTGAGGGCGACCTACCCCTCACTCCCTTATTTCTGTTTATAATAAGACATTAAATAGGGATAGAGAAATTTGTAAAAGAAAAATCCTTGGCAATGTGGCTGGCGTATGCTTTTGGAATCTGGAGAAATCTTGCATAACGAAGTTAATTTTTATGGCATAGTGAATTTTCTATTGGTCTGGATAGAAGCATTCTGACAATGGGAATCAACAAAAGGGAAATTCTTCATGCTATACATTAGCACTAATGTTTGACATATTCCCCCCTCCTCTCCCTTCCTCCCTTCTTCCCATCCTTCTTTCCTTCCTTTAAAAAAATTAAGCACCTAGTATATATGAGTCTGTGCCAGCAGCTGGGGATATAAAGATAAATCAGATATGGATCTTACCCTGAGTAATACAATATATTCATATTATATATAAAAATAATATACCATGATTAATATAACAGGGGGAATTGAACATATGGTAAGTGCAAATAAGGTGCTAGAGGAGTTCAACTTCATTTGTTTATTCATTTAACGGATATTTGTTGGGAATGTTAGAGACTAGGCATTGAACTAGTGCTGGGGTTAGGGCTGGGGCTGCCCTCCTGCAGCTTCAAGTTCACTGGAGGACACAGGCCTGTTATCAGACACTCACAGTGAAGAATGGTCAGTGCTAAATCTCATTCTTTAAACAAATAATTTTTGTTGCCTACTAAATGCCAAGCATTTCTTAAGAGAGGTTGAGGTGAATTCATGGAGAAGGTCTCATTTGAGCTGGATTGTAAAGGGTGGGTTTGAACACAGAGATGGGGGGAGAAAAGCATTCACATTTGAGAATGAGGGGAGAGCGATGGTAAGCATTTGAGATTTCAGGAGGAAAATAATGGTAACAATCACAGTAGCTAACCTTATGTAGTATTTTCTCTGCTAGGTACTGTTCTAAACATTTGGTATATACTTTATTAACTCAAGTGTTCCTCAAAACATCTCTGTAATTTGGATACTGTTGCCATTTTACATATGAGGAAATTGAGGCACAGAGAGGTTAAATGATTTGCCTAAAGCCACACAGCTAGTAAGGGGTTGATCTGGGATTCAAACTCAGGCAGTCTGTAACTTGTCTATACAATCTCTATAGCAGGCTTGCTATAAACTTGCTATAAGCAAAGTTGAGGAAGGGGAAAGTTGTGATGTGGAAAATAGCAAGCAGCTCAATTTGACCTGTGATTAAGGTTGGTGGGGAGGAAGTGCGGGAAATAAATTGGCAAGGCAATTTGGGCCATATTATAAAAGACCCTGAGAGTCAGATTGTATGAATTTCCTTTTGCAGATAAAGGGGAGCCACTGAAGGTTTTTGAGCAGGGAGGACTGTGATCTGAGCTGTGCTTCAGAAGATTCAGCCTGAAATACTGTGTGAGATGAGGGCCGACAAGGCAGGGAAAGAAGTTAGGGACTGATTGTGGCGACAGGTGGGAATGAGGCTTGGTGACAGTAATGAGAGAGTTATTAAAAAGGGAGTTTTGCAGGGCCTGGGAACTTATTAGAATGCAGAGGTGTCGTGTTAACCTTTGGCCTGTGCCAGGCAGTGGTCAGAAAGGGTTAAATGAATATGCCAGCTATGGAAATTTCTTGGGCATTAACATTTTCCACTTTTCTTTGGTTGTATCAAATGCCCTTGTGATGGGAGAAAAAGAACAAACATCAAAAGTACCTTTTAACTTCACAATTCTTTCTAAATTTCTTTAAACTTATAGGCTATACTGCTGATTTGCAGACTTCAAAGTACACAGAAGGATCAGGGTCAGATTGAAAAATTATTTCTTACAGTTTGATAAAATATGCATGTAAATCCTATGACCTGCCACTGAAATTATTTGTGTTAATGTAACTTTGTAACACTAATTGCACTGTTTAAGGCCATTTTTTTCCCCCTCACACAGCTTTTTCTCTGTAAGTGCTGGAAAAATTTTTGCTTATTATTTATGCTGTACTTTGCAGATTCCACATGTTGTTTGTGGATTCAAAAATATCAAGTTTTTTTTTTGGAAGAATTATGGCAAGAAGAATAACTAGACTGTATTCCTATGGGCAATGGTTGGGACGTTTGCATTCAACTTGCTATCATTAAAAAATTTTTGTTTTAGTCCTTATTACCTATGAGAACACCATCTCAGTATGTTATGTTTGTGATAATTTTTCTCAGAAGTAACACATTACGGTTTTTCAATTCTTTTTCAAGCGGGAGTCTCTCCTCTTCTTCCTCCAATGTGAAGGGAGGAAACCAAGATAGAAAATTGAGAATTGAGGCTTTCCCCAGAAACTCACCAGGTTTTCCTATATTTGTGAGATTCTCATTAATAATGATATCAGGATCTCTATGCTTTTGCAGATTAAAGTTTTGTTTTGTAGATTGAAATTTTGTTGGAATTGATGGAAATATACCATTTAATGGTACTGAATATTGTTCTGCAGTTTTTAGATATTGGTCATTTGTAGTTTTCCTCTTGGATTTGAATACTGATATTTTCTTGGTTATGTGGTATCTTTACAATTGTTTTTAATGGTCTCCTTGGCTTTACCAGAGGTTTGAGGCAGTATTGTGAAATGGTTAAGAAAATAGGCTTTGGGTTCTACAATTGCTTCTCAAACTTCAATGTGCGTATGAATCACTGGAAGAATTTTTAAAGGGCAAACTCTGATGTCGTGTCAGACTATGATCAACAAATCTGGGGTGGGGCCTGAAATTCTGCATTTCTGATAAATTAGCCTATGGACCAGATTTTGAGTGGCACAGTCTAGGCCCCCGTCCTTGTGTATATGACTTCCTGTGTGACTTGGAGCAAATCATTAATTGTTCTTTAGTTCATTTTCCTCATTTGCCATGTACTGTAGGGAAGCTGTGAGAATTAAGTGAGAAAATGTATGCAAAGAGCCTGACATGTTGAAACTTTAATGAAGTAAATAGTAGCTACTGTTATTCACCATTGCCTTTGTAAGTGGGCCACCATTTTAAGAGCTTGCTGAGAAGTCAAAATCGTTGCATGCTGACTAAATCTGGCTTTGGTGCAAAAGTCCTTAGTTGAGGTTCTGTCTCTTCCATGTATTGCTGTGGGACCACAGATAGGTCATTTCATCTCATTTCGTCTTATTTGTAAAATAAGAGAGGGTTGGGCTAGAAATTAGTGAAGTTTCTTTTAACTTAAAACTTAAAAACCAGTGATTGTATAACCATTCAGTGGAGTATGCTATTCTGTTTTTTAAAATGTTAACACAGACTAAATTGTGTATTTGTTTCTTCTGCCTATCAATTCATTTGATTTAAATTTGATTTAAAATGTCCCCAATAATTTCTCTCCTTGCCCCTCATATGTTGGTTATTGTTTTGATAAAGAGTTCCAGAGGTCTGTTGGGGCTGCAAATTCAAGCTATAGCTAATTCTGAAGTATCCAAAAAAAAGCTCAATCGGCATATTAGAGAAACCACTATGTAGTGGAAGACAAAAATTGCTTTTGGCTGCTCTGTAAATTATCACATCTGAACCATTATGATAGCTTATAAAATAATTCAGAATGCCCCCCCCCCCCAGTTGCTTGGATAATTGTCTATAGCTTGCCTCCAAATTTCAATCTTACAGAAAAGTCATCCCCCAAATATTTCAATCTTAACTACCAGCACATTTTGAAAACTATATTAAATTATTTAACATGATAGAGGTATCAAATGTAAGTGTTATCTCCAAAGGGAAAAGATCTTTATTCAGAAAATAAATTGCACCATGGACAGGCATTTGGGAAAACATCTATTATACAAGATTTTTTAGTCATCGGAATTTTCTTTAGCTGCCTTGTCAGCTTTAGGGTATGAACATGAGTTTGTAGTAATGAATAAATAGAAATTTGAAAATGGGAGATAGGAGAGTTGATTTTTATTAATATGGAGATATTCTTGTCCATTTCCAAAAACATTTTGAAGTAGCTGGAAGCTTTGTTAAAAATGCAACATTGACAAAGAAATGGTGAGATGGCTACTATTACACACTGCAAATAGGAATGCAAATTTGTATCACCTTTCTGGGAAGCAATTTGTCAATATTTTTTAAGAGTGTTAAACATATTAATGTTTTTTGACCTATTGATTCTACTTTTAAGGTTCTGTTGTAAGGAATAAATATGAAATGAGAGTACAGGTTTATGTTTGAAGATTTTAATTATATTATTTATAATAGTGATATGTTAGACTGTAAGTTTGAGGGCAGTGATTATGCTTGTTTATGCCCATTATTATATCATTGGTGCCTCTTATAGTTTCTGGTACTCACTAGGCATTCAACAAATATTTACTGAATAAGTGAACCTAAATTCCCAGCAATGGGGAAATGGCTAAATAAAAGATGGTATATCACATAAGATGGAATATTATGCAGCTGTTAAAAACATGCTTATGTGGATTTTTTAATTATACGTGAAATACTCATTTAAAAAGCAAGATAAAACACTGCATATATAGTATGAGATAAACTGTGTAAAAATGTGTGTGTATAACATTAAGACTAGAAGAAAAGTCATTAAAATGTCAATAGTGATCACGTCTGAATGGTGGGTAGAGAGGTGCTATATTTCTTTATTTTCCAAATTTTCTCCAGTGTGCACATTATTTTACATTAAAAAAGGTTTTGTTTTTTTTTCCCCTAAAACCAAGCTTATAGATACAGAGAGCCAACTGGGGATTGCCAGAGGTGGGGAATGGAGAGTGGGCCAAATGAGTGAAGGGGATCAAAAGAGACAAAATTCCAGGTATAAAATAAATGTCATGGGGATGTAAGGTAAGACATGATGACTATAGTTAATAATACTATATTGCATATTTGAAAGTTGCTAAGAGAGTAAATCTTAAAAGCTCTCATCACAAGAAAAACCATTTTATAATTATGCATGGTGACAGATATTAACTAGACTTATTATTGTTATCATTTCACAATGTATACAAATATGGAATCATTACATTGTAAAACTGAAACTAATATAGTGTTGTATGTCAACTATACCTCAAAAAAAAATGTTCTTTTCTTAAATGCAGTATTTTCCTTAAGCAATTGGAAAGACTGTATAAACATTCTCAGTCTAAACAAGAAGACTTTTTCTTTTAACGATTTATTGAGTTCTTTGTTTTCTCTGCTTTAAAATGCATTGAAGAAAAATAGAAACATAGCCCACATGAAGACTTGCATGCAAGTACTTGTAATAATATTTATAAAGACTTGAATACAAATGTTGATAAAGACTTGCATGAAAATGTCCATAGTAGTGTTATTCATAATAACCAAAAAGCAGAAGCAAACCAAATATTTATCAGTCAGTAAATGGATTAAACAAAATGTGGCATATCTGAACAATGGAATACTATTCAGCAACAAAAAGGAATAGGTACCAATACAGGCTACATCATGGAGGAACCCCCAAAATGTTAGGCTAAGTGAAAGAAGTCAGATGCAAAAGACCACGTATCATGTGATTCCTTTTACATGAAATATCCAGAAAAGGCAACTCTGTGGAGGCAGAAAGTACATTAGTGTTTGCCAGAACCTGGAGGTCAGAATAGGAAGGAACTGTAAATGGGCATGGGGATCTCACTGGGGTGATGAAAATGTTCTAAAACTGGATTACTCTGATGGTTGTAAAACTTGGAAAACTTACTTAAAAAAATCATTCAAATGTACGTTTAAAATTGGTGCATTTTATAACATGTAGTTTAACACAGTTTAAAAAAAACATAATGGCATTGGATCAGTAGAAATCCACATAATCTGAGAATATAAAAGGAATATATAAAAAGATTATATACAAAAAGCAGGTGTTGTGTGTGTGAGGGGAAACCATACATCTTGTTTTATAACAGACAAAACTTTCTTTTTCATTTAGATGCATGGAATAATTCTTTAAGAAAAAAATGAGTCTAAGATAGTACAAAAATTGTTCTAAGGTACTTCTGTTATTGAACACATATTTTAGGTTTCATTTAATGTGAAATTCCTGTGATGCCACCCATAACATATGAATTTCAGGATCTAATTATTACCCTATTATAAGTTTCCTTCTCTGATTAAGAACACAGACCTGGAGAGGATGTGGAGAAAAGGGAATCTCATACACTGTTGGTGGGAATGTAAACTGGTGCAGCCACTCTGGAAAACAGTATGGAGAGTCCTCAAAAAATTAAGAATAGAACTACCACATGATCTAGCTATTCCACTTCTGGGTATTTATCCAAAGAACACGAAAACACTAATTTGAAGAGATATTTGCACCCCTATGTTCATTGCAGCATTATTCACAATATCCAAGACTTGGAAACAACCTAAGTGCTCATCAATGGATGAATGGATAAAGAAGATGTAGTATAGGAGGGGCGGAGCAAAATGGCGGGGTGAGCTGACCCAGGATTCTCTCCCCTCCAAAATACAACAAAGGATTGGAAAAACTGAATTTCAGAGAATAAATCTAATACCAACACGTTAGAGACCTACAATACCAAGAAGGCGGAGATCATAAACCTTGCTTACAGCCTCAGAGGTGCTGGAATGGTAGGAGAGAACATTGCTCCCTCCTCTAGAGTCTGCGATCGCTGCTGCGCAGGTGGGGAAGGAGCGGGAGAGGGGCGCGTGACCGGGGGATCATCCAGGACTCCCACCACTGGTTCACTGGAAACCCGCTGATGGGGGAAAGCTTCCGTGCATGGGGACCCCATAAACCCAGGGCCTCGGGAGGCCAGAGAAAAGAACTGATTTGAATCCAGATCGGCTCACAAGAATAGCAGCCCCTCCCTCCCAGCCAAGCTACTGGGCGCCGCCATCTTGCCCAAGGCAGAGAGCTCAGAACGTGTAGCTCTCGACCCCCATCTAGTGGCAACAGGCTGTAACTGCAACCGAATTCTACCACCATGCAAAAAAACCACTCCTCTACCATCCAGCAATTTATAACAGCCCCAGACCAGAGGGAAAACAATAAAAACACAGAATTAAGTCCTGAGGACTTGGAATTAGGTAAACTAAGTGATAATGAGTTCAGAGCAGCTATAATCAAAAAACTCAATGAGGTAGAGAGAAAGATAGAGAAACAAGCCGAGTTCTGGAGTTACTTCACAAAAGAGATTGAAATCATAAAGAAGAATCAAACAGAATTACTAGAGATGAAAAACACAATGGACCAGATAAAACAGAATACCCATTCAGATTCCCTGAATGCCCATGTAGACACCATAGAAGAGCAAATTAACATAATTGAAGATAGACAGGCTGAATGGCTCCAGACAGAGGAAGAAAGAGAACTAAGAATTAAAAAAAGAGGAAAATCTCCGAGAGATAGTGGATTCAATGAGGAGTAAGAACTTAAGGATCATAGGAATTCTCGAGAACGTGGAAAAGGAAAATGGAGCAGAAAGTGTGCTTAATGAAATTATTGAAGAGAACTTCCCAAATCTAGGGATTGGCGGAGAAATGTGTGTAGAGGAAGCTTTCAGATCTCCTAGATTTGTCAATGTAAAAAGACCTACTGCAAGGCACATAGTAGTAAAATTGGCAAGAAGAAAAGATAAAGAAAGAATACTCAGGGAAGTAAGAAAAAAGAAGAGAATAACCTATAAAGGAGCCCCTATCAGATTGTCAGTGGATTTCTCTACAGAAACCTTACAAGCTAGGAGAGAATGGAGTGACATATTCAAAGCTTTAAAAGATAAAAATCTTCAGCCAAGAATACTCTATCCAGCAAGAATTTCCTTCAGATATGAGGTAGAAATTAAATCTTTTCCAGACAAACTAAAGTTAAGGGTAACTAAGAGCCCTCCATTACAAGAAATCCTCAAGAAGGCTCTCATACCTGAACAAAGAATAAAAGGAGAAAAGGGTCACAATCCACAGACTAGGGAGACTGATGGATAGAACCAGAATAGGATAGCAAATATTCAACTATAGCATTAGGTAAAGGTAAGGAAACTACCAAAGCAAGGACAATCTTATCACTCTAACTACAAATTCATAACACGAGTTGGAATAAGAAATGAAAATAATTATTTAGGAGTGGAAGAGCAAAGGGTCTAAATCAGTATTGGCCAAGTAAGTAAGAGACCACCAGAGAATAGACTATATTATACATGAGATTCTAAATGCAAACTTCAGGGTAGACACTAAAATAAAATACCAAACAGAGTCACAAATCATAAATAAGGAAAAATCTAAGAAACCCAGCATAAGAAATTGCAGTATTAAATGGGTAGGCTAAAGCACACAGGAAAAGAAATGCAGGAAAAGAAGATAATGAGCGACAGATTGACAGCATTAAGTCCACATGCATCAATAATCACTCTCAATGTAAACGGATTGAACTCTCCAATAAAAAGACAGAGTGGCAAAATGGATTAAAGAACAAGAGCCAACAATTTGTTGCCTCCAGGAAACACACCTCACCCCCAAGGACAAACACAGGCTCATGGTGAAGGGGTGGAGGAAAATACTTCAAGCTAATAGCAGGAAAAAAAGGGCAGGTGTTGCAATTCTTATATCAGACCAAGTGGATTTCAAAATAAGACAGGTAAAGAGAGACACACAGGGACAATATATCGTGATCAAAGGGACACTTCATCAAGAAGAAATAATGCTTATAACTATCTATGCACCCAACACAGGAGCACCAAGATTCATAAAGCAACTATTAACAGACCTAAAGGAAGATGTTAAAAACAACACAATAATAGTAGGGGACCTCAACACCCCACTCACATCAATGGACAGATCATCCAGACAGAAAATCAACAAGGAAATAGTGGAGCTAAATGAAAAACTAAAACAATTGGACTTACTAGACATATATAGATCACTTCACCCTAAAAGAGCTGATTACACATTCTTCTCAAGTGCACATGGAACATTCCCAAGGATAGACCTTATGTTGGGAAACAAGGCAAGCCTCTACAAATTAAAAAAAATTGAAATAATAACAAGCATCTTCTCCGATCATAGTGCTATAAGGCTAGAAATTAATTACAAGAAAAAAAGCTGAGAAAGGCACAAAGATGTGGAGACTAAACAACACACTACTGAACAAGCAATGGATCATTGAAGAAATTGAAGAAGAAATCAAAAAATACCTGGAAACAAATGAAAATGGTAGCATGCCATACCAACTCATATGGGATAAAGCAAAAGCTGTATTAAGAGGAAAATTCATCGCAATACAGGTACATCTTAACAAACAAGAAAAATCCCAAATAAGCAATCTTAAACTACACCTAACTGAACTAGAGAAAAAAGAACAAATAAAGCCCAAAGACAGCAGAAGGAGAGAAATAATAAAAATCAGAGCAGAAATAAATACTATTGAAACAAAAAAGGCAGTAGAAAGGATCAATGAAACAAAGAGCTGGTCTTTTGAGAAGATAAATAAAATTGACAAACCACTAGCCAGACTTACAAAGAAAAAAAGGGAGAAAGCTCAAATAAACAAAATCAGAAATGAAAGAGAAGAAATAACAACAGACTCTGCAGAAATACAATGGATTATAAGAGAATACTACGAAAAACTATATGCCAACAGAATGGATAACCTAGAGGAAATGGATAAATTCTTGGACTCCTACAATCTCCCAAAGCTCACTCAAGAAGAGGCAGACAATTTGAACAGACCAATCACATGGAAAGAGATTGAAACAGCAATCAAAAACATCCCAAAGAATAAAACCCCAGGACCAGATGGCTTTCCTGGGGAATTCTACCAAACTTTCAGAGAGGATTTAATACCTATCCTTTTCAAGCTATTCCAAAAAATTAGGGAAGATGGAACACTTCCTAACACATTCTATGAGGCCAACATCACGCTGATACCAAAACCTGACAAGGACACCACGAAAAAAGAGAACTACAGGCCAATATCACTGATGAACATAGACGCAAAAATTCTAAACAAAATTTTGGCAACCAGAATTCAGCAATTCATCAAAAGGATCATACATCATGATCAGGTGGGATTCATACCAGGGACACAGGGATGGTTCAACATCCGCAAATCAATCAACGTGATACACCACATCAACAAACTGAGGAATAAAAACTACATGATCATCTCAATAGATGCAGAGAAGGCACTTGACAAGATCCAACAGCCATTTATGATAAAAACTCTGAACAAAATGGGCATAGAAGGAAACTACCTCAACATAATAAAGGCCATATATGACAAACCCATAGCCAACATCATACTCAATGGGCAAAAACTGAACGCCATCCCCCTGAAAACAGGAACGAGACAAGGATGCCCTCTATCACCACTCTTATTTAACATAGTACTGGAGGTCCTGGCCAGAGCAATTAGGCAAGAAAAAGGAATAAAAGGAATCCAAATAGGGAGGGAAGAAGTGAAACTCTCGCTGTTTGCAGACGACATGATCTTATATATAGAAAACACCAAAGAATCCATTGGAAAACTCTTAGAAGTAATCAACAACTACAGCAAAGTTGCAGGGTATAAAATCAATTTGCATAAATCAGTAGCATTTCTATACTCCAATAACGAACTAACAGAAAAAGAACTCAAGAACACAATACCATTCACAATCACAACAAAAAGAATAAAATACCTTGGGGTAAATTTAACTAAGGAAGTGAAGGACCTATATAATGAAAATTACAAGTCCTTTCTGAGAGAATTGGATGACGACATAAGGAGATGGAAAGACATTCTATGTACATGGATTGGAAGAATAAACATAGTTAAAATGTCCGTTCTACCTAAAGCAATCTACAGATTCAATGCCATCCCAATCAGAATCCCAATGACATTCTTTACAGAATTAGAACAAAGAATCCTAAAATTCATATGGGGCAACAAAAGACCCCGAATTGCTAAAGCAATCCTGAGAAAAAAGAACAAAACGGGAGGCATCACAATCCCTGACTTCAAAACATACTACAAAGCTACAGTAATCAAAACAGCATGGTACTGGTACAAAAACAGGTGCACAGATCAATGGAACAGAATTGAAAGCCCAGAAATAAAACCACACATCTATGGACAGCTTATCTTTGACAAAGGAGCTGAAGGGCATACAATGGGGAAAAGAAAGTCTTTTCAACAAATGGTGCTGGGAAAACTGGAAAGCCACATGTAAAAGAATGAAAATTGACCATTCTTTTTCACCATTCACCAAAATAAACTCAAAATGGATCAAAGATCTAAAGGTGAGACCTGAAACCATAAGGCTTCTGGAAGAAAACATAGGCAGTACACTCTTTGACATCAGTATTAAAAGGATCTTTTCGGACACCATGCCTTCTCAGAGAAGGGAAACAATAGAAAGAATAAACAAATGGGACTTCATCAGATTAAAGAGCTTCTTCAAGGCAAATGAAAACAGGATTGAAACAAAAAAACAACCCACTAACTGGGAAAAAATATTTGCAAGTCATATATCTGACAAAGGCTTAATATCCATAATATATAAAGAACTCTCACAACTCAACAACAAAAAATCAAACAACCTGATCAAAAAATGGGCTGGAGACATGAACAGACGTTTCTCCAAAGAAGATATACGGATGGCCAATAGGCACATGAAAAGATGCTCATCATCGCTGATCATCAGGGAAATGCAAATCAAAACTACACTAAGATATCACCTTACACCCATTAGAATGTCAAAAATATCTAAAACTAATAGTAACAAATGTTGGAGAGGTTGTGGAGAAAAAGGAACCCTCATACACTGCTGGTGGAAATGCAGACTGGTGCAGCCACTATGGAAAACAGTATGGAGATTCCTCAAAAAATTAAAAATAGAACTACCATACGATCCGGCCATCCCACTACTGGATATTTATCCAGAGAGCTTGAAGTCAGCAATCCGAAAAGTCCTATGCACCCCAATGTTCACTGCAGCATTATTTACAATAGCCAAGACATGGAAGCAACCTAAGTGCCCATGAACAGACGAATGGATAAAGAAGATGTGGTACATATATACAATGGAATACTACTCAGCTGCAAAACAGAACAAAATCATTCCATTTGCAATAACATGGATGGACCTTGAGGGAATTATGTTAAGTGAAATAAGCCAGCTAGAGAAGCATAATCCGTGTATGACTCCACTCATATGAGGAATTTAAAAATGTGGACTAAGAACAGTTTAGTGGATACCAGGGGAAAGGTGGGGTCGGGGGTGGGCACAAAGGGTGAAGTGGTGCACCTACAACACGAATGACAAACGTTAATGTACAACTGAAATTTCACAAGATTGTAACCTATCATTAACTCAATAAAAAAAATAAAATAAAAAAAAGATGTAGTATATATACACACATATACTACTCAGCCTTAAAAAAAGATGAAATCCTGCCATTTACGACAACATGGATGGACCTTGAGAGCGTTATGCTAAGTGAAATAAGTCAGATAGAGAAAGATAAATACCATATGATTTCACTCATGTGGAAGATAAAAACAACAGCAACAGTAAACAAACACATAGATGCAGAGAATACATTGGTGATTACCAAAGGGGAAGTGGGGGGAGGAATAAAATGGTACATTTGTATGGTGATGGATGGTGATTAGACTTTGGATGGTGAACATGAGGTAGCCTACACAGAAATCAAAATATAAAGTTCTACACCTGAAATTTATATAATGTTGTAAACTAATGTTACCTCAATAAAAATTAAAAAAAAAAAAAAAAAAGAGCACAGCCCTGGGTTTTTGCTGGGAGAAGGAGCTTCCTTTGATCAGGATTGCATTTTCCCAGCACTTCCCGGTCCATGTGACTCTTCCAATGGAGATTTCCCCGTGGGAAGTTGTTTTCTTCAAGTCTGAAAAACAATCTTTACTCAATAGTTCTTTAATTCAATTTACAGTGAAGTTAGTAGTTTAGAAAAAAACATTTTGTTAGCTTGTTTATCAATAAGACAAGTTGTCCCGGCCTCTGTTGGTGAAACAGAGAGAAGTAACAACAGCTGAGGGCCCAGGCAGGGCAGATGGCATGAAAAACCAGACCAGGCTCTCTTCCTCTGAGGCACTGTGGGGGTTTTGAGTTACCCAAGGTGGGGATCTGACCCCCCCACCCATCCACGTCTTCCTAGTAACAATTGCGCAACTATAGGATTTCCTTGGCTCTACAAACACGGGCGTTTCCCCCACTGTTGCTTTGAACGCTGCACTCTAATGTAATAGGAGATCCTAATTTGAACAGCAGAGATTGATTTTACTGTTGTTGCAAAAGGATGGGAGGTAAGTGATCGCCCAATGCCTGGACCCTTTAATGAGCCGGCATCTCAGCTTTCTGGAGGGTGTCAACTGCCACCAGGAAAGCACAGAGATGGAACTACTTTTACAAAAGAAAAAGGGAGGAACTTGCCTTTCATCCGACCATTTAGCTGTTATTTTAAACCAAAGCTTACTCTTACTGTAGGCTTGTGTTCCTAATTATAAAGGCCAATCCCCTTACGTCAAGCTCACAGAGCAGTGCCGTCCGGGGGAGGACTGGACTCGGACTCAGAGCCCACGTCAGGCAGGCCGGTGGACTCAGCCTGGAGGTGGACTTTCAGCTTTTTCATTTTAGTTTTGAGATTTTTGTTTTGGGGGGTGGGGTCACTTCTCTTTGTCTTCAATGTCATAATTGTACAATATGCACATTATTTCCTTTCTCCTACTCCTCAGTGCATGGCATTGTCTTCAGACCCCTTAGTGTGTGCATGATGACTTTCAACTGCCACTTACCTGTATTTGTGTGCCTGAGGACTTTGTTTTCCTGGAATGAAGGATGAAGAATTAGGGAATCAACATGTGTCCCCTACTCCCAGCCCTCTAATGATGACTCTCGGGAGTTGATATATAAATACCCTAATTCCCTTGCCGCTTGTGTGGATTATTCAGAAGCATACATTTTACCCCATCTCCAGAGTTTCTCTGTGGGATTAAACTTCAGATAGTTGCTCTCCGTGGCAGCTGGTTTAATAACACGTCTTATGTTGGCTGCTTTCCTTCCCTGCATCACTTTCCACTTCTCTACCTATGTTCCCTGTACCTCCCATATACACCACTTGCGCTAAAATCCTTTTCTTAGAGCCTGCTTTTGGGAGGACCTAAATTAAGATACCCTCAAATCCACTTTGAAGGATAAAGTCGGGAGAGGGGGGCAAAATTGGAGCTCTGAGTTCTCCAGAGAATTGCCCTTACTCTGCATGTGGTAGGACCCATTGTATTGTAAGAACCTGAGTTTAGTTACATTATGGATTATAGGTCTTTTGTGGCCTGGTTGGATGCCCAACACTGTGTATGAGATATTTTGATGGCAGATCTGTTTCAAATTCCAAATAACCCACTTCCAGATTAATCTAATGCCCACACTTAGCTACCTGTATTATTTCAACAATGTTTTTGAAAAAAATCTTTACTTTTTCAAGAGCATCAGAATTAATGTGGAATATGAACAAGATTAGAAACCATGGTCATATTGAGACAGGTAAAAAAATTAAAATGATTGCTTTTAAGAAATAAACTGATGGGGCCTGCCTGGTGGCATAATGGCTAAGTGTGTGCATTCCACTTTGGTGGCCTGGGGTTCACAGGTCCTGGGCACGGACATACACACTGCTCATCAAGCCATGCTGTGGTGGTGTCCCACATACAAAATAGAGGAAGATTGGCACAGATTTTAGCTCAGGGATGATCTTCCTCAAGCAAAAAGAGGAACATTGGTAACAGATGTTAGCTCAGGGCCAATCTTCCTCATCAAAAAAAGAAAAAAGGGAAAAAATAGAAAGAATGTGACAGTTTCCAGATTAACTGCAACAGAACTCTGATTAGAATTTCCAGATAATTTTTTCTCTTCTCCTATTTTATTTCTTCACTCCAAAATCATTTATTGAGTGCCCACTGTGAACCATGTACTAGCCTGAGCTCTGTGAGTGTAAGAATGAAAGACATAATCCCTGTTCTTGTGAACCCGTGGTCTAATAGGTAAGCTGACAAGTAGACAATTACAATAAGGGTGAAGTAAGTGCTGGGGCAGAGAGAGAAGCGCAAATGCTCCAAGAGTGCAGAGCAAGCGTTTGTGTCCCAGAGAAGGCGATGTTGGAACTAAATCCTAAGGAGGTGGAGAATTATCTAGGCAAAGGGCCCTTCTGACTGAGGGAAGCAGGGGTGCAAAGACACAGAGGCAATGCAAACTATTGATTGTCTCCCCGTGTCTGTCGTCCCTTACTTTGTTTTAGAATTAAACCTTCCAAGTTTTAGCTGAGCAGCTAGAGACTACATTTCCCAGCCTAGTGTTAGGACTACTTTTGGCTCATGAGATATGAGCAAAAGTGATATGGGTTGCCAGTCTCTTTCTGGAATTTAGATGAGAAAGAAACATCTGTCTACTATGAATCACAATAGATATGTATATTTTATAGCAGCTTAACTATGACTAATATAGTAGGTTCGGGGAGCTGCAAATACTATAGTTCAGTATGGCTGGAGTGCAGTGGGAGAGGAGAGTGGTGATGTAGATGGCCAGAAAAATGAAACAGGGGCCAGATCCTGAAAGGTCCTACGTGCCATGCTGGGGTGGTTGGATTGTCGTCCCGAAGCCTATGGAAACCCTTTGAAAGATCCTTGAGCTTGCTTGAGCTCGCAGCTGACTATGATTTTTCTTTCTGAGATAACAATTGTATAGAATTTAAGAATCTCAGATAAGTTTTTAGTGTTGCTCACCTTGCTGTTTAGTTTGGTCTCCCACAGAACCCATCTGGTTACTTACAGTTGTTTACTGGCCGATGAGGAGCACACAGTTTTCTGGAGCCAGTATGTGGGGAAAGTAGGGCAGGAGGGGGACAGGGAGAGACCAGGTGAGATGGCTCTTGGGTAACCCTTCCCTTTTGCTGCTAACATTTTCCTCAGAGTGTTTCCAACTTCTGAAAGTTCCAGTGCTGGCAATTCTGCCCGGGGTTCTGGGAAAATGGCAGCAGGCCTGGTGTGCTGGACTAGTATAATCTAAGCCTGTGTGGGAAAGGGCCAGCAATGGCATTAGGCCCCGGTCATCTTCCTCACTGTTTCAGCTCTGTGAGGGTTCCCCTGTGCTCCAGAGGGGTTCCAGTGGCTGCTGCCAGTACAAATGGACTCTATCATATTTCCCTTGTCAATCCAAACTGGAGATGCTCAGAAGGAACTTTATTTAAAAAAACAAAAATGCCTGGGAAAAACCAAAAATATAAAAAAGAAAATACAAAATCCTACGAAAACGTGAGCTTACAAGGAATGGATTTCTTAACCTAAGATAATTTCTTTTCCACAGGTTTTCTGGTTGGCCTGGTTGTAGATCACCAGAGCTGCATCCTTCCCTTTCCTCCTCATGGCCTCGCCCGAAAGGAAAGTTTTCTGTTTGCACTTCAGCACGGTTGATCTGGGCAGCTCTGGAGGAGCTCAGGGCTGTGAGTGGGATAGCCCTCCAGGAGGCTGAAGTTGAGGAAAATCACAATTAATATTCCTTTTACTTAGGGTTGTCCCTTATCAGAGCTGACCAATAGTGGGACTGAAACTTCCCACCTGGAAATAATATAAAATCAGTAAAAGCTGATTCTAGAGGTCACATTTTAGCGCCCAAAGGTTCAGGAGTGGTGGACTGGGATTTGCATCATTGTACATGCTGAAAAAAAATACAAGTATTTTAGTTTTTAATTTTGGTAAAATACACATAATATAAAATTTACCGTCTTAATCATTTTTAAATGTATAGTTGAGTAGTGTTAAGTGTATTCACATTGTTATGTAACCAATCTCCAGAACTTTTTCATCTTGCAAAACTGAAACTATGCCAGTTAAATAACAACTCCTCAGTGAAATATATATTATATAAAATATATAATATGTTAAAATAATAAATAATAATAAATATATATATATATTTTTACCTGAAATATTTTTTTCCCATCCTCTTCACTTGGCCACTTCATTTTTCAGGTCTTAATTTTGATGGTCTGTTTTTCCAGGAAGACTTCCATGATTGTTGGCACCTGGTATATCCTCTTTTGTAGGACTTGTTATATTGGACTGTAACTGTATGTTTAATTTAGCCTGTAAGCTCCTCAATGACTGGCTGGGGTCTTATTTATTATTGTCTCCTCAGAGCTCAATACAGTGTCTGGATAAGGAGGTGCTGTGCAAGTATTTGTTGAATTGAAAACAATCTTTAAGATGACCAAGACTAATATAGATCCAAATGAAGTCAGTAGGGATGAATTTCAGACAACCACTTCTACACAAGATGTGTGACTGTCTGAATGAATTCCCCAAATTTTCTTTTTTTTTTTTTGGCTGCAGCAGATTTGCCCCGAGCTAATATCTGTGCCAAACTTCCTCTCTTTTGTACGTGGGATGCTGCCACATCATGGCCACTAACGAGTGGTGTAGGTCTGTGCCCGGGAACTGAACCTGGCCGCCAAAGTGGAACGTGCCAAACTTAACCACTAAGCCACAGGGCTGGTCCTCCCAAACCTTTTTGATCCACTTGCACTTGTGTTGAAGGGGAGGCACAGGAAAACAAAAAGTTCTCAGAATGACCCTGCTTTCAGGAAACGGAATTATAGGAACACGTGTATTTGTGGGGGAAGGAAAGTAGGAGTAGGAATTAGGAGGCCTGAGCTGAAGCCTTGACTTCTCTACTAATTATCTTTACGATCTTAGACAATTTATGCAATCTCTCTGAATGAAAGTTTTCTCATCTATAAAATGTAGATAGAATAAAACCTGCCCACCTTCTGTCACAGAGCTCTTGTGAAGATATGAAAATGCTTTATGATCTGTACAATACTGTACAGGCACTAATTATTAGAACCATAATATTACAGTGAGAGTTGTTGCTTAGGGAAGGGCAAGCAAGTTCCCTGAGGCAGACTCCAGAGACCCCCAGCTGAATTTCTCGGAGAAGTTTTCTTGAGGGGCTGAGCTGGGGCTTTAGAACGTGATTCCCTCAAAGAGAATGGTCAGCTTCTTTTTTCCAGACTGTATTGCTTGGCCTTCAGAGAGAGAGAGTGGTAGACACAATAAAAAGGGCTGTTGTGTAGAATCGGGATTTAGGGAAAGCAAGACTGGAGGTAAGGAGACAAATGCTGCGATGAGGTTGGGGGACATGGCTGAGACTATCTTTCATGCAGGTGAACCCAGGCAGGTTTGTTTCTTGGACACCTTTCCCAGGTTGGTATCTTGCTCCAAATGAGCCCCCGTTTAAAGTATAGTTGTAGCTTGAAACAGTTTTAAGAAGTCTCACAAGAAGATTAAATAAAAAGAAGAGTCTTCCCATCCGCCTGGCTTCTCTGCAGTTTCCAGACTGCTTCTCCTTTGTTAAAAGCGCTATCCACTTAAGGGGTAACATGCAGTTGCTCTAACTGTAAATTTAGACTTGGAAAAGTTAAAAGCTGTGCAACCTGATCTGAATAGAAATGTGGTCACAAAGCGTAAAGAAAGTCAATGAAAACAGGATTTTAATATTTTAGAAGCCATTTCCTCTGCTGCATTGGAAATTCAAATAGAACAGCACGGGGGCATGGGAATTGGAAGCAGAATATGAAACCTACCAGAACAGAAAAGAGAAACAGATACGCCTAGTTTCACTGACCATTATAAATAAAGAATCATTTGTTAATGAACAGCTCAAATATGGGAAACCCTCTTTTCCCATTTTAATTTCAAGAAATAAAAAGCAAACTTACTTAAGAATGCAGGTGAAGTTTTGGAATTGAGCAATTTTGGCCTACCTATTGTGCTGTTCAATGTTTATGTATTAAAACATGTTCTTGGACGACGTCTGGAGCCTTTGGTTATTTCAAATCACTTTCACGTCTACATCTGTTTCCCATTATAAATCTCCTCAGATTTGATTATTTTTTCCTATTGCTCACTTTCTCATTGAAAAAAAATAATATATTTATTTAATTTTACTTCCCCAATCCTTTTTTTTTTCTCTTTAGAGATGTGTATAAAATGTGGCTACTACCCAGAAACACCAAATGGAGAGGAGTGATTCTTAATGCTAAAAGATCAGTAAAATCACTTTTCCTTTGATTCAGAAAATAGGGCTGTCAGTTTGATAGGTGAAAATATATATTTGAAATCTGACAAAATGCCAACATATGACATCAAATTGTAGGCCAGGAACACTCCTGCCGAGTGGATCCTCCAGTGACACGTTAGGAATGCATTTGCTGGGACAGGATTCCACACAACACAGATCCCTCAACATGATTAATTGCCTGATGTGTCTGCTTTGTGCTTTGAACTTGAAAATCCCAATGTAAAGACAAAGTATATCATGACAGGGATGGTGGTGAGGATGCTAATGACAGGATGATAGATAATAACCATAGTGAAATGTGACTTTAAGCACTTTAACAGAACTCAACATTTTTTTTCTTCTTTTTGACACAAGGAAATAGTGTTTGAATCCATGCAGGAATTCACTAGGTTTGCGTCCAATATGGCATATTGCTTTGCTCCCATTCATAATGATTTTCAGCTTTTCACACGCAGTACATGAATTATTGTTTCCCAGCTCTACGTCTGTTTCCCTATCTCTTTGGCTGCCATTAACAACTAAAGAAAAGAATCTATAAAACTATATAGCCTATAGTTACCTCTAAGCAGATTTAATTGGCTACACCTCGAAAGGAGTTCCTTCTCTTGAATATATTGTGCAACCAAATGCTTTGCACCCCTCCCCCTGACTTCCAATCAATTTAGGGCCTAAGGCTGGTGTAATCCATTGTTGACAGATATGTTTAATGAACCTGGCTTTGAGCATTCATAGCTGAGGGACTGCGGATTAGGTTTTATCTTATTTCACATCTTGATTAATAATCTGGGAGGAGGCTTCAACATGCTAATGGAATGAAATTTGCAATGTGAAGGAAGCTGGGAGACACTGCAAAGAGAGAGGGCAGCTTAGAAAGGCCAGTGTGGGGAGGGCAGGTGGGGAGGCCTTGCATGGGCTGGCCCTTTAGCACTACTCTGCAGAGAGGCCCTCTATGGAGGACGGGTGTGGAGAGAGCCAGAGGGCCAGACCCTTTCCTGGGGTTGTCACGCTGGATCTGAAGGGCTGCAGCTTGCGTGGCTGCCCAGCACAGAGCTCTTTTGCAATGTGTTACTCACTGCTAGTTCATGCCAAATTTGGGAAAATAATAAGAAACATAGGCTTTCCACATTAAGGAGGAAACCAGAATGTAGCAGTGCTCAAAGAGACCCGGAGGCAGCACTTCCTTATGGGGTGGGCTGTTGGGAAGTGTTTCATGAACAGGCTTCACCGTGCACACACATGGAAACCTCTTGCTTTGGCCACCTGAATTAATTCCCCTTACCTTTCAAACTGCTTCTAGACCTGTTCCTCTGCTGGAGGAGAAATGCAACCTAAATCTTCCTCCAATTGTAAGCACTTTCCAATGATCTGAAAAGCTGGATCTCTGTATTAGGAAAATCTTACTTGATGTTCTCTCTGGTCCATGAACCCATTTTCACTGAATTAGCAGAGTCTGGGCACTCTGACTTGCCTTCCTTTGGGGATATAAATGCTTTTCTCATGTTAATTAAACATGGAGGCCATTAGACCGAGGTGGCTCTAACGCCCTGGTGGCCTATCTAAGCAAACCAAAATTTAAGCCTGTAAATGCCTCAAGGTTACAAAATCAAACTGCTAAGGACAATTAATCACAGCCAACTAGGCTTTAAGCAATTGCCAATCAAATAAATTCCTTTCTTTGCTTCTCCACGTTGTTGATATGAGGTTTTCCCCTGAATCCTGTGGGCAAAATGCTCCTAACCATTTCTGGTTTGGCACTGCCCAATTCCAATCAACTTTTGCTCAAATAACTCTTAAAATTTTTAAAATGCCTCAGTTTATCTTTTTGTGTGTGTGTGAGGAAAATCAGCCCTGAGCTAACATACATTGCCAATCTTCTTCTTTTTGCTTGATAAAGATTGTCCTTGAGCTAACATCTGTGCCAATCTTGCTCTATTTTGTATGTGGGATGCCACCACAGCATGGCTTGATGAGCGGTATGTAGGTCCGCACCAGATCCAAACCGACGAACTCTGGGCCACCAAAGCAAAGCGCGCTAACTTAACTACTACACCACCAGGCTGGCCCCTCAGTTTGTCTTTTAACACTCACAAGATGTGAGTTTCCCCATGGTCTTGATTTGTGTGAGGAGGATTGGTGAATGGGTATCAAAGGAAAATGAGACTAGAGGGCATATGGGCAGCTAATATATTGTGTCACTTTGCCTGTTGCTTTCCAGTGATGACTTTCAAGAAATGAATAAATTGTAATTTTAGAGCAGGAAAGGAAATTCGAGATGGAGTCAAAAGTCCTTCTTTTACAAAGAGGGTACCTGAGGCACGCAGAGGAGACTTGACCAAAGATGCCAGGATTGAAATGAGTGGAGCTGGAATGTGAGTGGGCCTCTGCTTCTCAGTCTGTCCTGCCTTCCTTCCCTGGATTCCCTGGGCTGCCCCATATTTAGATTGTAGAGCAAATGGAAGTCTAATTGGGATGTCCCGGGGAGATTCACTAGATAGCATATGGCTTTTGATTAACTTATTGGTCATAGGACTAGGCATTTTGAAGATTTGGGAAGCATCTTATTATGTGCCCCATGGGATAAAGAAGTGCACCAGAGGTGAAGAACAAGTTACCTTTCGAGCACTTTGCTCACAGGAAAGATTTCTCCTGAAAATTTTCACACGTTCAGAAGATAGGAACCTATGAGCATGGGGTAGGTTTAGAGAAAGAACACTTTCACTATTATCCCTTGGTTTTATTCTTGTAAACTATTTCAAAACTACCTGCCAATTTCAAAACCACTTGTATATCCCAGTTCTTTGGCTTGGTGAATAAAGGAAACTTTTATAACATCTGGAAAGATGAGAATGTCAAGCAAATTATACTTCCCAATGAAATCATTCTGTTGTAGGCTTTAAACATGTTGGTTAACAACCTCAGTACATTGTCACTGAAATGATTTGAAGAGAGGGGCCCTTCATATCATAATTAGCTACTTCAGAGCAAATTGGAAGATGGGGTGGGGGGCTCTTAGAAGCAGTAGGAGGAAAATATAATAGAAGCAGTTCATGAAGACGTTTTCATTTCAGTTTTAGCACAGCTTTGACTGTATATCTGGCAGATTAGCATACCCTTGTTGCTATTTATTCATCATAATATTTATGTGTGAGAAAAAGTGGTTGTAAAGTATAATTTGTTTGAAAGTTGTTCTTATGCCTTGGAATGAAAGGTACTGGGCAAGTACAAATATAAGCATGATTATTTTTATTATCCTTGGTTTAAATTCACAACTTAAAAGGGCAGTGATGAGGGACGGGTTCCTAACACCCAGGAGTTTACGACAGGCCTCTGAAGTACAACTTTGGATAGACTCTAAATATGAAAAACATGTCTGGCCCAGGAAAACAGATTTGACCTTTTAAAAAATTTTATTTTCCATTAAGATAATGCTAGTACATGGGCTTTTCCCTAAAAAAAATCACTCAAATTCTGTGAGTTTTATAAGTTTGAAAGCACATGGCCGAGGCTGTGTGCATGCATAGATGAAAGGAAAAGGCCCCTACTTGAAGAAAGAAGTGAAATAGCGGAAAGAGAGGCAAAGGAAAAATAAAATCAAATTGAAATCAAAGGAGAGGTAAAAATGTCAATGGATAAAAATAGAAGAGTCCCAATCTTCTTGAATATTTTATGGCGAGCTTTAGAGTGAGCTTGATCACCCAAAGGACACACCACAGGGATTAGTGTTCGAAAATGAACAACAGATGTTGGATGTCAACAGACAATATCCCAGTGGGTGAAGAGCATTTAGGGTGAAAGAAAGTAAAACACATTGTCAGGTGGTCTCTGGTTCTTTGGGTAAATCTTTTATGTGGAATAAGTTTCTCGGGCAGCTATCAGAGATTCATTGGAGCAACCCAATGGTTTTTCTGGTTAATGGGCTCCTAAGTGAACATGGGAGGAAAATTAATTAAGCAATGGTCACTTACAGAATAGAATACATTCTATATATAAGTCACTGTGCTTTGGCAGAAATCCTTCCCTGAAGGGGATTGCAACTGAGAATGATTCTACGATTAACAAACGTCTCTGAGCAAGTTGACTTGGGTGGAGACGAATCACTGCTCTTTGCATCACTGGGACTTACTCAAAAACATCTTCCCTGGCCATCATATTTCTAAGGTGACTATACTCTACCTTCTCAGTGACTCTTTATTCCATTACCATGTTTTACTGTCTTAATACTATTTATCTGAAGTTTTGTGTAGGTATTTGTTTCCTTGTGTATTATGTGTCCCTCCCACCAGAATATAAGCTCCATGGAATTAGGGATGACCTTTTTTTTTTTGTCATATGTACCCAGTGCCTAGAATAGTGCCTGGCACCTGGGTTGGAACTTCAAACTGCATCCAGTGGTATTTCAGACACAATATTTAATTCTAGAACTTAAATGAAGAACAAATACATTAAGTCATTATGGTAAACAGAGAAGATAGAAGTCAGGGAGAAGGGCAGATGGAGGAGAGAGGTACTTCATAATTTGCATATCCTTCACGTTTCTTGACTTATGGATTGAGAAAGTGCCAACTCTGGGCAGCTGAGTGCAGTCAGCCTCTGGTCAATCTGGATGTCTCTGAGAAACTTGCATGAAGTGACAGGACAGGCTAGATGTGCTGTCTTTATTTCAAGTGAGACCACGGAGCATCAGATATAACCATCAGCTCATCCCCAATTCATTTCCTTCCTTCTCCTGCCCACCACTTCCAAACAAAATACTGAGGATTAATGTTTTATTCTCAGAAACTCAGACACTCACAGTTCTGCCAAAGTAATTAATCTATCCATTATCTAGTATATAGTCTTTGATTGCATACTAAGTACATAGTGGGGCCTCCCAAAGTGAACGAGACATAGCTTTAATTCCGTATGGAATTATTGTTAACAACTAGTAAATCTCTGGCTGGCATTGTGAGTCATAAGACTCCATGCTTACTCTTCTCAGTGGAGGGTAATGACCTATTAAGATCCTCTGGCCTCTAGCTTTGTTCCTTCACTTTGGGGCATCAGTGGGAAAAGGGGAGATGTAGGAATTGAATCTGTTTACCTACTCTTCACTGAAAATGAGACAATGATTTAATAACGTGTTTCAAAAATGATTGTCATCTTAAATTATGAACAAAATTATTCTGCAAAGCACTTCTTTGAGCTCTGTTTCTCCCATTAATTTAGTGAGCTGGTTTCTCTACTGTGAGGGATAAGTCTGTTCACCAGTGAGATTGAATGCCTACTGTGTTCTAGGCACTGGGGAAGCAAAGATGAGGTGGACAGCACCCTTGTCCTCAAGGTGCTCACAGTCCAATGGAGGACACAAATCACAACCACAAAATAGTGCAAAAAGAACACAAGTGTGTATAAGGTCCAACAGTAGCCCGGAAAAAGAGCAGTTAACTCTGAAGAACGAGTGGAATAAAGATGATGGGGAGATGATCCAAGCCAAGGATGTCTACCTTTCTGAAAAGAGGAGCTACTTTGAGTCTCTCCTGAGTGTTCAGCTCATTGAGACATGAGGGATGAAGGCACCACCCTCGTGGGATGGGTGGCAGGGCTGGCTGGCCCTGGAGTGCTCCTGAGTTGGTTCCAAGGTTAGTTCTCCATCTAAGCATTGAGGTTATGGATGCCACATTGTTTTAGCATTGAGAGTTTGTTGGGAGATGAGTCTAGCTTATATTTTTCATAAAGGCAAGTTTCTTCTAGTCAGTCCTGGTGGTCTAGTGGTTAGGATTTGCCGTTCTTACCACCAGGGTCCAGGTTCGTTTCCTGGTTAGATAACCTTACCACCCTTCTGTTGGTTGTCATGCTGTGGTGGCTGTGTGTTGCTGTGATGCTGAAAGCTGTGCCATTGGTATTTCAAATACCAGCAGGGTCATCCATGTTGACAGGTTTCAGTGGAGTTTCCAGACTAAGACGGACTAGGAAGAAGGACCTGGCCACCCACTTCCAAAAAAATTGGCCGTGAAAACCCTGTGAATAGCAGCAGAGTATTGATATAGCACCTGAAGGGAAAAGGATGGCACAAAAGGGCCGGGCAGGATTCAGCTCTGCTGTACACAGCATTGCTAGGAGTCGAATTGATTCGATGGCACTAACAACAAAAGTTTATTCCATTTGAAGAAATATCCTTTAATCTGAGACTATGCCTAGTTTAGTGTTAAAAATATTTCTTTCACAAAATGACGGTGATGAAAGGTTGTTTTTGTTGTCTTAATGCCTTTATTTGGCAGAGATATACCTGGGATCAGGAACCAAAGATCTGAAAAGGGGATCAGCAGAAAAGGGAACGGGAGTCAGGAGCTCCTGGCAAAGAGAAAAGGTAGAGATGCAGAGGAAAGAGAGCAGTGGCCATAGTAAGAGATCTGTCAGTCTATGTTCCAGCAGGGAAATAGGTGGTGAGAAGGTAAGAGGAACTGGAGAGCCTGAAAGCAGGTAGGGGAGGGGAGATAGACCTTCTCACGTTTGTCCTTTGCTAGCCTACTGAGAAGCTGCTGCTTTATCCAGTAATCAGACAAGTGTGGGTTTGAGCTTGAGTTCTTTCACTTACTAGCTTTCTTAGGAGTGCTATGAGGATTTAATAGTGATCATTCAAATGATGCTTGCTTAGCAGAGTGTCTGGGACATAGCAAATGTTCAAAAACTATTATTACTACTATTACTCCTGTTACCAGTAAGTAGTCTTATTACCACTAAACTACCACTACCCACCCTGAAGCAGGACCCACCATCAATCAGCTTTGGGACAAGATGAGAAGTAGGACCTGCATGCTGGGGGGTGGGGGAGTCCCAGGAAGCTATGGGGTTTGCAGCAGAGGAGAAAGAGCAACCCCAAGTATACAAACAGAGAGGTAGAGGGAGTCCTGCATCTGCTCAGCTGAGGGTGTGGGCAAATTGGGCTTAAGTTAGTCAGGGATGAAGAGAGCAAACAAAAAGCAGTTGCCATAGGAAAATCACTGGAAAGATAAAAGTAAGTAACTAGAATGACAAAGATATTAAAAAAACCAAAGTACAAATTTATGTTGCCAGATTATGAACAGAATCTGTGTGTTAAACTATTTTGTGCTATAACTGTGACCCTCCCTTTCAGATGATGATGCCATTCCTCTTCTTGAGGGTTTCATACACCTTGGATTTAAATTAACTGTATAAATCTCTTTATTCAATCTCTCTTAACCAGTTTTTAAACTAGCTTCTCTGTCTTACAGTTTAAAAATAACACAAAGATATCAGTAATGACAGAAATATGTAATTCTCTTGCTATCTTAATTTGATTTAAGAAGAGAGCCAGTGGAGAGAGTAACGAGCCTTCCATTAAAGAAGAGCGTGGAGGAGATAGACTGGAGCTGGTGTGCGCCCGTGATCCCAGAGTTCTAGAATCTCATAAACTCACTCGCTCATAAAACATGGGTGAATACTGGGAAATGCAGGTAAGAATGAATCTCAAAGCCCCTGCCTGAGAAGAGTTTACAGTCTTGGGAATTAATGAAACATATAAAAACAATTACAATAAGATGTGGCAAATAGAGGCTCAAAGAACTCACTGTGGGACCCCAGAAAAAATGCCTGACCGTTACTGGGTGGTCATTGAAGACTTTTAGAGGAATGCAGGCTTAATCACCAGGACAGGAATTGTCAGCGTAGATTTGAAGGTTGAGGGTTGGAGGGGTGGGTGGGGAGGGATTTTTAGGGTAGAAAGCTTTCTGTAGAGAGCATGTTCCTTTGAGAGAACAAGTAGTTCAGTGTGGCTGGAACATAGGCTACCTATGGGGAAATGGCAGAAGATGTGGCTAGGCAGGGGCTAGATCAACAGCGGATTTTCATGCCTTCACAACAAATTTGGATTCATCCTGTAGGTGGGGAAGTGCTTTGACCAGGTGGCATTTTAGAAAGATACTCTGGCCCTGAGGAGGAGACTAAATGAAGGGATTTGAGACTGAAGACAGGGACTCAGGGTAGGAGGATACTTCATGGCGTAGTTGGGGAGTCACAAGGCTTAAACTGAGGCAGTGGTGGTGGGAAGAGAGGGGAGGGGAGGGAGAGGACTTGGGATGTGTGTACGTGGTGATGGTGGGTGATGGGGATGGAGAGGGAATCTTAGATTATGTTTTGAATTCTCTTAAGCGGTGAGTAGCTGGGGATGCTAATCACCGATTTAGAGGATACAAAGCAGACAAGGTTGAGGGCCGTCTTTGAAATATACTCTGTTCTCTGAATAAAGATCTGTAAAAGCATTTTAGATAAAACGCTTGCCCATGCTTCCAAATTTCCCATCTCCCAGACTTCGTGCTGTTTCCTTCACTGAGAACGTCTTCCTCCATGCTTCTGCAAACTCGAGAGCTATCTCTTCTTCTAGGTCCAACACAAATTCCAGCTTTTCCAGCAATCCTTCTCAGATTCTCCATCAGCCAAGAGTAATCTGTTCAGTGGTTCACTCATATGGCTCTTTTATTCTGAGAAGCAGTACAGGATTGTTTTAAGAATGTGGGTTCTGGAGCCAGACTGTGTGGGTTTAACTTGGCCTTTGCAACATCTGAGTTGTGTGATCTAACCACTCACTGCTGCCATTTTCTCATCTGTAAAAGGGGCTAATATTAGTACCTACCTTGCAAGCTTATTTGAGTGTTAAATGAGTTCACTCAGATAAAGGAATTCGAAAAGTGCCGGGCACACAGTAAGTGCTCAATAAATGGTGGCTGTTACTGTCATCTCTCTTCTGGTACTAAGCCCTTCCTATATATATATATATATATTTTTTTTTTTGAGGAACATTAGCCTTGAGCTAACTGCTGCCAATCCTCCTCTTTTTGCTGAGGAAGACTGGCCCTGAGCTAACATCCGTGCCCATCTTCCTCTATTTTATATGTGGGACGCCTGCAGCAGCATGGCTTGCCAAGTGGTGGCATGTCGAGACCCGGGATCCAAACTTGCGAACCCTGGGCCCCCGAACCAAAATGTGCTCACTTAACTGCTGAGCCACTGGGCCGGCCCCCCTTCCTATATTATATTGCAGTTACTTATGTAAACATCCCTGATGAGATTGCCAACTCCTTGAGTGTGGGAATCACCTTTTGAATTTCTTTCTACACCGATCATAATGCCTTACACAACAAATATTTATTGATCCATTGATCTATTCTGTACTATTGTTTTTGACTGCAGAGTTTTCTTGTTTAGGACAAGCACTACATTTCAACCTATTTTGGGGCTTGAGGCATCAGCTAGTGTTTTAAACAATTTGAGAGTTTATAGTTGACGGTCAAGACATGTTGTCCTTCATATTTATGGTTTCCTTGCTGCTGAATATTTGATCAGAAATGCAACCACCAATTATTTCATTTTTCTAGTGGGAAACATGATCTTCCTTATGACTCAGTTTCTAGGAATGGTGAAAATTGAGGACTATTTGTGCTTTGCCAAAGAACTTTAATATATATTATCTCAGATCTCATAATTTCTTAGTTTTTGTACCTACCTCATTGACCCTAAGCCAAGAGAGGGACTTGCTATACAATTGTCCTCCCACACAATAATTGTGTCGTCTAATAATTCTAGAACATATTTTCCCAGTTTAAAGGTGAGTATATGTATCTGAGTTTGTGTGTCTCGCCTGCAATTTTCTTTTTTTGTAGTGTCCTTATCTGGTTTTAGTATCAGGGTAATGCTGGTCTCACATTCCAAATGAGTCTGGAAGTATTCCTTCTTTTTCAATTTTTTGGAAGAGTTTGAGAAGGATTGGTAATAATTTGTTCAATGTTTGGTAGAATTCACCAGTGAAACCACCTGGTCCTGGCCTTTTATTTCTTGGGAAAATTTTCATTACTGATTCAGTTTCCTTGCTCATTATTGGTCTGTTCAGGTTTTCTATTACTTCATGATTCAGTCTTGACAAGTTGTATGTTTCTAGGAATTTATTCATTTCTTATGTTATCTAATTTGTTGGTGTATAATTGTTCATAGTAGTCTCATGATCCTTTGTATTTCTGTGGTATCAGTTATAATGTCTCCTCTTTCATTTATAATTTCATTCGAGTCAACTCTCTTTTTTGCTTAGTCTAGCTAAAGATTTGTCAATTTTGTTTATTTTTTCAAAAAACCAACTCAGTTTCATTGATCTTTTCTATTGTCTTTCTGGTTTCTATTTCATTTATTTTTGCTCTAATGTTTATTTGCTTCTTTCTGCTAACTTTGGGCTCAGTTTATTCTTCTTTTCCTAGTTCCTTGAGGTGTAAAGTTAGGTAGTTTATTTGCAATCTTTCTTTTTTTCTTAATATAGGTGTTTATCACTATAAACTTCCTTCTTAGAACTGCTTTGCTGCATCTCATAAGTTTTGGTATGTTGTGTTTAATTAAAAATCTCAAGATATTTTTAAATTTCCTTTTTGATTTCTTTTTTGACCCATTGGTTGTTTAGAAGTGTGTTATTTAATTTCCACATATTTGTGAATTTTCCAATTTTCCTCCTGTTATTGATTTCTGGTTTCATACCATTATGGTCAAGAAAGATACTTATATGACATCAATCTTCTTAAATTTAGATTTGTTAAGACTTGTCTTATGACCTAACATATGATCTATCCTGGAGAATGTTCCATGTGTGCTTGAGAAGAATGTGTGTTCTTCTGCTGTTGTGTGGAATGCTCTGTATATGTCTGTTAGGTCCATTTGGTCTAAGGTGTAGTTCAAGTGCATTATTTCCTCATTGATTTTCTGTCTGGAGGATCTATCTATCTATCCATGGTTGAGAGGGGGATATTGAAGTCCCCTACTATTATTGTGTTGCTATTTCTGCCTTCAAAAAAAATAACAATGTCAATAATTGTTTAATATATTTAGGTGCTCCGATATTGGGTGTGTTTCTATTTTAAATTGTTATATCCTCTTGATGAATTGACCCCTTTATCACTGTATAATGACCTTCTCTGTCTCATCTTGTTACAGCTTTTGTCTTAAGGTCTGTTTTGTCTGATATAAGTAAAGCTACTCCTGCTCTCTTTTGGCTTCCATTTGCATGGAATATCTTTTTCCATCCACTCAATTTTAGCCTATGAGTGTCATTAAAGTTTAAGGAAGTCTCTTGTAGGCAGCGTATTGTTGGGTCTTGTTTTCTTTTTTTTTTTTCTTTTTTTTTTTATCCATTCAGCCAGTCTATTTCTTTTAATTGGAGAATTTAATAATTTGCGTTTAGAATAATTATTGATAGGTAATGATTTGCTATCATCATTTTGTTAATTGCTTTCTGATTGTTCTGTAGTTCCTTTGTTTCTTTCTTCCTGCCTTTCTTTGTGAATTGATGATGTTTTGTAGTGGTATGTTTTTTGATTCTTTTCTCTTTATCGTTTGTGTTTCTATTATGTTTATTTACTTTATGACTGCCATGAGACTTTCATAATACATCTGATAGTTATAACAGTCTATTTTAAGCTGATAACAATTTTAACTTCAACTGCATAAAAAGTTCTACATATTTACTTGCTTCTCCCTCATTTTACATTGTTGATATCATAATTTATCTTGTAATATTATATATCCATTAACGAAATATTGTAGCTGTAGTTATTTTATCACTTTTATCTTTTAACCCATATACTAGAGTTCAGAGTGATTTACACACCACCATTACAGTATAAGAGTATTTTGAATTTGACTATATATTTACCTGTGCCAGTAAATTTTATACTTTCATATGTTTTCATGTTAGCAATTACCATCCTTTTGTTTCAGCTTGAAGAAGTCCTTTTAGCATTTCTTGTAAGGTAGGTCAAGGGGTGAGAAATTCCCTCTGCTTTTGTTTGTTTTGGAAAGTTTTTACTTCTTCATTTCTGAAGGGCAACTTTGTTGTGTAAAGTATTGTTGGCTGGCAGTTTTTTTCTTTGAACACTTTGAATATATTATCCCCTTCTCTACTGGCCTGCAAGATCTCTCCTGAGAAATCTGCTGATAGCCTTACCGGGGTTCTCTTGTATGTGATGGTCTTTTTTCCTCTTGCTGCTTTCAAAATTCACTCTTTGTCTTTGATTTTTGAGAGTTTGATTATGTGAAGATCTTTGGGTTGAATCTGTTTGGGTATCTTTGAGCGTCATGAACCCACTTAGCCCTAAATGTCTCTTAACTGCTCTGCCATTTTAGGTTTTCAGCTATGCTGTTTTGTTTTGTTTTGTTTTGTTTTTAGTTTCTCCTTCTCTGTCATGCTGAATCAACCACCAAGGTGTGCCAGCTAACTACAGTCTGAAGCCTCCAACCAGACCTCTGCTTATGGGCCTGGTTGTATGGTCACATGAATCCAGGCAACTGAATATGGCTATAAAGGCACAGACTTTACTCTTAAGGTCTCAGGAAGACCACCCAACAGCAAGGGAAACTGAAGGTGAAGTCTACATATGCAGGCTTTGAAGAACATGATGACACATGGGGACCAGCCAGAAGATATATGACGCTTGTTAAGCTGGAGCAGCTCAGATGATCTGTTTAGCTGTGGGTAGCTCCTCTGGATTTAAGGGGCTTCCTTTTCATGGTCTCATCTTCTGCAGGAGGCAGCTTTTGCAGAAATAAGCCTCTGAACGTGGGGCTGAGGCAATGATCACAGGGATCTGGTGTCAGCCATCATTTTATGATGCTCCGTGAATTCTTCAGAGGCTTCTCTTTACACTTTCTAAAGCTGCCATATTTCCCTATGAGTTGGAAAATATTTTCTACCCATTCTTGATAGAAATATGTGTGAAAAGAGGATAAATAGGTTCTAACCCTGGTTTTATTTGTAAAATACATGTGCTTTAGTTTGTTGAGCTTACAGTGTCTCTTTTGAAGGCCTTTCTCTTTTGCTTGGTCCTTGGCTATACAGGGGGATAGTTGAGGTCACCAAATAAATGACTTCCAGGTTAGAGAATTATTACGTCTCTGAAACTGCTATTGAAATGATTTTTGTCAGCATTTTTCTGGAAAAATGCATCAAGTTTTTATGCTTTTAAGGGCATCTTCTTTGTTCTTTAAAAGTAAATATTATTTAACACTATCCACAACTTCATTTTCCTGTTTAATTTTTTAGGATTTTTTTAACAATCGAGGTTTGTGATGCTGATATAGTTTTTTAAATACTCTGAAATGTAGCTCACTGGGGCATGTAGATTAATTATATTTATCTTAGTAAAGAACATTGTTTAAATTCTCTCTTCTTCCTTTCCTTTTTTCCTCATTCCTTCTTCCATTTCCCCTCTATGGGCACGTAGGCTCATTAGACTCAACTTCTTCCCTCCCTTCCTTCCTTCATCCTGTATTTAGTTAGCTCTTACTGTAGTCTTAGTGCTCCCCTCAGGAGTTTACCCTTCAGTAGAGAGGGCAAAATGTTCACAAGTTTCATAATGAAATACAATATGTGTTTAAATGCTACATGAGTTACAAATTGTGTTACACCTTCATGAAGGAGAGATAATTCCTGGTTGAGTGATGTAACCGAGATTAATGTCTTGCAGACTGAGTTTCTAAAGAACACAGTTGGGAAATATCAGAATGAGGATGGACTAGGTTGGAGAGGTAGGGTGAGGGCAAAGCCTGGAGGGCCTTGAAGGTCAAACTAAGGACTGGATACTGTCAGCACATCTATTCTTTGCCTAGAATGAGCCTAATATTGTGTTGGAACACGCCTAGCATTGGAACAGGAGCCATGATTAACTAGATTTGAATGGGGAAAGGGCAGAATCTGGACTGAGGACTGGGCAGAGCAGTAGGTGCTATCTCTTTTGACCGGTCAGCCCCTGCCTGCACCATCCAACGGGGAAAGCGAGCTATGAGAAGGCAGACGCAGTTGATCAAGGGCCGTATCAGCAGTGGGGACACAACAGTTACAGAGCGGGAGGCCAGAGCAGAGATTCAGGTGAGTCCAGATAAGCTCAGAAGCCAGGCATATTTTTATGTTTTTTGGCTTTCTTTCCATTTCTTTCCTCTATGTCACTGCTAATTTTGTTTCTTTCCTGCTCTTCCTTCTCTCATCGTTTTCTCCACTCTTCTTGCTTTTTTATTTTTCACGTATTCTTTTGCTCTGTCCTCTTTCCTCTTCAGCTACCCTCTGCCCAATATGAAAGCCCTTTCTCCTCCTCGTCCTCATCTTCCCTTTGACCAGCTCTATCTCAAGTATTTTTCTTTCTTTTCCTCAGTTCCTGGAGTGGGGAGACATTTTCCACTGTTAGGTAGATGTCAGCCTGCAGTTCTGGGGACCTTTCTGAGCTACCTTTCTATCTCTCCTAAATCCTGCTCTAAAATTTCTATTGACAGCCTCAGCCTCATTCTTGACTTTAGTGGCCTCTATTAGCTCTCAGTCTTGCTTAACATCTGCGTTGTACTAATAGTGATATGTTCTTGGACTGTGCCCACTGGTTTCTTTAGCTTTTAGAAATTTTAAATTGTTCTTTCTGTTCTCCACTTACAATAAATGTAGCTGGGGACCATACCAGCTTGATTAACTCCAAAGCAGTGGTTCTCTACTGGGTGATTTTGTCTACGAGGGGACATTTGGCCTTGTCCGGGGGCATTTTTGGTTGTTGCAATTGGGTAGAGGGGAGAGATGCTGGCATCTAATAGTAGAAGTCAAGGATTCTGTGAAACATCCTACAATGCACAGGACAGTCCCTTCCAAAAGAGAATTATCCAGCCCAACATGTCAAGATTACTGAGACTGAGAAACTCTGATCCAAAGGTATTTATCTTGGAGCTATGTCAAATATGTGAATAATAATAGGACTAATCAAAACCAAATTTAATTGCAATCAATTAGGGTAAACAATGGGGGCATCTTGAGATGGCAAACAGTAAATGTGCCTGTGTTAATAACAACAAAAATAATTCTTTGTGCTCTACCCGTCTACTGATTTTTACTTATAAAAATTATGTTCATTAGCTTTCCCCACCCGACCCAACAACCTGGTGAGTTTGGTGTGGGAGATATATTTGGAATGTAAGGAAACTGAAGCATTGAGAACAAGATGACCCTCCTTAGGACCCCAGCCATATACAGATTTATGGATTTTCATCCAAGGCAAAAACGCAGGGCTGTTCGTACAGCTTAACTGGAGCTATACTGGCAGAAAATAAGGGCAGGAACCAAAGCTGCTGTCACAAAGAAAGGACTCTCCCAGTTCTCTATTTGGTATTTAAAAATAGGAGAGAAAATGGCATAGCTTGAATCTGAGATAATGCTTGCCACTTTGTGAATGTTCTTACAGTGCATTGCCTTCGAAACAAATTGGCCCTCGTCTACAAAGGTTTCTTTTTTGTACTCTCACAAACTCATTTTTAATGGCTTGTATGGCATCAGTTGTGCCCCTGAGCTGTAATGAAGCACTCTGCAAGTCACCACACGCGTCAGAAATGAATCTCATGGAGGGGAAAATGCTGGAGCATTAATAGGTTTTAATCCAAGGTAAGCAAACCTATTGGGCCACTACCATGTGCTTTTTAAATCTAAATGTCATGAAATTCTCAGCAGTCTTCTCTTGCCTGCACATCAGTTTTGGTCCAGAGACAGCCAAGTAGGGATCAGAAGGGAAAAATCTAAAATGCACATATCTGCCCAGGCGCGCACCTTAAGGAGTTTACAAGTACCATCCAGGCAAAACAAAGAAATAATTGATGGAGCCAAGGGATACTGGCTTCATAGGGCAGGAATCTGAAAAGCCTGTTAGTGCAGCAGACATCTTACAATATATTTGATCCTATCTTCAATATCTTGGGTGGAGAAGAGGTGTTGAAATCTGAGAGTCTCTGTTATGTAGCTTTTCCCCTTAGGTTTTTGTTTAAGTGGATAAGCAATGTTTGTATATTGCACTTTATTGCACTGGTACTAGCCGAATTACTCAGATTTAATTGCTAAGCATCCAATTTTAAACTTCATTTTGCACAGTACCTCGGCAGCTTTTGATAGATGTTTAACCATTCAGGAAACAACGATCTCTGAATATTAAAGTAAAACAAATTGGTTTCACACTGGTGAGACTTTCTGTGTATGTGTGAATCTAGAGGTATATTTTGAATTTTCTTTCTCTAGCTGGGTGACTGTGAAATATAGAGATTCACTCAGGGCCTCACCTTCAGGCCCTTTGGGGGCTGTGGCTGCTGGCCCCACATCCCTCATACTTCTCATGCTTGATGTGTTAATTGCTATAGTTTCTATGGGGATCTTCCTCTTCTCTCTAATGGAATGGAAAATGTGTAGTTAGTCATAATACAACAGATTCAATTAAGCTAAATTATAGAAATGTTGAGGACGTGCAAAAGAAATTTTAAAATTTAGCCATGTTTTCATGTCTGAATTTAGACGTCTTTGTAAAGCTTACTATGCACAAGGCATGGATTATTGCTTTATTTAATCCTCATCAAACTTTATGGAGGTGTTGTTATCATACCTGTTTTAAATGAGGAAACTGAGGCACTGGGCGGTTATGTAATTCGCCCAAGGTCACACGGCTTATAGGAGGCATAAGTAGAATCTGAATCCAGACTGCCTGTGGAGACGTTGTGTGCTCCTAACCATTCTGCTGCACTCCTCAGAGCAAGTAACATAAATATTTAATAGTGAATCGCAGTAATTTTAGACCTCCTCTGTTGCATTTTCTTATTATCTAAGGCTATGAATAATTTGCAGCTACTCACAGAAAAAGACCAATGGTTCAGAGAAATTTTGGTCCCACTCAAGAGTACTACATGACTCTATGGATGGCCACTTCTCCAGATTTAACTGCCTTTATATAATGAAACTGTTGGTCCTACCAATATTTTATAGAAAGCAAAGCTGCAAATGAGTCTTAGACCATAGCCAGAAGTTCTGCTATCCCGGGACATAGTTGGAAGAGTCCGGATAGAGAATAAAATGAAGTTCGGTGTGTCCTTCTTAAGACCTACCATATTGTAAACTTGGGATGGTCACCAGTAGTCTCAATGACTGATTCCCATCTTGTGGCTTTGGAAAGCAGAAGAAATAGGAGCAGGAAGACATGATTCAGAAGGTTGAGGATAAACCTTCTCACACTTTACTGGGCTTATGAATATCCCAGAGATGTTAAAATGTAGATTCTTTTTTGTAGGTCTGAGGCGAGTCCAGAAATTCTGAATTTCTGTTAAACATCTAGAGATTGCTGATGCTACTGGTCCATGAACTACATTTTGAGGCAAGGATCTAGAATCAACCAGCAGCATCACCATCACCTGAAAGCTTGTTAGAAAGGAAGATTCTGGGGCCGGCCCAGTGGCGCAGCGGTTAAGTTCGCACGTTCCGCTTCTCAGCGGCCAGGGGTTCACCGGTTCGGATCCCAGGTGCGGACATGGCACCGCTTGGCACACCAGGCTGTGGTAGGCATCCCACATATAAAGTAGAGGAAGATGGGCACGATGTTAGCTCAGGGCCAGGCTTCCTCAGCAAGAAGAGGAGGACTGGCAGTAGTTAGCTCAGGGCTAATCTTCCTCAAAAAAAAAAAAAAAAAAAAAAAGAAAAGAAATTAAGATTCTAAGGTTCTACTCCAGGCCCACTGAAATCAGAATCTCTATTTTGACAAAACCTCCAGGTGATTTATACACACTTTAATTGTTTGAGAAACACTGGTCTAGAGTATTCTTCAAATGATGAAGATGGACGTAAATCATTAAACACACCTGCAAATGAACTGGCTCTGGTGGGAAGGCAGACAGAATAATATGAAATTTTCATTTGAAATTCCATTCAAGTCCTTCAAATACCTCTTTTTTTTGGTGATCACTTCAACTTCTGAGAAAGCCCTTGGATGCCCCATTCAAAGCTCATTTGCAAAGTTTATAAAATCTTTCATTTAAGAGGAGTTTTTCAACTCAAGTTGTTTCTCCCTTAGGATCAGGCTATAGCCCAAACACTTGAACATTTAGAATTTAGAAGAATGACAGGAATCTTTCCCACCAACATCTCCATCTCTGGATGGCAGAATCCTAAGTTCTGACTCACCTGCAGAACGCGCTATGGCGTTGTCAGCCCTGATTGGGGATGGCCACCACCTTGCCCCATCCAGAAATGCCAGTGGGCTAGCATTGAACACCGACCCTTCTCATACCTGTGTTCAGGTCCCTTTGGGGGCAGAGGGACGTAGGTCTACCTCCTCCCTCAACAAGTCTGGTAGCTGCCGTGGTGGCAACTATTCTGGGGAAGGTTTGAGTGGTCAACGCTAGCTTGGCTGGGGCTCCAGGGGTCAGGGAACAGTGGGAACTGAGAACCCATCCCTGGAAGGTGAAGAGATGGCTGGAAGCGGGATCATGCCAAGGCTTCAAGCCTGCCAAGCATGCTCTATTGTCCCATTGAACTTCGCTTACAAAACGCAAAATTCAAAGATCACATCATTATAAGAATTTCAAGATAGTGACTGCAGAGCATTAAATCCAAGGTGCAGGACACTTATGAGCATGAGGTCCTGTGCAGCTGCACTGGGTGAATACCTATGAAACTGGCCCTGACTCTGGAAATTGCCTGGTATTCTTGTGTTTGGGGAATTTATTCAGACTTGCTTGTACTGGTTCTCTCTGAAAGGCTAAATAATGTCAATGCTAATCAAATAGTCTAATGCAGTGGCTCTCCAAGTATGGGCCTGGCCCAGCAGCATCAGTATTACCTAAGAACATGTTGGAAATGCAAATTCTTGGGTTCTGCTTCAAAGTATGGAAACAGAATCTCTAGGGGTGGGGCCCAGCAACCTGTGACTTTAACAAGCCTCATGGTAATTCTAATGCAGGCAGAAGTTTAATCTAATGGTTCTGACCTAATAGTTCTGAAGCTTTCTGCTGAGGAAGAATTTTTTTTTAGCCACAAATTATTATTGCAGAATTCTCAACAATTATGTGGAGGCGGTAGTGGCAATAAGCTGTGAGCCACATGGGTATTCCCTACTCTTGCATGTTTTCTTCCAGTGTTAAGATCTGTCACGGTGGCTGAGAGTTGTAGGGCTCCTAATAGCTGTTTGGAGGTGCAACCCAGTTGCAGGGTCCCTAATAGCTACCTGCAGGTGGCAGGAGGGCTTATGTATTGAAGTAATCAGAGTATGCGTGAGAGAGACAGAGAACCTTTAGCTTAGTGGCTTTGTGTTGGGTTCCAACCCCAGAGAGACATCTGTTCAAATCCCGGCTCTTCCTGTAATCAAATGCTGAGGCCTCAGAAGAATTATTTCCTTTCTCTGAGCCCAGGTGTCCTCATCCATAAAATGGAGGTAACAATAGTGATACCTACTTCCTGGGGTTCTTGTGAGGTTTGACTGAGCTAATGAGTGGAAGTCCTTATCATAGTGCTGGACACATAGTTGGCACTCAGCAGATGGTAGCTATTATTCAGAAAATAAAATTATTGCATACTGATATAAACATATGATAGAGTTAAGTATTTGTTAATTTGATTGGTAATGATGATTATTTGATTTAAATTGTGACGTCCTGTCAATGGAATGTATACACACATGTGATCCTTAACAATTCTGCTATCAGACCCTCTTTTCCTTCTTAGAGGATTTCCAGGGATTCCACTTGGCCCACTGGAGGGTTAAGTGTTCTTTCCTGAAGGACTAGAAGCTCGGTTCTTCCCTAGCATTAGCTTACTTTTGTGCTGAGCATACATTATTGGCATTTCATAGGCTTTCTTTCTCTTAGCACCTATGTATTTCCTAAATCAATGATTTGCAAAGTAAAAAGGATTCCCTTCAGTAAATATTTGCTAGGCAGGTCCATCTTCCCCTGGTTTGTAGAGGGGCAAAGACTTCCTCTAAGCCTGGTGTTGAGGAGGACGGTGGTATATCGATTTGCTGCCTGCCACGTGCTACATCATCACATCAGTGATGGGGAGAGTGGGATTATCCCTGCTCAGCTTTACGTGGGCCTTTCTTTGTGTTCGAGTCTGAAAACCAACTACAGGCTAATAGTATTCTTCTTCTTGAATAATAAATGGAGATCAAGGTCTGCTTGGCTCTGAGTACAAGCAAAGTCGAGTGTGAGTTAAATATCAAGGCCAACAGGATTTTTTCGGCAAATAAACATTGCTTTTAGATTAGCTAAAAACCAAACAAAGAAAGCAGCGAAAAATAACCCAAACCCCAAATGATTCAACAGTAAGAGAATACTCTCTTTAGGGACTTTGGGTCCCAGGTGGCATGCATCTGGATGCCTTTAGTGTTGCAAGACTTTTAATGCTAAGGGCTGAAAATAGTTCAACCCAGATCTTGCTGGTATCGATTTCCCTCATAGTGATTTAGTGCAGGGCCTCTTGGCATCTCTCTACCACTTCTAGAAGCTGAGCTTTGGCCCCAGAGGGCTTTATTTAATGAAAACTTGGGGCTTATACTGTGAGAAAGCTGACCCAGGAATTGAAGTTTTAGACATCTCGATGGAGAAAACATGAAGACAAGAGTCATGTGGCTGGGTCCGTCCAGGGAATGGGATGATGATATGAAGCCTTCACTAAAGTATTTATTTGAAAGAGAAGAGGGAGCAGCAGCCCTCAAGTGACTGGTGAAAGTTAACAGAAGTCCTTGTTACTGAAAGATAAAGTGCTTACATGAAATATGTGCAAAAGTTGCACTGGGAGAGGAAATCAGAGGGGAGAGGAGCCACATATTAGAATTTTGGAGAAGACTGTCTGGCTGTGTGTTAGAGCCTGGTTACAGACAATGATGGCCTTTAGGGAGAGTTAGACAGGAGCATTTTCTAAAAATAAACTTTTTATTTTAGAACAATTTAAATTTACAGAAAAATTGTGAAGATAGTACAGAGATTTCCCATGTACCCCACACCCAGTTTCCCCTATTAGTAACATCTTTCATTACTCTGGTACATTTCTTATAATTAACAAACCAATATTGAAAAATTATTATTAACTAAAGACCATCCTTTATTTAGATTTTCTTCGTTTTTACCGAATGTCCTTTTTCTGTTCCAAGATCTCCTCCATATTACATTTAGTTGTGCTGTCTCCTAAGGCTCCTCTGGGCTGGGATAGTTTCCCAAATTTTCCTTGTTTTTGATGACCTTGACAATTTTGAGGAGTACTGGTCAGATGTTTAATCAAATTCCCCTTGGTTGGGGACATGGAATTTGTCTTGTGCTTTTCTCATGATTAGCTGAGATTATGTATTTTTGGAGGAAGACCACAGAAGCGAAGTGTCATTTTCATCACATTGTTTCAAGGGTACATACCACTCACATGACCTGTCATTGTTGATACGAGAGGAGCATTTTTTTTTTTTTTTGAGGAAGATTAGCCCTGAGCTAACTGCTGCCAATCCTCCTCTTTTTGCTGAGAAAGATTGGCCCTGAGCTAACATCCATGCTCATCTTCCTCTACTTTATATGTGGGACGCCTACCACAGCATGGCGTGTGAAGTGGTGCCACATCCGCACCCAGGATCCGAACCGTCAGACCCCGGGCAGCGGAAGTGGAACGTGCACGCTTAACCGCTGCGCCACCGCGTCGGCCCCTAACAGGAGCATTTTTAATGGAAAACTCTGAATTGGAACAGGTATTGAGTGTTGGGAATTAAGTAGATTTTACCCTCCAAATATGGTATATTTCAGTGGAAATTAAAAGGGACACATTAATGAGCCATCAGTATTAATGAACCACATCAATACCGAGCTGATGATGATTTTTACAAGGAAGAAAATAATCTTGCTTCTCATAAAAAAAGAAGTAAAAAACAAGCGAACATTGGGAAGAATGGAACTTATTTGACCCCAGTTCCAGTTGCAGACTGAAAGGGTTCCAGTTTCTCAAACTGGTTTTCACTGAGATAGCCTGGAAAAAGAACTGGACCTTGCGTGAGAGCAGACCTCAAAACCGTAAGTCTGGAACTGAGAGACTCCACCCATTCAGAAATGAATCATTAAACAACGAGAGATTTAGGAATCTCTCAAATAAGTTCTGATTGTTCCAGGGTATAGATCTTCAGAAACTAGCTGGACAGTGGTCTGTCTCTCTGTAGCTCACCTGTTCAGGGTATTAACATTCTTTTTAAATTTTTGTACTTTCAATGTGTAAGTTCTTCACCTCGTCTGTGTCAAGGACTTTGTGCAGTTTGTACAAGCATTACACTTTCAGGCCCTTGTGCCTCAGAAACTGTGTCTTGAGTTACTTTAGCAAGTCTAGACAATGCTTCTCATGACTGGGGCTCTAAAGTCACCCACTTGAGTAATTGGAATGAAAATAACCATGAAGGACTAAAATGCATTCCTGCTGATGGCAATGGACACACTTCTGGATTGTTGAAGGTGCCAGAGAGGCATTTTCTGTTTGGAAAGCTTGGGGAAGAATCTGAAAGGAATTGTGTTGTTGGCTGGGCCTCCATAATAGGGTACCACAGACTGGGTGGCTTAAACAACAAAAATGTATTTTCCGACAGTGCCGGAGGCTAGAAGTCTGAGATTCAGGCGTCAGAAGTGTTGTTTCTTCTGAGGCCTCTCTCCTTGGCTTGCAGATGGCTGCCTTCTCCCTCCGTCTTCACATAGTCTTTCCTCTGTGCATGTCTGTGTTCTAATGTGCTCTTCTTATAAGGACACCAGTCATTGGAATAGGGCCCACCCTAATGACCTCATTTAGCTTTAATTATCTCTTTAAAGGCACGATTTCCAAACGCAGTCACATTTTAAGGTGCTACATTCAGATTTTGGAGGGACACAATTCAGCCCATAACAGGAAGAGATTTGGTGAAGTGGGTGCATCCTACCCTCCAGCCTGGGGTTCCAGGAGTCTGGGATGACTGACATTTGATGCTTACTTTTGGCTGTGCTATTTGAGGGGATTATAACAATAGAGAAAAATGTGAGAGGGAGCACTTCACGTGGGGAGAAAACATGCTGTGTAATATGGCTTTGTCAGGAGCTCATTTCCGAAAGTTACCTGTGGTGTTGGCACAGGTGTTCTGTCGTTGTCCACATTAGGAGCCTGAAGGCTGATTTCCTGGTGAATTTTTACCTAATTTCCTTTGCATCTGCCTTATAAGTGATAATTTCATTCCTGCACTTTAAAAAGATGCACCAGCCAGAATGCTGATTTATTAATTTACAATGAGAAATATAATCAACTAGTGGACTGGGTACTCCAGCTCCTTGACCAGCATGTGCTTTCCCTGTGGGCAAATCTAAGGCGGGAGCCAAATTATCATCAGAGGGCAGCTTGGTGAGCATGGAATCAGGCCAGGGGAGTTAGTTATGAGATTTGGCATTCCTGTACTTTTTATTCTTTAGCCTGAGCAGCACTGAGCAGCAGACTCGCTGTATGGGGCTGCCTGCCTCTGCGCTTGCTATTCCCTCTGACTTTCCATCATCCCCTCTGGTGAACTCCTCATCAAGCAGGACTCAGCTCAACCATCTCCTCCTCTGAAAAGCCTTAATTTCCCCAGGCAGGCGGGGTTCCTCTTCTTCTTTACCCCTGTAGCACTTTATGCTAAGTGTGTATTTTGCATCCTATGTTGTGTTATTTATTTATTCATGTGTCTCCTCACTGAGGTCTGAGAAACTTGAGTGAAGGAACTTTTTATTGTGTATGGTGCATGGCACATAGTCAGTGTTCGATAAATACTCGACTGAAATATTACAGAAGTAATAAATATGGTAATTTACATTATGTTCGGGCTTTACATATTGTTTTCGTTTTTGCTTTATAGTTTTAAAACACTTCCCAGTAAGTCATTCATAAGGCATGACCTTATATTACACTAATAGCTGTGAGGTGAGACAGGCAGATGAAAACATGCTTATCCAACTCTCGATTAATGCACTTTCCACTAAGCCTATTTGTCTTTGGGACTGAATCTTGTCTCCCTTCTGCCCTCCCCATCCTTGCCCAGTGGGCAAGGAGGCCCATGCTTGGGCCTTCCCTATACATCCTTAGTTTGCTTCTTCTCCTTCTCTGAGGATCCCATGGTCCTCTGAATGCATGGTGTTCTCCTGAAGGGACATTTCCACCCCTGTCTTACTAGGGAGAGTTCTGAACTCCAAAACCCTTTTCTCCCCTCTTCGGAGTGCTCGCCCCCTCCTCACATACCTCCTTTCCAATTTCCAGGTCAAACTCCCATTCCCTCAGAAATCTAGTCTTAAGAAGAAAGCAATGTGATTAAATTTAATTTACACTAAGATGTTAATAATCTCCTACGAGTATTTGCATTTTAAGATTTTAAGAGTGAATTCCTTATAGCACAATTCTGGAAGTTGGCTACATCTTACCATATTGACATTTCTCTCTCTCTCTCTCTCTCTTCATATATATGTGTGTGTGTGTCTGTGTGTTTAATTGCGTTAACTCTATATGTGATAAAATTTCCTGGGCCTTTAGAAGCTATTTCTTTCTTTATTTTTAAAAGAAATTTCTATACGTTGTAGTCCAAATGCTACCATGAATGAGTTCTTCAGATGATCAGCAACTAGTCATTATAATCTTCGGGGAGACACAGTGCTTCATGGTTGAGTCATTAGTTCTGGGCCAAGAGAACAAATCTGAAGGACCTTTTCATATCTTATAATTAAATACATTCTGCAGCTTGAAGATAAACATGCTGATCTGACAGTGAGTTAAGGAGGTTTATCAGCATTTGTGCACCTGCAGGGTTACACTAAAAGACATGACTTCATTAAAACTCACTGTGCTTGTGAGAACAATGAGGAATGGTCGTAGGTATAAAAAAGAAAGACACTACTAGATGGCGGCTTTAAGCTCATCTTTGAAGGGATGAACTCATTCTGCCCGACACGTCCAGCTGTGCAAACAGCAGCACTGAGTGAGCTGCAGTTAGCTGTACTAATACGTAGGATTAGAACAGAGAGTGGGCCACATACAAATGATGCGAATGCTTAATATACTTGAATGCTATGAATGCTGCACAGAGGGGGAATGAGAGCCCCAGAAGCGACAGAACATATTTTGCTAGCTGTCATGAAAGGAGATTATATTTTCAAGGCCTTCTAGGAACATTTCTCTTGCCACGCTTTTTGCCTTTTGAGGCCAATGTTTCCTAGGATGAAAAAACAATACAAAACATCAATCTCTCAAAAAACTCCACAGGGAGATAACAAGGGTTGCCACAGTTACCATTGTTCTCTCATAAAATCTCAGAATGAAGAAACTCTGTGTGTGTGTGTGTGTGTGTTGGGTGGGGGGGGGGGTGTGTGTGTTTGAACTTCGCCTGCAATAACTTCTCAGACTACAGAATAGGTAGGTGGGGTGGTCTGGGTAGGCATTAGCAGTGAGCGACTAAGAGTTCAGGCAACAGGGACCAAAGGCCTGGGCTAGAAGACCCAGTCACGAAGGTACTAGAGAATGGGTTAAAGGGAGAAGAATTCAGGTTCTAGAAGCCTTGGCAATAGATAGAAGGGTCCAGGATTCCAGGATTAAAACAGACCTTGACACTGCACCAAATCTCCTTTGAGGATGTGTTGGTGGGAATGAATTCTTCATGTGCTTCCTACCCTTGGTGGGAGCTGTAGGGTAGTCTGAGCTGAGCTGAGCCCCTTCATGGGGCAGATGGAAGGGAAAGTGCTGTGGTGAGAAGCCAGCAAGTCCCAAACATGTGCGGACTCATCCCTAACCATCCTGGCACCGCCATAGAAACCAAAGAATGGACAGAAGATTCCGTAGCACCTCCTTTCTTATTTCCCTGAGACCTCGAAATGCTGGTTATATTTTAGTCTTTTCTGAGCAGTGCAGAATATATATAGGTTGGTTTCTCTAGGAACTTTAGGAGCTGAATATTGTGGGTTTTGCCCATGTTCTAGGACCTTAACCAATTGCTCTTTGAGAGGCCTGCAAACATCACTCTTCCACATTTGATTTACATAGTCAGAAAAGCCTTATGTATCAAGTCAGACAATATTTATATATTATGTATATTAATACAGCATGTATAAGTTATCCTAGAAGACCAGGAGTGCAGTCCAAAATTACACTTTTCCTTATTTTATCATGTTTCACAAAACTTACATCATCTCTTTGTCTTTTTTGTTAGAATGCATGGCAAGAACTAAAACAATCTGTTTTTAAAGAAAGTTTACTTCTGTAAAATATGAACATGAAATAGAGTCAGAGATGAGGCAAAAGATACAATTCTATGTTGCAAATCATCACAGTGGTCTTTTTAGAAATATTGGTAAATTCTCCTGAGTAATGTCGTATATGCATAGTTGATGTCTCTAAATAAACTATAAACCTCTTTAAGAATGCCATTTGCTTCTTTTGTACCTCCTATCAACCTAGCACCATATTCAGCATGGTATATAAATGTGAAACACACCTAACTAGCACAGTACTTAAGTATGCTCGTGAATTTCTCTAAATCACATCACACTTAGTCAATTCCTTTGGCAATACATCTAGGCTTGTCCATTTTACGTATTGCGGGAGATATAGCTCTGGATTTATTGGCATGTTGGTCAATAAGTTACTGAAGTTAATCTTCATTTAATGAATCATCAGCTTGGGAGATACACAGAAGATAACTGTTCAATTTTCAGAAATCTCTTGCCCAATCTCTCTTTCTTCTTTCTTCCTAATTATCGATTTAACATATGAGCCCCTCCTCCCGGTTCTTCAGCCAGCACCCTTGGGACTTCAGCCTTTTAAGGATGTTCTCATTAGAGTCAATAATTCACCATGGCATATTATATAGTGCCTTGAATATCTATAAAGCTATTCTTTCATGTTGTACATCCTGGGGTGCTCAAATAATTAATTTGACTAGCTATAAAGAACAATACCTTCTCTTGTGAGTGGTATTAATGTACTATCCACAGAGGCACATGTATAGATGTGGCCGGGAGACTAGCTCTGCTGGAGAGTTTCTCAAAAGGATTTTAATGTTGAGTTAGTTAGTTCTGTTCTTGGACCTATATAAAGACATAAAATTAAGTGTAATTGTGATTTGTAATTAGTCAATTACCAATCGACCCAAATACTTTCTTTGGGTGTTTCTTCTTTCTTCTAATTTTTAAGAGTAAAAGAACTCTTAGAAATAGCTTATTTTGTGTCATTAAAATTACTTGTTTGAAATAAAGCATTCCAAAGACATAATACTGAGACCCAGGAGAAAAATCCCAGTATTCTGTCTCTCATATTGATTCAGAACTGTTCAGGTTTTAAAATAGATATTTGTATGAAAGTTAAAGACTTTTAACTAATTTGTGTTAATAAAGACTATTCCTATCCCACTTTGGCTACTTAAAGGATATTAACAATATGCACATCACATTAACATTTTAATTATTGCTAAGTAAAAATACAGACTGATGTAGTTTGTAGCAAATCAGCAATAACTGAGATAAATAAAAAAGTATCTTTTTAAACTTCTGTGGTACTATGATTAAGAGTCAGGGCTCCCGGATTCCAATTCCAGCTCTGCCAATAGCTAACTAGGTGGCTTTAAGTAAGTCGCTTAAGTTAACCTAGCCTCAGTTTCCTCAGGCTTGTAAAATGGAGATTAGTTCCTTCCAGCTCTAGTACAGACGATCTCCAACTTATGATGGTTTGACTTATGATTTTTTTGACTTTATGATGGTGTGAAAGCAACACGCATTCAGTAGAAACTGTACTTCAGATTTTGAATTTTGTTTTTTCCTGGGCTAGCGGTAAATGGTACGATACTCCCCCATGATGCTGGGCAGCAGCAGCAGCCACAGCTCCCAGTCAGCTACGAGATCACCAAGGTCCACAACAGGTGCGCTTTCAACCATTCTGTACCCATACAACTATTCTGTTTTTCACTTTCAGTACGGTATTCAATAAATTACATGAGATACTCAACCCTTTGTTATAAAACAGGCTTCATGTTAAATGATTTGGCCCAACTGTAGGCTAATGTAAGGGTTCTGAGCACGTTTAAGGCAGTCTAGGCTAAGCTATTATGTTGGGTAGTTTAGGTGTATTAAATGCATTTTTGAGTTACAGTATTTTCGATTTACAGTGGGTTTATCAGGACATTACTCCAACATAAGCAAAGAAGATTTTTATTCTCTATTTCTGTTTATGATCATCACTTAGACCTGCGGTGAATGAATCACTCACTCAATTGGAATAGAAAAGTTCAATCGCTGTATTTTTTTTTCTTGAATAAATCCTTCAGGCAGGAGATATTTATGGAGCCAAGAGATGAATGAATTATTGTCAAAATATGTATATTTTCTTGTATGGGACAGTTCCCAAGCTGAAATTCTTGCTTTATAAGAAACTGGCTTAGGAAACCCAAGCCAGAATGTAGATCTGTTTATTTCTGGGTCTCAGTGTGAAAACTTCTATTGGAAAGCTGGAAGCAGTTCTTTTTTACATTTTTTCCAGCTTTATTTAGATATAATTGACATATAACACTGTGTAACTTTAAGGTGTATACTTGTTGATTTTAAATGTATTGCAAAATGATTATCACCATAGCATTAGCTAACGCCTCCATCACATAATTACCATTTCTTTTTTGTGGTGAGAATGTTTAAGATCTACTCTCTTAGCAACTTTCAAGTACATGATAAGTATTATTAAGTATAATCACCATGCTATACATTAGATTCCCAGAACTTATTCATCTTACAACTGGAAGTTTGTACCCTTTGACCAGCATCTCCCCATTTCCCCCACCCCTCAACCCCTGGCAACCACTTTTCTACTCTGTTTATATGAGTTTGACATTTTTAGATTTCACATGTAAGTGAGATCATGTATTATTTTTCTTTCTCTGTCTGACTTATTTCATTAGCATAATGCCCTCAAAGTCCATCCATGTTGTCGCAAATGACAGGATTTTCTTCTTTCTCATGGCTAAATAATTCATATATATACCACATCTTTATCTGTTCATTCATTGATGGACATGTAGGTTGTTTGCATACTGGGCTATTGTGAATAGCGCTGCAATGAACATGGGAGTGCAGATACCTTTTCAAGATCCTATTTTCATTTCCTTTGGGTATATACCCAGAAGAAGAATTGATGGATCATATGCTAATTCCATTTTTGATTTTTTGAGGAATCTCCATACTGTTTTCCGTAGTGGCTATACCCATTTGCAATTCCACCAACAGTGCACAGGGTTCCTGGGAGCAGTTCTTCAGTCCAAAGAACAGACCTGGAATCGCAGTAGCCGTAGACTTGAGCACATGTACCAGCAGGGCAGGCAGTAAGCTAGTGGACAGATGCTCTTTGGCCCCAGAGACCAGAGGTGCCGAAGTACACTGCACCTAACCACCTGAGGAAAATACCTCCACCTGGTAACTCAAGCCATATCCCTTTGCTTCATCTTGAATGAAAACAAAGGACTGAAAGATTGGAAAATCTGAGACTGGGCTTTCTTTCCTGGAGAAATTAAGTACTACTTCAACCAGATTGGACATTTATTTATTTTTCTTTCCTGCCCCCCAGCAAGTGGCAAAGACCCCTTTAGCGATAGACAAAATAAAAGGACTTGCATTTCTAAAGTTTTTGCACCTCCAAGTGCACTAAGTTTGTGTCCCTGCTAAACACAATTCCCTGTTGTGGCACAATAGGTAATACAACAACTGTATTTTACAGACTAAAACAGCCCTCCAAATTTAACATTTGAATTTTAAGTGAAGAAAGACAGTATTTCTCACACATTTTATCAGATTTGTCAGTAAAAGTCCTTTGTCTCCAGGCATATCAGTCTGGGAAACTATTCCTAAGAACCCAATTGGTACAACTTTTTGGAGTTAATAAAATTGTGTTCCCACTGGTTTCCATTGCTGTTTTGTGCACAATTCCCCACTGAGTATTTGATGAATTTCTACTCCTTGGGGGCCCCAATTTTTTGTGAGTATGCTGAGGATCCATATGTCTTGTCACAGGGAGGAAGATGATTTCCTCTGATAACATTCCCCTGGCACCTGAGGAGCTTATCGCAGCCCTTTATTTGGCTGTTTCTGTTATGTTGGCATGGGTCCAGAGCGCTGGGAAAGAAAAGGTTGTGCTTTTACAGGGAACATTTTATTCCCTCTTGGGAAAAGCGAACATGACTCAATGTCAGGAAGGGAAATTCTTCATATAGATAAAGAGAATGAACATCCGCCTACCTTTTTTAATAGTTAAAACACATTTAATGGTCCTTTTGTATTTCGTTTTCTTGAGGAGCTCAAACTGTTTTAGAAAACCTGATTTCTTTAAACAGACCAGCCCCAGCCTTTTTGTAAGGATGGCTATTTTTTTTCTTCCCCAGAAGACGTATGTGGTGGGAAGGGCCAAAATGGTGGGGTCTGGTTGAGTGTTGCTTGGTGGGAGGAAGATTTCTGAAATAAATGTCCTAAGTTGGGGTGTAAGCTGAGCTTTCTCCCTGTTGAGAAGCTGAGAGGGGGATGATAATTGTTAAAGATTGATCAGGCAAGGCATCTGAATTTATTAATGGGTCTCAACCTATTGGAAAGGTACCTTGTTATTAAATAGTCACAAAAATCACATCTTGATCTTGAAGGTGACAGTATGGTACTGGGAGGGATTGGGACAAATCCAATACTCAGTTTACCCTTGTTTTATGTTGTTATTCCTCGTGTGAAAGTCTTAATTCCTTAATAGAACTGTAAGTCTACAGTGTAGGGACTGTGTTTTACTTTTTAAAAAATTTCTAATTACTTTCTTTTTTACTGAGGAATATTAGCCCTGAGCTAATGTCTGTCCCCATCTTCCTCCACTTTATATATAGGTCACTGCCGCAACATGGCTGAGTGGTGTAGGTCTGCACCTAGGATCTGAACCTGCAAACCTGGGCTGCTGAAGTGGAGCATGAGAACTTAACCAGTATGCCACAGGGCTAGCCCCTACTTTTTTTTTTTTTCACTCCTCAGAGTACCTAGCTTAGCTTTGAGTATGTGCTCAATAAATTGCAGATGCTCCATAAATATTTTTTTAATTGACTGTTCTGTTGTCTAAAGGTAAAGATTCATTGACTCCAATTCAGCAGCTCATATGGGCTCCAAGGAACCCCCTACTCACCAGATTAGGGGAAGTAGCATATTTTGCCTTAACCTCTGCTCTATCATAAAAATACATGCTTGCCAATGATCAAGGATAGAGAAAAATTTTTTGCTGTCTTTTTTCTCCAGACTCTAGTTTATGCTTAAGCCCAGAATGAAGGATGCTTCATCTTGCAGAGACTACCTACTTGTCCTCTAAAATCCTTTTCCACATCTACCTTCCTTAACAATTGAACTCCCAATTTTTTTCCAGGGCCCATACCATTTATATACCAGAATACATGGCATATAACCCCCAGTCTCTCTTATGGTTTTATGTGGCCACATGACTCAGTTCTAGCCAATGGAATGCACATGGACGTACATCTTTTGGATATTGTCCTTAATGGGAGGGGGAAAAACCTTTCTACCCTTCTTTCCTCCTTCTTGCTGCCTGGAATGTGGATGTAATGGCTGAAGATCCAGCAGCCATCATGGATCATGATCTTGGGAATAGAAGCCATCCATGCAGAACAAGGTAGAGGAGGCTGGACATCCTGACACCATGGAGCTTCCGTGTCATCTCTGGATCACCCACCTATGGACTTCTATATGACACAGAAATAAACAACCATATTGTTCAATTCAGTTTTATTTTTATTTTAATTCTAGTTATATCCTAATGTTAACTGATATGGTCCCCTGAGCCAGCTGCCTTTATTCAGTTATCAACCACAATTTTATTGTAGAAAACAAGGCGTACTTGCTTTATACAGCAGATAAGCTCCTGAACTTTTTTTCTGTTAAATTTGAAGATATTTAAAACATAATAATAGGGGTCATAGTTTAAAGAAACCAAATAGAAAATTCTTCTATGAAAGATTTACATATTTTGGGGTTTTTTTGGTACAGAAAGGTTTCATATTCTAAATCCTGGAACACAGAAAAGGGACATTAGGTGAACTACTGGTAAGATCTAAATAAAGTTTGTAGTTTGGATAATAGCATTGTACCAATATTCTCTTCTTAGTTTTGATAATTATATTATGGTTATGTGGGATGTTAACGGTAGGGGAAGCTAGTTAAAGGGCATATAGAAACTCAGTACTCTCTTTTTTTTTGTAGTAAAATGTATATAACACATAATTTACCATTTAAACCATTTTTAATTGCCACAGTTCTGTGGCATTAAGTACATTCGTCACCATCATCCATCTCCAGAATTTTTTCATCTTCCCAAACTGAAACTCTGCACTCATTAAACACTAACTCCTCATTTCCTCCCTCTCCTCAGCCCCTGGCAACCACTATTCTACTTTCTGTATCTATGAATTCGACTTCTCTAGAGACCTCATATAAGTAGAATCAGATAGTATTTTGTGACTGGCTTACTTCATTTAGCCTAATGTCTTTAAGGTTCATCCATGCTGTAGCATGTATCAGAATTTTCTTTCTTTTTAAGGTAAAGTAATAATTCATTGTTTTTATGTTTTTGAGAAAGTTATGATCACATTGTATATAATTGCATACAACTGCATTCTATTTTTTCACATAACAGAATCCTTTCCAAGATTATTAATAATTTCTCCTAAACATGATTTTAAATGGCTGTATAATACTCCAGTCTATGTCAACCATTTCCCACAATTTAATCTTTTCTTTTCTTTTTATTTTTGAGAAAAATTAGCCCTGAGCTAACATCTGCCACCAATCCTCTCCTTTTTGCTGAGGAAGACTGGCCTTGAGCTAACATCCATGCCCATCTTCCTCTACTTTATATGTAGGATGCCCTGCAACAGCATGGCTTGATAAGTGGTGTGTAGGTCCATGCTTGGAATCTGAATCAGCAAACCCTGGGCTGCTGAAGCAGAGTGCACAAACTTAACCACTACGCTACTGGGCTGGCCCCCATATTTTAATTTTTATTTAGATAATTTCTTTTTTTTCACTTTATAGCCAACACTTTGGAGAGCATTTTTGGACATAATATTTTGGGTCCATTCTGGATTATTTGTGAGTTGTTTTTTCCATGTCCTTTATCTATTTATCTCTTGAGGGTCTCAGTGTTTTTTAGTAATTTATATAATAAAAATGTAAATGCTTTATGATAACAAAACAGATTTTCATCATTTGTGCTTACATAATCATAGATGTACTTGCATTTTGAACCAAAAAGACAATTATGTTATAATAGATCCAATCCCCTGGTCATCTCAATGGAAACTCATTTTGGCCTTATGTGTGCAGGATAAATCCTATTATAAATGGATTAAATTATTTACTTTAAAAAACCTCGAGTAGTTGATAATATTGAATATCATAACTTTAGTATTTTAGAAAATTTGTATACAGGATCTGACCATATTACCATTTACAATCACCGTTCTTAGCAAAGACTGATTTTTTTTAAATCAAGGCAAAGATTTAGGGAAAACTAGAAATGGAAGCTCTTCCACCCTGGAGGCAGTTATTCTGAAATCTTAAATATTATTGCATTTCAAAATATTTCTATTTTCAGTTGAAAATAGAAAATAGAAAAGAGAGGTCTAAAGGAAGAGAAAAAAGCAGAAAATTCTTTGCTCTTGAGCCTTTGAAACTGACAATTTCTATTGAAAAAAACTTTTTTAAGATGTGTGAACCACAAATAAGCAAAACGAGGGGTTTTTGAGTGGAATCGGATTTTTCAAAGGCAATGAAATGTTCAGGAGTTAAGGCAACTGTTAGACATTTCCCCAAAGGGAGGCCAAGGAGAATAATTGTGGACTTAGTAACCTGCATGTGAAGGCAGAAGGAAGAGGACTAACAGGATGCTTCTTTGAAACGCAGATTGCAGCTGCGGCTTCAGAGGGTTTATCCAGAGGGGACTCTATCTCCAGATCTCCAGCTTCTTTTTTTTTTCCCCCAAGTAATTTTATTGGCATCATAATGGTTTATAACATTGTGTAATTTGGGGTGTACATTATTATCAATTTCTAAATACACTTCATCGTGCTCGCCCCCAGTAGTCCGAATTTTATCTGTCACCATACATATGCTCCCCTCTATCCCTTTTGCCCACCCCCCAACCTCCTTCCCCTCTGGTAACCACTAATCTGTTCTCTTTGTCCGTGTATTTGTTATCTTCCGCATATGAGAGAAATCAAGCAATATTTGTCTTTCTCTGTCTAGCTTATTTCGCTTAACATCATAAACCATTGTCTTGCACCATACACAAAAATTAACTCTAAATGGATTAAAGATTTGAATGCAAGACCTGAAACCATAAAACTCCCAGAAGAAAATATAGGCAGTACATTCCTTTACATTGGTCCTAGCAACATCTTTTGGAATACCATGTCTACTCGGGCAAGGGAAACAAAACAAAAGCTAACAAATGGGATTACATCAGAATAAAACCTTCTGCAAAGCAAAGGAAACCATAAACAAGATGAAAAGACAACCCACCAACTTGGAGAAAATATTTGCAAATCGTTTATCTCCAGCTTCTTGAAGACACTTAACTCGAAGACGACTCTTCATTTTATCATGGTGATTTTTTAATTTTGTTTGCATATTCAGGCTTTAATTGTGTGTACTGCTTTAAGAATCTTTTGTTGATATAGCGTGTATCATTCTTCTCCATTTTTCAAAATAAAATGGTCTAGGGAGAATTTTTCCCCCAATCTTAAAATTTTAATCCCAGATCCACCCCTAGAAGACTATCAGGATTTAAGTATACGAAAATGGAGCTTCAAAAAGATGTTAGAAACAACCTTAAAATATAGTAATAAAGTTGAAAAACATACAATGAACAATTTTGTAAATTTGTGACATTAGTAATAGTTCAGAAGAGACACATGGAGAAAATTTCTTTAATACAATAGACTTTTCAGTGGAGGACTTTTAGGACACCAGAAGTGGCTATTCACCTAAGATAATATTAATAAAGCCCTTTTAGGAGCAGGTGAATAGACTAGCTGTTTCAGCAAATCCTTTATATAACATAATTAGAAATTTAAAATTTCTAAAATATATTGAGATGACTTTCCTGGAACTATGTATGTCTTCATCTCTTTTAAAAATATGAATAAAACTATTATTTAAGATTAATTTCAGAAATGTGGAATGAAGTCACCTAAAATGATAATATACAATTATTTATTTATTTTTTAAAGATTGGCATCTGAGCTAACATCTGTTGCAAATCTTCTTCTTTTTTTTTTAAATTTTCCCCAAAGCACCCAGTACATAGTTGTATATTCTAGCTGCAGGTCTTTGTGGCTGTGCTATGTGGGACGCTGCCTCAGCATGGTCTGATGAGCAGTGCCATGTCTGTGACCAAGATCTGCACCAGCAAAACCCTGGGCCACTGAAGCTGAGTGCACGAACTTAACCACTCGGCCAAGGGCCAACCCCCATAATATATTATTTTTAAAGTCTAGAATTTCTTGGGTAAACATAAGTCATGATAAATCAGTTCTTAATCAATTAATCAACACATTTGTTGGGAATTTATTCAATAAAGTTATTGAACATCTCTCTGTGACACTGAATGCTGTGCATAAGGAACACCAAGTATAGAGGGAAACAGGCACTAACAGAGATAATTAAAAAATAGTATGGCAAGTGCAATTCATTCATTCATCCATTCATTTATCATGGATTCCCTGTGGTGGGTGCCAGGTATACAGACATTAGAAACAAAACAAAACACACTTGACAAAAAACAAAACAAAAAAATCCCACACTTGATTCTGTTCCTCATAGAGCTTAGAGTGTCATAAGAGAGACATTAAACAAATAAATAAACATAGAATTAACAATTGTGATCACATTTATGAATGAACACATCTGGTACTATGAGGGAGATCAGGAGGATCTAAGTGAGATTGGAGACATGAAAAATTTCTCTGGGAAAATGATATTTCAGCTGAGGCCTGACAGATGAGTAGGAGTTAGACACACAAACAGTCAAAGGACAGATGATCTGGGCAAAGGGAGTAGGTTGTCCCAAATGCCCTGGGGCAGGAATGAGCTTGTCTGGTTTGAGAATCCTGAGGCTGGAACTTGGTGAATGAGGGTGAGAATGATGGGAGCCAAGGCTGGACAGGGCAGGGCTTGGGAGGCTACATTATTGTCAGTGTAGGAAAGTCAGTGAAGAAGTCTCTGCAGAGAACTTACATGATCTATAAGTTTTACTTTGAAAAGATCCTTCTGGCTGCTACTCAGCAGAAGTGGGGCCAATTTAACTGGGAAGATCTTTGGGGAGGCTACCACAGTAGGTCACGTGGGAGATGAAGGACACTCAAACTAGGTATAAGCTGTGGGTAGGGAAAGACGTTGATGAACCAGAGATGTGTTTTGGAGATAGAATTGCAGCTCTAGGAGATAGGGTGGAAATGAAGGCAAAGAATGTCAGGTGTTGGGGATGACACAATGGTAGATACATGCAACAGAGCATTATTGGACCACAGAGGAAGTCCATCTAGTCCAGACTGAGGTGGAACAGAGAGAGGTACAGAAAAAGCTTGCCTAAAATCACCAGAAAGAAGGCTGCACAGTTCTTTGGTGAAAAGAGACTCACCTGGTAGGCTCTGGGTGCATCTCAGTGAGAGAGACCTCTCCAGAGACTGAGACATTGGTGGTGGCCATTGTTGTGACCTAGTACAGGCGAGCTGACACAGATGCTGGCAGACAACATTTAAGTTCTTCCCCTGGCCTGGTAGCCCATGGGTCTGTCACACCCACTAGAGCACAGATTTAATGCAGTTCAGCCAGGGCAGGCAGCCCCCCTAAGGAAGGGCCCCACCCAACACTAAGCCCTCAGGCTACTCGTTGGCCTGCATAGATTAGGTGTCTTGATCCTCTACAGGCAGGCGAGTGTGTCTGCTTCTGTGGGGCAGGGCCTGTGTGAGGACCAGGTGAACTGTGGGGGGCATTGGTGGAGAGGTGGAGGCCCCTGCAGTAGGGCAACTGGGTACACTCCAGAGGGCTGGGAAGTGTGCATGGACCAGGACTGTGTTGACAGTGCATGTGGACCTGTGGGGGGTGGGGCTTATCAGTGGCAGAAGACCTCTGCTTCACCATCAGCCACAAAGAGGATTGACTCCACCTTCCAAAGCCTGAAACAATTGGGGGCTCCCATGCCTAGGCCAGTCCCACTCAGCTGCAACCCTTAGAGAGCTGACAACAACCTTGCAGGCCTGAGGCCTACAGCAACTGTAAGCCCCTCACCTAACAACCAGCTACACTGGGTGCCTACTCAATTAACAGGAAAACTGCAATAGGGGTGTGCTATTAGATGTTGTAGCCAACAGTGCTGGGGCTTCCCAAACCCAATTTAAAAACAGCCAATCAGATAGTGAAAGACTAGACTGCCTGGGTACCTGCAGTAAGACACTGTGGTGGCACAGTAAGGTACTGTGGGTACCACAGCAGGAGGACACAAGTAGCCCACACAGGGGCCACTCCTGGATCATTTGGACTGGTGATGACAGGGAAGCAAATGCTGGGCCTCAAAAGACGTCTCTTACATAAGGCCACTTCTCCAAGATCAGAAGACATAGCTGACTCACCTAATACAGAGATATAAGCACAGAGAAAGAAGCATAATGAGGAGGTGAAGGAATACATTCCAAGCAAGGAAACAGGACAAAAATCCCAGAAAAAGAACTAAATGAAAGAGAAATAAGCAATCTACCTGACAAAGAGTTCAAAGAAAAACTCATAAGGATGCTCACTGATATTGGGAGAAGACTGGATGAACACAGTGAGAACATCAACAAAGAATTGGAAAATATAAAAAAGAAACAATCAGAAATGAAGAATACAATACTGGAAATGAAAAATTCACTAGAGGGACTCAATAGCAGAGTAGATGATACAGAAGAATGGAAATCAAGTTGGAAGAAGGACTAGAGGAAATCACCCAAGCTGAACAGGGAAAAGAAAAAAGAATTAAAAAGAACAAGGACAATCTAAGGGCACTCTGGGACAATATCATGCACACTAACATCCGTCTTCTAGGTGTCCCAGAAGGAGATGAGAGAGACAAAGGGACAGAGAATCTATTTGAAGAAATAATAGCTGAAAAATTTCCAAACCTAAGGAAGGAAACAGATATCCAAGTACAAGAAGCACAGAGAGCACCAAACAAGATGAACACCAAAAGGCCCACACCAAGAAACATTATAATTAAAATGTCCAAAATTAAAGATAAAGAGAGAATCCTAAAAGTTACAAGAGAAAGACAACAAGTGACAGACAAAGGAAAGCCCATAAGGCTATCAGCAGACTCCTCAGCTGACACCCTACAGGCTAGAAGAGATGGCATGACATATTTAAAGTGCTGCAAGGAAAAAACCTACATCCAAGAATACTCTATCCAGCAAGGTTATCATTCAGAATGCAAGGAGAGATAAACAGCTTCCCAGACAAGAAAAAATTAAAGGAGTTTATCACCAAGAAACCAGTTCTACAAGAAATGCTGAGGGACTTATTTGAGTGGGAAATAGAACACCATAAATGGAGATAAGAAAATTATCACCAAGAAACTCCACCCAAACAGGCAATAAAATCACTGGTAAAGGCAAAAATACAGTAAAGGTAGCAGATCAACCACCAGTGAAGATGATATATAGGTTAAAAGACAAAAGTACTAAAATTACCTATTTCAATGATAAGAAGGTAATGGATAGACACACACAAAATTAGAGATTAGATATGATTTCAAAAACATAAAATGTGAGAAAAGGAGAGTAAAAGACCAGAGCTTTTAGAAAGAGGTCAAGCTAAAGAGACTATCGACTCAATATAGATTGTTATATATGTAGAATACTATATAGGAACCTCACGATAATCACAAACAAGAAATGTATAATAAGTAAAGAAATAAGAGGAAAGAAATCAAACATATTACTAAAGAAAGCCATGAAACCACAAGAGAAGAGAGCAAGAGAAGGAGAAAAGAACAGAAAAGAGCTACTAAAACACCCAGAAAAAAATTAACAAAATGGCCATAAATACACTTTTATGAATAGCTACTTTAAATGTCAGTGGACTAAATGCTCCAATCAAAAGGCATAGGGTGGCCAATTGGATAAAAAGAACAAGACACATATATATGCTGCATACAAGACACACTTCACAACTAAAGATACTCACAAACTGAAAGTGAAAGAACGGAAAAAGTTACTCCATGCAAATGGTAAAGGAAAGAAAGCAGGGGCAGCAATACTTATATCAGAAAAAATAGACTTTAAAACAAAAACTGTAACAAGAGACAAAGAAAGGCACTACATAGTGATAAAGAGAACAATCCAACAAGAAGATATAACACTTGTAAATATACCCACCATAGGAGCACCTAAATATGTAAAGCAATTATTAACAGACATAAAAGGAGAAATAGACAGTAACACAATAATAATAGGGGACTTTAACACTCCATTTACACCAATGGATAGATCATCCAAATAGATGATCAATAAGGAAACATTGGATTTAAATGAAACATTAGACCAGATGGACTTAGTAGATATACATAGAACATTCCATCCAAAAACCACAGAATACGCATTCTTTTCCAATGCACATGGAATATTCTCCAGGATTGATCACATATTAGGCCACAAAACAAGTCTCAATAAATTTAAGAAGATCAAAATAATACCAAGCATCTTTTCTGACCACAAGGGTATGAAACTAGAAATCAGCTAAAGGAAGAAAACCAGAAAGACCACAGAAATGTGGAGATTAAACAAAATGCTACTGAACAATGATTGTGTCAATGAAGAAATCAAAAGAGAAATAAAAAAGTACCTGGAGACAAATGAAAATGAAAATACTACATGCCAAAATCTGTGGGATACAGCAGAAGTGGTTCTAAGATGAAAGATTATAGCAATTCAGGCCTACCTCAACAAAGAAGAAAAATCCCAAATAAGCAATCTAACAGTGCACCTAAAAGGAACTGGAAAAAGAAGAACATACAAAACCCCAAATCAGTATAAGGAGGGAAATAATAAAAATCAGAGCAGAAAAAAGTGAAATAGAGACTAAAAAAACAATAGAAAAAATTACTGAAACCAAGAGCTGGTGCTTTGAAAAGATAAACAAGACAGACAAACCTTTAGCTAGACTCACCAAGAATAAAGAGAGAAGGCTCAAATAAATAAAATCAGAAATGAAAGAGGAGAAATTACAATGGACACCTCAGAAATACAAAAGATTATAAGAGAATACTATGAAAAGCTATATGCCAACAAATTGGATAATCTAGAAGAAATGGATAAATTCTTAGAATCATACAACCTTCCAAAACTGGATTAAGAAGTAGAGAATTTGAATAGACTAATCACCAGTAAGGAGATCAAAACAGTAATCAAAAAGCTCCCCCAAAATTAAAGTCCAGGACCAGATGCTTCCCTGGTGAATTCTACTAAACATTCAAAGAAGACTTAATACCTATCCTTCTCAAACTCTTCCCAAAAATTGAAGAGGAGGAGAGGCTTCCTAACTCATTCTATGAAGCCAACATTATCCTGATACCAAAACCAGACAAGGACAAGTCAAAAGAAGGAAATTACAGGCCAATATCACTGATGAACATCGACACAAAAATCCTCAAAAAAAACTAGCAAATCGAATACAACCATGCATTAAGGAAATCATACATCATGATCAAGTGTGTTTTATTCCAGGGATGCAGGGATGGTTCAACACCCTCAAATCTATCAACGTGATACACCACAGTGACAAAATGAAGAATAAAAATCACATCATCACCTCAATAGATTCAGAGAAAGCATTTGACAAGATACAACATACATTTATGATAAAAACTCTAAATAAAATAGGTGTAGAAGGAAGATAACTCAACATAATAAAGGTCATATGTGACAAACCCACAGCTAATATTCTCAATGGAGAAAAACTGAAAGCTATCCCTCTAAGAACAGGAACCAGACAAGGATGCCCACTGTCACCACTCTTATTTAAGATGGTGTTGGAAGTACTAGCCAGAGCAATCAGGCAAGAAAAAGAAATAAAAGGGATCCAATTTTGAAAAGAAGTGAAACTGTCGCTATTTGCAGACCACATGATTTTATATATAGAAAACCCTAATGAATCCACTAAAAAAACTAGAAATAACAAGTGAATACAGACAAGTCACAGATACAAAATCAACAGACAAAAATCCATTGCATTTCTATACAGTAACACCAAAGTAGCAGAAAGAGAAATGAAGAATAGAATCCCATTTACAATTGCAACAAAAAGAATAAAAGACCTAGGAATAAACTTAACCAAAGAGGTGAAAGATCTGTACACCGAAAACCATAAAAGAAGTTGAAAGAAACTGAAGAAGACACGAAGACATGGAAAGATATTCCATGCTTTTGTATTGGATGAACTAAGATAGTTAAAACGTCCATACTTCCTAAAGCAATCTATAGATTCAATGCAATCCCTATCAAATTTCCAACAACATTTTCACAGAAACAGAACAAAGAATCCTAAAATTTATATGGAGCCACAGAAGACCCTGAATAGCCAAAGGAATCCTGAGGAAAAAGAACAAAGCTGGAGGTATCACACTCCCTGATTTCAAAATATACTACAAAGCCATAGTAACGAAAACAACATGGTACTGGCACAAAAGCAGACACACAGATCAATGGAACAGAATCAAGAGCCCAGAAACAAACTCACACATCTATGGACAGCTAATTCTCGACAAGGGAGCCAAGAACATACAATGGAGAAAGCAGAGTCTCTTCAATAAATGGTGTTGGGAAAACTGGACAGCCACACGTAAAAGAATGGAAGTAGACCATTTTCTTACCCCATGCACAAAAATCAACTCAAAATGGATTAAAGGCTTGAATGTAAGACCTGAAACCATGAAACTTCTAGAAGAAAACACAGGCAGTATGCTCTTTGACGTCGGTCTTAGCAGCATATTTTCAATTACCATGTCTGACCGGGCAAGGGAAACAAAAGAAAAAATAAACAAGTGGGACTACATCAAACTAAAAAGCTCTGCACAGCAAAGGAAACCATCAACAAAATGAAAAGACAACCTAACAATTGGGAGAAGATATTTGCAAACCATATATCAGATAAGGGGTTACCAAAATATACGAAGAACTCACATGTCTCAACAACAAAAAACCAAGAACTAAATTGAAAAATGGGCAAAAGATCTGAACAGAGATTTCTCCAAAGAAGATATACGGATGGCCAACAGGTACACGAAAACAAGTTCAACATCATTAACTATCAGGGAAATGCAAATCAAGAATGCAATGAGGTATCACCTCACTCCCATCAGAATGGCTATAATTAACAAGACAGGAAACAACAAATGTTGGAGAGGATGTGACAGAAGGGCACTCTCGTACACTGCTGGGGGAGTGTAAACTGTTGCAGCCACTATGGAAAAAAGTAGGCAGTTTCCTCAGAAAATTAAGAATAGATATACCATGTGTTCCAGCTCTTCCACTGCTGGGTATTTATCCAAAGAACTTGAAGACACAAATGCATAAAGTTACATGCACCCCTATATTCATTGCAGCATTATTCACAATAGCTAAGACTTAGAAGCAACCTAGGTGCCCATCAAAGGATGAATGGATAAAGAAGATGTGGTATATATACACAATGGAATACTACTCAGCCATAAGAAATGATGAAATCTGGCCATTTGTGACAACATGGATGGAACTTGAGGGTCTTCCGCTAAGTGTGATAAGTCAGAGGGAGAAAGTCAAATATCATGTGATCTCACTCATAAGTAGAAGATAAAAACAATGACAAACAAACACACAGCAACAGAGATAGGATTGGTGGTTACCAGAGGGGAAGAGGGAGGGAGGTGGGCGAAAGGGGTGATTAGGTTCACATGTGTGGTGATGGATTATAATCAGTCTTTGGGTGGTGAGCATGATGTAATCTACACAGAATTTGAAATATGTTATGATGTACACCTGAAAGTTATATAATGTTATAATCCAATGTTGCGGCAATAAAAATAAAATATTAAAAAATAAAATAAAATAAAACAATAAAATGTTTAAACTAATATTTTAATTGTTAAATTGTTAATTTTAGTTAAAATGAGTTTTATTTTTCTCTCTCCCAGTTTTCTCTCAGAGCATGCTTTTCTAAAATTAAGACAAAAATGCTTATGTTATACTGTTAAGTGAAAACGAAAATTCAGCAGTATGTATACAACCTAGCTACAAATATATAAGAATTATGACAGAAAAATAAAACTAGAATGAAATACTCCCTAAGCAGAGTCTTAGAGAACCAATCCGAGTTAGCCAGGCAAGGCAAGAAGGTGTGAGGGAGGTGGTAAAATTTCCAGGAAGGATCCTGCACCTGGGCAAGGACAGGAGGGAGTATGTTTGTGTGTGCGCGTGTGTCTTTGGAGCGTGTGTACCATAAGAGGTGTGGTTTTGTTGAATTATAAACTGTGAGACAGGGAGAAGTGTGAAATGAGTTGGGAGAGTGTGCTAAAAAGAGTTGGAGGATACTTCAGGAGCTTTCCTGCCGTAGGAAGGCATTGAATAGTTTTAAGCAGGAGAGTGAGGTCCAATTTGTAATTTACAGAGAGAATGGTAGCCATTTTGCAGAAGGTTGCTATAAACCAGGCTTGAACTGGGGTAATGACACCAAAGGTAGCCTGGAACAGATACGCTTAAGAAATGTAAAGGTAAATGGTAAAACTGGCAGACTTTGGTGACCTATCAGATATGGCAGATGGGGAAGAAAAAGGAGTCAAGGTTGAAGCTGACATTTCTAGCTTGAGCGGCTGGGTGGAGAGCACAGGTCTGGAAAGAGATTTGGGGTGTCGGGGTAGGGATGGGAGAATAATGAATTCAGCATCTATGTGCCCAGGAGAGTGCTCAAAACTATATTGGATAGAAAGGTCAAGAAAGCAACCAAACAGTCCTTAAATGTCTAATTTGTGCAAGGTAGTGTGAATGCTGTGAGCACTGTGCGTAGGAATTTCAAATCTCATTTACAGAGGAGGCCATGAGGTGCATAGAGATTTAGACTCTCTATGTGTACAGTCACTATACTCATAAAGGTGCAGAAGTAAAAGTCACTGAGTTTATGAAGGAGGTTGTGGTGAGGGAGAAGTTAAGATGCACACACAAATACATCACCTAGTAGCATGAAATGCTGTTATGTGGTTCTAACAATGGGTGGTGAAGACACCCAAAAGCGTAAGAAGAGAAAGGATGGGAATTCCTATGGGAAGTATCTTACCACTGCTGAGGAATTCAGGGCCATTGCAAATGGCAAAAGCGGCGTTTCTGGTTTACATGTCAGGGCCAGAAGGGTTTTAACCTCTTTCAGATGTATTATATCCATCAAGATGAGTAATCAAAATCAGGGAGTTTATTCCTAGTCCTTTCTACCTGTATTTGTTCCAGGAAAATAGTTAATTGTGCATTTTCATTTGAGAGGAAACCCCATTCCTTTAGTATGCTCAGTTTGATTCTTTTAACAGTTTCCATTGTTCTCAAGAAACTCACTTTCTTGGAATGGAAACTGATCAGAGGATGGCTACATGGAAATCACAACAGAGTTGAGCAACACAGTTCCCTGGGATGAAGAATTCTTAGAGTAATGCCAAAGCTTAGCAGTAATTTATACACAAGGATCCAAAGCCACTGGCCATGAGCAATGTTCCTGCACGTTACTCTTTGGATGGCATCTGACCCAAAAATGAGGGAGAGCTAACCTACTTGACCAGTATTTATACCAAATCTCGTCAGTAGAATCATCACAGTCGACACTGGCTTGAAGTTCTTGACTGCCAAAAATCTCAGTAAGATGAAATATCTTGGCACCATAAGGACACTCAGCATCCAAAATGTGGATGTTAACAACATTTCATTTTAAACACAGCTTATCAGTTCTGGAACGATTGGTTGCACAAATAAGAATATTGGTAACCCAGGCTTTTAAATGCCGAGAGTTTAATTTAGGCGAGGATCTTTTGTAAGCTTTAAATCCTGACCATTTTAAACAAGTCTGTTTCCATCCTATACCTTCTATAGAGAGGGTGAAATTAAAGGCTAACTTGAAGACGGAAAGTCCTCTAGGGCTAAGCCTACCTACTTGCTTCCATGTATTAGGTTGATTTAGATGAATTTGCTATATTTATGTGAAAAAACAGTTTGAATATCAGCAACATTGTCTGGTTCAACCTAACAGTACGGAAATCATTGCAGAAAACCAGCAGCCTGTGCTTTTCTTACCAGCTTCACAAACACCTCTTCCTCAGCTTCCTTTGGCAGCTCCTTCTATTGTCTTGGAATTCGTTCATTCAGGAAGTTCTTACTATTGACCTAAATCCCTCTTGAATTAATTAAAGCCATTTCACTTCTCCTGTCCAGAAAGAGCATTGAAAAGGACAGCTTGTCGTTGCTTGTTTGAACTCCCTTCATCATTTTGAAGACTGTAATGAAGTGTCCAGTCAGTCTCCTTTCTCCAACTTAAATAAAGTTCCACCAGCTTTCCCTCAAGGACCTATTCCCTTTCAATTTTTAGATAGTTAGAAAGGAGAAACCAGGTATGTGAATTTGGACAAGCACTTAATATTTTTTAGGATTCAACTTTGTTTGCAAAATGAGAATTTGGAATAAAATCAAATGTTTTTCAACTGCTCTGAAGATCTATCTTAGGGCATTCTGAGGAGGGGCATGGTTTTGTGTGTGTGTGTGTGAGAGAGAGAGAGAAAGAAAGGGAGTAGGGAGGGAAGGGAGAAGGCTGAGTTCTGTTCTATCCTATTTGTACTTAAAAATCCTTAAAATTTTTTTTTACGTTACACATGCTAAAGTCTTCTTCTGTTCTGCATCCTTCTCCCTTCCCACTCACCTTCACTTGAACACACAAGTACACGTACATGCACACACGTACATCCTCAAAACAGACAAATGCAGACTAATCTGTTATAAATAGCATTTAAAAAATCCTAAATAAATTATGAAGCAAAATCCAGGAGCATATTTAAAGAATAATATACTGTGATCAATTTAAATATAAAAAAATCCACCTAATTATAATTCATTAATATAGAATAATGTCTATTGATGATAGGGAAGACTCTTATAATAATCTCCAAGGATGCTGATATGAGATCAATGATTTTAATGTTCGTTCTTGATTTTAAGAAGCTCTTAATTAAGTAGAACTAGATGGACATTTCCTTAGCCTACTATGTGGAAAGCTTTGTGCTATTTGCTAAGCATTAGGCTAGCAGGTTTTCTCATTTAATTTCCCAGCACTCCTTAGCATTTTATCCACATGACAGATGAAAAAACTGAGGTTTACAAGTTTCTTAATTGTATAGCTGGTAGATCACAGGGTTGTCTGGCTCTAATATTCTTGATTTTTCTGCTATAGTCACTGCTAATAACAAAATTCAAAAGCCTTCAGGGATACTCAAGTCTGATTCACTTTAATTTGGCTGTTACTTTATATTAGGTCCAAGATCAATCACAAAATCAATATCGGTACTGATGCAGGTAGTTCCTATTGGTTCATTAACTGTTCATCTTTCTGCTAATTAACATATGCTAGTAATATGCTAATAATAGCTATATTGATATAATTTCTACCCGATCAAAGGCACCCGACATTTTACTAGCCTGTAGCCTTATCCTGGGTAAATAAATAATTTCTGTAATTTCTATTAGGCATCTAGAAATAATCTGCAAATCCTCAATTCTGTCATAATGAAACTTAAAGTTTCTCATTGCACCAGTGAGACACCAGGTGAGATATTAAAAGAACTTCCTGTGTCTAAGGCACTGATCATTGAAATTCATTGTCAGAGGATACTTTTAACACTATGGGCGATGGCTTAATGCCACCGGCTCTCTGTGGTTCAGTTCTGCGCCATGACACTGGCTTCTTACTGTGATGGTTGTGATGCATGGAAGGTTTTCTGGAAAATTTGGTTGTACTGAATAACTGACAAACCTGGCCCATATGGAATTCTGTGCAAGAGATGAATGTGTTTTTAAGTTCCACTCTCTTGGAACTTAGAAAAATGTACATGATGGGACTTCACTCCTGGAGATTCTGATTTAAATCTGGGTTAAAGGGGGAAGGTGAAGCCGTGGATATATTTCTAAGTTTCCCCAACTACTTCTCACAAGATCCCTTCTGTCTGCAAAGTGAGACTCACAAGAGAATAAATTATTCCCCTCATCCGCTTGACAAATGTTTCTTATTTACATTCAAAGTCTTCAAAGACAGCTGACACATTGTCATGACTTCTTTTACAAACGTGATGCTGAGGGAAGGATTCTCCCTTCCGTAGGTTCCAGGTCGGTTATTACCAAATATCCTGCAGACATTCTGATCTGAATATCTTGTAATCACTTAAAATGTCCAAAATTCAGTTCATCATATAGGATGGTTAACATGAGTTTTCCATAAACAAAATTAGGTTTCTATGCTGTTTTGGCTGTCTATTGCTGCTTAGTAAATTGCTTCAAAACTTAGCCATTTAAAATGCAGTTTCTGTGGGTTAGGAATCTGGATGCAGTTTAGCCATGTGCCTCTGCCTCGAGTTATCTCATAAGGCTGCAAAGTGTTGACCAGAGCTTAAGTCTCATCTGAAGCCTTGACTGGAGGAGGTTCTGCTTCCAAGTTCACTCATGTGGTTGTTGGCAGAATTCTGATCCTCAGATTGTTGGATTGAGACTTCCCATTTCTTTGCCATGTGGGCCTCGCCATAGGGCACCTTGCAACATTGCAAGTGGCTTTCTTTAGAATAAGTGAGTAAGAGAGTAAGAAAGGATGCCCAAGATGGAAGCCATAGAATTTTTGTTACCTAATATCAGAAGAAGTTATATCCCATCACGTTAGCTGTGTTCTATTGGTTAGAAGTGAGTTACTAGGTCCAGCTGACACTTCAGGGAGGGGACTACATCACACATTGATATTGGGAGGTGGGATCACTGTGGGCATCTTAGAGGCTGCCTACCTCAGATGCTAAGTATCCAGGTGAACTGGTGACACAAGCATGATTTGGATTCTAAGTAGATGTATTGGGCTGGACATTACAAGTTTCAGGAGCATAGGCTGGAACTAGGTAAGAGGCAGAAGGTTGTGGTCAAGGGTGGCAGGAGGGCACTAGTAAGAGCAGAGTGGGCAGAAGTTGATATTTACAGTTTAGAGAAGCTATGAGAAAATGGGTGGGTATGGAGTCCACACCAACACCCTGAGAATCATGACTCAAGCATGCAGAATCACAACACGGCACACCTGAGGTTTGACTTTGATTCCAGAACAGATAGGACAGGATTATGGGCAGCCGTTGGATGGTGTGGGCCAAGAGATACAAGCAGTTCTGATGGCAAATTCTGCAGGTGCTAGTGATTGTCACTGAGAGCTTTATTCCTCTTGAGAGAGACCCTTCAGAGCTCTGATATTCATTAGCTTCCCTCTTGAACCAAGTCTCCCTTCTCAGTGTCCCTGATTCTGCCAGTGGCACCCTAGTTCTCCTTATGGCTTCCTTCCAAACTCTTTGGTTTCTCTTTCTCTCTCTCTTTCCATCTCTCCATATCCAATTAGCCTCAAATAATTGTTCAGTTAAAAAATTTGAAAGTGCAGCCAGTAACCTGGGGAGCTCAGGCAGGTTATGCAATCGTTCATTCAATATACATGAGTTGAACACTGTGCTGAATGTCAGCTTGGACATATGCTCATAGGGTAGCCACTAACCACTTAGAGCTACACTGAGCATGGAATGTGGTTAATTTGACTGAGAAACTGAAATGTTAATTATTTAAAATTTTTAAGTATTTTAAATTTAAAAACAGAGGCAGTGTAACACTTTTCCGTTAAACATAAATTTATTATTTTGGGAAGTTCAATTTACATTGGGAAGTTTACAGTTCACTTTAACCATTGAAAATTTAACATCCGTATTGAGATATACTAACGTGTAAAACAGACACAGGATGTTGAAGACTTAGTATGAGAAAAAGAATGTAAAATACCTCATTAATAATTTTTAATACTGGTTACATGTTGACATGATAAATATTTTGTATGTATTGGGTTAAATAAAATATATTATTGAGATTAATTTCACCTTTTTTTTTTTACTTTAGATGTGGCCACTAGAAAATTTTAAATTACATATGTGGCTCATATTATATTTCTGTTGGACAGTGTTGAGTGGGACTACATGATCTTTAGTTATCTTCTTTCATTAAAATTCTTGGATGGTAATCAGTCCTTACAGTTTTTCCTTTCAAAATGTTTTCATAACCTTCTTGTTTCTTCGACCATTGACCCAAATGATCTACTAGATGAAGAAACTTGTATAACAGTGAAAACAATTTGGAAATAAAAATCTTTGTTTTAGATTTTGTTTACTTCTCTAGAAACTCTCCTTTCATAGCTGAACATCAAGAGGAATTTTGAGCGATATTGAGAAATTGTGATGCTCTTTGTCACAGTTTATGAATTGTATTTAACACTTCCTTCTTACATTGCCAGTGGATTTCAAGAATCATATGCCTGAAATTTGAGAAATTACCAGTAGATGATGACCTTGCAACTTTGCAACAGCTAGGACTTATCATATCTTCACTTTTCTAAGACAATAAACTTTATGTTACCAAATACTGAATAACTATATGTTGAGTGGTTTACAAAATTAAACTCACTTTGCTCTCAGATGGGAATATTATGAGTGTCCTTCAGGTGTCCACCATGAAATCTGTAGTTTATGAGCACATACATGTTCCTTTCTTATTTCCCAGCTTGGGAAAGACTAAGTGGCCCCTCTCTGCTGCCTTGGTCCCACCTAGGTTCTTCATGAAGACCTTGCTGAGCATCTTCCATATCTTCCATCCAGTTCCTGGGTCTCGTTAGTTGCTTCTGCAAGCTTTTTGTAGGGTCCCCTCACCTCTTGCCATGGTGGGTCTCATGGCAGGCTTTCTGGATTTCAATTCATCCGTTTACCATCCTTCCTCTATGGGAGCCTGTGGAATCTTTCTGGGTCATCCACCTGAGAGATAGGGAGGCAGCTCTTGTCTTTGTCCAGACTCCCTGACTCTCTTTACACTGCTAGGCCTGCCCCATGTTGGCTGGCATAGAACACCTTACTCAGCGGATTCCTCCCAGGGAAGCAGGGCAGGTGGACCTCTGCTTTCAGCCTCCCTCCAACCTATCTAATATCCCTTCTCTACTAGAGTCCAGGTCAAACACTGGAGAAGGGACACCAGAACTCATGTGTGCCACCTCTTCTTTCCTCTCCTGACTTTCTCCTTCAACCTTCCCGCAACCCCCACCCCAAATCACTCTCTTTGTCCTCATCCACTGACTGGATAGAAGGGGCTTTTGTTTCATCCCCTCTTTCACTCTAGATTTTATTTCCTTTATGTCATATGATCCTCTTTCACAACCTAGCATCATATCTGAGCCTTAAGGCAAGTAGAGATGGAAGGAAGATCAACTTACACCTGACAGTAAAGATTTTAAAAACATTGTACATGAACCAAATATATTTTTACATAGTTTTTAAATTTGTGAAATGTCACTTTGAACATTTTTTTAGTGGGAAGGGAAGATAAGAATTTATGTCAAAAATAGGATTAAATAGACTTTTAAATATCTTTTTAGTATTTTCAGATGCATTATAGTTTATATAAAAATTGTGTCTCTTGGTTCGTAGTATTTTGTAGCCGCTCCACTGCATGAGGTCACAGCTTGCCCGAAGAATCAAAACCATTCTGTTCGGTTTAGAAAACTAGACATTCAGCTTATCTAAATGGACTGTCTCTATTCCCTACAGATATAATTATAATAAGGTCTCATTTTCTGCTATTCCTAAGCTAAAACTAAAATCACAGGTCAAATATATGTCTACTTATCCCTTATTCTTGGTTCCCAGAACTTTTCTTTTTCTATGAAAAAGATTCTTGGGCAGGGATGAGATGTATAGGATGGTTCATGATTTGGGCCATCATCTTCCCTGTTAGATGCTATTTTCTCTGATTCTGTTCCAGTTTATGAACACATATAAACATGTCTGTCTGAGTTTGACTGAAATCTTCCATCCAAAAAAGAGGTTAATTTTACCTCTCAGCATCTACTAAAGATATCGGGGAATTAAAAAAAATCTTTCTCATGTCTTATTCAAATTTATATTTAATGAACAATTGTTTTCTATAGTTAAAATCAGCCCAGTACCAGTATCCACAGATTGAAATGAGACAATAAGTAATATTCAGACGGTATCTAGAATCCGGTATAGTGAAAAGTGCTCCAGATTGGGAATGAGGGGAAAAAAGAGTTCTAGAAAAGCTCTGCCATCATTACATATGTATCTTTGAGCAGCCCTTTTAATTTTGCCTTGCTCCAAATTCCTTGTGTTATAAAAGATGGAGTTACATTAGCTTTTCTTCTAAGGTCTTCACTTTGATAAAAATGTGTGATTCTAATATCTAGTGGAGGAAAGTGACCACATAGACTGAAAAAACAGACAAGAAAACATTTCTACCAGCTACCCCCACTGCTAACTATGCCCTTATATGTTTCCTGCCAAACCAACAAGGGATATGGACTGTCTGGCAGAGTCGCTAGGACAAAGGATTAAAGGAAGAAAAAGGGATCCAGATGTTTCCATTTGAGATAATTGAATTTTCAGACACATCTAATTCAGATGAGCTGTATCCATGGACAATTGATCCAAAGACATAAAAATGAATCTTTTTTTTCAACTGGCTTGGATAATTCAACTGGGTTTTTGTGATACCACTTCCCATTTAGCACTCTAATCAATATTATTGTCCCCTCAAATGTCTGTGATGACATGGTAGGAGTCAAGAGGAAGGATATCCTTATTTAAAAACCAAATTATAATCTCCAAGCTCCCAGTGGTTTGCATGCCCACTGAGTACAGAGTACTGTTTTAAGTACTATGATGAAGGAATACAAAACGTAAGAATAATGGTACTCCAAAAAGTTCTCAATTTAGTTGAAGAAAACATGAACCCAATAAAAAAAACCCCACTTTATGCCCTTTTAAAATCCTCATATAAATAGCAAATGTTTTTATCTGTACATTGAATGTTTCCTTTAATCCTTAAAGTTTATGCTGTCATATAAATTTAATGAATTAAACCAAGAAGAGGGAGCCAAAATTTTCCTCCTACTTGGAAAATTTGATCTTCATCTACTAAGTTAAATTTGGTGGTACATTTTAAACTTAGGAAATAAATAAGAAACCAGAGCCATCAATAAATGGGATAAGCATATAATTTATGATTTGAAACTTTTGGGAGTGAAAAGGGGGAACTTTTAGGAATTATACCAGTAGAGCAGGAATAAACTGGGAACATTTTGGGTAAACTGGGATATATGAATGCCATAAAGAAAGTAGATATGTCTCAGGGGTTGACATGATTGGAATGAGCTTTATCTTGGGTCAGAATGTTAAGGCGAGAAGTGCAATGGACCTCTATAACCTGTCAGGCTGAATGCTTCAGCCAAGCCCCACCTCAAGCCTGGAAAACTCCAGCCACTTTCCTCCCTGTTCATTGCTTTAAATAAACCTTTATTTTTTATTGAGCACTTGCTTTGAGGGCATGGAGTGAATACTTAACTCCTGTTAAGGAGTTGGTTGCTGGCTTGGAAAAATAAGACTTGAATATGATTGACCATACTTAGATATGACACCAGGAACTATGGGATAAATTGCCGAATAAATTTTACAGACAATGATTTGGAAGTTAGGCAGAGGGAGAGATCACATTAGAATGGGGAAGGAGGTAAGGCTTTAGGAAAAAATGTGGTATTCAATTTGGGTTTTGAAGGGTAAGGGAGAAATTGCAATTTACGGAGTGAGTGGCATATTGTGTTTCCCATTTTTTTCCCAATCAGCAAATGACAAATTATTGAATACAGAAACTGACAACCAACAACAATAACAACAATAACAAAAAATCTTGCAACTTGCGTAGCAAAGTGTTACAAATTCTACTATATAAAGGCCTTTATAAATCGTTAAAAGAAGGATAAACATTTCTGCAGAATATTGGACTAAGGACATGAAAGGGCACTTAATAAAGGAAAAAATATGAATAGCCAGTATGCATTTGAAAATTTATGCAGTTATTATTGTCAAAAAAACTTGACAAAATGGTGAAGCAGGTAGAGGGAATGGTCACTCTTGGGACTGTTGGTCGGATAGAATACATTGGGATGATATTTTTGGAAGTCAGTTTAGTCGTATGAATCAAGAGATATACATTCTTTATAACTGCCTTAGAATCATCTAAGCCAAAACTATTTTGATGATGTTACATAAATGAAACAGTAGGACTTTGTATCCCGAAGAGGATTTCATCCTCCTTATGGGGAATTCCATCTTCCCTGTCAATACTCTTCCCTCTTCACAAAATCAGGAAGTATGATTTCAGAAATATCACTTTTAGAAATTCATCCTGTGGAGATAATCAGATAATTACACAAAGACATAAGTACGTGCAAAGATGTTCAACACGGTGCTGTTTATATTAATGTAAAAAATTAGAACCAACTAGAAATATACCAATAAGATATTTACTCAACAAATTTTGGTACATTTATACAATGGAACAATATACAGTCACTGAGATGGTTGATGTGTATTGATACTCATTAAGATATTTTAAGTGAAAAAAATCAGGTTGAAAACAGCATGTATAGTAAGATCCCATTTATGTGTTTATACCTATCTACCTATATATGTATAGATATTAGATACATATACATATATATATGTATTGCTATATATAGGTATTTGCATATATATGTGTGTGTGTATATCTAAGTGGTATTTGTAATGGTAAGTGCTGATAATTTTTTGAGGGGTTGGTTAGATTTGTTTTTTTCTTGTAATTTATATTATTTGAATTTTACTCAGTGAGTATGTGTTATCTTTACAAATAAGTTATAGTATTAAAACAATTAAAAGTACTTTGAGAAAAAATATCTTGCTGATTTGACAAGCAATGTCCACATAATAAGAACGGAAACACATTTCCAATGTTGCTTCTTAGAGAGATTCTCAATATAAGCTACTGGTGTTCCCTTGAGGTATGATTTAGTGCAAAAAATTCTGAAAAAGCCCATGTCTCTGCATGTCTGTCTTGATCCAAGGATGTATTTTTGATTGTCTAAATGTGACATTTAAGCCATTTCATCCAAACAGTGTTTCTCCAACTGAACTTTTGAAAAAAAAATTGCATTGCTGTGACTTGAGACCATGTATCATGACAACTCCTTGGAGTGCATCTCGTCTATCTAGTTGGTTGCCCATGAAACCTGTGTCTTAGCCATCGATTCTAAGAATAGGATTAATGTCTTTTTTGTTGAAGCTAAGGAACGTATTAATGTTAGGAGAACATGCTTAGATAGAAGACCATCTTACTTCCCCTCTTAAGTAAAGACTTCTTAGCCAGACTGAGCTTTTTTGCAGAAAAGAGTTTTGAATCTTCTTCAGGGTACAGTCAAGGTCCTCCAGTTTCACTTATGTAGCATCTTCGAAATAGTTTTGGCTTAGACGTTTCTAAAGCAGTTATAAATATCTGCTCATTTAGGCCAAACTACCCTGCATGGCAAGGTAGCTAAATGAGGAAATGTGTTGTATGGTATAGTTATTTATAAATCAGAAGAAAAAATCTTCCAAAAATAATAACTATATTTTAGAATAATCGACTTGTCTGTAACCCTATTTTCTGGCAATAGATACCTACAGGAAAAAGTAATCTGCTAAACCCATTCTTAATTTAAGATACTAAAATATTTTGTTTGCATAAAAAAGAAGTCTCATTGTAGCTGGAGTTACAATCTAGTATACAAATAGAGTAAGTCAAGTCAGAAAAATAGGACTATTAAAAAAATCAAGATCTAAGCCATGTGGTGCATTAGAATTTTGGAAAAATCACAAATGACAATGAATTATAGAAAAATCACCCCTGGCACCAACACACACCAGATTCCTCAGCTCTGCCTACTCCAAACCTATAGAAAAATGATCTCTGGGTGGTGGAACGTGAGCATGTATATTTTTAAAGCACTGCAGGTAGCTCTGATGGGTACAGGTTGAGAACCATTCCTCCAAGGGGCGAGCAGTCTAGCCCTACTTAGCCTCCCTGGCAAATAAAAGGTGGGCTTTCCATTGCAGGACTTACAAACTAATAAGCAGTTGAAATAGTATTGGGCTTGGAACCAATTAACTCTTGGAGCAAACTGCCCAAAAGACCTCCAAAGTTGAGGGTAGTCATTTTTGTTTTTGGTGACAATTTTCCTCCTTGGAAAGTTTTCCAAAAAATAGAAAAAATATTTTTTTTCTGTTACAAAAGTAACACACTATAGAAATTTTGAAAATAGACTGTAAAAGAGTACAAAGGAGATAATAAAATCACCTGTAATTTTATCAAGGAGATATAACCACAACATTGTCTATATACTTTCAGATTCTTTTTATATATAAATGGAAATATATTGTACATAGAGTTTGTAAGATGCTTTTTTTAAATTAGCTATATAGCAGGAGCATTTTCTCATGTTACTATTCTTCTATGAAATGATGTTCAATGGCTACAGAAAATTGCATCTCATAATGATTACTTTTCTATTTTTGGAAAACATTGCTTTTCTATTGTTGGAAATTTTAGCTTTTCAATTTATGATATAAATAATATTGAAATGATCCTCCTTGCATATAAATCTTTATGTGCATTTTAAATACGCCTTAGGAGTCCTTAAAAGGAGTCTCATTTTTAACAAACTGGGTTAAAAGTGAACGTTCACAAGGTATTTCATACATATTGCTTGAAAGGGTATACTAATTTTACATTTTGACCAGAATTTACAATCCTTGAATCCTTACCAATATTGAATATTTTATTATTTTTGTCTGATCATGTCTTATATTTATTTTTCAGTTAGGGGATTTTCCTTTTCCTGTTGAAGTAAACTCTTTGTTTCACATGTATAGTTCAGAGAGTAGTTTTCCTAATTTATTCACTTAAAAATGTACCTTATGGTATTTTTTGTTGTTATTTATTTTTCATTTTTTAAATTGCAGTAACATTGGATTATAACATTATATAGCTTTTGGATGTACATCATAATGTATTTCAAATTCTGTGTAGATTACATCATATTCACCACCCAAAAACTAATTGTTGTCCATCCCCTCCCATGTGAGCCTAATGACCCCTTTTGCCCTCCCCCCTTCCCCTATGGTAACCACCAATCCAATCTCCAATGCTATGTGTTTATTTGTCATTGTTTTTATCTTCTACTTATGAGTGAGCTCATACAGTATTGACGACAAGAGGAAAGCACACCGCTGGGCCTCATAAGGAACCTCATATATAAGGCCACTTCTCCAAGATCAGGAGACAGAGCTGACTCACCTAATACATAGAAATAAGCACAGAGAAAGAGGCATAATGAGGAGACAAAGGAATACTTTCAAAGCGAGGGAACAGGACAAAACACCAGAAAAAGGACTAAATGAAACAGAAACAAGTGACCTACTCAACAAAGAGTTCAAACAAAATATCATGAGGATGCTCACAGATATTGGGAGAAGACTGGATGAACACAGTGAACTCATCAGAAAAGACGTGGAAGATATAAAAAAAAATCAGAAATGAAAAATACAATACTGGAAATGAAAAATTCACTAGAGGGACTCAATAACAGAGTAGAGGATGCAGAAGAATGGATCAGTGAACTAGATGAAAGACTACAGGAAATCATCCAAACATAACAGAAAAAAGAAAAAAGAATTAGACAGAATGAGAACAGTCTAAGGGAACTCTGGGACAATATCAAGCTTGCTAACATTTGATTATAGGTGTCCCAGAAGGAGAAGAGAGAGACAAAAGGGCAGAAAACTTATTTGAAGAAATAATAGATGAAAATTTTCCTAACTTGAAGAAGGAAACAGACATCTAAGTTCAGGAAGCACAGAGAACTCCAAACAAGATAAGCCCAAAGAGGCCCACACCAAGACATATTATAATTAAAATGTCCAAAATTAAAGATAATCCTAAAAGCAGAAAGAGAAAGGCCACAAGTGACATACAAAGGGAAGCCCATCAGGCTATCAGTGGACTTCTCAGCCAAGACCCTACAGGTGAGAAGAGAATGGCATGATGTATTTAAAGTGCTAAAAGGTATTTTTGGATATACAAAATTTGATGACTGCTTTTTGAGAACAATTTGTAATACTAATATGTACCTACGAAACAGAGTCAATCTTGGAAAGATTATCAATATGGCAAGAGAATGAGCCAGTCTCATCCTATCCTGGACCACTCCAAGCTCCAAACCTAATGATATCTCTCACCTAACAATATCTGGTTTAGCAAAAGGTCATTTACAACTTGGTATGAATTTAAGTCAATGTTTTACATCTCAAGAGACACTCAGATTTTAAGCCTTGTGTCTAGTTAAGCACTGTGTCTTTAAGAAATTTTAGGCATTGAGGAATAAGGTAGAAGAGGTGAAATCAATTCTGCAACTCTTCATTGAACACCTATAACATGAAAGTCACTAAATTAACCAAGCATCAATCACCTGTGTGTAAGAACAGCTGTGTGAATATGCTACACTGAAAATCACACTATTTTTAAAAATTTATTGATGAAAATTATGTCTTATTTAATTTAATTTAATAATAAGAGTATAAAAAGGACTTTGTGCTTATGTTCAGCTGAGACTTGGAGATCAAATGACTGGCTCAGGTTCTTCAGTGGGTGTTTAGTGTGACCAAAATTAAAATCCAGAAAGACCCACTACAAATTTAATGCTTAGTGAAGGAACTGATACTTTCAAAAAGTGTTTGAACATTAAGAAAAGACATAGGAGCCAAAATAAAGTCAAAAGAAAGAAGCCAGAGAATTTTCCAAAACTTAACTGAAGCATGGGTGTGACTGAGTATGAATGTAGCTGCAGATTTAATGGAATTCTTGGTTTTCCTTTATTTTCTATATTTCAGAGCCTGCATATTTTTTTGTAATATTTTATTAGTGCTTGAGGATTTTATTTAATGTGGTTGAGAGGCTGTTTTTCTTTTCACAATCTCTATGTTGAAATATCTTTCCATGTAATCAAAGGTATACACACACACACACACACACGTATATATACTTTATTTTTGAGTTAGGCTCTTTAGTCAAGATGGCTTGGTTTATACTTGGATTCTATAGTTAATGTTCCCTGCATGTTAAGCAATTTACTAAACACAGAAATCTGAAGTTGCTGATTTGTTTCCCTCCACCACAGGGAATCATGGAATGTACAACATCACACTGCTTGTCTCTTTCTCCAAACTATTGGCATTTGTTTGAAGTCACTTGTGTTTGGCAGAGGACTCAAAGACCTGATTGTGAAGTTGGAAACTAGAATTGATAGAAACTGAAATGGGGATTTGGAGAGAAGGCAAAAAATAAACAAGATAAAATCGGGTTCTGTGGAAAACCCATTTTGTTTTAGGAGAAGAATGGAGGAGGAGGGCCCCTGTAATGCTGAGGAGAAATCAAGACGTGAAGGGGTCAAACACAGTGTTCACCTATCCACCAGGTGCTCACAGAGTATGGTTACTGAAGAGTGTGACTTTCACATTTAAGCATTGAGACTGAGCTGGCTTCTTGGAGGGGTCAATAGGCTTGGATAGGACTCAGGTCTGATGTACGGCAATTAAAGAGTACATGCTATTAAAAAAAAAAAACCAGATCTGATAGCAGCATTGGGCAAGACACTGTTGGAAAGTATTACAGTTATAGAAATCCTACCTGAGAGTGGAACAAGGTAAAGAATGAAAGATGAAAGAGAGAGAGTAGAATTATTGTTGGAGATGCTATTACATTCAACCTGGATTAATGAGTGATATGGATGATTTATTTTTCTAGTAAAGACCAAAAAAAAAAAAAAAAAAAAGCATTGGGGCAAGATTTAGTAGACAAAGGAAAGTCAAATTTTTGCTGTGGACTATTTGCTAATCATATTCATCGTTCTATTTTTTTGTTTGTTTGCTTTTACCCAAACTACCTTTAACACTCCCTTACAAGTACCTTCATTTCCTTACCCTTCTTGGCTGGGTGTGTTTGGGTAAACACACAGCTGCATTGGCTGGAATCCATGACCACAAGTATAGAAGGGGCATTCCATCCTCCTTCTCAATATACTTTCCTCTTCCTAAAATCAGAAAGTGTAAATTTGTTCTCCAGCTTTGTTCTTAATTTTCAAGA